>NC_050069.1:215213443-215855489 GCF_009764565.3 Dermochelys coriacea
TGAGGGAGGGATTATAATGTATTTTTCTTTGTTGAAGAATAATTCCAGTGGATACTTGTTTTTTTTTAAATATTAGTGCAAAGCCTCACTCAGTTTAAACATTTACAAGAAAATAAAAGGCTAAAGATGAAGAATCTCTAAAAGTATTTCTCAGTTTCCAAGCCTGCTTCAGTTTCCCGTTTGTCCAGCAGAGGGAGTATAACATTATAAATGATAGGTTTCAGAGTAGCAGCCGTGTTAGTCTGTATTCGCAAAAAGAAAAGGAGTACTTGTGGCACCTTAGAGACTAACAAATTTATTAGAGCATAAGCTTTCATGAGCTACAGCTCACTTCATTGGATGCATCCAATGAAGTGAGCTGTAGCTCACGAAAGCTTATGCTCTAATAAATTTGTTAGTCTCTAAGGTGCCACAAGTACTCCTTTTCTTATTATAAATGATGCATGCTGAACAGACACTTAGTGCTTGGAAACAGGAATCTAGTCAGCTAAAAGCCTTGCACTCCAGAAGGTTTTACAGTTTGTGCCTTTTATATCTCTAGTATACATTTTCTAATGTTATTGAATCATTTAGCAACGTGCTCAAATTGTCCCATATATATGATAAAAGTTAGTTAATGAGATGGAACCTGGAGAGCAAGAAACAATTATGTATAGTAAAACTGTGTGAAGAGGAGAATTAAGGCATGGCCATTGCCTATCCAAATGAAGGATCTGGGCCCCCAGTGTAGGTAAAAATTGGACCTATCACGTTATAACAATAGCATTCTTAACTAAAGGATTTAGCGGGGAACAGAATCTAGGGTTGATACAGTAGCTGTATGCAATTCAATGTCTGTAGGAACAAGGCTATTCACTGTTCAGCCAATTTTTAATCAGATGGATTTTTTGAAATGTAGTTCATAGTAATACTATGTAAACAAGGCATTTAATCACAGGTTAATTGCTAAATAGAGGACCAGCAGGGATTGTTGATATATATTTATTTGATAGTTTCTGGGGCTTATTCTCTAGTCCTCACCTTTCCCTTTTTGTCACTCAAGCTGCAAAAAAAGAAGCAGAAACATGCAGCATCTTCCCCCCCGGCGTAGGTGAGTGCCAAGCAATGTAGAGCGAGGGTATGCCTCTTGCACCCATCCCCACAACTGCAGCTGGTTCTTAGGTAACTGTTACCAGTTTCGAAACTCTGCCAGGACTAGCCAGAAACTTATGGAACTGTAACAGAGCCCTGGAAGGTTCCTCCACACCCTGCTGTTCCAATCAGCATACCCGCTTGTGTGTGTGTGTGTGTGTGTGTCTATATATAGTTTATAAGTAATGTCTTTGAACCATTAAATTATCACTGTTGTCCTTATTCTTCCATGCTCTTGCCCTATATTGTTCATTACACTCGTAGTACTTTGTCTTAAACTGGACTGTTAGCAGTATAAAAAACAATGTAGTAAGTAATAAATTGTGCCTCCTTCAAATTCAGAGGGAACCCAATTTTCATAAGTATCTCCTTAATCGTATGTCAACATCCCTCATTTGGATACCTACATATATCTGTGCCCAATTTAGATGCCTACGTCTATAAACATTACCTACATTTAGGTGGGTAATGCTGAAAATGCTCTTATTCTATCAGATTATAGATAAATAGAAATGTAAATGTTGATGAAAAGAGAGGCTCCTCTTCCCCATCCATTTCTCAAGACACCCAACACTGTTCAGACTATTTTCTCAGATTTCACATATTTTAGCCAGATAGTTCCCTGCTTTCCAGTTATTCTGACCTTTCTGAGACACAGAGATTGAAGTTTTCCACAGTTAACTGTTAGTATTGGCTCAAAGAAGCACATAATAAAATATTTAATTATCAATTGCACTTAAGTGACATTTTTCATCTGATAATCCCAAAATACTTTACAAATGTTAATTAATGGTGACAACAACCCTGAGAAGTTGCTTAGGACAGTTATCCCCATTTTTCAGACAGACAAAAAAAAAAGCCGACATTCTTTAACATCCATTTATCTGCAGCTAAATGAGGCCTGGTAAAGGAGCACCAGGAAGCTTCTTTAATGGGTTGGCATCTATCTTCCATGTGTACTGTGTAAAGATCTCATTCTGGTTTTGAACTGTTATAACTGCATTGTCTTAGGTTCCTAACTAGAAATGGGCAGCATTAAAAAATCCAAGGTCAAGTTTATCCCAGCTGCTCCAGGGAATAATTAGAGTTGACTGTGTTGAAGACTATGTGATTTCTCCATATTTAGCTGGTATAAAAGAACACAGCATTCATGTCCTTTTTGTACTTACTGGTTACTGAAAGAGCAAACTGTTGTCAAAGCTCTGAATCTTTCTACTAAATTCCAAGGGCATATCTACACTACGAAATTAGGTCGAATTTATAGAAGTGGATTTTTTAGAAAGCGATTTTATACAGTCAATTGTGTGTGTCCCTATTTAAGACCATTAAGTCAGTGGAGTGCATCCACAGTACCGAGGATAGCATCGACTTCCAGAGTGTTGCACTGTGGGTAGCTATCCCACAGTTCCCGCAGTCTCCGCTGCCCATTGGAATTCTAGGTTGAGATCCCTATGCCTACTGGGGCAAAAAACATTGTCGCGGGTGGTTCTGGGTGCATGTCATCAGGCCCCCCATCTTTCCCTCCATGAAATCAACGGTCGACAATTGTTTCGCGCCTTTTTCTGCGCAGGCACCACATTGCTATCAGCATCGTCATCCACCCACCGCTTCCGCTGCCACTCTGCTCTCCTGCTCACACCATACCATGGCAAGCATGGAGCCCGCTCAGAGCCCGTGGCAGTTGTGACCGCTCTAAACACCATGCGCTTTATCCAGCAGTATATACAGAACCAGAATCAGAACCTGCAAAAGCAGGAGAGTAGGTGATGGCAGCGCGGTGAGGAGAGTGATGAGGACATGGACACAGACTTCTCTCAAAGTATGGGCTGCTATCAAGGGTAGTGACTCTGGGAAATGTGCAGGTCATAGTGGATGGCTTTGCTGCAATGGGATTCCCTAACTGTGGTGGGGTGATAGACGGAACCCATATCCCTATCTTGGGAGCAGACCACCAAGGCAGCCAGTACACAAATCGAAAGGAGTACTTTTCAATGGTGCTGCAAGCACTGGTGGATCACAAGGGATGTTTCACCAACATCAGCATGGGATGGCCGGGAAAGGTACATGACACTCGCATCTTCAGGAACTCTGGTCTGTGGGAATGGCTGCAGCAAGGAACTTACTTTCCAGACCAGAAAATAACCACTGGGGATGTTGAAATGCCTATAGTTACCCTTGGGGACCCAGCCTACCCCTTAATGCCATGGCTCATGAAGCCATACGCAGGCACCCTGCACAGTAGTCAAGAGCTATTCAACTATAGGCTGAGCAAGTGCAGAATGGTGGTAAAATGTGCATTTGGACATTTAAAAGTGCACTGGCGCAATTTACTGACTCGGTTAGACCTCAGCGAAACCAATATTCCCACTGTTATTACTGCTTGCTGTGTGCTCCACAATATCTGTGAAAGTAAGGGGGAGACGTTTATGGCGGGGTGGGAGGTTGAGGCAAATCGCCTGGCCACTGATTAAGCACAGCCAGATACCAGGGTGGTTAGAAGAGCACAGCAGGGCACACTGTGCATCAGAGAAGCTTTGAAAACCAGTTTCGTGACTGGCCAGGCTACAGTGTGAAAGTTCTGTTTGTTTCTCCTTGATGAAAACCTGCCTCCTTGGTTTACTCTACTTCCTTGTAAGCCAACCGCCCTCCCCTCTCCCCTCTGATCACCACTTGCAGAGGCAATAAAGTCATTGTTGTTTCAAATTCATGCATTCTTTATTAATTTGTCACACAAATGGGGGGATAACTGCCAAGGTAGCCCGGGAGGGGTAGGGGAGGAGGGAAGCATCAGGTGGGGTGATGGAGGAAGGGAAGATGGAAGGACAAGGCCACACTACATTTCAAAACTTGTTGAATGCCAGCTTTCTGTTGCTTGGGCAGTCCTCTGGGTGGAGTGGTTGAGTGCCCAGAGGCCCCTCCACCGCATTCTTGGGTGTCTGGGTGAGGAGGCTATGGAACTTGGGGAGGAGGCCAGTTCATTACACAGGGGCTGCAGTGGCGGTCTGTGCTCCTGCTGCCTTTCCTGCACCTCAACCACATGCCGGCGCATATCAGTTTGATCCTCCAGTAGCCTCAGCATTGCATCCTGCCTCCTCTCATCACACTGACCCCACCCCTCCTCTTGCTCATCCCTCCTCTCCTCGCATTCATTTTGTGCTTTCTTAGACTCTGACATTGTCTCCCTCCACGCATTATGCTGGGCTCTTTCAGCATGGGAGCTCTGCATGAGCTTAGAGAACATTTCATCACAAGTGTGTTTTTTTCAGTTTCTAATCTTTGATAACCTCTGGAACGGAGACGATACATGGAGTGATGAAACATTTGCAGCTGCAGGAGGGAAAAAAGGGAGATTAGTTTTTAAAAAGAGACATTTTAGAGAACAATGGGTAGACTCTTTCACGGTGAACCAAGCTGTTAACATTACATAGCACGTGTGATTTCTTTACATTTTACCTTTTATATCAAGGGCCTGCCAGTATGGTGTGGCCCTTTAAAATGGGTAGGCCATTTAAAAGGAGGGGCTGCGGTTTTCGGGTTAATGGTCAGCACAAACCCAACTAGCGCTTCCCCCCACCCCCCTCACACACCCAATTCTCTGGGATGATCACTTCATCTCTCCCCCTACTGCTTGCCTAACAGTGGGGAAGATTTCTGTTCAGCCACAGGCAAACAGCCCAGCAGGAACGGCCACCTCTGAATGCCCCATTAATAAAATTCCCCTATTTCAACCAGGTGACCATGAATGATATCACTCTCCTGAGGGTGATATCCACAGAGAGATAAAGAACGGATGTTGCTTGAATGACAGCAAACACTGGGACCATATGCTGCCATGCTTTGTTATGCAATGATTCCAGATTACGTGCTGCTGGCCTGCTGTGGTAAAGTGTCCTACCATGGAGGATGGAATAAGGCTGCCCTCCCCAGAAACCTTTTGCAGAGCTCTTTGAGAGTACATCCAGGAGAGCTTCATTGAGATGTCCCTGAAGGATTTCTGCTCTATCCCTATACATGTTAACAGACTTTTCCAGTAGCTGTACTGGCCGTGAATGCATCCCAATTCTTCAGGGCAAATTAATTTGGCTTGTGGTGCTTGTTTGGGGTTTGCTTTTGCTGGGGGGGGTGTGGTCTTTTTGGTGTGGCTTGTGTTTCCCAGATTAACAGGATTTAGGTGGGAAGGAGATGACAGATACAGAGGCAGCTGTGGGAGTGACTCCTGTAGTGAAAGACACATTGAGGATGACTGGATGTGGAAGCTGTGGTATGTACATGATCCTGGAGGGGGGAACCGGTAAGAGTTTTTTCTGCATGAAATGTCGTCTGATAGAGCTGATGGAGGAAAAGATCCGAGGTTTGGAGATGCAGGTGGAAAGTCTGGTTGAGTTTAGGAAGGGGTTTGAGCAGATGATGGAGCAAAGATATGAGGTATCTGAAGGGAAAAGCTCAGACTCACAGATGGAAGCAGGGCTGGGGAATTTTGAGGAGAGACTGGATGAGGAAAGTGGTCAGTGGAAACATGTGACTCAAAGAACCAGGCAGAGAAAAAGACGGGCTAGTGAAGGAGAAATAGAGCTTAGGAACAGGTTTGCAGAGTTGGAAAATGAAGAAGGGTCTCAGCAGGTACTTGTTGAAGGTGGAAGGGTAAGGAAGAAGAGAAGAGAGGCTAGTCCTATAGAAAAAGGGGAAGAGTCAAGGGAGACTACACCAAATATGAGCCCCAGGAGGATACAGGATGGGTTGAAGAGGATTGTAAGGGAAAATAGGAATGGAAATAATTTGCAGCCAGAGGGAACAGGGGAGAGACTGGAGAATAGCACTGTCACCAGGAAAAGGCAGGTCTATGTGATCGGGGACTCTTTATTGAGAAGAATAGACAGGCCTGTAACTAGAGCTGATCCTGAGAATAGAAGGGTGTGCTGTCTTCCGGGTGCTAAGATACGGGATGTAGACCTGAGATTGAAAAGGATCCTAAAGGGAGCGGGAAAGAATCCCCTAATTATCCTTCATGTGGGAACAAATGATACAGCCAGATTCTCGCTGGAAAGTATCAAGGGAGACTATGCTAGGCTGGGAAAGACACTTAAGGAAATTGAGGCTCAGGTGATCTTTAGCGGGATCCTTCCTGTTCCTAGAGAAGGGCAACAAAGGTCTGACAAGATTATGACTGTCAACAGATGGTTTAGGCAGTGGTGCTATAAGGAGGGCTTTGGGATGTATGGCCACTGGGAGGCATTCACAGACAGAGGTCAGTTCTCTCGGGATGGACTTCATCTGAGTAGGGAAGGAAATAGACTTCTAGGATCGAGGCTGGCACAACTGATAAAGAGAGCTTTAAACTAGGAATTGGGGGGAGATGGATGGGAGATGTCCAGAAAATCTCCACGCCAGATTTTAGCATTGAGAGGGAAAAAGATGAAGTAAGAAAGGATACAGCCATGGGTAGGAGAATGTATATAAGGAGCGAGGGCGGTGTGGATACTAGTCTAATAGGTTATACTGGCTGTAGAATGACTGTGCCTAATAGGGTACAAAATGTGAGCGAGTCCAAACAGCAAAAATTAAGATGTTTGTACACCAATGCAAGGAGTCTAGGTAACAAAATGGAGGAACTAGAGCGACTGGTGCAGGAAGTGAAACCAGATATTATAGGGATAACAGAAACATGGTGGAATAGTAGTCATGACTGGACTACAGGTATTGAAGGGTATGTGCTGTTTAGGAAAGACAGAAACAAAGGTAAAGGGGGTGGAGTAGCATTGTATATCAATGATGAGGTAGAATGTAAAGAAATAAGAAGCGATGCAATGGATAAGACAGAGTCCGTCTGGGCAAAAATTACATTGGGGAAGAAAACTAGTAAAGCCTCTCCTACAATAGTGCTTGGGGTGTGCTATAGACCTCCGGGATCTAATTTGGATAGAGCCCTTTTTAATGTCTTTAATGAAGTAAATACTAATGGAAACTGCGTGATCATGGGAGACTTTAACTTCCCAGATATAGACTGGAGGACCAGTGCTAGTAATAATAATAGGGCTCAGATTTTCCTAGATGCGATAGCTGATAGATTCCTTCATCAAGTAGTTGCTGAACCGACTAGAGGGGATGCCATTTTAGATTTAATTTTGGTGAGTAGCGAGGACCTCATAGAAGAAATGGTTGTAGGGGACAATCTTGGCTCAAGTGATCATGAGCTAATTCAGTTCAAACTAAATGGAAGGATTAACAAAAATAAATCTGCAACTAGGGTTTTTGATTTCAAAAGGGCTGACTTTCAAAAATTAAGGAAATTAGTTAGGGAAGTGGATTGGACTGAAGAACTTATGGATCTAAAGGTAGAGGAGGCCTGGGATTACTTTAAATCAAAACTGCAGAAGCTATCGGAAGCCTGTATCCCAAGAAAGAGGAAAAAATTCATAGGAAGGAGTTGTAGACCAAGCTGGATGAGCAAGCATCTTAGAGAGGTGATTATGAAGAAGCAGAAAGCATACAGGGAGTGGAAGATGGGAGGGATCAGCAAGGAAAGCTACCTAATTGAGGTCAGAAGATGTAGGGATAAAGTGAGAGAGGCTAAAAGTCGAGTAGAGTTGGACCTTGCAAAGGGAATTAAAACCAATAGTAAAAGGTTCTATAGCCATATAAATAAGAAGAAAACTAAGAAGGAAGAAGTGGGGCCGCTTAACATTGAAGATGGAGCGGAGGTTAAAGATAATCTAGGTATGGCCCAATATCTAAACAAATACTTTGCCTCAGTCTTTAATAAGGCTAAAGAGGATCTTGGGGATAATGGTAGCATGACAAATGGGAAGGAGGATATAGAGGTAGATATTACCATATCAGAGGTAGAAGCGAAACTGAAACAGCTTAATGGGACTAAATCGGGGGGCCCAGATAATCTTCATCCAAGAATATTAAAGGAATTGGCACCTGAAATTGCAAGCCCATTAGCAAGAATTTTTAATGAATCTGTAAACTCAGGAATAGTACCGAATGATTGGAGAATTGCTAATATAGTTCCTATTTTTAAGAAAGGAAAAAAAAGTGATCCGGGTAACTACAGGCCAGTTAGTTTGACATCTGTAGTATGCAAGGTCCTGGAAAAATTTTTGAAGGAGAAATTAGTTAAGGACATTGAAGTCAATGGTAAATGGGACAAAATACAACATGGTTTTACAAAAGGTAGATCATGCCAAACCAACCTAATCTCCTTTTTTGAAAAAGTAACAGATTTTTTAGATAAAGGAAATGCAGTGGATCTAATTTACCTAGATTTCAATAAGGCATTTGATACCGTGCCACATGGGGAATTATTAGTTAAATTGGAGAAGATGGGGATCAATATGAACATCAAAAGGTGGATAAGGAATTGGTTAAAGGGGAGACTGCAACGGGTCCTACTGAAAGGCGAACTGTCAGGTTGGAGGGAGGTTACCAGTAGAGTTCCTCAGGGATCGGTTTTGGGACCAATCTTATTTAATCTTTTTATTACTGACCTTGGCACAAAAAGTGGGAGTGTGCTAATAAAGTTTGCAGATGATACAAAGCTGGGAGGTATTGCCAATTCGGAGAAGGATCGGGATATTATATAGGAGGATCTGGATGACCTTGTAAACTGGAGTAATAGTAATAGGATCAAACTTAATAGTGAGAAGTGTAAGGTTATGCATTTAGGGATTAATAACAAGAATTTTAGTTATAAGTTGGGGACGCATCAATTAGAAGTAACGGAAGAGGAGAAGGACCTTGGAGTATTGGTTGATCATAGGATGACTATGAGCTGCCAATGTGATATGGCTGTGAAAAAAGCTAATGCGGTTTTGAGATGCATCAGGAGAGGCATTTCCAGTAGGGATAAGGAGGTTTTAGTACCGTTATACAAGGCACTGGTGAGACCTCACCTAGAATACTGTGTGCAGTTCTGGTCTCCCATGTTTAAAAAGGATGAATTCAAACTGGAGCAGGTACAGAGAAGGGCTACTAGGATGATCCGAGGAATGGAAAACTTGTCTTATGAAAGGAGGCTCAAGGACCTTGGCTTGTTTAGCCTAACTAAAAGAAGGTTGAGGGGAGATATGATTGCTCTCTATAAATATATCAGAGGGATAAATATAGGAGAGGGAAAGGAATTATTTAAGCTCAGCACCAATGTGGACACAAGAACAAATGGGTATAAACTGGCCACCAGGAAGTTTAGACTTGAAATCAGATGAAGGTTTTTAACCATCAGAGGAGTGAAGTTTTGGAATAACCTTCCAATGGAAGCAGTGGGGGCAAAAGATCTATCTGGTTTTAAGATTCTACTCGATAAGTTTATGGAGGAGATGGTATGATGGGATAATGGGATTTTGGTAAGTAATTGATCTTTAAATATTCAGGGTAAATAGGCTAAATCCCCTGAGATGGGATATTAGATGGATGGGATCTGATTTACTATAGAAAATTCTTTCCTGGGTATCTGGCTGGTTAATCTTGCCCATGTGCTCAGGGTTTAGCTGATTGCCATATTTGGGGTCGGGAAGGAATTTTCCTCCAGGGCAGATTGGAGAGGCCCTGGAGGTTTTTTTGCCTTCCTCTGTAGCATGGGGCATGGTTGACTAGAGGGAGGCTTCTCTGCTCCTTGAAGTTTTGAACCATGATTTAAGGACTTCAATAGCTCAGACATGGGTGAGGTTTTTCATAGGAGTGGGTGGGTGAGATTCTGTGGCCTGCGCTGTGCAGGAGGTCGGACTAGATGATCAGAATGGTCCCTTCTGACCTTAGTATCTATGAATCTATGAATCATTAAATACGCTTGCTTTTAAACCGTGTATTATATTTACAAAAGGTACACTCACCAGAGGTCCCTTCTCCGCCTTCTAGGTCTGGGAGCCCGCCTTCAGCGGGTTGGCAGGGTACTAGATCCAGGGTGAGAAACAGTTCCTGTCTGTCGAGGAAAACGGTTTCTCCACTTGCTTGCTGTGCTTCAACCTCCTCCTCATCATCATCTTCCTCGTCCCCAAAATCCGCATCCCTGTTGCATGAGAGTCCATTGATGGAGTCACACACACAGGGCTGGGGTAGTTGTAGGAGCATCCCCTTAAATGGAATGCAGCTCATCATAGAAGCAGCGTGTCTGGGGCTCTGACCCAAAGCGGCCATTTGCCTCTCTGGTTCTTTGGTAGGCTTGCCTGAGCTCCTTAAGTTTCATGCGGCACTGCTGCAGGTCCCTGTTATAGCCTCTGTCCTTCATGCCCTTGGAGATTTTTTTCAAATATTTTGGCATTTCGTCTTTTCGAACAGAGTTCTGATATCACAGATTTGTCTCCCCATACAGCGATCAGATCCAGTACCTCCCATTTGGTTCATGCTGGAGCTCTTTTGAGATTCTGGGACTGCATGGTCACCTCTGCTGAAGAGCTCTGCATGGTCACCTGTGCTGATCAGTTTGCCATGCTGGCCAAACAGGAAATGAGATTCAAAAGTTCTCAGGGCTTTTCCTGTCTACCTGGCCAGTGCATCTGAGTTGAGAGTGCTGTCCAGAGCGGTCACAATGGAACACTCTGGGATAGCTCCCGGAGGCCAATACCGTCGAATTGTGTCCACACTACCCCAAATTGGACCCAGAAAGGTCAATTTCAGCACTAATCCACTCATCAGGGAGGAGTACAGAAACTGGTTTTAAGAGCCCTTAAAGTCGGAAAAAATGGTTTCGTGGTGTGCACGGGTGCAGGGCTAAACCGATATAATGCTGCTAAATCCGACCTAAATTCGTAGTGTGGACCAGGGCCAAGAGAGCAAAAAAGTCTTCTGCATTTCCTGAGAAACATTCTGCCCTTCAGCCTACAGTAATGATAAATTAGTAAAAGCTGGTATGTAAAACCAAAGGAATATTGGAATCTGCAGCCTGATCTCTCTTAAACACATATATGTGTTTATATGTTTCTATTCTCTCTCTCTCTCTCTCTCTCTAGTTTGAAAAACAAATCCGTTCACTTTTTCTTTAAAATGTTAACAGTTAAAACCAGGTTTCAGGTGAGCTACAAAAGATGCTGCTTCCCCAGACCTGTTCAAAACAATAACAGTAGCCTAAGTCTCATTAAGCCAGATGTTGAAGCACAAAGGAGAGGGGAAGGATAGATTCACAGAGATAAGAACAAACGTGCAGAGGCCAGGATCTGGAAGGTCATGGAGACTGAACTTTCTTAAAGCAGAGGTCCCCTAGGTTAAGACTGAGTCACACTGCCCAAGCAATATGGAGAATCTTGCTCTATTGATTCCTTTGCTGTATATTTTCTGTGGTCAGATTTACAGAAGTCTTCACTCCCCAGGTCTGTTCAGCTGTTGTCTTTTACCTAAATTTGCTGAGCAGTTAAGAAACCAATTTAGGCTTTTCTTCTTCCCCCTCCCACCTCCTTTTCTAAAGCTCTTTCTTTCATGGGCCTGCCTCTACCAGCACATCACCGTGCAGTGCACAGACTAAGAGTCAAGAGACATGGATTTTGTTCCTGGCTCTGCCATTACCTTGCTTGGTCACTTAACCTCTCTCTCTGTCATTTTTCCCATTTGTGAAATGAGGGTAACATTTTATTGATCAGCTTGCTAAGGTGCTGTTAGATTAGAGATGACTTAGCTCCCAGAGCTAAGTATTTAATTATTATTAAATATATTTTAAAAGAAATAAGAAAATTCAAGTAATTCAATTATAGGCAACTTTATGAGGCTGAAGTTTCCATTCAACCCAATGGAAAGACTCCCATTGACTTCAATGGGCATTGAATCACCAGGTCCATGGATGGAAGAGATGGAAGCTGATTTTTAACTGTGAGAATATTTAGCATTAAGCAACTGACCCGAATCACACTGTAGAAGGCATTACGTGGTTTTCATTTGTTTTGTGTTTTTTCAACATTGAAAAAATTAGAATTAAGTAGGGTTATATCATGGTCTTGTGGACTGACATAATCAGCATGCCTAGTCCCAACTATGATTTGCTAAATCAGGGAATCCAAATAAGATCATTTCTCTCTTAATTAACAACATGTTCTAACACCCTCTTTTTTCCTTTTAAAATCCTCCCTTACCCTCTGGCTTAGGCTGTGACAGGACTTGGAGGAGGATGTTACGAACAGACTCTGTTGTGGCTTCTGAGTGTGTGGAACTGCAGCGTCTCCATAGCAGCAGGAACCAAGTGTGTACCAACTAACAGTGAGGCTCAGGAATAAGGGAACGAATGTTCCTGCAGTGGTAGAAATGTGGGTACCCCTACCCAGGTGAGAGGACTGAGCATAGACAGGAATGCAAGCCAGAGACATGGAAAATAATGAAAATCATCAACTAAAGTGGGTTTAGTTCAAGATGTGAGTTGAGTCAGTTCTTTATCTGAACTGCTTTGCTCATCCGTGGTTATTACCCAGTTACATTATTATTAACAAAACACTGATTCAGACCAAGACTGAAAACTTCCTGTCCAGAGTTTCTCAGAAAGCTTCTGTTCCTCGCATTAGCCGGCTATTTATTACACCCAGTTTACCTACTGAATGGACTCTCAAGGTAGATACCATCATTCTCAACCAATTCAGGAGACCATTATTCCACTAGTAGGAATCTGCAGTTCGATCTAGTCTCATTTTGGGCCTGATCTAAAGCCCACTGAAAATAGTGGAAAACTCCCATTGACTTCATTGGTTTTTGGATCCAGGCCCTTATCAATTCATTATGATAAGAGTACATCAAAAAGACCCAGTTATTAAAAGTTTTATGAAAAGGTCTGAGGAATGGGAATTGTTTTAGAGAGTCAGGATCAAATGGCCTAAGCACAGAACTAGGTTCAGCAAGTTCCCAAGTTCTTATCCCAGGTTTAATATTGACTCCTAATTTGGGTTTTTGGCAAGTTCATCAGTAATGATTTTTTGGTCTAGGGTGAGTGAGAGAGAGTCAAATAGCTTCGGTTTTTGATCCAAAAATTGCCATTTTGACACAGTACCATTTTGTGAAAACATTTGAAAGATTTTGTTTTTGAATGAATGAAAACAAATTTCAAAACCTTGAAAGTTGCATGAAACATAACTGTCATCCTCTAGACAGCTGTAATTATTACTTACCTAAATATCTACCACACAGAGCTGTTATCAGTCTCAATCAGGTAATCTCTGCAAAATGCGTTATACATACGTACATCACTCTATTATTACTTTAGTCAGTGTATCTTTTATGGCAATTCTGAATTTGCAAAATTCAAGGTCAATTTCAAAGCTCATTGAAGCCATATTTATATTAGAATGCAAGCTGACTGAAGTTCATGTTTATCATCATCATCATCATCACCAGTTATTCCTATTATTTTAGTACCACTCAAAAATGCTAGCGATTTTCCAAAAGCAGGGTCCCCACAAAGCCCTGCCTCAGAAAGTGGTAGGATTTGTACCTGTCCAAACAAACTGTCCCCAGTTAAAGATATTTTTGAAAGTTTAAAAAGAAAATTAAAATGAAGTGCTGTGTTTAGCTAGAGCTGACTAGTGGTGTTTGCTGCTTTACAGTTATGATGAACAATAAGAGAGATGAATTGAATTAAACTGGTGATATCAATGCTGTGCTTTTTGCTTATAAAACTAGCTATTCACTTTCCCCCTTCTAAAGGGCCGGCTCTACAGTTTTTGCCACCCCAATCAGTGAAAAAAACTGCCGCCATGGACGGCAAAAGGGAGAAGCTGCTGCCAAATTGCAACCATGGCCGGAGGAACTGCTGCCCCAAGCACCTGCTTGGAACGCTGGTGCCTGGAGCTGGCCCTGCCCTTCTATGCCTAAAACAGGATAGTAGCATGTCACTTAACAAAAACATTACATTATTTTATATTTTTAATGCAACACCATAAAATAACCTTATTCTTCTGCACAGACTCTTTAGCATGGCCGATGGACCACATGAAATTATGATATTTATTGGTGATAATGGCCAAAACTGAGAAGCATCTGTTAATTTCTCTTGTGACTTTATACATCTGTTAGCAACCATTGGTGTGGTTTGATTAAGGAACCTGTATTTTGCCTTGCATATGTACTGCACAGTACACTTCATCTTCTTTATACAGTTTACTACAAAGCATCTCTTCCTGCTACTTAAAATAAAACACAAAGAGCCAGATCCTCAGCTGGTGCACTCAGCATAACTCCACTGAGTTCAGTGGCTCTCAGCCAATTTATACCCGCCAAGGATCAGGTACCAAGATATTATTTTGTAGTTCATGCCTGAGACAGTTTTTTTAAATAATAGCAGAGGAGTATTTGTCAATTACAACAAAATGATCAATCTCCTTGTCTATCACAATGAGATTTCACTTGGTTAAAGACTAGGAGAGTGCAATTGTTTCACCTCTCATTCTCTTTAATTATCTTGCCTTCCCCACAGTCTGACTGCAGAGACATTTACAGCCATCAGACATAGTCTGCCAGACTTAGGTGTTATGGACTATGCCTCTAGGGATCATAACCATATGGTATTTTAGGAGAGGACACAGTTCATTTCAGAGCAATTTGAATAAGCAGATTTCTTTTCTTTATTACACCATTGCATTTGGCGGCAACCCACCAGAGGCAGATTCTCTGCTCTCAAAGGACTGATCTGCCCACTCTGTCCATTTAACAAGACGTTCAGCTCAAAAAATCTAGTCGCTGATCACACATGTGGAGCAGATGTGCGAGCATGCGTAGCAAAATAAAAAATCCCAACAGTGGACCAGGGGAAATGTAGCATAACTACTGAAAAACGGTGACACAAAAGCTCTGATTCTGAAATGGTGGGTATTGTTGCTTTTTAGGGAGTATTTTTCTTATAAATCCTTCTTAGGGGGAAAAAAGCATATGCTTCCTTTATTATTTTTCTTTTTGGACGTGGGGGAGTGTTATTCATGTTACACTGATGTAGCTTCTTTGTTCATTTTCACAGCCTTCTCCTTAAAATGATATAATTCCAACTATTTTGACCAGACTGTCTTGGGGCCCTACCTCTCAGGAACTGAGTGCTGGAAAACTTCCATTGGAAAAAAATCACCCATTTAAAAAAGAGGATATCAGAAGTATACATCCTTTTATCCATGCCCTACAGACTTGCATGTAAGGGGAGAGCACCAGCTGTTTTCCTCATGGTGAATAAGGATTACTTGGGGAAATCTGACTTCCTGTTTTTACATGGACAGCTACATTGTTGCATAACCAGTTAATTTTGGTTAGGTCAATAGAGCAAGTTTAATTATTGGAACTTTCCTTTTTCGCTCAAGCTGCATACTGTGCGTCAGAAAGAGAAATTACTAGGAAGTCAGAACTGTGTACAGTAGCTGAAATTTTCATCCTTAGTAAATGGATGGATTTGATATTCCTTACTAAATATATCCCCTCTTTTCATAAATATAATAATTTGGGGAAAATGTTTGCTATATTATGGTATTTATACTGGGAAATGCTAATGATTTAATATCTCAAAATGTAGTGAATAAAAATATTGTGTGAAATTTAAAAATTAAAATACCCAGAGCACTCGTGAAAGCGAGACACCTCCTCAGCTAATTGTAAAATTCCCCTCAGCCTCAGTCTAGCAGAGCCCACAACAATGAAATTCAGAGCATCCTCATTCATGGGTATGCAAACATGTTTATTAACAGGAGGCACTATCAAACACACAGCCTTCCATTTGTGGTTCTCAATATAAGGACAACCACTGGTGGCAATTCAAAATATTAACAAATTCTAGATTGGACTGCATTAGAAACAAAGTGTGGTTCTTGCTATTTGTGACAGTCCTAATTTTCTTTAAATCAAGCTCTTATTATTTATTTTGTCTTTCATTTCAGTGACTAGATATAATCTTTTTCTCCAGTTCATACAGTATTGTAAGTTATTCTGGATTTCTAAATCTTGGTTTTGGTTAATGCATCAAAGGACCCTATTTTCACCAGTTTCTCATAATATACATGTACCCAGTTGTATGTTGTTACATAACTTCAGAATAAAGCAATTAGATCATTCTAGATCATAGTATCTATTTCTGTGTTTTCAGTATAGAAATATTACAGTGGGAAAAACCCACTAGTATTGTTATATGGATGGATGGGTGTTTTTATTCAGAGTCTTGTTCTTAATAAACATCCCAAAGAAAAACATTCAACAGCAGCAGGCAGTAATAAAGAGGCAGAAAATGGCAAAACCACAGTTCTAAAGGAAGCCTATATGAAAACACTGGTTGTGTCTTCCTGGTTACAGAAAACAAATAGAACTGTTCAAAGTGCTTGCCAGCAAGGGCCTGCCAAATAAAATATTGTTTTATGAAGTCAGGAAAAAACTAATTTTAAAGGTTATTGTAGGTTATTTGTGGTCACGTCTTGAATGCATAAAATATGATGTCATTTTGAACCCTTTGCTATTTTTGTTTTAATCCTATAGGTCTTTGCCTGAGACACTATCTCAGCCACTGCAGAAATCTAAAAAGTGGTGTTATTGTTAAATACATACAAAAGCCTGTCCTACAAAATGAATAGAAAAAAATCCAAGCCAACAAAATGCAAGTACACATCATACCAGATCAGTCTTACCGCTGCTACAGTATATTCATACTATAAAATAACTCTGGAGAAAAGGATCACCACACTAATAGTAAACTTGGATCAGAAGGTTGCAAAGAGGTTTTCCAAGTGCTTCATACATAAAGTTTATAATATGGTATGATTCTCTTGGATTATATGTCATATTAACACTACACAAACTATCCTTGATAATCACAGGTTTCAGAGTAGCAGCCGTGTTAGTCTGTATTCGCAAAAAGAAAAGGAGTACCGGTGGCACCTTAGAGACTAACAAATTTATTAGAGCATAAGCTTTCCGATGAAGTGAGCTGTAGCTCACGAAAGCTTATGCTCTAATAAATTTGTTAGTCTCTAAGGTGCCACCGGTACTCCTTATCCTTGATAATGTCAGCTTAACCTCACTAGCATATCAATATTGTGGATGTGATAATTATCATCATTGGGGTAACCTGTCAGCACATGTTGCATGCCTGCCTCTGGTCTTCAGTAGTATAGGCTTGTCTGGCTTATCTGAAAAAGTAATACCAGCACCAAGTGTAACATATCTAGATGAAAGGGGGAGGCATTTAAAGTTTAAGTGAAAGTTTAAGGAGGCATTTGATTAAAAGAAGATGACAGTAAAGGATAAAGTCTGTTTGTCACCACCAGTCAAAGCTAAAGTTGTTCCTACTTTTCTTTTTTAAATTGTAAGTTCTTCAGTATATGGAGCATTGTACAGCAGCTAGCACAACAGGATATTGATCCTAATTGCAGCTTCTGGGCTAATTAATAATAAACAAATAATTCCTCTATCTTCTATTGTTTCCATAAATATCATAAACCACAATTTGAGGTCCTGATCCAAAGCCCACTGACGTCCATGGAAAAGCTCTTACTGACTTCTTCATGCTTTAAATCAACTCTTTATTCATCCCACTGAGAGATTTCCATATACCACTAACCTGGACCTGTTGGTTACCTCACATTCATCTGTAATTACCGCTCCTAATATGGGTCAAAATGAACCTGAATATGTAGAACAGACTGCCCGCAAGAGGCTAGGCATTTGACTTTCAGAGATCTAACTGTGACATAGTGAAATGTGACTGAGCAGCTCAAGCTAATGCCCTCTCTTTCTACAAAGGAGCTAAAGCTGAGGGGGCTGCTGCCCCTGTGATGAATTAGGCTAAACTTAAGTTTTCCAGGAAAATAATTGTTCCAACACAGAGTAACAACACATGCCTTGGGAAAAAAATGTATGCACAACTTTTAAAGTGATATTCTGTTTTCACCTGGTATATAAGAAGTCTATAACTATGTTATGTTGTTCCAGCAGATACACCTTGGGAAAATCCCCCAGTGCTCAGGACCTACAGGAAATATAGTTGCTTAGTCTTCTTATATCCTGCTTCCAGGTACGCTCCTTGGCTTGCTTCTGGCTTCAGATTCACAACTCTTTTTTCTGCAAGTGAGAGTCAACCAGAGCAAATCCATCTCCCTCTCTTTCTGTTTTAGGCAACAGTAATGAGCTTATCACTGTAGTATCTCAGAACCAGCTTGGACAAACTGATAGGCATCCTTCTCTAAGTAAAGCTTTCTGTCATAGTGGCTTCAAGATATGAATCATTTAAAGGGGAGCTTTGTGTCACTGGACTGTTATAACAACAGATGCAAGTCAGTCTGGTGGTAGAGCACATGGGAATGTTTGCTGAGTTATGGTTTCACATAAATATTCTAGAACAAAAGAATGGCCCTGTTTGCATTCCAGGAGACTCGGTTAAAATCCTGAGGTTCTTCCACATCCCTTTTCTGTTGAAGAGTGGTCTAGAAGAATTTCTACTGTTCTACCAAATTTTCTCTAAGGACTTAGTTTTCCAGCAAGGTTTTGCTGAAGACAACACCAGTTCCCTGAGGTGTAAGCATACACTGTTGGTCAACATCATTTCTCTGGCCAAGCAGCTCTTTTGAGTTCTAGTTAGACTTACACACACACCCCTACTAAGCAATGAGTCACACCTGAACACTTCCACTTCCACAGGCTGTTAGAATATGGACACACGTTCCTTTGCATGTGTAGCTTCTGGCCCAACTATTCTAGTCTCTGTTCTTAAGAAGTAGTCCCACTCTTTAATTTAAAGGGAACACTACACAGGGAGTCCTCAGACTTACGACACAGTTCGTTCCTCAGAATTGCATTTGTAAGTCGAAACATTGTAAGCTGAAACTGCCTTTCCCATAGGAATCAATGGTATGAAGAGGGGCTTGGTTCCTGAACCAAGGCTTGATACACTATTTTCACCACAATAACCCAGATTTTTGTACTAAATGAATTATAGATGACTAATGTTGCAACATCAATGTATGTACTGTACACTGTATTTTGTAAACTGTGGGAGATGGAGACTATCAAATGTTCTAAGGAAGAATTTGTCAATGGAAGATAGCAGAATTTGGCAGAGCATAAAGCTACCCCACGGGTCATGAGTAACGAAGTAAACAAGATTATATACAGGTTGGGAATTTGGCTACACTACAAAGCTAATAGCATGAGAAGCGACTTCTAGTTTCCAGCACAGCAGAATAATGAAACACTAAGATAAGGACATTGGATAATGAATTGTAAAAAGGATAAACAACTATCGTATATATATATATATATATATGACTGTATAATCAGAAATAAAATGCTTTTACCAGCAACTGTCTCAGTTGTGCTGCAAGCCAGCCTGCTAACAGTGACAAATGGTGACCCCGACGTGATAGGAATTCCGTGAGTTCGGCACCTCGTCCGGAGTAAGAAACAGCAGGGACCGCCGCTGCCGGTGTCCTCAATTTAACGGAGGAACCGGGACACCCAATTGAGGCGAGGGAGCTCCCCACTATTAAAGGTGAGCGGCGGGGGACATCTCTCATAATGGGAGTCGCAGCATCTGCAGATGAGAAGGCCGTATTCAAGGTCTTAAGCAATCTGCTCAGTAACCAGGAAGAAAAATTTTCCCCGGAAGCTCTTCAAAAACTGCTTCGGTGGGGAAGGCGACAGGGTTTTTTGGTTACTGCGAAGAATGTATTTGATTTTTCGGTATGGAAGGCGTTGGGGGAGGACATGTGGGATTCAGTGGGTGTTGGGAATAAAGAGGCTATTGCGTTAAGCCCTACCTGGCGAATAGTTCATCGAGCCGTTACAAATGCGGCGGCTCAGGCTGGAGCCCATATCGCGCTACGTGAGGTCTTGGGTCGCCCCCTAAAAGGGTGTTCCCGGCCGGGCGCGAGACTTTTTTGGGAAAACAACACCCACGATCCCCTTGGCACCCCCAGAGGCTGGTGAAGTGCCACTACCTGGAGATGGCGATTGCTCCGGTAATGAAGAACCAATGGCAGTGGATCAATCGGTTTCAGAGGGACAATCTCCCCAGGGCAAGGTTGTTTCTGTGCCTGAGAGATCCGGGCTATATCCTTCAGTAGAGCATCCTTCGGTTTTACCGTCGGCCCCTGTTGCACCGGTTCGGATTACTGATTTGCCTGAAGGGGGAGAATTTGGTGACCTGACGCAGGAACAAATAATTCGCCGTTTGTACAAGGAGGGCAGTAAGGCTCAGCAGATAATGGATGAACTGGATCGAAAGGAGGGTAGACCAGCGGGATCATCACAGTCACAGTTATTGAAACTGCTACGGGATCAAGGCATACCAGATCCTTCGCAGTGGCCTTATGTTTGCAAATTATGCGGATATTATGACTGTACGGAACATCTCACATAGGAAGGAGCCTTGACGACAACAGCAGAGGAAGACTACTGTAAACTTTTGAATCCTATTACGCGACCGGTCCGACCAAAGGCAAAGCCTCCGCCGCCTGAGTACTCTCCGGTCAAACGAGAACAAGGGGACAGAGGGAGAGGGGTGATTTGGAGAACAGAGGGAGAAAGGAGAGAAGGATCCCCTGATCCGATTAAGAGGTGGCATGGGTTGATAAAGGATGCTATTATTGAAGGGGAGTTCTTGGATGCTATGCCAGCTACGTTCCCAGTTTCAGTATCACAGACCGGGGCTAGAACATGGGTACCATTAGATTGGAAACTAATGAGGGAAGCCCAAAAGGCTATTATGGCATATGGGCTAAAAAATCCTTATGTACAAGCATTATTGGAGCAAATGTTTTCGGGGCAGGCTATGTGTCCTTTTTATGCACAAAAATTTGCTGACATGCTATTAACACCCACACAGAAATTGTTATGGAAAGATTTGTGGAAAAAGAAGGCTTAGCATGCGGTAGTGACTAATTTAGATAAACCCCAAGGCGACCCTCTCCAGGCAGCAACATTAGACATGCTGTTGGGAGAGGGGCGATTTGAAGATCCTCAGGTACAGGCGCGATTGGTACCCCAAATATTACAACAGTCTCAACTTCTAGCATTGGAGGCATTTAAGGAGCTCCCTGATTTGGGCACCCCTTCACCCCCATATTTAAAAATCACGCAGGGTATGGGCGAATCCTTTGCCCTCTTCTTGGATCGTCTAAGAACGGCATTGGATAGGGCCCCTAATTTAACACCGGAAGCCCGATCGGCGCTAGGATTAGATTTAGCTCTTCAAAATGCTAATCCTACATGTAAGAAGATATTGGTGACTTTGCCAAAATCGGCCTCCCTTGTCAATATGATTGAAGCCTGCACTCGTGCCCCCTTGGTGGAGGAGGAGGATAAGGCAAAGATTTATGCACGCGCCTTGGCGGTAGTCTTGAACACCTCCAAGCCGAATTGGCGAAAGGGAAGGGAGGGGGCGTGTTATCAATGTGGTATGATGGGTCATTTAAAACGAAACTGCCCAAAGAAAAGGGCACAAACGCAAAGCGGCTCACCCCCTGCCCCTTTTCCTGGGACCTGTAATCGATGTGAAAAAGTCGGCCACAGGGCCACGGAATGCCGCTCTCTGTTTAAAAAGGATGGAACCCCATTGCAGGGGGCGGGAAACACCTCGCGGAGCGCCAACCGCAGGGTGTGAGGACAAACAATACTCCGGCTGCTTGGATGGCCTCCGCGGGGCAACCGCCGGCAGTGCCGGAGTTGATTTGGCCTCCGCCACCGACTTTACATTAGAGAATGATGAGGTAAAACTTGTCCCTTCTGTGGCCTCTGGACCGCTGGGGCATGGGCTAAGTGCGTTATTGATTGGCAGATCATCTTCTTCCCTTAGGGGGCTCTTTGTGCTTCCTGGGCTGATTGATGCCAATTACACAGGGAACATAGGGATTATGGTACGGGCACTTTGCCCGCCCATTACGATTATGGCCGGAACGAAAATTGCACAGCTAATACCTTTCTGTGCAACTGTTCCCTCTGCATTACCTCAGGTGAGAGGGACCAGTGGGTTTGGGTCCTCAGACTCTACACCACTGACGACAGCATTTGTTCTATCAATCGGAAGGGACCGTCCTACGCGTGTAGTTCAATTCAGAGGCCAAGATGGCTTTTCCTTTGAGCACCGAGTTCTTATTGATACAGGAGCGGATGTTACGGTGTTGCCCCTGCATGCATGGCCATCGGCATGGCCACTGCAGCCAGTAAACACACTCCTTCAGGGTATCAGTGGGCAACGTAATCCCATGTTGAGTGAATTCTTTATTAACATTACTGATGTCACTGACCATACATTGATGGGGTCGGTTCGCCCTTATCTTGTTGATACAACTATTTGGTTATTGGGGAGAGATTGTTTAAGTCAGTGGGGAGTCACGATTAGCTCTCCGCCTTTCTAGTAGCGGCCACTGAGGAGCGGCCAACCCTTGCATTATCCTGGCGTTCTGATGAGCCGATCTGGGTTGCTCAGTGGCCGCTGCCAACAATTAAGCTTGCAGCGTTAACAGAATTGGTGGCTGAACAAGTAAATCTCGGCCATCTGGAACCCTCCGTTAGTCCATGGAATACGCCTGTATTCACTATTCTAAAAAAATCAGGGAAATGGCATTTATTGCAGGACTTACGTGCCATTAACGCCATCATAGTCGATATGGGCTCCTTACAACCTGGCCTACCTGCCCCGTCTTTGCTCCCATCTGAATGGCCGTTACTTGTTATTGACTTAAAGGATTGTTATTTTACCATTCCTTTGCACCCAAAAGACAGAGAACATTTTGTCTTCTCTGTCCCGACAGTAAACCATGAGGCTCCTGCCCTTCGATACCAATGGAAGGTTTTGCCTCAAGGAATGAAAAATTCACCCACAATCTGTCAACTTTTTGTTGCATGGGCTATTCACCCTATTCGAACAAGGTATCCCCACTGGAAAATATATCATTATATGGATGATCTTTTGTTTGCGGCTCCTACAGCCTTTGAACCCTCTGTTATTACATTGATTACTTCCCAATTAGCGCAAGCAGGTCTTGTAGTGGCCCCGGAAAAGGTTCAAACCCAACCTCCCTTTTTATATTTGGGTCTTCGGGTTACTGATCGTACAGTACGCTCTCAACATTTAACATTTTCACCTCAAGTCCAGACACTATATGATGCTCAGAAATTACTGGGTGAACTTCAGTGGCTCTGCCCACTTTGTGGTATCACAAATCATGATATAGCCCCTCTCCTTCCTCTATTAGAAGGGGGGAGAAGTCCCGGGGATAAATGACAATTATCAGCACAACAGCGGGAGGCATTACAACGAATTGGTCAAAAGGTTGGAAATGGTTATTCGGGCAGATACAAAGAAAATCTGCCCTTTGTGGTAGCAGTTTTTAGTTTGGATTCAGTATTGGAAGCATTGTTATTTCAATGGGATGAAAAGGATAGAGATTCGTTGATAGGGTTAGAATGGATATTTCCACCCTGTAAAAATATACAGACGGTGACTTCCAGAGTTGAAGCTATAGCTTTGTTAATAATGCAAGCACGAAAAAGAGTAACTACCATGACAGGGACTGATCCGCACCAGATTTTGTTACCCTTTTCCAAAATGGTTATTACACAGTTGTTGATGCATGATACTATGTTCGCCATTGCCTTAGCTGATTATCAAGGCCAATTGAGCTGTCACTACCCGCCCCACCGTCTCTTTTCCTCCCCTCTGCAACTAGAAAGACACCTTATGAAGCAGAAAAGACCGGTAAAAGGAATAACGGTGTTCACTGATGCGGCGGGACGAACGGGAACCGCGGGGATGGTATGGTGGGATGGATGTGTTTGGGCCCATAAAAAGATTATTAGTGAAGGATCAGTGCAGATACTAGAACTTTTGGCCATACCTATGGCCTTTGAAAATTGGAGCAAAGAACCACTCAATGTTATAAGTGATTCCAAGTATGCTGTGGGCTTGGTGAATAAGTTGGAGAGAGCGATGCTTGGAAGAATTCACAACCCTAGATTACAACAAATACTTTTGCACCTTTGGCATCGACTTGATGGGAGAAGGGACAGATATTTTGTGGGGCATTTAAGAAGCCACACGGGCCTACCGGGATACTTAAGTATAGGGAATGAGCAAGCAGACACACTAGTAGGATCCGTGGTGGTACCGAATCAATTTGAGCAAGCCTGTCTATCTCATGAGTTCTTCCATCAGTCGGCAAGAGCTCTTACTCGACAATTTTCCCTACCCATATCTCAGACCCGGAGTATTGTGGCCTCATGCTCAGAATGTAACAAACTAGCCCCTGCTTTTCCTATTGGGGTCAATCCCCGAGGCTTAGAAGCATTAATATTATGGCAATCAGATGTTACTCAATATCATCCGTTTGGAAAACAGAAATATGTTCATGTATCTATAGATACTTTCTCTGGGGCTATTTGGGCCATGCCCCATGCTTCCACCAGTAGCAAAGATGTAATCAAACATTGGCAGGCATGTTTTGCAGCGCTAGGTGTGCCAAAAACAATAAAAACAGACAATGGAGCTGGGTATCTTGCTAGGCGTACGCAAGCCTTTTTGCAATTGTGGGGAGTAAACCATAAAACAGGGGTGCCAGGGAATTCGACAGGCCAGGCCATTGTTGAGTGCACTCATGCTATTTTAAAAGGAATGTTAGATAAGCAATCATGATGTGGGGAGGATGCTATACTGCAGACTCCCGGTGGGCGACTAGCAAAGGCTATATATGTATTGAACTGGCTCCAACCTATTAACGCTGTTGATAACGGTAATAATGTTCCAATACAAAAGCATTTAGGGGGAACAGGGATGGAAAAGGAGCAGGAAAAACCAAAGGTAAAGTGGTTCGATTATGCCTCTTAACAGTGGAAAGGACCGGTACCGTTATTAACCTGGGGTCGGGGTTATGCTTGTGTCTCCCTTGACGCAGGTCCTCGGTGGATACCCGCAAAGTGGGTCCGGCCCTGTATTACAGAATCAACGAAGGATGAAACTACTGCTTCTATGGATAATCCTATGGCCGCTATGGCTAGTCTCTTCTCTGCTTACACGCATTGATCCCCGTCAGAACGTATGGGTCACCTGGACGAATCAGACAGGGCAATCTTCATTTTGTTTATCTATGGCAACACCCGCGGACCCTTTTAGTACGTGCCTTATAGGTTATCCGAGTATAGATTTAAATGGATATCGAGAGTACGTTAGCAATGATAGTGTTCTTCGCTCAAGTGATTTTAATGATACTAATATTAATAATACTTGTTATCGATTATATAATGGGACACCAGGGCAACAGTGCCCAGGGGTTGCTTGGAGTTTATGGCAAGGAACGCTAATAAATTTATTAAATCAATCACTGCTTAACCCACCCCAAGAACTCACATTATTAGGATCCTTACCCGCAACAATAAACGATACTCATAATCATTCAATGGGGTGCATTGAATTAGGTGGACAATTCCATGTATTGTATTCTCAATATGGGTGGAAAATGAATGCTTCTGTGTTTTCTAATATGCAAAATATTACGCCAATTGCCTCCTTTGTGGCGGGAAATTATTGTCAGCAAGGAGGGGCCAACCTAGGCTTACAATTGCCGCAAAAGGGTATATGGAATAATGGATCAGCAAAGGCATTACCACCAGGGACTTTTCTTATTTGCGGAAATCGCGCATGGCAGGGTATCCCTAGTTTTCCCATGGGAGGGCCATGTTATTTAGGCCGCTTGACACTGTATGCACCTAACCGTAATATGATTAAACACCAAAGCCATCGCACTAGGCGAGCATTGGAGGACTTTACTCCTGATTGTAAGGATACAATAACCTTTTGGGATACTCCTTCAAAAATATTTGCGGCATTTCTTGCCCCTGGTGTTGCTAGTGAAAAGAGTTTAGTTGATTTAGAGAAATTGGCTTGTTGGAGTATTAAGCAATTTAATCTAACCTCAGAAATATTGACTGCTTTACTAATGGGTGTAGATAGTATTCGTCATGCGGTATTACAAAATCGTGCTGCAATTGATTTTTTGCTGTTAGCCCATGGGCATGGATGTGAGGATTTTGAAGGTATGTGCTGCTTTAATTTGTCTGACCATTCTCATTCCATCCATGAATTACTAGCACGGTTAGAACAAAATCTTCATAAATTAGCAAAGGAAACCAGTCCCTTATGGGATTGGTTGTCTAAATTTGGATGGCCCGGCTGGCTAACTTCGTTGTTGCATATTATAATAATAATGGGATTTTGTATTTGTATTTTTTGCTTATGTGGTCCTTGTATAATCCAATGTATGCGTTGGGCTATATCTCACATGGTTTCTGCTGCCTTTAAAAAACAAAAAGGGGGAGGTGTGGGAGATGGAGACTATCAAATGTTCTAAGGAAGAATTTGTCAATGGAAGATAGCAGAATTTGGCAGAGCATAAAGCTACCCCACGGGTCATGAGTAACGAAGTAAACAAGATTATATACAGGTTGGGAATTTGGCTACACTACAAAGCTAATAGCATGAGAAGCGACTTCTAGTTTCCAGCACAGCAGAATAATGAAACACTAAGATAAGGACATTGGATAATGAATTGTAAAAAGGATAAACAACTATCGTATATATATATATATATATGACTGTATAATCAGAAATAAAATGCTTTTACCAGCAACTGTCTCAGTTGTGCTGCAAGCCAGCCTGCTAACAGCGACAGTAAACAGCATTAAAATAAACATATAAACTAACATATGCTACTCAGACAGCCAGGGAGAACGCCGCACATGCTAAGCCTCAGCCAATCACTGTTCAAGCTTTCTGATTGGCTGAGCCCGGGGCCGGGAGCCAGTCAAAAACAAGTGACAACCTTACTGGGCAACAAGCTACCCTGCTACCTCGAAGCCAATCAGAAACGACCCCTTCCAGCTCCATACCAGTATAATGCAACCAGGAAGTGATTTCAAGTGAACTTAATGCAAATCGAGCATCGTAAGGACCAAACGGGCAGTCAATTGAAAAGTGTTGTAAGCGGCGTCCAACGTAAGTTGGGGGGTTGTAAGTCTGAGGACTCCCTGTATAGACCCCATTTAATCAGAGCTTGATCTTGCCTGTGCAGAGAATAAACAGTGGGTGAGACCCCCCTAACTCTCAGAGTTGCAGCACCAAACTGACAGTCCTGACAGTGACAGTGGGAGGGGAGCTAATGCTGTTTTAATTCACTTTTCCACCCTTGCAATTTGAAGATAGTCTAAGGATTGAAGCAGCATCCAGATTAATTTACGCAGCCCTGGAACCCTGTCTAATGGTTGCCTGGTCTATGGGCCACAGCACTGCCCAGATTTTCACAATGCTATGTGCTGCTGCCATACCTCTGGTATATACCTTACATCTGGGCTTTTAAGGAGGTCCTTGGAAGGACAGTCTTGGGCTGTCTCTGCAGTGCCTACATAGGGGAATCCTCCCCTAGTCAGATCTGGAGCTTTTAGAGCCCCTTTAAACTTCTCTGGCCTTTATATCCATATAAAGGGGCTGGAGCAGGTGTGAGAATCTCACCTAATATTTCTTACTTGTAATTGGTATTTTTTCAAAATCAATCTCTAATACTCTACCATTCTTTGTCTTTCTGTTTTATTGCCAGTTGGCATTAATGATGCTATTTCTTTATTATACTGTCATACTTATGAGAGAAATCTCCTGAGCACAGTTTCTATTAATGTCTTATTGTTTGGACTTTCTGGATAAAAGATTTTCACTGTAACTAAGCTTGATTATAAGCTAAGGCTCTTATTCCTGTTACAAATTTCATTCCACCCAGGTGTCTCCCACCTCCCAGCTTGTAAATATTTCCCTTTATAATAAGTGCTGTGGGATTCATGTTTGGGAAGCCAATGGGGGCCTTGAGGCAATTTGTGTTGCTGCTCAAACATTCTGCTGTTCCTTTGGTTACTCAAGCCTGTTCCAATGTGATGTGACCAAAACCCCATTCAAGTAGAGATTGACATTATCCATTGAAGAAATATCATTTACAGTAATAAAATTGTCTAATCCACCGATTGTCCCCTGATACCAATATCTAGACTATAGCAATGGTGTGTCATGCTGAGTGGGCCTTCTGAGCAACCACATTTAGATTCTCCTTAAAAGAGCTTGTTTCAGGTCACCATTCAGTTCCATCAGCTGAACCTTTGATCTGTTTCTAGGGACACTCCAATCATCTGCTCTATCACATTTAAAGTATGATTCCAGAAGCACTAGACAACATCACATTCCCACTGAGCACGAAAATGCGTTCCTGCTTCTACGTATTCCCTCCAGCAGATAAACTGGATTAATGCTTTTTTCTAATTCACCTTTCAAATAAAGGAGGCTTATGGATAGAAATACATATAGGTATATCTATTTCTATATATGCCTTACAGATAGAAAATTGAATATTGGATGTTTACCTTCCCCCATAATAAAATAGTGATTGTCACATAAGTTTCTTGCAAGATTTGTTGGAAGTCAATACTTATCAATCCTAGATCTTCCTGCTCGTAGGTCAGCCTCTGACCAGGTGACCCCAAATATGTAGAGGCCTTTGATTTTTGTGGTTTCTGCCCCTAAAGGTGGAAGAAATGATTTGGCCCTATATTTTGACAAAGCAGATCTGAATGTATTTTGATATAACATCTAAAAAGCACACCATTTTTACTACAGGGAACTTTCCTTGTAAAGTGAACAGCTTTGTAATTCATTACATCTCCTTTCCTGGATAATTAGAATATTTGTTCTCTCTATTGCATGCTTTAGGGAGGTACAAATGAAAAAGAAATGCTGCAAGGCTGAAAGAGAAAGCCAACAGAGATGGGAAACATGGGTTAGCCACTTCCATTGCGAGTTTAGAGAGCCCTATTTTCTATTTCTAGCTTCTTCTGGGTAGTGCTTGCAATGCAGGGGGAGTTTGAGTTCTGCTCCCCCCAAAAAGTGGATAGTATGTAACAGAAATGCAGTTACATGAAAACCACAGAAACAGAGGATTAAAGAACTCTTTGCCTCCCTTTAAGAAAATTTAGAACCCCTTGAAAGGAATCTAATGGCTTGATCTTGTACAATGCTAAGCACTTTGGCTCCAATCTAGCACAGTATTTAGGCACATGAATACTCCCATCAAATTGAACTATCTATTCATATGTGATCCTCCTAATCATTAATGGATTTTCATCCACCATTACCATCTGAAGGTAAGGAAGTATTTTCCCAATTTACAAATGGGGAGCTGAGGCAGAGAGAGAGAGAGTAAATGATGTACACAAGGTCATACAGGAAGTTTTTGGCAGGGGGGACTTGAACAGAGGTCTCCCAAGCTCAGTGCAGTACCTTGTGCCTTAGACCATCCTTTCCCCCTGTATGCTGCAATGCTTTGGTGGAGCAGGCCTCGTGCTGGAATGCAGGACCTTGCAAGAGTGAGCATAAAGCATGGAACAAAAGGGAGACACAATCAGAGAAACTGATTATGAAAGTCTGTTGACAAGGGAACCCACTGCTTGATTCCACACATGCTATTGTTTGAAGAACAGCCACATCAGCAACCAGTTGTAACTCTGCAAACAAATCACAAACGGGGTAGCACTGAGAGGCACCTTAGAGCTCTCAGTTTGTAGGACTAACCAGAATGAGCTGTCTGGCAAACTGGGTAAAATTCAGATCAGGTAAAATTGCATGTTGGGATCTACCTGCATTCATAAGTAGTGGTACTATAATGTTATATTTCTCAAATGCATGATAGCATGGGTCCTATAATGATTAACAGAGGCTTTTGGAAAATAATAACACTGAAAGGTGTGGTGTATTGAAAACTGTGTTAAAACTACAAGCTTTCACTTCAAGTGTAAGAAGTTTCTGGGTCCTGCTTGCAGGTTAGGGGGCTCTGTAGGGAAGCATGCAAATTGATGCAATCTGGTTCTTCAGCAGCCTTTCTGAAAAGAGACAGCTTAGAGCAAGATGGGGTAAATTGAGCCTCTCTGCTTTGGGGTTCTTGTATGTTAGGGTTCTGGAGTGTAAGAAATAAAGCAGTGTTACTCTCTATACTTCTGGAAAAAGTATTTTATGATCTATCTAACTTCTCTGTTTGTATGTCGTTATAATAACAAAAGCCATGACTAGGAATATCCTGTGAGAAAGCTGTGGGTTCTTAAACTGTATCATAGTGTGGAGCACAACTTAATAGAGAGCTTGTCTTGTGGACTATTTCTTCTGCTATTCATAACCACACAAACTACCTTTTCTCCCATTTGCAATTGTACACCATCCCTCTGGAAACGGCAACAATTGCTTCTATGAAAAAATAATTTCAGAAAGGATTTATTTGTAGAGTTTTGAGTAGCTGGAAGCAAGGCACAGAGTCGGCACTATGTGACCAGACAACTCTCCAGGGACAACCAGCTAGTTTTGTGAGGGCCAGGTGTAAGCAACCAGCATGGGACTTTTAAAAGTCAGCGACTTTTGAGTTCTACTCTGGGCCAACACTGAAGTAGGCCAAAGGAGACCTAGGTTCAGTACCTAGCTCAGGCAGACTTTCTGTATGACCTTGGGTAAATCACTTAGTTTACCCGGTGCCTCAGTTTCCCATCTGTAAAATGACTATCCTACTTCCCTGTTACACTAAGGTGATGTGAGAATTAGAACTCCATTTTTAACATATGGTTGTGACACAGTGCAGTATTTTTCACTGAATGAATCCGATGATGTGAGCTGTAGCTCACGAAAGCTTATGCTCAAATAAATTTGTTAGTCTCTAAGGTGCCACAAGTCCTCCTTTTCTTTTTACAGTGCAGTGAGTTACAGGTTGAGCATTCATTCTGATCACTCTGACTACTTAGCTTCCCCAGAGAGGGTTGACTGGGGAATGAAATGTAATCAGCTGATCAGGATAGCAGGCTGGGTGAGCTAAAGGATTAATTAGCCCATCAAATGAGGACTGATTAGAAAGGCACAGAAAGGAAGCACAAGGTAGAGGAATAAGGTTAGTTGAGCTCAGAGACAGAGCAATCTCCAGGAAGGGAGATAGCTTTTCCTTGTTGACCATGGCAGAAGGGCTGAGGATACAAGGGATGTTGTAAGTAGCATTGATGTATGGAATGGTAAAGGTGTGGGTGGAGGGAACATAAACAAACAGAATGGTGTGCTCACCCAACCAATAGTGTCTGAGCTGCCTTCTGTAATGCTAAAAGGTGGGAGCGGAACATGCCCTGCTACAATAGGGTCAGATCCTATGGCAATAAGTTATATATGCACATAGCTAGAGTAGAACTGACTTCCTCTGTAATCTTGAGTAATTTCACTTAATCTCTCAGCCTCAGCTGTAACATGGTCTTAATACTGTAATATATTCCCACCTTATACTGACGCTGTGAGGACTATCATTTGCAGAGTGCTTTGAAGATGTGCACTGATATATCACTAAGTATTATTAATAGTGAGTGATAACTTTAAGAATCATACACAATTTTATGACCTCGTGTCCAGCTGTAAAACTGCTCCAAAGGAAAACAGCAGGGGACAAATACATCCCTGATGAAATTCCATCAGCAGAGTAGCATTAAAGAGGAATTTGTATGTACAAGTGGGATCAAGGATATTAATGGACAGTGTTTAAAAACTATTTGGCAATTAAGTATTTTACTGCAATTATTTAGATAAATTAAAGCAAGTTTATTTAAGTTTGTTTATTTTTATGCCAACAAGTGTTTTATTGTATTTTTAACTTGTTTATTATGTTTTGAATTTTTGTTGGTACCTTCTTTTTTACTTGCATTTGGATGGGTAACAAAAAAGGAACTTGGCAATAATATTCAAACGGGACTCAATGAGGATGCTACAAGGGGCTGGCCCTTTGTTTACTGCATTGCCGGTGGGAGTGCAGGAGCCTGTCCTTACAGTATTAGTAGTTCAAGAGTGTTCTGTAACTCTGTGTAGATATGAATTTGTGTTTGGAAAGACACGCATTGTTTTGGAAAATTAGATTAAGATCTTTTAGTGGCGAGGGACTTGATGACTCAAGAGCCATTTCATCTCTACGTCACCAGTTCAGATGAACAGCAGCCAAATGTCATTACTATTTGATTGCTGTTCAGAGGCCTTCTTGCAGTAAGGTGGTGGAATCTGTCCAGGTCCTACTCTGCATCACAAAAGTTACCATCAGAGTGAGCATTAATGTGCAGTCTAAGCAGAGATGCCGAGCAGTGAGGGAGCAAGAACAATAAAATCTCACCAAAAAAGAAAAAATAATCCATTCATCAGTTAATGATTTGAATAACAGAAAAGTACTTAGCTTTTAATTTTACAGCAGCCAGAATTGTGCCGGGCACTTCTCAGCACATTAAAATCACAACAAAAATCTCTTCCCCCCCCAATTGCTCACAATCTAATATCATATGTGATAAAGTGATGGGGTAACGCCAAAAAAAGCAATGAAATGGGAGTGTGAGAAGAGGGGAGCTATGTGATCATTCAGGAAAACTGACAATGTAGCATATTGAATTATTTAAAATGGTTGAAATAGGTTTTAATTGAGTTGTTCTGGTGCAAACATGAGTTTGCTTCAGTGTCTTTCTCAAAAAATCAAATGCTTCTAGCTGCTTTTGTTTAGTTCTCTGATTTATTAGCCCATCATTTCCTGGCCTCAGATGACATATTAAAAAAAACCCTCAGTTAAGGCAAAGATTGTAAATAATATGGCCAAGCAGTGTGGCAATAACATAGCACTTGGGCTTGAAAAATACACCTGTAGTTTGAATGTATTTCTGCTAAAAAACACCATGGATTTTATAGACACTATTTTTTGGCATATAATTCTGCTTTAGAATTATTCCACTCTGGTACAGTTGCAGACTCTTGGTATAAGTTAACATTGCCCTGGGCTTCCTGGTTGTCTCATCTAAAAGTCTCAAGGAACAAGCAAGCTATCTGATTTCTTTTCCTTGTATTGCATCATTGGCATCCCAAAACAGATGGTGTAGTATTTAATAAAACTTATTTGGTGGTACATGTATGTCACAGCACATGCTTTAAATTAATGGTGTTAATACTTAGGACATGGCATCCTCTTGCAGGGGCTTTGTAGGAAGTCTGCATCTTCTTTGTTTCTGATTGACTTGCCTGAGTACTTAGACACAATGTGGACAAATGACACTTGCTGTACTTGCAGAATACGACTATATGTTGGAGGGCTGGTGGAACAATTGGTATAGTGAGGTTGCTGAGAGCCACTGAATTAAACTGTAAACCCTGTATATGATGGAAACCACTTCAAGCCAGGGGATCTGGCAATATCCCCAGAACCCCTAGTTCTAGCACCTATGATATGTTGTGATTTTCAAGAATGTGACTGTTAGTGAAACATTACACTTTTAAGACATCCAGAGAGCATTCAGTTTGGTTACATGCATTATATAACACTATGCTTATAAACTATACACACTGTAAATAGATGGTCCCCATCATGGGTCATCAGTGTGGATTGACTCCTGGACTTTCAGCACTAAAAAGAAAGGCCTCAACAATTTGAGCTCAAGGAGCAATTCTGTTGGCTAGTAGCAATAGTAGGTACTTACTTTATTATTTAGCTGAACCATTAGAGGGGAACACATAATACATACTGAGAGCAGTGTTCAGAGTAGCAGCCGTGTTAGTCTGTATTCGCAAAAAGGAAAGGAGTTCTTGTGGCACCTTAGAGACTAACAAATTTATTTGAGCATAAGCTTTCGTGAGCTACAGCTCACTTCATCGGATGCATTTGGTGGAAAATACAGAGGGGAGATTTTTATACACACACAGAGAACATGAAACAATGGGTTTTATCATACACACTGTAAGGAGAGTGATCACTTAAGATGAGCCATCAGCAGCAGCAGGGGGGGAGAAGGAGGAAAACCTTTCATGGTGACAAGCAAGGTAGGCTATTTCCAGCAGTTAACAAGAACATCTGAGGAACAGTGGGGGGTGGGGGGGAGAAATAACATGGGGAAATAGTTTTACTTTGTGTAATGACTCATCCATTCCCAGTCTCTATTCCAGCCTAAGTTAATTGTATCCAATTTGCAAATTAATTCCAATTCAGCAGTCTCTCGTTGGAGTCTGTTTTTTGAAGATTTTTTGTTGAAGGATAGCCACCCTCAGGTCTGTAATTGAGTGACCGGAGAGACTGAAGTGTTCTCCGACTGGTTTTTGAATGTTATAATTCTTGACATCTGATTTGTGTCCATTTATTCTTTTACATAGAGACTGTCCAGTTTGACCAATGTACATGGCAGACGGGCATTGCTGGCACATAATGGCATATATCACATTGGTAGATGCACAGGTGAACGAGCCTCTGATAGTGTGGCTGATGTGATTAGGCCCTATGATGGTGTCCCCTGAATAGATATGTGGACAGAGTTGGCAATGGGCTTTGTAGCAAGGATAGGTTCCTGGGTTAGTGGTTCTGTTGTGTGGTGTGTGGTTGCTGGTGAGTATTTGCTTCAGATTGGGGGGCTGTCTGTAAGCAAGGACTGGCCTGTCTCCCAAGATCTGTGAGAGTGATGGGTCATCCTTCAGGATAGGTTGTAGATCCTTGATGATGCGTTGGAGAGGTTTTAGTTGGGGGCTGAAGGTGATGGCTGGTGGCGTTCTGTTATTTTCTTTGTTGGGCCTGTCCTGTAGTAGGTGACTTCTGGGTACTCTTCTGGCTCTGTCAATCTGTTTCTTCACTTCAGCAGGTGGGTATTGTAGTTGTAAGAATGCATGACAGAGATCTTGTAGGTGTTTGTCTCTGTCTGAGGGGTTGGAGCAAATGCGGTTATATCATAGAGCTTGGCTGTAGACAATGGATCGTGTGGTATGATCTGGATGAAAGCTAGAGGCATGTAGATAGGAATAGCAGTCAGTAGGTTTCTGATATAAGGTGGTGTTTATGTGACCATCGCGTATTAGCACTGTAGTGTCCAGGAAGTGGATCTCTTGTGTGGACTGGTCCAGGCTGAGGTTGATGGTGGGATGGAAATTGTTGAAATCATGGTGGAATTCCTCAAGGGCTTCTTTTCCATGGGTCCAGATGATGAAGATGTCATCAATGTAGCGCAGGTAAAGTAGGGGCATTAGGAGACGAGAGACAGTCTCTACATAAAAGAATAAATGGACACAAATCAGACGTCAACAATTATAACATTCAAAAACCAATCGGAGAACTCTTCAATCTCTCCGGTCACTCGATTACAGACCTGAGGGTGGCTATCCTTCAACAAAAAAACTTCAAAAACAGATTCCAAAGAGGGACTGCTGAATTGGAATTAATTTGCAAACTGGATACAATTAACTTAGGCTTGAATAGAGACTGGGAATGGATGAGTCATTACACAAAGTAAAACTATTTCCCCATGTTATTTCTCCCCCCCACCCTCCCCACCCCCCACTGTTCCTCAGATGTTCTTGTTAACTGCTGGAAATAGCCTACCTTGCTTGTCACCATGAAAGGTTTTCCTCCTTCTCCCCCCCTGCTGCTGGTGATGGCTCATCTTAAGTGATCTCTCCTTACAGTGTGTATGATAAAACCCATTGTTTCATGTTCTCTGTGTGTGTATAGAAATCTCCCCTCTGTATTTTCCACCAAATGCATCCGATGAAGTGAGCTGTAGCTCACGAAAGCTTATGCTCAAATAAATTTGTTAGTCTCTAAGGTGCCAAAAGAACTCCTTTCCTTTTTGAGACCAGTGAGTTACATATGCAAAGGTCATTATAATGGGGCATAGTTGATCAACAATCTTGAAGTCTGTAAGTGGAAGATTTTTAAGAGAGAACATTATTAAGAAGCAAAATTGTTTATTCACCACTAGATACATTCAGAAGTATGTAGCAAAACATCCTATGTTCAAATATGAAAGAACCAACAGATCTGATAGGCTCAAATAATAAACAACTAACAGAGAGAATTCACCTTTTCTGTCCTCTTCTTAGATATATTAAAATTTATTGTATCAAATCTTTTCCTGACAGGAACTCAATCCATGAGAACCCTGAATATCTATTTCTGATAGCATCCTATTTAAGGGCAGCTATGAAGTATCTATATTAATGTTTCTCTAGTTGTCAGCAACAAACCACTTTTTAACTACTGGTAAAGGCTGGATTTAATTTTTCTAACCTCTCCTACATGATTGGGAACTTACTGTGGCTGAAATTAGTTCAAAGCAATAAGATAGTATTGTCAGTAACTGCAGAAGATGTTTGGAAACAAAACTGTTAGCTAAAAGAAAATGGCTTGTAAATTTCTGTCTATCACTTCCATCAGGAGAGGTCACTCAGTTTTCTGGCAACTGGGAAAGTGGAACTTGCTGTTCCCTGACACTGAAACAACTGTAGTACAGAGATAGGTGTTTCTTAGTCTGACCTCTGATTCCTGACTCTTGACTCTCTGGTGTGGCTGTGTAACTGGGGAAGCCTTGTGTTCTGCTGGAGCTGTGGGTGTAAATGTAGGAGTTGATGAAAGAGGAACAGGTCTAGTTTTTGCTGCTGTCTATTTATTTCTTCCATGTGCATGCTTTTGCAATTTGAGTGTAATTCAGAAAGTGTGAGGATAGTGCTTCCCATTTAGAGTAGATGACTGGATTTCATGTAAGTGATTCCACATGCTGGTTGACAAATGGCCTTTATGTTTACCCCTTACTATGCTAAGCCTACAAATCACACACACAGCAGCCTTTTTTTTTCTTTTTCTTTTTTGACCTATCACTTTAAACTCAATTTAACTATTTTAGCTGCAGTTTAAAACAAATAGTTCAACAATCTGATGAAGACTTCTTACTTTTGGTGCCAGGAAAGGACGTGTCATAAAAACAATCTGTTCACATACTTCACTGCTGCTTGTTTGATGGATGTCCTTAGCAGTGAATATCCACTGGGGGTTGTTGCTGCCTATGGCCATGTTTGGTTTAGGTTGGTTTTTTGTCTTTGTTTTTGTTTTGTTTTTTTCTTTAGCAGAGGGGTAAGGTTTTTTGTTGTTTTTTTTCCTCACTGTCTCAACACTCGCAGCATTATATGTAGATGACACTTATAGTTTCTAAGATATGAATTTGACAGTAAGATATAAAGTAGCACTGAAACTACCGGTGTATGAATTTGAATTTGCACTTATTATAAGCTACAGTACATGCCCATGTCTGGATGTCTTTCTCAAATACTGGGAAGTGGGAGAAGCAGTTAATACTGGGTGCAAAGGGGTAAGAATACATCCCACTGTATTCTTCAGAGCAAGCATAAAATAATCCTGAAGAAAATGTTAGTTCTATAGCCTGTCACATAGAGATGAAACACTGTGAAATGTGTTCCCATATTTCGCTAAGCTTATCAGGATTATGCACCACATGTCATGGAGGGGTTGAGCAAGTAAGTCTAACAGAAGCCTGGAATGGTGCATCAGAACTACACCAATGGTGGTTGAAGAGTTTAGGTTGAGATGAGTTTTGAACTTAAAGTAGTGATTCAACCCTTGGTTAAGTATGAAGCATGCAGTGTATCCTCCCAAAAATGATAGCACATACTCTTGGAGTACAGAATGAATCTTCTGAGAATTTACAAGAAAATTAGTTAGTTAATTTACAAACTAAAATTAATAACTATATAGCACTGTCAGACTTTTTCCTTCCTGAATGATCTTTGTAATGGAATAACACAGACCCCTATTCATTGTAATGTGATCCGGACAGACACTTCAGGTTTTTATCAACTACACAACTATGGTGCCTGTAAAGGATGGGGCAAAACTTAAAATTGAAAAGCTTTTTATTTCAGTTTTAAGGTTTTTGGTTTCTTTGGAGGAGAAGGAATCATTTTGGCATGTACACTAGTTAATGTCTTGGTCCCTTCTTTTTGTCTAAATGATGTCCATCAGGCTAGATGTCCCAGAGTTTCCTTCTGGCCTTAAACTCTATTAGGGTATGTCCACACGGCAATCAGAGGTGTGAGTGCAGCATGTGTACGCATACCGTAGCTAGCTTTGATGTAGAGCGAATAACAATAGCAGTGAATCCACGGCAGCACTAGACGCAGTCTGGGCTGTACAAACTGATCAGACACCTTCGGTATGTACTTGAGCAGCTAACGCATGTTTCTGTCTATGCTGCCACGGCTTCACTGCTATTGTTATTTGAGCTAATTAGGTCAAAAGTGGCTATGTCTATATGTGGCGCAGTCACACCTCTGAGTGCAGTGTAGGCATACCCTTTAAATCTGCAACATCCTTCAGCTAAGAGATGATTTCTTTTAATTTTTGTGCAAAGCTACACTCACCCCAACTTTTTAAAAATACTTTTATGTTTGCTAAACATTTGTCAATTGAATGCCAATACTAGTGAAGTTGTTGATTAATCTCCCAAGGGCTGTAATACTTTGATCTACCCTCACTTGTTGGGTTTAGAGTGCAGGTGCTCAATGATGGTAGTGGTTTGTGATATACAGGAGGGAAGACTGGTTGAGCTGGTGGTTGCTTTTGGCCTTAAACTATGACTGTATGCTAATTAATTCAGGTAGCAAACAGCTGTAGTGTTTTTTTTTTTCAGGCAATTACAGAGTTAGTTGCTTAGATGCCCATTGATTAGAACAGATGGTGATTACATCAACAGCCGCAACTAATTTTAAGAAGTGGTCACCAAAAACTGGTCAACCTCTATATAGCTTTTTATCATGTTGCTAAGATATTATCTTGGTGGTACAAATTCATGCAGTTTTCCTTGCTTTTTAATGGTGATAACCATTTTGTTACATGCTTACAGGGTGACTCAATCCAGTAGAAATAGCCATGGACTTCTGTGTGTGTCGAATGCTCTCAAATCTTTGCTTTCTTGCAAATAAACGTATTTTAGTATCAAGATTGGCCAGCCTACGGAAGACACTTTTGTGGGGTTGTGAATCTGGGTTGCATTAATCTGAATGATAAGATCACCTTAGCCTGTTTAGCATTATACCTGAATCAACAGAGAGTTTAATGGATGTTCCAGAGCAGTGCATCAAATTTTTTTTAGCTCTGGTAATTACTCTGTACAGCTACCAGAACAGGGTCTAGGTTTGGCAGCCCAAATACAAAATCTTTTTTTTAGTAACAAACATTGCTTCTTCACAAGGAGGTCATTTTCCTCTCTGTTGAAGGGTTGTTTGCCTTTTGTTACAATTTTCAGACTCTGACTCTTTTAGACTCACACTGGTATAAAACAGATGTAACTCATTTGAAGTCAAAGGAGTTACACCTGCTTAAAACAAGTCTAAATTAGAGAAGAATACGTTGATAGATGTGAAGATCTGGAAGAAGGCTCTTTATGCCTGGAATGGTTTGAGAACAGCCCAGTTGTCTCTGTCTCTCTCCTGTCTAATTTCAGTATTTTTGTGACATCTTTTTTTTTTCTCTGAAACTGTCTCAGCTGACTGTCATCGCTGTCTCCTTTGAAAGGTCAAGAGGGGATTGCACCAGGGTGGAAGGATTTCAGGACAGCCCCTGAATATGATGTAACTCTCCAGGTTCATTCCTCAGTAACTGCTGGATGAGAAGCCTTATAGGTTTCAGAGTGGAAGGTGCATGGGACACAGCATGGCACACTGTTTAATGCTGTCTGCAGGGGGTCACCGGCAAACTGGGATTTGGTTAAACAGTTAAATCCGCCATTGAATCTGCCATAGCATAGGCAAGGAGTCTGGAACAGACTATTTGTACTGAATTGAGCCCCTAGGGTTCAAATGTGCACAAAACTAGAATATGCACAGGAATAGGAAAAAATGAATTACACATGGACATCCTAAACATAAAGAACATATACTGCAATGTGACCCGGGCTAGACTAAAACTGATCGCTCCATTACTTCCCACGCTGCCTGGAATATTTATTAAAAAGGCATTACGTAGGGATATTTTTGTCACAACACATTTTACGACTGCTGTTTTTCATGTTGGGAAATTTACTTCCAAAAATATATTTTTGAAAAGCCTTCATGCAACTGCTCACCAGGCAGCTAATTCAGAGATGAGATTCCAGTGCACAGGGCCATGCTGCAGTATACTAAATATTCATAGAATAACAAGCATTTGGTTATTATTGGGTTAACAAGTGCTTCTCTAGAAAATACCAAAAATGCATATTACTGTTTTAAAAAAATCAGAGGCATATTTGAACATTTTCAGTGTGTCAGAGCAAAAATTGCGTTGTGTCCTTTTAGGTGATTGTTTTCAGGATATTGGTCTTGCTAGAGTGACTAGCACATCCATTATTGTAATTATAATTTAGTGATAATTGCCCTGTAGAATTCCAGCATTTTATTACTATAAGCGAGAGCTCATTGTGAAAGTCAGAATCCAAGATCTCTGGGGAAATGACTGCTTGCTATGTTTATAATTTCCAGACTTGTTACATGCACTTTGGAGGGGTTTATACCTGCACTGAGTAAGTTAAAGAACCATCTCTCAGCTGATTACAATGAAGGACTGTCATTTGAAATGTCAGACCAACAGTGTAATTAACATTGCAAATATGTCTGAACCATATTGGTTAAGAGAGATTACTTCCTTGCATGATTTTATAAACAGTTGTAGGCGTAACACCAAAATGTAAAAGCAAATTGTGCTTTATAAAAGTCTATTTGGGTTCCCTTTCAAATTTAAAAATAAACTAACCAGTAATAGTACATGCCTTCTCAGTAGAGACATCAGCCTTCTGCAGTCAGTATGAGAATGAATTAATAGGTTCTGCAAATAGTCTTCCTTTGTAGAGCATGACTCCTGCGGACAAAGATAAAACCTGATGCTCCAACTTACAAAGATGTATCACAGAGACATCAGGTTACAAAGGGGTCACCTAAAGAGACCTTGAACTCATTTGACATCTGATTTGTGTCCATTTATTCTTTTACGTAGAGACCTGTATTTCTTGAGGCAGTTTTGTTTCCCAGTATTTAATCGATTTATTTGTTGAAAGAAAAGACAATGATTATGGATTATATTATTGCTGGAGAGCCTGAAATGCTTTTTGGAATATTGGCCCAAATCCTCAGTTGGTATAAATTAGCATTGTCTCCAAAATTAGCCCTGTATATAAAGAAAAGGAAGGGAGAGAAATATTAGCCACTTTTAAAAAGGGAAGGGAAAGGGCTGGTGGAAGAAGAATAGGAAGAGGGAGAGGAGAAGGGCTACATATCACTTGATCCAAAGCCTATTGATGTCAGTGGTAAGATTCATCAAACTTCAGTGGACTTTGGGTCAAGCCCTTGGGTTTCCACCCTTTACATGCAATATCCAATTTAGTGTCATTCTGTGTGGATGCAAAAAAATTGACCAGCTGCATATGACCAAGTCTAAACCTATTGGAGTGTGGACCGGACTTTTGACCCTAATACTCTGATGATACAGGGGTTAATGAGGCTTAACCCATGCATTGAGAATTCTTAAAGTACCGTATAGAGGGAAATTCCTGAGTAGTAGCTGGAATATGTTTAGGGTCCTTGTTCAAGGAAAAGGAGGCACAGCATAGGCCCCTCTACATATCCATAAGCCTCAGCTGCTGGACAGAAGCTACAGAAGGGTCTGAAATCATCCCCCGTGGCTAGCCCCAGGATGGAGAAAAGACAAAGATGGGATAAAGCCCCTTCTCTGCCCACAATCATGCACTGAACACAGTTCAGCCAGACTGGAAGAACCAGGAAGCCTTGGGTTTGGCCATTGCCAGGAGTAAAACTGTAAATACTTTATGCATGTGTTGTCTCTATGGCACTTTCATCTTTTATGTTGATTAATATTTCATTTGAAGAAAATGAAAATGAAAGATTAAGCCACTACATAGTTATCTTCTAGAAATGTATAAAAGAAATATTCAAATCACTTGGACAAATCCCTTCCTTTATGTTTTTCCAAGAAGAATGAAGACTGGATTGATTATCAGGATGTTCTATCTAGCATAGGCAGAATTTTTTTTTAACTTATGAGTTCTATATAAAGAACTTCCTCACTGTCTTACTGTGCCCACTAGAATCCACTTGTTGTTTTCGAGGCCTGGCACAATTGTTCTATTCTGGTGAATTTGTCTGACCATATTCACCTCTTTTCCCCCAAATGATCCTCTTTTGGCTTTTTTGTTTTCCTTTTTGTCCTTCTTTGTTTGTGTAAGAATAACTGATTTCTGCACCATTGGGTTTGTTTTTATTTAAATATTGTTTTAGGCGAAGATTTTCAAAAGTGACTAGTGATTTTGGATACTTCAATTTTTGGATGCTGTGACAGAGAGCTGGGCAGCAGCTGTACCAGCACCTGGATTACTGGATCACCAATTAAATTGGCCCAGAGTAAACCAGAAGGGCAAAGCCTAACTGATAGATTGGGGATGGGCTGGAGGAAGTTGCAAGGCTAATTAATCCATTAGTCCAGAAAGTAGAAAAGGTGCAGGAAGGAAGTGCAGGGGATAGAGAAGCAGGCTAGTGGAGCCAGAACCAGGAAAGCTCTCTGGATAGAGTGATCACTTCTCGTCCTTCCTGAGAGGACTGAGGAGAAACTGAAACTGTAAATAATTATGGTGTATGGATCAGAAAGCTGATGGGAAGAGCAAAGGTAAACAAACTGCATGTGGGAGCTTGTCTGGGATCACAGCTGGTGCAAGAGTTTGGGGGCCTGGACTATGGAGGAGACCTGCAGTACCAGTGAAACAGCAAGACGACTCTGCAACGTTTCCAGCAGCAACACCACCTGGACTGGCAGTTGTATGCCTGGCAGGCGGCACAGCAAAAGAGTTTGCAGAACTTTGTGAGCACAAGCAAACATGCGGCAGCAGTTACTACAAAGGGTGGTGAGTCTCGTGGAGGGGAAGGGTAATTGGGCCCAGGGTCTGGGCCTCTGTAAGATAGGCCCTACAGATAACCCTGATGCATTCCTGGGCGCCTTCAAGAGGGTGGCTATGACTGCAGGCTGGGACAGGGGAGCCTGGGCACTGTGGCTAGCCTATTTGACTGGTGAAGCCCAAGTGGCTTATATGGCTCTAAATGATGAGCAGGCAGTTAAGGTGGCCATCCTGGATGAGGTGATTCTGCCCACTGAACAGTGTAGACAGAGAAGTTCTGAGCCATGAGATGAAGTAGGAGTTTGCAGTCCTGGACATTTGCCCCAAACCTGATAGATTTGGCCACCTAGTGGCTGAGACTGGACACTCCAACTGGGGAAGATTATTAAACTTTGACTCTGGAGTGGTTCCTCCAGAGCCTCCTCAAGAACATATGGATCAGGTGGTATCAGCCATGTAACTAGGTGCACCAGTTAAACTGACAGAGGCATTCCCATAGGTGGACCCTCTCAGGAAAGAGGGCTGACCATTCAGGACAGCAGATTGGTGGAATCTAGACAGTGGAAGGGCATATGGAAAAGGAGCTCCAACAGAGACTTCTACCCTTACCGACTACCAGTGTGGGTGAGAGGGATGCATAAATAGAGACTGTCCTTATATGGAGTGGAGTTTTGCTGAAGTCATCAGTTGGGTCAGGACTTGTGGGCTGGGGAAAGAAAGGAAACTGTCTACTATTTCTCTGATGGCAGGAGGAAGTGTCAAAGAGCTTGGTAGACATGACCTCAGCTTGCTCTCTGGTATAGTGGGAATTGGTAAAACCCCACTGGATGATTCCAGGAGCAATTTTGAAATTAGAATATGTCTATGGAGACAAAAAGCACCACCCTATGGCAGAGGTACCTGGGACGTCCGGGGAGGTTCATTTGGAATCCCTCAGGTAAGGGGAATGGATAGGTTACCCTACTCCTTTGTGTTGGGCACCAACTAAAGGCCCTTCCCATTGGGAAAACAAGTTGGTGTTGGGGGCCTCAGGTGAAGAAAAATGGGAAAGGAAGGGACAAACCTGAGGTAGATGCCTCTAGACAAGAAGACACAAGCCAAATGAGAAGTAAGAAAAAGAATTTCCCCAAGGTACTGATTGGGAGAGTAAGGAAAATGAGGTAGAAGGTTTGGATACTACTAGACAGGAGAATCCAAGCCAAGATGTAAGGGAAGAACCCCGAGAGGCTGGGGGGGGGAGGAAGGAAAATAAGGATAACCTGAACTTGTTAATGGGGGTTGAGTGGCCCTCAGAAGCATTTCCTCCCTCCCTCATTGGCATCAAGGGGGGGAAGTTCAGGCACTGCTCATATGGTTAGGAGAATCAATAACTCCAAGTGAGCAGGAGCATGGGAACAGATCACCAGTTCCAGATACCCATAGTGTGAGAACCTATAGTCCAAAACAGAATTGGGGCAACCTCCACCCACAAAGTATGATTTGTGGAGAATGGGTGGACCCTATAAGAAGGGCCAAGATGATCACCTTGGAGATGGAGGGAAAACCCCACAAAGAAGCACCTTCAGTAAGGGAGGGAAAGCGTAGCATAAGAAAAAACTTTGGTGGGAGGTGTGTGCCAGAGTGCAGGGCAATAGCACCTATTGATGTCTGGGGGAGGTGAGCAGGCAGGCACAAGACTGCCCTCAGCTGAAGGCTCCTCCCCAACCTAAGGGGAGGAGCTTCTGAACCCAGGCCTCAAGCAAGTTTGGGGGGAAACAAATGATGGGACAGGAGTGAGGGTCATAAGCAGGGAGCCACAGGAAGACACCAAGCAGAGAACCCCAGACAGTGCCCATTGCTCTTCTAGGTGTCTAGGGAGCCAGCAGACATGGCTCAGAGGAACTCTGCCTGGATACATGATCAAAGGGAGGAGCAGAAATAGCCCCCACAATTGCAGAGCACCTCACCATCCAACATCCTCCTTCTGGTATGGTAGATGGCCAGGAGGAGGATGACGAGAAGGTTTCATGACTTTGTGGGGCCATGGACAGGGTGTGCATAAATCAGAAGTTGCATGGAAAAGTGCAACCAGAACCTGAGGAGAAGGTTCTGGAGGAGCCACAACCTGGTACACTCGAAGTAGTTATGGCTGGGTAACAGCTGCTGCACCAGCACTGTGATCATTGGGTCCCCTATTAAATTTCCCTGGAGTAAACCTGAGAGACAAAGCTGTACCCAATTAATAGATTGGGGATAGGCTAGAGAAAGTTACAAGGCTGGCTAACCCATTGGCCCAGAAAGTAGAAAGGCACAGGAAGGAAATGCTGGGGGAAGAGAGACCGGCTGGCTTTTGAGAGTCAGAGCCAGGAGAGATCTCTCAGGGGGAAGATACCGACTCTCTCTCTCCCCTCCTTGGGGTGAGCTAAGAGGTGTATGCTATTGTAAATATGGAGTTGTACAAGTTTGTAAGGGTGATGGGGAGAACAGGGTGAAAAAAGAGGGGTTTGATCAGGAGAAGATCTCCTAGTAGCTTGTGGTTAGAAAAGAGAGAGGACCAGGATGATGCCCAAGACATCTTAAATGTGCCTGATTTTTAGAAAACATATAGCATTCATTCTCTAAAAATTAGGCCTATTTAAGGTGTTACAAGTTGGGCTTCCAAAAACCAAAGTATCCAAAATCATTTGTCACTCTTCAAATTCTTGGTGTTTATTTGTACAAGGACAGGCTTTTTGTGTGTGGGTGTGGGTGTGGAGGGGAATGCTGCTCTGTATCGTACTGAACTATTTCTTCTAATGCTTTTATTTAGGATGGTTCAAATGGCAAAATTCACTGCCATATTTTAAACAGCTGGCAATTTCTGGGTGTGGGACTTACAAACACAGAGCACGTTTGCAAAACTTGGTCTGGATCTGGGTTTGACTTTCAAGCATCTTCAAAGTTCAGGGTGTTCTCTACAGATACCTTGGCATAGGCCTTTCTCCATTTTGTTTGTGTGAATAAAACGATCTGCCTACATGTAAGTGAAATATATTCACAAATGAACAACTCCCGCTCATGTGCAGAAATCCTTTCAAGAGCTCAGTCCTTCAAATAGTTACTCATGTACTGAATTCCATTCTCTTCAATGGGCTCCACATGTGAATATTGATACACCTGGGAGGAACCATTTGCGGGATCTGGTCTTTACAAAATCCTAATACACTGGTGACAAGTTTAAAAAATAGAGGTAACTTTTATCTAGCCTGGTGTACATTGCTATGAAAGAGAATGTCTGGATGCAAACTATTGTGTCACTCTTTTGAAGAAGTGTTTTTGGAAAGGTTACTTTGCTCAGTCCCTGTTTACCAGTGCAGCTCCTGGTCTCCCTTCTATAAGAAGGACACATTGTGAAAGTATGTTAACAAATGCTAAAGCTACAAATGAATTTTACAGTCCTCAGTGCTGGTCATTCTCACCTCATGAATCCACAAGTGTCTATGAATTTGAAGCATTGTTGTTGAGGGATGATCTCATCTCCTGCTTTCCATATTCTCTAGTTTAGTTTTGTTTTCCTCTGCAGCTCATTCCGTGTGCTCAGAACCAGAGTGCCAAACTTCCTAGAGAAGAGTGAATTGTTGTTGCTTCTCCTTTCTTCCTTTATATTTGTGGATTGTGTTTTATCCCAATTTGGGGCACTGTTTCTATCTAGGGATGGTCATTGTTTTTTATTGTTTTATGTGCTTTATATGGCCTCAAAAATAGAATTTTTACAATTCTACACCTCTCTGATTTCAAAAATGATAAAATGGAAGTTCCAACTTCACAAGTGCAGCTTCAAATTAGGCTTTAATTGCTGGTTTAGGGAAAGGCTGCAAGGGTCTAGACAGTCAAAATGTGGTGGTTTGGGGAGGTCAGGGCAGTAAAGTGGATGCCTGTCTTCCATAGTGTAGAATGTCCAATGGTAGGAGACCTAATTTGCTTCATGGGAATATCAGATGCATAAAATGGCCCAAAATGTGTCCATTTTCATTCAAGAGATGTACAGACAATGGAAAAGAGAAGTACTGTTCTTCTCCTTCATTACTGCTATCTTTCTGCTATGAATATTTCACTGTCCTTGAATCTCCTACATTATTATCCATATTTACGAAGAGACCTTAGAGATTTTGGTGAAATGACTTTTTCTAGTCTCTTGAATATTTTTTTGTTTGTGAATTTAGTGCTCATGAAAAGCACAGAACTGAGTGCACTGGACAGTGAAGTGCAAGAAATTTTAGTTCTGGCACTAATTTTTTTACTACTTGACTTTGCAACTTTAGTAATGTTTTTGGTCCATAATTTCACAGAAATTTTTAAAAAGCAAATTGAAAACACCCAGAAATTCATCATGTGGCATCACATTGGCACTCACATGGGTCATTATCAGGACTGGAATCTTTACATTCACAGCCCAGACCTCTGCCACTGGAACTTTCAGAGGATCTTTTATCCATACTAGGTTGTCATCCTCTGTGTGGACCAGCACAAGAAGGAGATGGGACACTTTTTGCCAGTGGGTTTCATAGATATTTGCTGACAGCAGAGGAATGGTGAGACTTGGGAATCTCCCCACTGTATTTTCCACTGAATGCATCCAATGAAGTGAACTGTAGCTTATGAAAACTTATGCTTAAATAAATTTGTTAGTCTCTAAGGTGCCACAAGTCCTCCTTTTCTTTTTTCAGGAATCTTGGGTTCTGTTTGTGATGGGTTGCCCCCCCCCCCCTTAGGACGTCACCTGATGTGTTGAGATACCACTGAGGCTGTCAGTTATGCCATCCTGGACACCCTTTTTACCTGTCTTGCTGAGCAAACTATTAAGCCTCCTCCAGCACACACACAGGCAGGGCCACACCCAACTGCAGAACTAAATAGAAACTGCGATCAGTTCTGGGAAGGCTCAACTTAAGGGTCTTGCCCCAGCACACAGGTGTCCACCTCCCTTTGTGTGCAGACCCAAAGGTGTATTATGTTATCCACCTTCTCTCTCAATGTGAAGGAAGGTATGCACAGCCTCTTAACCCACCACAATTATGAATTGTACACATGGGTTATGTTATAAACAAGAAATAAGTTTATTAACTATGAAAGGTGAATTTTAAGTGAATATTAGCGATAACAGACAGCACAAAGCAGATTACTGAGCAACCAAAATAAAATACGCAAGCTGAGTTGTATATATTTAAGATACAGGTTACAAAATATAATTTCTTACTCTAAATATTATTTTAGGCAGATTGCAAAGTTTCTGTGGTTTAGAGTTCCGGTTGTATTCCTTTTCAGACTAGACCTCTGTCTCAGTCTGGACTCCCCACCTACCTTCCCTTCAGGTGTCTTTAGCAATCTTTCTCTTGGGCAGACAGACATGGAGAGGAGTCCCATTTGCCTTCCTCTATATGTAATATTTACATAAGGCGGAAATCCTTTGTTTCCCAAACTTGACCCCCTTCCTTCTCTTCCAGTGGAAAGTTACAAGAAGTCCCGGATAATGTTTATTATCAGGTGACAAGACCACCTGACCTAGTAGTAATCACAACTACATCGGACACCTCCCAGGAGAGAGAGAGAGAGAGATTAGTCTCTTCATGGTCTTGTTGTTCCTTCCTGATGGCCCGTCAAATCTGATGGCCTGTCATCTGGTGGGTGTCTTCCCAATATACACCCAGTTGTAATTGTTATATAGTCCATATTCCTAACTTTTAGATACAGAAATGACACATGCATACAAATTGGATAATCACATTCAGTAAATCATAACCTTCCCAATGATACCTTACAAGACCCATCTTGCATAAAGTATATCTGTTATGTCATATCCATAGTATAAGCATACTTCATATTCTTTATGGAAATAACAGCCCACTGTTCCAGGCTGTAAAGGGCAGTGTACTCAAGTGATGATTCTGCCCATTCCTCCAAGTGTGGCCCCTTCTGCCTCATCCTCTCCAACCTATCCTTGTCCCACTCCTATCTCTTCCCCACTCATGGCACTACTTGCAGTGGCTATATTGCAATTGCCTTGTCCCAGTCTTATTTTGGTTGTTGAGTTTCATGTGTGGGTGGTGGTGGTGGCCCTAGGAGGTAGGACTAGACAATCTAGTGATCGCTTCTGGCCTTTAAACTCTGACTCCCTGCCCATCCAGTTGCAGTCTTCCCCACCAAATGATAGCCCCAACTTCCTTTCCCAGTCAATCCTCATTTCCCCCAAGCCTTGGTCTGCTTGACCAGCCAGTCCCAATCTCTCCTCCAACTCTCATTCTCTGCCCCTTCCAGACTCCTTGTTCCAGTCTACTTCCTCTGGCTCTTGTCCCCTGTGCAGCTGAATTGGGTAGTTTCGTCCTCCATGCTGCCTGGGCCCAGTGTATACATGTGTCATTGAGAGCACAGGACATAGTGTCCTTGCTTCACCCCAGACTGGAGCATGCCTGGTGGGAATGGAATATTCAGGGAATTTAGCTACTATAATCTAAGTCTCTACTGAGCATGTGCAAGATGATTTTCCCGCCCACCCCGAACAACGTTTTATAATTCGGGCAGATTTTCATGAAGGCAGGAATAGGCAGATCCCTGACACAAAGTCCAACCCCTTGCAACATGTCAAGCCCCTGCTTCAAAGCACACCAGTGCTAGAGCTTTTTCAAAGGAAGGTCACAAGAATTTTTTAACATGGGCAGAACAATGTATCTCTTTCTAGCTTTGTTCTCAGAAACAGCTGCACTGTTTTGACTGAAATTTTCCAAAAACATTCAGCCTGAGGAAAACACCCAAGATGGAAAATTTCAGCCCAAACAGTTGGCAGAATTACAAGCAACTGAAAACAGGGTTTGATAATGGAAAGTGTTGGGCCACCTTAAGTAGTATTACCAGATTCCCCTATAATCTATATCTACATGGAGAGATCAAAGGTGGAATGTTATGGCAATATTATGTTATATAATGTACTTCTCTAAACCAAATCTCTCAGCCTTGTGAGGTTTGTTTCCATGACATTCCTCCATTGAAACTGCCAAAAAGGTGACCAACTGTGGTGGTAGTTGTGACACACCCATATATACACAATGGGAACTTGTTTTACTTTTTAATCTGCACTGTCACTTGGTTCATACATTCAAATGATCTATGAAGGTGACTGCAAAAGTAGGTCATTTGGGTTTTGAAAGAAACAATCTCAATATAGTCAAGATTATCCAGATTTTTTTTAGTTATTTGAATGCAATAATGATACTTTAATAATCATAATTTGGGTTCAGCTACAGCATAACAGATGTATGAAAATAGAATTGGTAAACCTTGGACTAAATTCTAATCTCATGCATGCTGGTGCAAATCTGGTGAGGCTAAGGGAGTTAGTTTGGATTTAGATTTGCACCACTTTAGGTGACGACAGAACCTGGCCCATTAAGCTCTGAATTATTTTATTTTCACTCTAAATGAATCATAACAAAAAATTGAGGTTATTTTATACATAGCTTGAGCTTAGGGGGGTCTGGGGCAATACTGTTCCTTTTGCAAGATAATTAATTAGGGGGAGAGAGGGCAGATCAAAATTAAGCAAGGCATTTCTCTTGTCACTCTTCTACCATTCTAACTCTACTTTAACTGCACCTGTCACTAGGTGTAGACAAATTTTAAAGCACATGCTTAACCCCACTGGGACTAAAACCATGCTTAAAGTTAAGTATGTGCTTAAATGCTCTGCTGGATCAAGATCTACAATGAGAACTGACAGCACTCTAGACGTTCCCAGCTCTGCTACTCCTATAGGAAACACTGCGCTGAAGTCAAATACCATAGCACAATGAATATTGCTTGTTTAATAGAGACTACACTTATACAGATGGAACTATTCAACCTCACTTAGGGACTGAATGTCCAAAGTGCTGAGCAAATTTGTCTCCCATTGAGGTCACTGGAATATGGGGGCACATGCAGGTTCAGGTTGTTATCGGAGCCCTTGCTGTGACACATTGCTAAAACAATCCCCAATGACTTTTAACATCTCGATGCTGCAGAAGAAGGTTTTTAAGAGACAAACTTTTGCAAGCACTCACTCCTTGTTTGGAAGGTATAGTGAAGGAGCCCTTGATGTATGTTCTCCCCTTCCTTTTTCTTACCCCTTTGTCTCGATCTGATGAGATAAAGAACCAAGGTGGGTGTCTTGTGCTCTTGTGGTGGTGACTAATGATGTGTCTCAGTCCAAGTAGTGTGGTAGGTAAATATTTCTCCTAGCTCCTTTCAATCTGGGACCCCAGATATACAAGGACTGGTTTAATTAGAACTCCTCAGCTTACCTCCCTGTATGTTATACTGCTAACCAGACTTCCACAATGGGAATATACAAAGGCCACATCAAAGAACAAAAAGTTACTAGTATCTGTGCTTCTTTGAGAGTTTTGCCTCTGCATTTTCACACTACCTGTTTGCCCTACTCTCTTCATTGGAGTTCAACTCTCTTTAGGACCCTGGGATATTGTAGAATGTTCTGAAGGTCCAGTGCTGTGACTAGGTACTTGTTTGATCCCAATGGAGACTGGGAAACTTCTAATAAACCAAAGGACACCAGTGTTAGGGAGGTGAGAGATGGGGAGGTATGAGGTGGTAATGCAAGTGGCAACATACAATGGGAAAACTAATGAAGAACCCACCGTACTGCTGAGTAACTCTTCTATCTTCATTGGCCACATGAGTACTTCTTAGCCATCTCTGTCCCTCTTGTTCTACTAAGGCCCAGTTGTGAAGTGCAATGTGTGATAAAGGCCCAAAATGAGAGAAATGAAAAAATTAATCATGTAGGAAATTGTTGTTACACTAAAGGAAGGAATCCAAGTGACGCTTTCTGTAATCCCCGTTTCATGATTCTGTATTTCTGATGTAAATAGTCCTCAACCACAAGCATGAAGGGACACCAAATTTTGTGTGGAACTTTGAGACTAAAATGAGTGACATCCTTAGAGAAGAGGGATGGCTGAGAGGTGTGGTCATTACTGTTGTCCATGGACTTGATTCAAGAAAGAAATGGAAGCACAGGGGCTTTTTGGTTTTTTGCTTTTTTTTTTTTTTTTCAAATCCAGTGCAGTATTAGACTTTTGGCCAGTTTACTACAGCTAAGAAAAAATAAAGGCACTTCTGTTGTATTTCTGTGAGGCAATGGTGCCATTCATTGGCTGCTTTAGGTAACGGCAGGTGCACATTCCTTAGCATGTAGGAATATCCCAGAAGACTTATTCCAGGTTCTGTTTTGAATTTCAAGTGAAAGTTTCAAGACTGATTATTGCATCTCCTTTTTAAAAGCACTTTTAAGTCTGGTCTCATGTGGAAAATAATGTTTGTGCTAGAAAAACATGGATAATATATTTGTTTCTACACATCAAATATGTGACAGGCAATATGAAAACACTTCGTAAATTTGAGTGCAAGGCGTATTCACTTCACTATTATTTTTCTCGTGTGTGTGTGTGTGTGTGTGTGTTTGCAGATAACAGGGCTGTATACAGTTTGGTCCAGTACCTCTCATTAAAATGGAACTTGCAAATGCACACCAATTTCTAGAGGCACATGGAAAAGACACTTGGATTTTCTGACAGGTTTCCGAGTAGCAGCCGTGTTAGTCTGTATTCGCAAAAAGAAAAGGAGTACTTGTGGCACCTTAGAGACTAACAAATTTGAGCAGAAGCTTTCTTGAGCTACAGCTCACTTTATTGAATGCGTCTGATGAAGTGAGCTGTAGCTCACGAAAGCTTCTGCTCAAATTTGTTAGTCTCTAAGGTGCCACAAATACTCCTTTTTTCTTTTTTGATTTTCTGGTGACAGTGATTAAAAGACCATGCTAAACTTCTTTTGTTATCTTCTCAGGGTTCTCTTAATTGGAATGTGCTTGGAAGGGTCTGATACACCTCATGCTAGAGACCATATTCTGTTCTCATTTGTCAAGGTAAATACGGATTAACTCCATTAAGGTAAATGGAGTTACTCCAGACTTATCACAGCATAACAGAAATCAGAATTTTGCCTTAAGTGTGCATATGTACTGTATGAGATCTATGACTTCTACAAAAGAAATGTTGAACAATCCAGCAGATGATTAATTCTTCTGCTTGATCAAAATGGCCTGATTTTATGTTTTTTTTAAAATTGTGCTTGCATAAGTGGAATTAAACTGAAAAGGCCATAGTCATGTGATCTTTTGGGGGGGCTGAATTCATGTAAGATAGCAAATGGTGGTTGAGCAGGGTGAAGAGGAAGTCTGCCAAAGGGAGTGTTGGGACTGGGAGGTCATGGTCAGGTCTGTTTTGATGTGTTCATCTTGGATCCTTCAGCTTTCTGCAGTATGGGTGGTAACTGAGTTCCCCTGAGCAATTCTAGTTAGTCATCTTTTGACAGGTGGACTTATTTTTGAGTCTAGCCAGTTTCACTTTTTTTATTCTAGGAGTGTCCATATTTTCCTATTGTTCTTTTATTCAGAGATCTTCCTTTTGATAGCTCTTCTCTGTATCTTCTTTAGAATTTGCATAGAAGGGAAATGCTTATAATAAGATGTAACAATTTCCATGGTCTTTTTGTATCAAAACAGCATTCCAACAGCTTAGAATCCCAAGTCTTTGTGTGGCAATTGAGAAATAACATATCCATAATCTCAGATGCTTGGTTGGTGGGTCTTGGTCATATATGTTCAGGGTGTAATTCACGGGTTCCCAAACTTTTTGCATGCTTGACCCCATTTTGAGACTTAGTTCCCGTGACTCCAGGTAGCAACAAATCAACATAATGACCAAGGAATTTACACATTAAGTACATTTAATGTCCTCTAATGTGACACATGGACTTGTGTGTTGCAACACAGCTTCTCAAAAGTCCAGTGCACATCTAATCACTGTGATATCAACAATCAGGGCTGGCCCACAACATTTTGGCACCTGAGGTGGGGAGCTCAAATGACGCCCCTTTTCCCCTCACTTGGGCCAAAACTTTGAAAGGTCTCGATTCTGCCTTCTTCCTGTTCTTCTCCTCTCATGGCACTGCTCTGCTACCTACACCAATAAAGGAGAACTAACAACTACAAATGCCTTGTTCAAAAATTGTAAGTAACACTTAACTTTCAAACACCTGAACAGCAAATGTAACTTCCCTTGTCTGCGTAGTCAACATTGGCGTTTTTATCTGTTCGAATAATCAAAGTGGTGCTTTACATGCCTTCTTGGTTACAAAGATTTGAACTGCTTCCTGAAGGTCCACAGTCTGGGCCAGCTCATGCTCTGAGATGGTTGCAAGGCCAACTAGCCTCTCCTGTGTCATTGTGGAGCATAGATGTGTTTTTATTAACCTCAGCTTGGAGAACCTGTGTTCTCCACTGGCAAATGTTACAGGAAGTGTTAGAATTATGCCCGGAGCATAAACAAAAGCATTTGGAAAGAGGGTGGTCATCTTATTTGCCACATACATTTCAGCAGGATCAACTCCAAAGACTGTTCTGGAATATATCTTGAAAGCAGGGCTGGCTCCAGGCACCAGTGTTCCAAGCAGGTGCTTGGGGCTGCAGTTAGAAAGGGGCGGCGGTGGCAATTCGGCAGCAGCTCCTCTGTCCCGCTGGCTGCAGCAGCAATTCGGTGGCAGCTTTTCCATTCCGCTGGCCCCGGCGGCAAATCGGTGGCAGTTTCTCCCTTTTGCCATCCACAGCGGCAGTCTTTCACTGCTTAGGGCGGCAAAAACTGTAGAGCTGGCCCTGCTTGAAAGGGCTTTCAGTTCATCACCTAAATCACTCTCATCAATATCGCACATGTCCTCATGTGTCAACACTGTCTCTAGTGCCCTACATTGCTGGTGTAGGTCGTCTTCAGGTATGGTGAGGAATTTGGGGATATCATACAACATCCCAAATATACAGCTGTGTTTCTTAAACTGCATGAAACGTTCAACTGACCGTATTGTACAATCTAGCACTGGCTAAAGAATTCAACTTTGAATTGTTTTGGGGATCTCTTATGGAATTATCCCATGCCTCGTAATCAAAATGTCATAGTCTTCGGTGACTCTTGTATTCTTGAATGGGTGGGAAAATAGCTTCAGTGTCAAGTTCCTCTGCCAACTTCTTCTGTGCACTCTTCAGAACGTTTTTGAAATCCCTCATCTGACCGGTAAGACTGTAGGTATGACTTTGCTTTGTCCAGTTGTTTCATTGCTCCAGATATATCAAGGTCAACACCTTGGAGTCTCTCTTGCTTACAACATTTATTTCAAACAGTATGTGATGCCACAACACTAAGCCACACAGAAATTTGAAGTGATGTATGTTTCTGGTGATTCCATTTCCCTCTGCCACTGTTTTCCCATGAACAGTTCCTGTCATAACATTATCCTCCATCATCTATCTTCCCAGTTTAGTCTGTGTTTGGCTTTATCGCCTCCACTCGACTTTCCCATCATGTGGCGCTCAATGGTTTCAATTTCAGAGAGGATGTTCCCAGATGTTGCTTTAAAATTTGCCATCAATGGTTGATGGCAGAGAAAAATATGTAAATGCTTTGAATTACATTACAAAATTCAGCAGCCTCACTAGAAGCTGAACCACCAAGTTCAATGAATGAGAACTGCATGGGACAAAAAAAGCTTGAGGGTTTAACTCTCGGATCCACGTCTGCACTCCTTTGTTCTTTCCTCTCATGTTGGCACCGTTATTGTAGCCCTGACCTCTCATGTCAGCTATCACAATTCCCGTATCTTCCAGTTTTTTAAGAAGCACGTTTGTCATACCAGCTCCTGTAGTATCATCAATGTCAATAAATTCTAAAAAATGCTCTCTGACAGTCACCGTTGCAGGGACATTTTCACTAGGTTCTGTTGTTATAAAACACACCATTAAAGTCATTTGTTCTGTATGGCTGATGTCAGGTGTGCAGTCCAGAATAACAGAGTAATATTTTGCTGACTTCAGATCTGCCACAATCTTGTTTGACTTTTGTTGCCAGTAACTGTGTGATCTCATTTTGAATTGTTCTTCCAAGGCAGTGGTGTATGTACATTTCTTGGGTGGTGACTCTTCTTAGATGCTCCTGGAGTACAGCATCAAATTCAGCCATCAACTCCACAATTTTAAGATTTTCCATTATTTGGCACATAAAGGTGATCTGAAGTGCCACACAATGCTAGATTTTTGGGTAGCAAGCATTCTCACAACAGCAATAAGCCTTTTCAGAACATTTTGCCAGTAAAGGGACTCTGATGCAATCTTCTCTTGATGCTGATCATCTATGATGGCCTTTAACCTTAATCTCATCTCAAGCTCTTTCCACCAATGGAATGCTCTCGGGATTTGCTGCCTTCTCATGGCATGCCGGATTTCTAGCCAGATTTTTCCAGTCCCTTGTTCCTGTAGAACCCAATGTGGATGGAACATTAGACTGGAAGAGTTTGCAACAAAAACAATATGCAGCATTCTGGGTTTTTGAGAACATTAGCCATGGCCTCTCCACTTTGTCACCATTGGGAATTTCACGCCAGTAATGTGTTGGATGGAAACTTCTATTTTCATTGTCTTTGGGGAACAAGAAGTCTTTCACTTGCTGTGGCCCACGCAGTACAAGGAAGTCAGTCAGGCTACTGCATAAGTGGGTCCACAGTCTTGGATCATCTAGACTTAAGAAACTAAACTCAGCAGCAGCTGTTTTCTTGCGCTTCCACCACATTCTTCTCTGATCTACAGTTTTCTTCAGGAATGTGCATGGTTGCATCCATTTGAGATGGAGATATGGATGCTGCAGTGCTGCCAGGTCACCTGCACTCTGACTAACTGGAAGATCAGGCATCTCCTCACCACTCACATCCTCACTGGGGCCAGCAGGCTCACCGTGAACATTTGTGTCTGTGTATCTCAGGAAAGCTCCTTCATGCTTAGATAGAAAAGCATTCCTTTGCTTTTTCTGAATGCTACCCCAGAGGGGCGTTTTCTTCTTTCACTCATGACTGCTGTTCTGTGCCAGCTACAGTGGCTCTCAAAACTCAGTTGAAGGGGACAAACAAACAGGCTGGTAGCGGGGCCTGAGTGAGGGAAGACATCAGAGTCTTAAGGGCCTACCTGGCTCCTTCTACTTCAGTTGACTGCCTGTTCCCCTCAAATGGGTTCAGGGAAGCAGCAGGAAACAGGACGCTCCCTGAGAAGCTGGTGTTAATCAGTCCAGGCTCTTGGGGGTGCTAGAGAGGTACATAAAAGGCAGCTCCTCCTCCTCTCTCTCTCCCTGCAGCTCCTGCTGCTTTCCGTTATTCCCTCTCACCTTTTCTCCTGCCTGCCTGTTATATCTCATGCCCTCCTTCCTCCAGCACAGCACTCCACCATCTCTGTGCATTTAGAACAGAGAGAATACATATGCACCAACAGCAGACACAATTTTCTACACTCTGAGTACTAGTGGCACCCCCCCCCCCACAGTCTGGCATCTGAGGTGGTCACCTCAGTTCGCTTCATGGTAAGGCCAGCCCTATCAACAGTACATTGATACCAAGACTTGATGGACAAAAGTGCACTGAATCCAGCTTCAGACAAGTACATGCTCATGAATGGCACCATCAGTTTCAAAGCTTGTGTTGAGAGTGCAAGATATTCATTCTTTTTAGAATGAATCAGAACTCTGGGAGAGAAAGTTAGGCAGATGTTTCTTGCAAGAATTGCTCGATTTCAGCTGCTGGCCAATCCATGGCATCAGTCTTGCACTTAGAGATTTTGCACCCAATCATACTTTGTATCCTTTCCCCCCAAATTGGACATGACAAACTGTTCCTCCAGCTGGCTGAGATCACCTGTGTGGGAGGCTGAATAACTTCTTTGTCAGCCAGGAATTTGCAAGGCTGTGGGAAGGATTCAAAGTTTGTCTTCAATAGATTATTCTTCCAGAAAACAATTTTTCTTCATGAAGCCTGTGATTTGACCACTCTGCTGAAGGATGTGGGTGTTCTTTCCTTGAAGGCTTGTATTCGGTTTCCCAGATATGTCTGACATAGGCAAGAAGGCATAAGTGTTGAGTTGTACTTTTTCACTGGGGATAGTCCATACCCCTCCCCAAGGCCATGCCCCCACTCCACCCCTTCCCCAAAGTCCTTGCCTGCCACTTGCTGCTCTCTACCCTCCCCAAAGCCCTTCCCCCTCCCCAAACAGCTGGTCAGCAACCCCACCTAACAGCTATAACTGCTGGGTGCTGAGCACCCACAATTTTTTTCCCCATGAGTGCTCCAGCCCCAGAGCACCCACAGAGTTGGCACCTACGCAAGAAGGCATATCTTCCTGTGGCCACATAGAAAATCAGTGAAGTCACACTCGTTGCAGTCTGCTGCATAGGCATGCAGGTTGTCTCTCGGTTTCCAAGATCATCCCAGAACGTTTCCTCTCAAGCTTCAGTGTAGAACAACATGTCATGACTGTGTGAAGAGGCGGGGTCTCTATGTAGTTTGCATAGATGAGACCTGCTGCAAAACTTCGAGTTCTGAGTTTTAGATGCCAACTGTTCTCTGTAAATCAGGCAGTGGGTGCACAAAGGGGATGAAGCAACTTTCTTTATGAAGGCACGCAGGCTGGTGTTGTGGCCTTCGGTAGATGAAGCTCCATGTGTGCAGTAGCCCACCATGCATTCACATTCCATTCCATTATGCTGTCTCATGTTTGGGAAGAATTGCATCCTCTCGGGTGTATTTCACAAAGCAAGAAATGTGCATCATGATCCCAAGTGCTCACCTCAACTTGAAAAGCAAAAGCATCTATGTTTTTCAGATGCTCCCCCCCAGTGTGTTTTCCTGATCTGCTGCTATCCTTTCAATCCTTCACTTCACTGTGTAGCTGGAGAGTGGTATGGGTTTGAGCTTGTTTGCCTCAGTTTTCCCTACAATTATTCACCATTCAATTGCAGCTGGCAAAATCAAAGTCTGTCCTACTGTATGAGGTCTCTTGGCCTATGTAATGTGGCAACTCACCTTAAATGATACCTTTTTTGAGCTTGGTCAGAGATGGACATGGCTCTCATGAATTGCATTTGTTGATGCTAAAGTTGTTGTTGCTGGTGTTGGTTTTCCTGTGTATTCCTTATGAAGGGGTTCCAAGTCTCACTTAAGTTTACTAGACTTCATGCTTTTGCTAGATAACATTGTGACATAGGCCAAAATGCTGCTTTCTTCGCCCTTGACCAAAACACTGGTGAAGCCATAAGCAAAGAAGCCACCTCATATTTGTGAGCACATTTCTTGGGGGGGGGGGTGTGTTGCTCATAACTGCATCATTAGACTAACTGCTGGAGGTTGAAGCAGACACTCTGTGTAAAAATGTGTCTTTTGTGCCTGTTATAGCAAGTCAGAAGAATTCACTGTTAAGCAAACGAGGCCAGGACTTAGGAAGCCTGTGTGATCATACTAGGGCAGCATAGACACGGTGACTTAAAATTATTCTTATTTTTAAGTACCAACAAAGATACTCAGGATGACATAAAAAAAGTTATGGGCCCTGCCTTAAGAGATGCACAAGCCAGTGCAGATTCCCATCTCCGAAAAGACTCCTAACAGCTTGAGCAAAGTGGATGCTCTGTTGATGAGGCTGCTGCCCATAGATAAGGGTCTTCTTCATCAAAGCCCTTCAGCTGGATGCTTGCACAACTGGATGGCCAAAATTGGTGATCACACAGCCATCTCCATACAACCTGCTCCACAAACGCCTCAGATTTACAAAATGGCTGCCTCTGTGTAGTATGACCTTGACTTCAAGTCACCCAAAATACTTTACATTGTAAACAATTAAATATATACTGATAGTGCTATTCATTTATATAAGGTTACAAAGAAAAGCACTGTGTACTTAACGATAGGTGCAAGATTAAAGACTATTGATGTGTGTATCCAGTATATCCACCTGAGAACAGAATTTGGCCCATAGCTTCAATATTTAACATAAATATTACTGTTAAACTGTGGTACATGCTGGCTCAGTCCCCTGAGGGCTGTAATATTTTAGTTTAATTCAAGTTATTTGGGGTCAATACAGAGGTAACTTGATAGGATTTAATGGTCTGATATGTAGGGGATCAGACTAAATGATCTGGTGGTCCCTTCTGACCTTCCCCTTATAGATAGAGTTTGTGTACACTTGAGCTGGAGGTGTAAAGTCTAGCTTGGGTAGGCATTTGTGCGCTAACTTTGATCGAGCTAGTTGCAGGGCCGGATTTCCAATTAGGCGCATGCCTAGGGGTTCCTTAGCTCTCTAAAACTGTGTGCAACATGAAGGTCCACTGTAGGCAGAGTGTGGGGGTGCTGAAGATGCTGTGCCTAGGGGTGTGTAAGGTGTAAATCTGGCCCTGGCTAGTTGGCTAAAAAATAGAAGTGTAGTTGTGGCCTACGCTAGCGAATAAATACGAGCCCACCTGGGACCCTAGGTGCAGTCTCGGGCAGCTAGCCTGTGCCACCATGGGTACTCTATTTTTAGTTCCATCTAACTTAGCATACCTACATCACCTAAGCCAGAAATTAAACTTCCAGCTAGATGTACCCTATGACTCCTCACTAAGCAACGCTGAATCAGGAGAGAGCTTGTCAAGGGTGGAAAACAAAGACAGGCAGAGACTAAATTTAAAAAAAACAAAGGAAATGAGGGAGTTCTTAGTTGTGATTGGTCAGATAAATCTCACAAGAAGTTATTTCTGTTTCCTGATTGAATAATTGTGCAGACACTTCTAGCACAATTATTTGCATGTGTGAATTTATATTGCTTTCCAAGAACAGTCTCTCACACAATAGATTCAAGCACAGAGATATCCAAGCCAAAATAGAGAGGCACATATGTATACATGTGTCACTATCATTCATGAGAACTAGGTTGTGGGGTCTCCCTTGGGGAAACTTTAAAATAGTATGTGTCGTTTCCTGAATTTTAGACTATTTTAAAAACATTTAAACCCCCAAAGTGTGTGTGTGTGTAAAGGTGAGGCTACCTGAGATTTATTATGAAATCTGAACTAGAATATTTTTGTCAGTGACCAAAGTATTTTTCCTGAGATTTACAGAGGGGAGAAGAGTGGAAAAGAAACATTAATCAGAGGGAAAAGAGATTGTACAACAGCGGGGGGAGGGGCTGAAAAGAGACCAGTAGCCAAAAAGAAGTAGAAAAGGCAAGCAAAGATAAAGAGCAGAGCAAAAAAAACCAGGAGAGGTCAAGTTAATCTTTTTAAATTGTTTTATGAAATTCTTGGTGCCAAATTGTTACAAAAAACCTGCACAGTACAAAATGTTTGACATTGTATGGTGTATATATGTGATATATTGTATAAGAATGTTTTAGGCTGAGAGGTACTTGGAAGACCTGACAGTGAATAAGAGGTGAGCCGGGCACCCAGTGTTCCTGTCAAAGGTAGTTCTGAGGGTGTTTACATTTGCTCTAAGTGCCTGAGCAGAGACACCAGTGCCAGATACAAAGTTCAGATCCAACTGCCCCCAAACATTGGGCACGGGTAATTTGGGGTTTATTTCAGGCCCAACTCTAGCTTCTGTGATGATGGAGGGGATAGTCCGCTTTGCTTTGGTTCTGTAACTTTTACTATAATACAGTGTTGTGGGGGCTTTGCGGTTCTCTATATTGTTTCTGCTCTTTCTACACTGGTGTCTTCTATTTCCTCTTACATCTACTTATCCCTTTCCCCGCCGTGTTTTTCATTACCTCTTTCCCCTCTTTACTTTCTACAAGTCTCTCTCCTTTCATCCCCCTTTCTGTTCTTCCTTATTCCCTCCACCGCCTTGTTCCAGCCAGCCACTTGCAAGCTGGCCAGTGAGCCATGCAACATGCTCTGGTGACTGGTTAAACATTCTCCTCCTTCCTTCAGACAGATCACCCACCTCATCAACTGGCAGTGGTGTGTGGTACTCACTGCAGAGGGGTAATAGTGGTAAGAGCTGTCACTGCTGTGTGCTTTATAGGTCTAGTGCGGCTCTGTGGATGCAGATGGGTGGGACTGCTGGTCCATAAGCACTGAATTTAGGATCAGTACTTAGTAAAAAGTTTACAGAGCCAGAAAGCACATTTGGACCTCAAAACACCTATTAAAGCCGTCTTTTGCATAATTAACATGCAATATAAACAAATATCAAAAGAATAATCTAGGGCCCAATCTCGCTGCTCTTTCCCATGTTAACTAGTATCACACTTCATGAACATTTTCAGAGTAGCAGCCGTGTTAGTCTGTATTCGCAAAAAGAAAAGAAGTACTTGTGGCACCTTAGAGACTAACAAATTTATTAGAGCATAAGCTTTTGTGAGCTACAGCTCACTTCATCGGATGCATTTGGTGGAAAAAACAGAGGGGAGATTGATATACACACACAGAGAATATCAGAGAATTGATATTTTAAGTTGATTTTGTCCCTTTACCATTTGTCCTATAGGTGACTCTTGCACCCAGGAAAGTATTAGAGATCATTTTGGTCCCATGACCGTGCTGCTTGGGCATCATAAACTGCTTCCAAACAGAGGTGGACCTGCAGTGGCCCAATGAACTTAAGAGGATTTCACTCCTTTTTTCTTGTATGTAAAAACGTTTTCTCACTTCATTGTACAGTTAGTTGTGGCTTCTCTGGAAAATGAAAATGGAAACCTCTTATTATGTTAGCACACTATTGAATATGAACATAACAAATTCATAATGTCCACTTTTAAACATTGACTATTCTGAATAAAATCTTCCTCCCCTCTTTCAGTTCTAATTGCCAATATTTATCCTCTGAAGACAAAGATTAATACTTCCTTCTGTTTGAAAACTGGAAGGACACACTTTGAAACAGTGTTCACCTTTGTTTCTAGCTTTAATAGTTGCCTAGATAATGGTTGGTAAAACTAGATTGGATTTGAAGTGGGAATGAACAAGGCAAAGTGATGCCTGATCTGATTTTTAAGGTCTGCTATCTTGTGAATCACCAGAGCCAGCAAAACTGGAATTCCTCACTTTCCAATGGTCCCTAGCATTCACTTCTATCCCTGGTGGTTCATGAGATACTAAATTTTTAAAATGGTAGCTGTTCCTCCAACTTGGCAGAAACATAGGCCATTTTCAAGAGAAACCAGGTATTTTCAGTGTCCCAAACATCCCGGTCTAAGCCCATGTTTGTTGTATAGACAATAAGCCAGGGAAGAACTTGGCTCACTGTCTTTCAGTTGGAAGGTTAAATTTAAGTCCTTCTGTTGCAACTCTGAGGGATGCTTAGGTGAAGTTAACAATACGCTGGCTGGTAATTTCATATAAGCTTTTGCTTTGGGGTTAATTGTCTACAGAGCATTTACAAACTATCAGACATAATGTTTATTTCTAACTACATTTATCTATGACTGGTATGGAGGAGATGTTCACTGTTCATTCTGTCACCATATCGAAATGAGCTCACAATTCCACCTCTGAGCAAAATCATAATCCTGTCCCAAATAGAACTTAACTTGCTTTTTAAAGAAAAATGGTTATCTGCCTGCAAAAACTGCATTTAATTTTTGCAAAAGTAATGAGGCTTCAATTTTTTTCCCCACAAAGCCACAAAACCATATTTTTCAAGAGTTTGGTTGGTGGTAAGAATTTCTTTTAATATTTGGTGCTCTGGCCAACATTTTCTGCGTTCAGTTAAACAATAATACTTGTTGTGACATTGAAGCTATGGGCCAGATTCGGTTCTCAGGTGCACATACTGGATACTCCTAGAAATGAATAGTCTTTAATCTTGCACTATTGTTAAGTACACACTGTCCTATTGTCCTTATACAATAAATAGCACTAGCAGTATATGCTTTATAACCTATTTTCCACTTCCAAAGTACTTAATTGTTTATATAATTCCAAAGTTTATTCTGTATCTTACTGCTTGTGCAGCTATCTAAAGCCATCAATGTGTACATGTAAGTATTCTTTCTTCTTTGACTTTTATGCAAAAGCAACACATTTTATTTTGTTACTTCAACTTTGATAAGCACTATATTTACATTACATCCAATCAATAAATAACAAATCCTGTATATAACATTTTTTAACAAATAGGGTATTTTAATGTAACTCAATGGATTTAACCCTCCCCCACTCCCCCCGATCTTGCTGGCAGAGCCTTGCTTTTGGTCTGGGAGTTGTTAAAAAAACATGGTACCACAGATGAAAGGAGTTAGAAAATTCCATATCATAATGCAGTTAGTTCAATAATTCATGGAGCTGGTAATTCACAATGACTTGCCAGTCCTTTGATTGCACAGGGTTTATGGCTATTAGCAGTTTCCCCTTTCAAATTTGTATTCTTCCATACTTCCTTTCTAACCTCTTTTTCATCATTTATGGTCCAATTTGGTAGTGAAAAAACATAACTGCTGCTCTAGTGCATGGCTGTCATTCAAACCCCAATGCGTTACTGAGCAGTTTGACATTTTGTGACTAAGGAGGGGAAAAAACATAAAGCAGGTGTACAGAACACTAACCAGGTCCCTTAAACAATGCTTTATGGGATTCACAACTTGCCTTTAGGCTATAAACCTGATTCTGTCTCAATTTAACAATACAGATTTCATCCTAATATTTACACTCCCAAGCACAATTTGCATTGGGCTGTAGTTTAAATATCAGCCAGCACAGTGTTTTCATATTCGATCTCATTTGAACAAACTGGGGGGAAGTTTTATGATAAGAATAGCCTGGAGTCTAAAAAAGAAAAGGAGGACTTGTGGCACCTTAGAGACTAATAAATTCATTTGAGCATAAGCTTTCGTGAGCTACAGATCACTTCATCAGAAAGGTGGTGTTTGAAGTTAATAATTATCACTGCTAAATTTTGAAGTAGGTATACTGCTGCAAATCAATAGGAATAGTGAGATTCTGGCCCAAAAGATTTTCTAGCAGACATATAAAGGAGTAAGATGCAAAAGTAAAACAAGCAGGAATAAATGCTTGTTTCTGCTTAATCACTTAGTCATCTGCTGTACAGGTGTGCACATATTGCACTTTCTTTCCATCTCATCTACCAGGTTTCTGTGAATCGATGCTTTAGCTTTAGAACTGTAGGGAGATTAGTACAGCTGACCAATAATAAATTATTGATTTGCCCTTTAAAGATGAATATCATGTTCAGGTTACTTGATAACAGCCATCTAATAAAAGAGGATTTTAAATATAAAACTGGGAATGGAGAATAGAAATTGTGATTCTGAGCACTTTACAATTAGTGTGCTAATTTAAAATATTTTTGTGTATAGTATGCTTCTGTTTTGTTATATTTTAATCTTAATTATGATTTAGCCCTTACAGTGAGAAAATCCATAGCTAATGCGATGTAGGGAATACCATTTTGAGAATTTCATTCACATATTTGGATTGTGATTAGTCAAATTCTTAGGTCTTGTTAGTAGGGAATATTCAGAAATATGAGCACTGGTCAGGTAAACATGAAGTCTGATGGGGAGGGAAGAATGCGGAAGATTAGCAGTATGGCAAAAGTAGGCAGACAAAAGAGTAGATCTGTGATTATTTTATTAAATGATGTGTGTTTGTATTCTTCATGAGATCCTGGGTGAGCAGCACTCAATGAAAATGTTCAGAAAGTGACCTGTGACAGCAGTATCAAAAGAGAAGGCAGAGAGGAGAAGAACATGAAGATGTGCCTTGCCCTTTTTGTTCCTGACCGGAAGCCCATGAAAGTCGCCAGGGGAACTCCCTTTCATTTCAGTGGGTTTTGGATCCGGCCCAGTATGAGTGTCCATATCCTTCATGAAACGGTATAGAGATTTAGACAGCCCTAGCATTGAATCTGAAATATTTCTGAACTCAGCTGGGTATGTTTGGGTCTGGTATGATTTTTATCTTTGGTGTCACCCACCTCACAGTCCCCATTGTAGCATATTGTACACACATGGGTTATTTTTTTTTAATAAGGAAAAAGTCTGTAAGTTTGGTGTTGCTAAAAATCCATTGTTCCATGTCCAAACATGGATACCGCTTACTCCATCTCAAGGAATCTGGATAATGTAATCCAATACACATTTCTTGTACTAAGAAGAATTATAATGAGCTATCATTAGAGGGCATTCCAAATGTTACATTTTCTGCACTAGCCCTGCAGCAGAGGTTGGTGGTGCTTCTCTCATGACAAAACAATGAAAATCATATTTATAAAAAGGACTTGAATTTGTGGTGGTTGGGTTTTTTTGGATTTGAATGGGAGAATCAAGACTCGTCCCTGCCCCCAAACTTTTCTAGGACTAGTGAGAATAGTAAAGTACTACCAGCCAACACCCCAAAAACAATCCAACAAGGTCTGTAAAATGTTTGTCACATCCAGTGTCATGACTGAGGCACTGATTCAGCAAGGTACTTACATGCCCAGTCCTAAGTATGAGTGGTCCATTGATTTATCTGACAGTGGTTCAACCATTCACTGTCAACCCAAGTATGATGGTTTGTGGTGGAGGAGATAAAAGAAGGGGAGTTACAATTATTTTTCTGTGTGGCCCTTGCAGATTACTACTCTTGAGATTAGGCACCCTGACGCTGCAGTCCTATCATGTGGCAGCTTTTAACAAGAGATGTTAAAGAAAATGTGGGGTCTCTGAAGAAAGACTGGGCAATGATGTTCCTGTGTCCTGGATTGCTTAACTCTGTAAGAAAACTGGGCAGAAAGTGGTAAGGATATTTCATGAAAGATTTTAAAAGAAACAAAACGGTATCTTCATTTTTTGTCCACAAATTTAACCAACATAAATGAAAAGATTTGTTTAATTTTATTTAATGTTAACATTTTAATTTTGTTTTAGTTTTGTGAAGATTTAAGGTTTTGAGGTGTGTTGCACTTTTTCCTCTCCCTTTTCCTTTTTGCTTGGGGAAAAGGAACATTGAGTTGGGGAGAAAATAAAAACAATCTTAAATTTTGTTTTGAATGTATATTATAATATAAAGTCAAACTGACATGCTGTGACCTTAGTGAAACAAAGCACTTTGATCTTATCAGAATGAAAGGTTTCAATAACTTTTGGTTGAAAACTTTCACTAAATCTATGTTCCTTTTGAGATGTATTGATTTTCAGCAAATCAGCATTTTTTTAATTGTTCATTCAGAAAACATATGAGCAACACTACTCTTTTTTTCCTTCTCTCTCCACCCACCTTCTTAAATATGTCTTCCCCTGGCCCACCCACCCATGTTACGTTCTCAGCCTGAAGCCTTACAGTTTTCGTCTCCTTTCTTCTCTCATTTCTTCTTGCAATATCTTTCTCCCCCTGAATACCATACACCTCTGTGCTCTGAGAGCTCTTGTTGGGCTAGCCACCCACTCAACTTTATTCTGGGGTCTTGTCTGAATATTTCAGAAACTGAGCTCAATCTCTTGGTACACTGATCCTCATCTTGTACAAGGCAGTAGAAGGGCCATTCTACATTTACAGTGCTGCAGTCCGTCTGCTAGTTGCTTAAGAGACTAACAAACCCTATGACATTGTGTGATCTCCTCATTTGAGTTTCGTTTCCAGTTAAGGGTCTATCAGCTCATTAACTGATATTATTAGATATTAAAATTGTAAGCTCTTCCATGCAGGGACCGCTTCTTATGAGTTTGTATGGTGATTAGCATAATGGGAGGCCCTATTCCTGATTGGGTCTATTGAGCAATGTCACAATATAAACAAATTAGAGGAGGCTCTAGCTTTCTCCTTGCCATACTCTGCTCTACATGCCCATTGAGGTTTAGCCATGACCTCTTCTGTGCAGAAAAAAATCTTGTAAAGAAAATCATCAGAATTCACGGGGCTCCCCAGCCATGTGTCTAGTCTGGTGCACAGAAGAGTTGTGAATGAGGAACCGTCCAAATGAATTCTCTTAGGTAGTGTATAGTGATTAATCTGGACTGCCTTGCCCTGCTAAGAACTCTGTTTGATTGATGTTATGAATGTAATATGTTCTCCAGGAATAAGAGAGGATTTCTACGGGAAAAATCAACAAATGTTAAACTCTACTAACCTGTATATATCAGTTTATAGTTGTACATATTCAGGGTTATCTTTCTCACAAGAGAAAGATACATATGGCCTCCATCAAGTTACTGTGTTAAATTAGTGTAATGCAGGTTCTTGCATCATTTAAAAAAATGAAAGCTAGGATCCTTTATCTCTTAGCCCAGTTTAAGCCTTTGAGTGGCATAGCAGATTTTTACTGGCATGACTTTTTGAATCTGAATCTAGACTTTCTAGGCCCGCTTTCCTGCATCAGGTTAGAATTTTCTCTGACTAAAATGACAAGGGAGCAAATTCTGCCCTGAATTAAATTCACTTTTACCCAGTTGTCTCTGGTGCTTCAAGTGGCCATTTGAGAAGACATTGTAATAGTAATAACAGGTTTCAGACTAACAGCTTGTGTTAGTCTGTATCTGCAAAAAGAAAAGGGGTACTTGTGGCACCTCAGGTATTTTCCACTGAATGCATCCAACGAAGTGAGCTGTAGCTCACGAAAGCTTATGCTCAAATACATTTGTAATAGTAATGTTGGCTATAACTCTGTTACAAAATGAAAATCAAAGTAGAAACAAGGTCAGAAAACATTTTATGCTTAAATTAAAAGAGCAATTATACGTTCTTAATAGGAATATTTAAATTTTCTTCAAAATCTTTTCATGTTGGACTCAATCATCTCCTGGGTCTCAGAATTAATAATAATAATAATAATAATAATAAAGTAAAATGGGACAACTAAACTTCTGTTTAGCATATTTGGCTGGTCCTATCAGATAGTTTTTGGTTTAAAATGTTTGGGCAGAAAACCAATCATTTGATTTACAGATTACAATGTTATCCAGTTTCCTGTACATTTTTGCAAAGTGGAACAATGACATTCTAACAACAAACCTCTTATTAGCCTTCCACCCATTTTTGAGTCCCTTTCAGACTTCATGTATAGATCTTTCCACAGTCCATTAAAAAGTATCTTGGCCATTTACCTAACTAGCCACAGGACATCTGTTACAAAATATTACAAACACACCAGCTTTCTACCTTCCTGGAAGGAAGAGGACAGGAAGCTCAGGATTAAAATGCAGCATTTCCAATGTTTTATGATATTTTATATAGGTGCCAGACAGTGACATCATATCTACCATGTGTCCCATCCCTTTCTGACTGTAACTTCCTCCTGCAGCATTTCCACCATGCAGTGATGATTGATTTAAACTTTTGCCAGCACTGTAGTAAAGCAGAGGTAACAAATGGTGTCATTGCTGAAGCTGGTGAAAAAAATATTTGTAGTCATGGTTGTAGTTGGAGCCAAACTCCAAGGCACTGAATTGGAACCTAAAGAGAACCCAAACCTTTCCATGTTCATACATTTTTTTTTTGTTTGTTTTTGTTTTTAACATGGCTGAGTAGACTTTTTTTTTTTATCATTTAACTGCAGCTTGAATGCTTGACAGTCCTGAGGGTCTACAAAATAGGAAAACAAAAATAGAAACAACCCATCAGTGATTTTAAATACAAATACATTTGCTGCATACCTCATCTAACTGCAGCCTTTGCTCGTACTTTCACGTTCCCTAGTACAAATTTCTCAAGGTCCTTGATATAATTCATGCTCATATTAACATACATCTAAGTGGCCGGGTAAATGGTTTTTACCTGCATTGTATAGATGCAGTACCACAGATGCTCATAAATAAGGCTGAAAAATCAAATCGGTCTGTAATGTGTTTAAGCTGAGCTGCACACTCCGAGCCAAATCCTGTCCCACTGAAGTTAGTGCCAGACCTCTCATTGACTTCAGTGGGATCAGAATTTGGGCCAGTTGTAATGGGGATGCATTTTTCTCTCTCAATAACTGGTTTGGGGGGGGAACCATAATGTAACCTCACAGTTTTTGCCCTTACAGAATGAATAACTGGACACGGTGTTCTTTTTTCACTTCCACTTCTCAACCCCGGGCCAAAACTATTGCTGTGTGCCATTAACCACCTGGCATGCAGCTTCTGAATTAGGGGTGGCTGGAAAACAACAGTTCTGTTTCACAACAACTTCACAGTTTTGAAATTTGTTTTCATTCCAATGTGGAACAAAAATGAGACCTTTCCAAATTTATCACAAGTGGGAGGGGGAAGGGAGATACCCCTTCCCCCAACAGCCAGATTGTTCGGACACTTGCCTGGAAAATGGAAGAGACAAGTTGAAGTTCTGCTGTGCCAGATTTGGAGCAGGGATATCTACCTCCCAGGCAAATGCCCTAACCACCAAACTATTAGCTGGTCTCCTTACTCTTGTTTCGATCAGAAATTCTATTGTGAACCTGAGAACTTCCCCATGCCACTTTTGTGGAAAGCAAAACATTTCTGCAGAACTCTTAATTTGACAGAGTGAAATGAGAGTTTTGGTCAAAACAAAAAAATGACCAGCTCTCCTCAGAAGTGGCTGCATTTCAATTTTGGATAAAGCACACCCTACATCCAGGGTCTAGTTTTCAAAATTATTGAGTACCCCCAACTCCAATAAAAGTCAATAACAGCTGCAGTTGCTCAGCATCTTTGATAATTGTGAACACCGTGCATAATGGTTTCTTTGCGAAGAATGGAGCTATACACTATACAAATGTTATATTTTTATTAATAATACTAAATAACAATGAAGTTCCTTCTGAAGAAAGTAGATGGAGGGGAACGTGATCATTCCCCTCTATTTGACATTGGTGAGGCCTCATCTGGAGCACTGTGTCCGGTTTTGGGCCCCACGCTACAAGAAGGATGTGGAAAAATTGGAAAGCTTCCAGTGGAGGGCAACAAAAATGATTAGGGGACTGGAACACATGACTTATGAGGAGAGGCTGAGGGAACTGGGATTGTTTAGTCTGCGGAAGAGAAGAGTGAGGGGGATTTGATAGCTGCTTTCAACTACCTGAAAGGGGGTTCCAAAGAGGATGGATCTAGACTGTTCTCAGTGGTAGCAGATGACAGAACGAGGAGTAATGGTCTCAAATTGCAATGGGGGAGGTTTAGGTCGGATATTAGGAAAAACTTTTTCACTAGGAGGGTGGTGAAACACTGGAATGCGTTACCTAGGGAGGTGGTGGAATCTCCTTCTTCCTTAGAAGTTTTTAAGGTCAGGCTTGACAAAGCCCTGGCTGGGATGATTTAGTTGGGGATTGGCCCTGCTTTGAGTAGGGGGTTGAACTAGATGAGCTCCTGAGGTCCCTTCCAACCCTGATATTCTATGATTCTGTGGAGTGCCGCATAGTTTTGCAAGAAATAGTGCAATTTGTAAAATAAAGCTTTTAATTAAGCACTTTAGGTCATCTCAACTTTATAAGAAAAGCTGCCTCAAACCATCTTTTTAACAATGCTACAAAATGTTGTGTGTTTAAAATCAACATAAACACCCAACAATGATGTTAAAGTTAAGGATCTGACTTTTTTAACCTCAAAAGCAAAAAAGTTTCAACCTACATTCATAAATGAAATATTGATAAATTCTTAACTCTAGTGAATACTGCCATAAAGGAAAAATATGGCTACATTCCACATACTTTATCAATTTTGTATAAGAGTTAGACTCAACCAGGATCTTTTCTTGTGTTTATCAACAGCATTTTTTTAAAAAAAATGCAAGTGAACTTGGAATACCACAAACCAATCAATAAAGTTTAAAAGCTCCAGTGAATCTAACCCATAACAGGTCCTTGTTTGGAGAACATGCTCAAGAAACACATGTGTCTTTAAGAGTTCTTGAAAGAATTTACACCCATGGACCATTACCATTTCCAAACACCCTGCAGCTTTACCAGCACAACATGTGCTGACTGTATATCACCATGACCCTTTCACTAAAGCTCTTTTGACTGGAGTGCTTTTAATACCCACTTTCTCAGCTGAGCTCAGGAGTGATTTGTTTTACATGCCACATTAATCCTTTCCACATTTTCTGGATGAGGCAACCACAATTCCACTTGTGAGGTGTTTCTAAAACATAGTTATAGGAATAAAGCAGCAGGATCCCAGACTTGACAACTTCCCTCCAGGCAGCTGACAAACTGGGCTATCGTGACTGGGTTTAGCTTTTTAAAACTAGCATTTGTGCCCAGCAGTCAGGGTGGGCTGGTCTCGGTGGCTAGTAGGAGGCCCAATTATTGTTGGCAATTCAGTCACAATTAAAACCCTGCCGGGATCTTCATAGACTTAATGTCCGGTGAATGCTGATGAAGATTAATAAAATCAAATTCTTAGTTTATATGCTTAAGATGAAATGCAATGGAGAGAAGCAGAACTGAAAATATAAATAGCAACTCAGTAAAATCCAAGAAGTTTATGCCTCACACCTTCTTGATGGTAGGAAAAGAGATTTTTATAAATGGGCAATTAGTGTTCAGTGTACTGGCTTTTATGATGTGGTAATTTTACAGTTTTCACTTTAAAGACAGACACACAAAAATCAAAGACCAAATGAATTTCTGTTGTATGCATTTATGAGCTTTCTGCATTTATAATGTTAGCTTAATGTTACCAAGGTAGCGGTTTGAAAATTTATTGTTGTCAACAAGGCTAACGGAGTGGACCAACCAATTATAAAACTGTTTTTACATGTCAGCACTGTACTCACTTTATTAACAAGTTAGTATTATACTCAATTTTTTGTGTTAAATCTAACTGTACAAGCAGCTGGAGGATTAAAATTATGTTTCTATCCAATTCTAATTTATTGCTATTTCCCCATAAATTTTTACTTGTAAGCTCAATTGTCTGAGCTATAAATTTGAGCAAGGAAAGTCTCGTATATAACTTCATTCAGAAATTTCAAGCATAAACCAAATTGCATTGCATTCTACACTATCTTCATGGCAAGTAATGTAAACGGAATTGAAAAAATTGCTGGCCTAATCAAGGCTTTACTTTTTTCTCGGAGAATTTTATTATCATACATTGGCCTACTCAACGTAAAGTCAGAAGAAGTGCAGCCTCATTATCAGAGAGACCTCAGACTGCATCCACTTGTGTTGTTATGCCAAGTGGCACCATTTGGTACTATTAGAGTTTTCCAAGTTCTTCTTAGTATGTAAGCCAGTGTTCTGTCTTGGGAGAATGTGTGCTATTGATAGTTTTGGCTATGCAAGGTTTTGTGCGTTGACAAGAGAATTTGCTCTGTATCTTGGTCTGAATAGATTCAATTTTTGAAGCAGAATTGCACCCTAGGATCAAGGTACTGGTGTTGAGCTGAAACTCCTGAAAGCAGGGATTTTCTGCATGCTGTCTGATCACCTTTTGTTCTGGGGCTGGTGTTTTATATCTAAGTGAAATGAATTACGCTTAGAATATAGCCAGACTTCGTGTAACTGACTTCTCTTGCCCTGAGAAACTGACGTACAAGAGCCCAGATATATGCCACTGCTCAGCAGAGGGGCAAAAATACTTTGTAAATTCAATTTTTTAATTTACTGTCTAGAACATTTATTGGTCTGATTTTTTTTATTTTTTTTTTTATTTTTCAGAGGCACTGATCACTTGCATATTCCATTCAAATCAATGGGAACTGTGGACGCTCAGCACCCCCTAAAAATCAGGCCTTTGTGGCCTGATCCAAAGCCCACTGAAGTCAGTGGGAGTCTTCCCATTGGCTTTGGTGGCCACTAGATCAATCCCTTAATAGCTACATCATTTTACTACATTCCCCCTCCCCCCCAATTAATTGCATGTAAGATAGAGGAATAGTTCAGCAGAAAAGAAACTAGCAAGCTCTCTTCCTAAGATTTATTCCTGAGGGTTTAAAAGTGATGTTTCCACTAAGTAGATAAAATAGTCTAGCATGAACAGAAAAAGTAGTCATACCTAGGAGTGTAGCACCATCTGTTCCTAAAGACATCCTTCCTACTTTGTCTAACAAGCAGTCAACTTCTTATCTACCTCTTCCTAAGCCCCTTTGCGAGTCAAGGGGAAGCTGAACTGCAGTTAACGCCCTGTTCACTAGAGAACAGAGAAGGCAGAAACTTTTAAAAACCTTCAGGGCAAAATTGTGGCTGCCCCTATGCAGGTGTGATGTGGGGGTTAGAGGACAGGGAGTCATTACATGCACACCTAAATGAACACAGAGCTTGCGCACCAAAGCGGTCGGCAGCCAGAACACGACTGTTCTGTCTGGGCGAAATTTACCCTTCTGTAGAGGGCCAGCAAAAGCCCTATGAGCCACTCAAGCCCTATATACACTCTCTCTTTCCAGAACTTAAATAGCACCTAGATCTTGTGTTAGCCCTCTGAGTGCAAGGAGGGTGCTGGATAGTGTGGCCAACTGTGCTCAACACCCCAAAGAGGGCATGACCATCTACCATAGGAGCATTAGTAGGGTCCTGCTATCTGTAAGCATGCTAGATATCAAGAGGAGAGAGCACATTGTGTGTATGGGTTTGAGGTTTTTTTTGTTTTTTGTTAAGGCTTGATCCTGTTCCATTTGAAATCAATGGATATTTTACCATTGATCTCAGTGGCAGCAGAAATAGGTCCTCCAATTCAGCAAAAACCTTCGATAGGTCTTAAGCACAAGCTTCAGCAAAGCACATAGGTAGGTGCTTATTCTTAACAGGGGCAGACTTAAGCATGTGCCTAAATGCTGAATCAGGACCTCAAAGGGTAGAAAGGCAACTGGTGAACCTGCTGATTTTGAGTCCTCTAGAGCCAGTGTACAATTAGGTACTATAACTGCTTACTCCCAGTAAGCCCCTGGCTTACGAAGCCAGAATTTTGCTCTAATTTTTTATTTATTTATTTGTTTGTTTTATTTATTTATTTAAAAGACTTCACACACACACACAGCAGGAAAAGAAACTGATAGGTCCTTCCCATTAAAGTGATTTATAATAGCCTATATTATAAGACTACTTACTGTATATCATAGAAAATGAGTCATGGAAAATAGTGGACTGTAAATATCAGACAGCCAAATAGCTTTTCAAGCCCCACAGTCAAGACTGTATGATGCAAAGGAAAAATATGCTTCCTTTAGCAAAAAATCTTCCTGCAGCTTTTAGTATTTTTTTTATCCAAAAGAACAAACATTTTAGAAAAGAATTTCTCTATAAAGAAAATAGAAACATATTTCAGCTGACCCTGTATGCAAACTATTATTTAGATATTATAGGCACTTATTGTATCTTTGTTTTGTTTTCAGTAGCCATTTAAAAAAGCTTGCTAACTATTTGCATTTGAAGGTAGAGATTTTGTTTCTATTGTCCTATTTAAAATCAATCTTTTTATTTACAGAATTCAGATAACCTTTGGCCACTTTTAGTCTTCCATTCTTGTGGAATAGTTTTATACCCTAGTGCAGAAATCTACTCTGCTGTATTTGGAATTTAGTATTTAGCTTGATCCCCAAAAATTGCCTACTTCATTTTTTTTGCCTTGGGCAATTTTTCAATCTTCGCTAAACCAAGTCCATAATGTATGCCTTCTGGCCAACATTCCAGGTAAATGAATAGCTTTTAAAGAAAAAAAAATATGCTGTTTTTTCAAAAGCTTGACATTTTTAAAATACAAGTCCAGAATTGAAACCTTCAATAATTTTTCCATGCCTATATGTTGCAAGCCGCAAAATGTTACACAAATGAATACATCTGGGATTATTTTCAAGCTGTTATTTACCACCAGGGAAAATATTTAGAAATAAGGCTCAATTTTTGGGCTGAAACTACAAAGAGGCCAGCCATATTGATGCTTTTCCAGATTTTTTTTTAATGGTTTTCCTGATATTGTATGGTGACTTTACTGCTCTGTTTTGTATGGCCTTATATTCACCAATAGTAAGCATTTATGTTGGGCTTATTTCAGTGTACAAATCTGCTTTGTGGCATTTATGACCTAAAGCTAATAAGGACATTCAGTATTTTCTTGTAAAACATTGGGGGTAGGGAGGAGAACCTGTACTAGGAAAATAAAAGGGAAACCTTTTTAAAATTAAAAAGTGGACTTAACCAAAGGCAGGGACAGCCCTTCTTCTAAACTCAGAGTGGACAGACTCTAGTGTAGAAGTAATCTTCTGTTTCCTGTCATCAAGTACCTGATCCAAAGTCCATGTACATTTGTAGATATCTTTCAGTGGATTTCAGTAGACTTTGGGTTGGGCTCCAGTTTAGCAGAGGTTTGGCTTTTTGTATGTACAAAATAATAATAATACTTAGCTCTTATATAGTGTTACCGTCACAATATACATTGTTACAGGGTTACTCATTAGCAATAGTGCTTTTCATCCATAGATCTCAGGGATTTACAGAGTAGTGAAGTGACTGGCCCACATGTTAGAGCTGGGAACAGTACCCAGGTCTCTTGAGTCTCAGACCAGTAGGCCACACTGTCTCCATGCAAACCATATTTTCTACTTAAAACCTATGACTATTTTTAACATTTTAATTTGGATTTAAAACTATTAAAAAGGCACCTATCAAAGGCTTTAGGTACCCCAATACCTTCACTAACGATATAATGAAATCCAAACATGTCATTCCAACAGGAACCTCAGCCAGCTTGACACTTACAGAAGCTCATTTCCTATCCCTTTATGAATGTGGCAAGCACACCCTCGGCCCGCTCCAAAACCCCTCTCTAACCATTTTCGCAACATGCCCAGAAGGTCACCAAATTTGGGTTATTATGGACAAGGGGAGGGAGAAAGTTCCAGAGACTAGGTGCACTCCAAGAATGCCTTGCCAGCCTTCTCCTCTCTTTTATAGTAAGGGGGATCTGGCTTCAGTTCCTCTGCTTACTGCAGCTATGGCAGTCTGTCATGAAGACCGAGGTGGTCACCACATCACATGTCATTAGTGCTTCTTGGTGTGTTTCCTAATCTACATATTTAAAAGTAATAGCACTTATTTTTCAACAAAATCCTACGCTATTGGTCCCATGATCTACGGTAACACTGTTATTACTATAGAACATTGTAACATTTTTTTCATTTTAAAGTTTTGTTTTAAAAGAGAGGGGGGTGGGAAAAAAACTCAAATACATGACAGTATATCTGAGAATTGTATAATGCCCTAGGCATTGTTAGCCAGTAGTTAATAACCAACGATCTCTGCTTCCCATTCCTACTTTTAGAGGCTTATTAGTAATGTTTAGACACCAACTACCACCACAAGTGTATAGATGCAATGTAATGAATATGCCAGTTGCTTTCATGACCTCATTCCAGGAAACGAGAAAATATGACCAGAACCCTGAAAGCCTTATTACTTTACTAATTACTGTTGTCCTTTTTATTCTATATTAAAAATGTCATTCTTTCCATCAGCCCTCAGAAATCTATTGACTTTCCAAATAACCAGCTCAGTTACTTAAATGGTGCATGAGAATTGTGCTGGCCTTCTGCACAGTGGTAAATATTGCCTTTGCAGAACTGTTAGGAAGGATTGGATGAGGACTTTAAGCTGTTCTAGAGGACTCCATCAGGCATGTTATTCGTCAGTTAGTGGTGCTAGTGGAAGAACATTACTAGAAGGCCCTATAAATAAATACTAGTGGCTGTTCTGCATAAGGATGCACATGATTCTCATTTTAGCATCTGATCCAACTCATTTAAGTCTATGTGAGTCCGTCTATTGACTGCAATGGGAATTGGATCATGCCCTTAGTGGAAAGGGAGGTGCGGATGGTCTGCTAAGAGCAGGATTTGTCCCTAGGAGTGGGATGAAGAGCTTTGTATTGAGTCTGAGTGAATTACAGGTCTGCTTACAAATAATATTACAATATTCTACAATAATGATATTTTTATTGTGGTTTCTATTCGAGTAATTACTTTTAAGTTTGTGATTGGTTAACCTAGCAGAAAGTGATGGTGACTAAATATATCAGAAGCTGTGATAATGACAACCAGTATCCCAGGGTGTAAATACCAATATTATTTGAGTGATATTTTTGGTATTGTTTCTTCTAGGTTTGGAATGAACTTTAAAAAGAGCAGGCAAGATTCTCAGTTGTTGTAACTCTCTATTGATTTCAAAGGAGCTACCCAATTTATAGCAGCTGAAATTCTGGCCCAGTGAACCTTTCTCAATGAAGAACATCATATCTGTTGTTCTCAAGGAATTTCCGCAAACAAATTCCACTTGGCTAACCCAGTTTCATGGTTACATGAGATTGTTACATATTGAGCTCTGCCTCCTGATTATTTCTTTAGGGAGCTGCTTTATTTAGCAGTTATATCCTTTCCTCCCAATCACTCATTGTCAACAGCTCCACCAAGAGAATGCTTGGGTGAAAGGGCAGAATTCAAAGGAATACCCTACAAATGCTCAAAGAGAGTGAGACCACAATCCCAGAAGCAAAAGATAATTTGAGATTTCATGTTATTGTGAAACAACAGAAAAACTCTGCCACAAAGATGCAAACAGTTCTTTGCAGTATTGGAAGATATGTGAGGGCTTATCTATATCTCAGTTCATATTGCTTTGTTTTGCCAGTGTCAAACCAAGCTGTCATGTCTTCTGTCTTCTAGTTCAGACAAACAGGAGACATTCTAATGTGTTTTATTGTGCGTTTTTTTTTTAAATCAGCTCCCAGAAATGGGAACAACTGTAAATTTTTCAGAGTATCTTCCTCTCCTTGATTCCATTTTGGAAAACTGGCTATGATTATCTCTTGCTACAGTAGAACCTCAAGAGTTACGAATACCAGAGTTACAAACTGACCAGTCAACTACACACCTCATTTGGAACTGGAAATACTCTGTCAGGCAGCAGCAGAGACCAAAATAAATAAATAAATAAACAAATAAATAAATAAAAAGCAAGTACAGTACAGTGCTGTGCTAAACATAAACTACTAAAAAAATGAAAGGAAAGCAGCAGTTTTCTTCTGCATAGTAAAGTTTCAAAGCTGTATTAAGTTTACAATGGAACATTGACTTTTGAAAGAACAACCATAACGTTTGTTCAGAGTTGCGAAAATTTCAGTTACCAACAACCTCCATTCCCAAGGTGCTCATAACACTGAGGTTCTACCGTATATGATATAATGCCATTGGAATTGACAGAGCTAAGAAGTCATTTTCTCCCTAGGCACGCTGATACCTACATATTTCCATGGTCCCTGATTTAGGTCAAATGAAATCTCTGTCAAACCATCAGATGACTGACAGTTGCCCACAAATTAAACTTCAAACAGCAATTCTTCAGCAAGTTATAAACCTGCAGCTTATTAATAAGTTTAATATACTTTTAATGAACAGCACTCTCACAGACAAGCTGTCTTTTAATAGTTCAAACAGGATTCATCAAATATACAGTGGCATTTTGACCCCCTATTTACTACACTGGTACATCAAGGTACAAATGTTAAATCTACGTCTGTCCCTTGACAAAGTGGAAATACAGCAACTGTAACTGAATGCTTTCCATACAGCCTGCTTTGAAAATATCCTGGTTTCATATTGGTATTTTTTCATAAAATAAAGGCTTTGCATTTATGTGGCAGCAGGAGACCATTACCTGTGGTGATGTTCTTTTCCATTGACATTATTTCTTAATTCTATCACTCTGAGCTCATCACTAGTACAGGATCATGGGTTTGTGGTTTTTAAAGCCCTGTCTACATATTGCTTCAGCATCTAACCCCAAGGAGGTGTTATAAAATTTGAGGTTTCTGCTTCCTTTAAAAAAATACTTTGGAACGCATGACTGCTTTAAAAGGTATCAACAAAAGTGCCTGTCTTTTCTTTGAAGTCATTTTTCTGTGGAAATCAGTCCCTGACCAAAAGGTTTCAAAAGATTAAACAGTGCTTATTTTATGACTTTCTAAAACAGCAGGGTTAAATGCTGGGCTAGCTGCCAGCCAGCAAACAGCACCCATACTTTCATGTACAGCAGCCAGACACCTTTACAATAGTTATTGCTGAACATTACTGTGTCTCTCTGGACAACAGAGAGATTTCAGAGTTTGAATAATTTGAAGGAGGGCTAATGAAAAGGCATTTTATAAATGCCACAAATGTAATGCATTTCAGAGCGAGAAAGGTGACTTTGCTATGATATCTTAGGAGGCAAATTAGATATTTGAATATCTAATTCAAATTGACTGAATTGAAAGTGATTTGAATTGATTTTTTTATGGATGTGAGCACCCAGTCCTATGGATCCCAGTGCGCTACCTCAAATGGCAATGCAGCTAACTGTGGTCATTCTTTTTGTGCACTGAGGCTGAAATGTACTCTTTTCTAGAAGGCTAGCCCATGGACTGAAAGTCTCACTTAAGCCGTCAAAAGTGTTTTGAAGATGAAGACCCAGCTCTTGACTTTAACCTTGTATTCAGAGAGCTGGCACTTGGGTGAAATGCTCTCCCTGGCCTATCTTGCTCAGCAGTATTCTGAACCAACTAGAGTTTTAGAATTCTGCTCCCATTGCAGCCAGGAAGTTACCTACTCTATTTTATGGATTTTCTTTCTGGTCTTTTCTTTTTAATCTTAGAGTGCCACCTGGTTTTCCATTTTTTTCATCTCCCTCTCTCGATTTTGAAGACCAGAGCCTCTCCTCCTCTTCCATCACTTTGTGTTGCTGAGGTGGTGCAAAGTGCGGGATTAACTGGCCAACTGAGAATTCTCCCTGTTCACGGAACCTTTCAGATGGTGTAAAGTGGCATAAACAGCTCCTGCTCCAACTGATCCCCTCCCCTGGCACATGGGGTCAGTCAGAAGCATGTGGGAATGGCTAGGAGGTGGGATGGAGTGTAATTGCACTCTGCGAATTTTAACTGATGTGTCTCAGGAGCTGTCAAGGTTCCTTCCCCACTCTGAACTCTAGGGTACAGATGTGGGGACCTGCATGAAAGACCCCCTAACCTTATTCTTACCAGCTTAGGTTAAAATTTCCCCAAGGTACAAACTTTTACCTTTTTTTGTACTTGAACCTTTATGCTGCCACCACCAAAGTGTCTAACAAAAATAACAGAGGAAATGCCCACTTGGAAATGTCTTCCCCTCAAAATATCCCCCCCCCCAAGCACTACCCCCTTTCCTGGGGAAGGCTTGAGAAAAATCCTCACCAATTTGCATAGGTGAACACAGACCCAAACCCTTGGATCTTAAGAACAATGAAAAAACAATCAGGTTCTTAGAAGAAGAATTTTAATTAAAGGAAAAAATAAAAGAATCATCTCTGTAAAATCAGGATGGTAAATACCTTACAGGGTAATCAGATTCAAAACATAGAGAATCCCTCTAGGCAAAACCTTAAGTTACAAAAAGACACAGAAACAGGAACATGCATTCCATTCAGCACAGCTTATTTTCTCAGCCAGTTAAACAAAACAGAATCTAACGCATATCTAACTAGATTGCTCACTAACTCTTTAGAGGAGTTCTGACCTGCATTCCTGTTCTGGTCCCGGCAAAAGCATCACACAGAGAGGACCCTTTGTTTCCCTTCCCCCTCCCCTCCGGCTTTGAAAGTATCTTGTCTCCTCATTGGTCATTTTGGTCAGGTGCCACTGAGGTTATCTTAGCTTCTTAACCCTTTACAGGTGAAGGGGTTTTTCCTCTGGCCAGGAGGGATTTAAAGGTGGTTAGCCTTCCCTTTATATTTATGACAGGAGCCATAACTAGCTCGCATAAATTAGAGTAGCCAAAATCCCCTAAACTTCTTTAACTTATGCCAGGGCTCAAGCTGACACTGGAGCAACCAGGAAATTGGGTGACTGTAACTGGCTTCCTCTCTCCAGTTCTGAATGGATCTTGGCACTGGAGAGCATCTGGGCCTCTTATTCTTGTCCTCACTGGATAAAATCCCATTGTGTACAGATCAAAGAGGTTTGATGAACTGCCAGAAATAGTAACCTATACATAAAAAGTGTGCTCCATTTACAGTAATCATTTGAAAGTTTCCTGCTACTGCAGAAATGCAGATTAGGTTGATTTACTGTCTAGTACTACACAATATTGAAAAGCGTTTTCAATGAATTCTATTGTATATGCTGCAGAAAGACTGGGGAGAGCTCCTCTTCTTTACTCTATATGCAATCACATGAAGTATATCTTTCAGATATTTTGCAGTTCTAGCAAAAGGGGAAAATATCATCACCTGCCCCAACATCTCAACTCTTAAACCTGTATGAAAATCAATGGGCTTGCTCTTTTGACATAAAAACACTATGGTATTATTTATTTTACTTCTCAGTCTACTGTCATTGTGTCATGTATGTTTTGTCCTTTTGGTTAACCATATCTTTTGTGTACAGTGTATTACTCAGTCACTAGGTGTATGTTATATAGACAGGGTGCGGTATTTGATAAATAAGAGACAAAGCTCAGAATCAAGGAGTGCAGAAGTAATTTTATTTGTGTCTGTAGAAGTTGCACTGTTTTTTGTTTAGTAAACAGCTCTCCTATAAGGAAGACTGCGATTCCACATATTATGAATGATTGCTATTAATACTTTTTAAAATAGAATCAGAGAAACAAGTTGTTGGTGATTGATGGTAGGACAGAGGGGAGAACTCCTGAAAGTAAATGTTAGCTAATCTATGGACTCAAAAGCCTTACAAGTGTCTGTTTCAGATTAGTATATTTGAGGAGAATAAACTTACAAAAGAGCTGACCAAGGCAGTAGAGGTGTACAGCAAACACGTGATAGAGAAAGATGTTACGCTAATAAATAGCCTGAGTCTTTTCAACCAGCTTACAAGTGGTGTTTGTGTTCTTCGTTGTGCTGGGAGAAAACCGAAAGAACTTGATCTTAAAACAAAACATCAATTTTATTAGAACATTGGTTATGGCTCAGATACAGGAAGATCATCACAAGCTTCTCTCCAGGTAGGAATATCAAACAATATTTGGAACCAATCCCTGCCATTTCCTGATTCCACTTTCCTGCTTCCTTTCCTTTCTCTAGGGGTTTGAATTTCCAATCAATAAACCCATAACAATGGATTATTCTATTGCTTGATACTATATGCCTCTCAATTCACTCCTCTGCTTTTTTCTGTCAACCTCTCCAGGATCAAAGCCCACTATAACTACTATAGTGTAGAAGTTCAAAATGCCATGGAACAAATTCAAACTTAATATAAAGATCTAGGCTATGGTTTCCCCTCATCTACAGTACTTTTAAGAATAATATTTTTTCTCCACTAGTTTTCTAAAACTGACTAGTAAAAATCAGCTCTATTTTCACTCTCTCTAGGAACCCATTTCCAAACATCATATGTGTCTTTTTCCACATACACATTACTCTGAGCTTCTAATTAACCAGAAACACAATTAACTAAAAATATTCAATAAGAAGAAAGTAGCTGAATTTTATGGGGAAGCGTGGATTTGGAATAATAGAAAAGGAGTCTTTTATCTCTACTTCTTTCGGCCTCTTGAAAGTTATGGAGTAATTTTTCTTTCAGCATGTAGGTTGCATGCATTTACAAACTGAAGATCTTACACTGAAGTTCATTTTGAGTAGCTAAAATGTGATAACCACAGCAATGAGATTTGAATTTCCATGTTCTTCTTCTACAAGATTCATTGTTTGAGTGTTGATTTGCTCCTAAAACAATTTCTAGTTGAATGGTTATCAGCCTGTCCTCCATATTGATGTTTGTTAATATATTCCATATTGTATTTATAGCAGGACCATTCAGCAAAAAAATTTAAAAATATCTGTGCATGTAGACTGTGACATATAGAAAAATATCACTTTCCTATGTCACTTCCCTTGCTGTTGTAATACACACTGGCTAGAATAGAAAGTAATGATCATGTCTCCCTTTTGTGATTGGTCTCAGCAAGGATAAGAGCCAGCTATCTACTAACTGCTAATACTTGTTTAGCTCTTTGCCTCCTGGTTTCAGCCAATTCTATACTTGTGAGATTTCTAGCTGGTCACATGTCATTTCAGTCAAGGGTATCTGTCATAAATATAAAGAGAAGGGTAAACACCTTTAAAATCCCTCCTGGCCAGAGGAAAAACCCTTTCACCTGTAAAGGGTTAAAAAGCTAGGATAACCTCGCTGGCACCTGACCAAAATGACCAGTGAGGAGACAAGATACTTTCAAAAGCTGGAGGGGGGGAGAAACAAAGTCTCTCTATCTGTGTGATGCTTTTGCAGGGAACAGAACAGGAATAGAGTCTCTTAGAACGTAGTAAGTAATCTAGCTAGATAGGCGTTAGATTCTGTTTTGTTTAAATGGCTGAGAAAATAAGCTGGGCTGAATAGAATATAGATTTCTGTTTTTGTGTCTTTTTGTAATTTAAGGTTTTGCCTAGAGGGATTCTCTATGTTTTGAATCTGATTACTCTGTAAGGTATTTACCATCCTGATTTTACAGAGGTGATTCTTTACTTTTTTCCTTTAATTTAAATTCTTCTTTTAAGAACCTGATTGCTTTTTCATTGTTCTTAAGATCCAAGGGTTTGGGTCTGTGCTCACCTATGCAAATTGGTGAGGATTTTTATCGAGCCTTCCCCAGGAAAGGGGGTGTAGGGTCTGGGGAGGATTTTGGGGGAAAGACGTTTCCAAGCAGGCTCTTTCCCGGTTATATATCTGTTAGATGCTTGGTGGTGGCAGCAATAAAGTCCAAGGGAAAATGAAAATAGTTTGTACCTTGGGGAAGTTTTAACCTAAACTGGTAAAAATAATCTTAGGGGGTTTTCATGCAGGTCCCCACATCTGTACCCTAGAGTTCAGAGTGGGGAAGGAACCTTGACAGTATCAAATACCTCTTTTGTTAAACACTGCGCACCCTGCCACTAAGTATTACTGAAAACTATTTGGGGATCACATGATATGATATTTCAGCCAATCAGAACTGATGGAAAAAATGTGTCTGCATAAAAAGAACTATAATGGTATGTTACTAAATCTTCACAATGATGTCACAGGTAAACCTCTGTAAAGAACAATACAAAGAAAGCTTGAATGTTTGAAGAATATCAAAAAGTTCTGGTGCTTATTTGAATCTCTCTGGTCTATAAATCAGGAGAAAAATGTAATATATTACTGCATATGTTTAATATTCAAAGATTTGTATTTAAGTGTCTGAACAACAGCTAAGTAGTAGGATCTTGGAATATAAATATGACTGGAATATATATTTGCATCTCATTTGCAAATTATCCTTCAATGTCAACTACTACACTTCCATATTACTAAACTACATGGCTTTCCAAGAGATTTAGGTTTGTCTGTCACCCAGTTCACACAAGGTGTCATCAGGTGAAACTCCACTCAAACACTTGCTCAAAATCAAACAAGTGTGTGTGCGCACACATCCCGCCCCCCCTGAAATGTACTGAAAATCATTTTCTTATTTTAATAACTAAAATTGCTGTTTGTCACTTAGGAAAGGGTCTAATAAATCCAGGTTTAATAAGCATACCGTGGGGGCACTTAAATTCATGGTAGTTATAGAGATTACTAGTAGTATTCCTAGTGCAACTCTAGAGATAGTTAATAAAATCAATATGCCAGGCAGTTGTATCAATGACAGATCACTTTAAAATATGGCATTTTCAATTTATTTAATCAAATATTAGCCAGGTTGGTCAGGGAAGGTGTCCCTAGCCTCTGTTTGCCAGAAGCTGGGAACGGGTGGCAGGGGATGGATCACTTGATGATTACCTGTTCTGATCGTTCCCTCTGGGGCACCTGGCATTGGCCACTGTCAGAAGACAGGATATTGTGCTGGATGGACCTTTGGTCTGATCCAGTATGGCCATTCTTATGTTCTTAAAATGGGTGCCTTTCTTCAGATGATCATCAAGTATTTGTCCCAGTGAATACACAAACAATCTAAATATACAGATAATAGTGCACTAGAAAACATTTATTTCTCAAGCATACTGTATATCATACACTGTGTAATAGGTCTAGGACTCTAAATAATTACTTTGAGATTGCATTCTCACAGCAAGTCCTGTTCTTTCTCCAAATAACATTCCCTAGTGTTCTTCCCATCCAACAAGGCCAACGGAAGAAATTATTTCCATCGAGATACCTATGCAGAAATATGAAGTATACTAAAAATCAAGATGTGCCATTTAATTAGCACCAATTTAGTAATTTTATTTTCATGTATCCATCCATCCATCCAAATATCTATACATCCACAATCAAGACCTGGGCTAAAGCAGATTGAAATTATTGCAAAGTCTCCTATTGACTTGACTGGCTTTGGATAAGGCTCCAGCTGTGTGTGATGCAAATAAAAGATAACCAACCATGCAACACTACGTATAAGTCCATCAAGAAGTTCTGGTGACATCATGAACCACATGAGAGCAGGCACTGGTGGCTTTAATTGAAGCATCTGATTAAATTCCAATGCATCCTTTTGAAAATTTAGGGATAAATTTGGTATTGCAGAGGGATGATAGATCTACCATGTTAAATTGCTTCTCTTTCTTCTAGAGAAGCCACTCACCTTACATTACAGTCCATCCTTTTTTGTAGCAAATGAAATATGTGATATTTGAAAATGAGTATTTTCTCAGACAAAATGAGTTTAGAAGTATATTTTGTAGAAAGATACATTTGGTTTATATATGTATTGATGAATTTATTGCTATTTTTTAGGAATGTATCTAAGACAAAGGTTTGTTCAGCATTGGTTTTGCTCACATTATGTATAAAATGTTTTATTTTTTCATTTGTGCATCTGTTGGAAACAAGCAGGAATGCAGCATTTTAGGGGTGGTTACTTTAGAAAACTACACTAGTTTAACTAGATTTAAATAAATCTTGACAAAAGATTGTCTACTCCAATGTAGACTCACGTACACCAGTTTAAATCTCACTTTGATTACTGAAATAATCTAAACTGATTTGAACTGGCTCAAGCCAGATACTTGGTGAGAAAAGCCAGGTAGCTCAGCATCCTCCCCACACTGGGAGTCTCTGGCACCTGTTGGCCAGTGGTGGAGGGAGGGTGCTGACTGGTCAACTACACACTACACCTCAGGTTTGGGATGAAGGCAGCTGACAGCAACCAAAGCAGGCTGTGCACTGCTATAAGGACCACAGGCCAGGAAGGTTTCCTTTATTCTTCAAAAATGGATGTAATTCATTCAAAACCAAATCAGTTACAGGGTAACTAATTGCTTTTTTAGTCATTAAAGGGGGTGAAGAGAGAGACTATCCTCAATCTTTATGTAAAGGATTCCTGAAGATGAGGAGTAAACTTAAGAAAGATGAGAATGGTCATCTACTCCCATCAATAATCTTTGGGTTTTTTAAAAAAAATAAAAATAAAAGGAAAAACGCTTTGGAGTAATGTACATATTTTGAACTTACTTTCTGGAGAGAGCACAAAGAAAACCTGGCTCTTTCATGGCTATAGAAAACTTAGGTGGCTTTATTTAAGAAAGGTAGGTAGCTGCCAGAGACTCTCAGCCTTTTTTCCACAATAGCTTTTTTAGTATGCTGTCATGTTTTCCCCCAACACATTTTTCAAATGTATTTAGAAAAAAAACCCAACAACAACCTAAAGGGCATCTGATGTTTTACAGACATTCCAACACCTCAGGATATTTGAACTCACACCAAAGAGTCTGATATTCATCTGAATCTCCATCTGCACTGAGGCACACGTGCATATACAACACACATTGAACCACTACAGTGAGGGCAGGGGAGGAAAATCCCTGCTCTTAAATTATAGCCACCTTCTACAATTCTGCAGTAACCACACAGGTTTTGGTAGTTTGAGACGACATAGTTGGCTTGGGATGATCTTATCACAAAGGTCAGGTTTGTTATAGAGATTCTTCTGCTGAGCACAATAGAAAAACTGCACCAGAGACACAGGGATTGAATGAGAGTAATTTGGAATAGAAAGGAAACGCTCAAAAAGCTGGTGTGACTGTAGACACCTTATAGACGGATTTGACTTTGGAAACATTGCATTGTTAGTTGCTTCACTAGCATTCTTCTGATTCTCTGTGTTTGCAGGAAGGGATGTAGTCATTAGTCCTCAGTGGCTATGTGACCTTTCCTTTTAAGTATCTGATGCTCTTGAAGCTCTGAGTAAATAAGTTAATTTCATGGCATTAAATCTACTCTTGAGTGAGGAGTAAGTCTCTCTTGGAAGCAGGTCTAGATTTTCTAACTCATCATCATTTATCATATTCTTTGGGGACTCGTTCTCCATTTTTAATTCCTTCCTCCATTTTATCAGTACTTTTAGAAAACTCCCTTCTCTAGGACCTGATTGATCTTAATTACATTGGCTTTGACTTTAGTGTAATTGCCCCTGATTGTACACTGAAACAGACTGAGTCTGTTAGACATGTCTGTTAAACAAAGTGTTTATTTTTAAGACTCAATTCACATTTAACCCATACCTCTCTTCACACACTACTTTACATGCTTTTTTAGTAATGCATACCCAAAATAAATAAGAGGGCCAGATTTATGGGGATAGAACAGTTTTACAGTGATGAGGTTGCACCACTGATGAATTTGGCTGTGTTTGAACCCTGATTTATCATGCACTTAAGCTTGTGCTTACAGTCCCATCGACCATAATTAAAGTTAAGCAAATGTTTAGCTTTAAGGATACTTAACTTCAATTGAAGTTAATTGGACTTAAGCATGTGCTTATCTTTAACACATGCTTAAGTGCTGTGCTAAATCAGGGCCCAAACACAGAGCCAAATTCATCCTTGGTGCAAGTCAGTGGAGTTACACCATTGTAAATCTGGTTCTCCATTAGTATTTGGCTGAAGAGCTATGCTTAAAGTTAAACCTATGCTTAAGTGTTTGTTTTGCTGAATTAACACCTTAATGCTTGGTCCACTCTTGCCCACTCTTCTCTTCCTCTCTATCTGATGATGTAGTCATCGGGAACAAGCTGCTTTCCAGTTAGAAGCCATGGTAGGATTGAACCTCTCATTTAAGAGAGGATAAAATTAAGTTGCTCTGCAGCTGTGAACCAGAGAAATACCAGCAAGCTTCCCAGTAAAATGAAAAAGTGATGGCATGCCACGCTGGCTCATAAAAATGTAATTTAAACACTGCCCTCTCAATAAAAAAATCACATTCAGGACACAGTAATCCCCTTCTGAATCTTATCTTACATTTCAACAGCTCTTTGGACTCTTACAATTGATGCACTTTGAATTTCCTGCTGGCCAGCGGTGGGGGGAGGGTGCCAGAGACTCCAAGGGTGGGGAGGATGCTGAGCTACCTGGCGTTGCTCACCAAGTGTCTGGCTCCCAGCAGTGAGGGAGCCAGGAGGAGGGAGGGTGCTGGTCAGGTAGCGCAGCTTTCTGTATTTTCTTCCCCCAACCCCTGCTTTGCTCTTCATTCTGAACCCCACAGGAATTTCCACGCACAGGAGGAAAACTGAATCCATGATGTAAACTCCAGTAAGTTCAGGAGCCTCTAAGTACTAGTCATTAGCCTTAACGGCTAGTGCTGGTTAGAGCTGTGACCTCTTTACACACATTCTACCCTAATGAATGAAACCTCTCTTTTTTTTTTAAACTTTTCAACTAATTTTTCAAAATAGAGATTTTTTTTTTTGGTCTTGCAAGATGCTCTTTTCCCCCACTTTATAAAATGAAACTCTTCATTTATGGCAAAAACTCACCAGAAGCCTGGGCTTTCAGGGCTTATTAAAACAGACAAACTCCTTATTGTTTAAAAAACCCACATTTTCCATACTAGATTGGATCAATAGTCTACCAGCCCTGCCGCATATTTTCTTGTAGTAGTCTATAATTTCATGCTTCAGAAAAAGGTTAAAAAATAACCCCAGAAGACACAGGTGCTGGCTTCCTCCTTGCCCCAAGGGTGCTCAAACCCTGTTCCGCCTCAGGCCCCACCCCTTCCCCCAAACGCCCCCACAAACGCCCCCCCCAACTGCCTGCCTCTTCCCCGCTCCTCCCCACCCAGCTGATCGCGGTGGGTCGGAGGCCCTGGGAGGGGGGAGCAGGGGAGGAGCTGGTTGCCGGTAGGTGCTAAACAGAAGATGGGTACCCTGGTCAAGTCAATAATGTACTTGATGTAGGAAGGGAGATTGGTTTCTAGCTCCTGCAGCAATGAGCTGATTGAACTGAGACTGTTACTTCAGTTTATTGTTTACCGTACTGGAACGGGTTGGAGAATTTTTTTTGACAAAACAAGCTTTTAACCAGACTGTATGAATTTTGACAGAATTTCATTGGGTGGCTTTCTCAAGTACAGTATGGATCTTCTTGGGTTGGAGGACAGGAGATAGAGAACTCACACACGGAATAACTGACAGAGAGGTGGTTAGAACACTCAGCTGGGATGTAAAAGTGTCAAGTCGCTGCTCTGAATCAGCCAGTACATCCCTCACAACTTAGATGAGTGTCCTAACTAGCAGGCTATAGCATCACAGTCGGTCTTGCTCAATCTCTCCTGCTGGAGCTCTTCCACTATATATATGTAATTTAATATTCACAAAGCCTGAGAGAGGGAAACTGACTGACTATGTAACCCAGTGCTTAGGGTACTCACCCGGGATGTAGGAGCCCAGATGCAAGTACCTGCTCCAATGAATATTTAACTATTTATACAAAGAGATCCCTCTTCCCCTCAGAATAGCCAATAGCTTAGTGATTAGGACATCTATCTGACATGTGGGAGAATGGCAGAGCCAGGACTTGAACCTGGGCCTCCCACATCCCTAACTTCTCTCTCTCTCTCTTTTTGTGCAAACCCCCCCAAAAAACAATAAAATTTTCAAAGGTTTTGACTTCATCCCAATGTGAAACAGGAAAATTTTTTGAGACCTTTGTAGGACAGGAAAACCATTTCCCACCTGGTTGTATAAAATATAATTAATTGGTCATAAAATCATAATCCTTTCTCCTTTTTTATGTATGGCTTCCCTACCTGACAATAACCTGCAAAGGTGAGCTCTATATAAGCATGAAAGCTTGTCTCTCTCACCAACAGAAGTTGGTCCAGTAAAAAATATTATCTCGCCCACCTTTCCTTTCCGATCTCTTGTGATTCTGGATAAGATAGACAAACCTCAAAAAGTTTGGAGTTTTGTTTGGGATAAGAACCTAAAAGACTGGATAGTGGGCCTGGATTTCACCCTTTATTTATGTTGTCTGAATCTCATAAATCTTCAGTATTGTTGCCTCGTTGTCCAGAGTGGTTAGCTAATATTGGAGCATGGGACCTTGAAGGTTTATTCCCATTAGGAAGAGAAATGTCCAATATAAAGTGTATTTTGGTGCAATCCTGATTATTTTTAAAGATTGTACATTAAGTTCTGTTTCCATGATCACAGTAGAAAAGCAGCAGTCCTTGCTCATGGCCTCCAAGTCTTCTCCTCCAGTCAGCTCTGTGTTCTGAGGTGCTTTCTCCCTCTGTTCTCTCTCAGGGCCACAGTCATGACTACTTCTCTTGTTATCTGCTGACTTTCTTCAGGCTTTTCTGCCTCTAACCCACATAATTTGTCAATCTGCCAATCCTTGTGTTGGCATTCAGGGATCCCTTAGACCACATGGCTTAGTTTTTGATCAGGTCTTGCTATGAGGCCCATTGTCTTGGATGGTGACTTCCACTATTTCCAGATATCTTACTACATAAGAAGGCTTAATTGCTCCTTCCATTTAGCCTGAAAGAACAGTGTTTAGCACACGCATTGGTCCTTGATTGTCTATAGATCAAAGACTCGACTGATGGCAACCATTAACACCTTCCAGTATAGAAGTATTTTGCTGTGAATCTAGCAAGAACAGGTATATAGAATTGTACATACAGGTCATACATTTACATGTAGCTATTTGCACAGGTAAATGAGCTTCTAAGCAATATGAGCGCATCTCCAGGGGTCTTTGCATTTTACTATACATACAGTTATCAGCTGAGTCAATTTCAAGGTTTTTTTTATTTTCAAAGGTGAATGGGCTAGAGCCAAAAGTTATCTCAGTGACCACTTCTTTTGCTTCGTCCTAGGTGTTATCGTTTTCTATAGGTGGTAAAACGTTTTGTCAATATGAACACCAGGTAACTTCATAGGTTAATTGCCAACTTTAGTAAAGCTATTAGAGGGTAGTTACCAGGAGAATTGTGAAGCTTGAACCATCACCTGTCATCTCATTAGAACAAGTAACAACTCTATGCTCCAGCAATAACCTTTTACAATAAAAACTGTTCAGAAAGGATCACACCTCACACAATTTTACTGTTGAGTGACTGTTTACTTTAGGCAACAAAAAAACTTTCCTTTTCTTTTTACAAGGCTATGACTGCCAATGCTTCCTCTCTGAAACTGGACTCAGGAGCTCCAAGTTCATGATTCTCTAATGTATTCTTATTTTTCAAAAAGACCCACTGTTAGTTTAATATAAAAAATTAGAGACCAGATTGTGTCCCACTACTCAGGCTGAGTAGCCCTTTACTCTCCAAGCAGTCTCGATGACATCTTAATGGAGGGGAAAACTTCTACTTATGAGTAAGGGACTGCTCAGCCTGCATAAGGGTGGAAGAATCTATCCTTCATTAATTGCAGTTAATTTTGATGTGACAATATTGAATTTTCTCTTCTCCCTCTCCTATTTTAAGGTAGTATTTACCATTTTAAAGGCCTCTAGTGCCTCCTGTTGTCTCCTCTACCATAACAGGATGCAATATAGAATTACGTCTGCAGAGACTGAGGACCCACCAATTAAGGAGTGAAAATCTCTGGGTAATCAAGTGTCTTAAAAAGTTAAGAGTAATTAGGAAAGGCACTCCCTTAGTTCCCATGACTGGCTTTTCTTTCAGGCTTACTTCACGGCTGTGCGGCTGCTCTGGGCCAGGAGTACTGCATTCCTAATTAGAATATGTACAATGGCTGACCCCCACCCTTCCCACAGCTGTGCAACCATTATAACTTCAAATAATGTTTTACAGCTGGGGCACAAGGCTGAAATAATACATGTGGTTAGTTACTACTTTATATATGGTATCTTTCAGATCCAGTGTGAGTCTGCTGTTCCTAGGTAGGGCAAATATTGACATACAGTATATTGTTCCCTTTTAGCTCTTACATTTTCCTTTTTACCAGATGTAGCAAACCTTTCCTAAGCTAATCTGACTCTACTGCTCTGCATGTTGACACCAGTGGACTTGTGAGTGAGTAGGCCTGTCAGCACTGGATATTTTCTCCTCCACTGTCGCTGGAATAATGACATCTCCTGCTTTATACAGTTTTGTGTCCAACAACTCAGTAATCCAGTGCAGCTCACAATGTCTGATAGCAAGACACTAAACTATAATTCATGCCCAAAAAAAGGAAATCCCTTCACTTTAGGACAAGAGCATAACATGTATCCATAGAGTGCTAAAGTCTATAGTGCGAAATTTTTTATTGATTTTATTTGGCAGATAAAGGAATAATTATGGCTAAGAAAATAATTTTAAAGATGGAAAATTTGGGGGATAACCTATTTCACATTGTTCTTTTAAACAAAAGCAAACAAAATCAGTGAATGAATAAATATTTTAAGACTGAAATTTTATTTGCCATTTTAAATATTTTCCTTTTTAAAAAAATGACCCCAGGACAAGGAGAAAGGGGAGATATGTACAACTTCGAGAACCAGACATATTAGTAATGGGTTTGAGCTGCACATTTCATATCTGGACCCAAATGTCTTAGAAGTTCTGGTATGTTTTAATATTTGTATTTTATTTCTGGTCCTTTTCTAATAAAGATTCAACCAAGCTAAAGCAAAGCACAGAATTAAGAACAGAATTTCTGTGAAACACCATTGTTCAAGATCAAATCTTTCCACTTTGTCAAATTTCCTTCTGGTTCAAAAGGAGATATTTTCCAGAGTAATGAGATCACTGATTCCAGTTTATCTCTCTGGAATATTTCGTTTATTCCTTGAATTTTAGTTCTTTCAGTAATAGCGATTTCTCAATAGCTGTTGCTCCTGTGAGAGTTGAGAGTTTAAATGTTCATTAAAAAGTGAGTTACCATTGTTGACAAAATACAGATGGCTGTGCATAAACTAGTGACACCTAGGAATACATTTCCAGCACAGTGAATGGTGATTTGAGCACATAAATGATCTTGCTGTTATTAACAGTCCTAGGTGTCATTTACCATTTTTTCTTGTTGTAATTCCATTCTCTTTTAAGTATGACACATTAGATTAACATTTTATTTTTAAATTAAGTGACCTTACTTCTTCTTGTAATATCCAACATTATTGCTTCTCTTACCACTACAAATTTTTAAATAGATAATATTGTAAAAAGTTAGATGCACAAAATATTATGAGGGGTTATAATTTTTTCTTATCAAGGCTCTGATTCAGCAAGCAAGGCACTTGAGCGCGAGTGTAATTTTAGCACACATTTTGTCCCACTGGCTTCAAGTAAGCCACCTACTTAAATATTTTGCTGAGTTGAGGCCTGATAGACTAACCAGGATATTTGCATAATTACATCACATTTGAGGTTTACATATTGTGGGGAAAAAAGCCCAATGCTTAACTTTTTGGAGTGTTACAAAACTGTGAAACAACCAGAAAAGAAAATATCGTAAGTTCATATGTAGACAAAAATTATTAAATTACAAGATAACAAAGCTAGCTAGTGGGGTTTTTTTATGCATCCTTTAATTTTTCTGTCCCTTTCTATTATCCCTTGCTCCCATCCTCCTCCTCCTCCTCAGTCTGTTTGGTAATGCTTTGTTAATGTTTACTGGCTGCTGGATTTGCACCCTTCTACGTTTTTTTGCCTCCACTTTTCACTTCTTTTGCTCTTGCCTTCTCCCTGAAACCTCCTTTTTACTGCATCTTCTGTTTTACTTCTCTCCCTTTGCTAGCTGTGGGAGAACTGTCTGTCTTTTTTGCTGATCTTTTGAAAATTATAGTGATATTTCCGATGTGGGTGGGTGTGTGCATGAGAAAGAAAGAGAAAAGATACCATGAGGCAGCCAGCAAAAGTCAGAACTGGAGGACATGGAGACCTGAGGGACTAAGAGACTCAGTCTTATTGAACTTGGAGTAAAGGGAGGCCCACCTGGGGCAGAACCAGCAACTGAGAATATTAAGGAAATAAAATAATTGTGGAAAGTTAGTGCTGGAATTGTGAATGAGACTGAGACTTCTGGCTGTGGCCCAGGAACTGGGAGTGGTGGCTGCTTGGCCTGAATCAAACAGGCAGTTACTCAAAATCCGAACAAATAAGGGAAAATCATCCTTAGAGGGTTCTATTACAGATTGAGATACTTTTTTTTTTTTAAGTCAGAGTATATGATTTTATATATTAAAACTCTCAGGTCTATTTGCTAGAGCAGTTTCAAAGTCTAGTTTGTATGATAAAACATCCAACAGCAACAAAACAGTCCATAAAGAATAACTCCCTACACTTTCTGATTTTTCAAATCCAACAAGGCTTTCAACCTAGATGCACTAAGCACAGATTGGGTCAGCATGGTTAAAATAGACATAGCTTTGAGCTTAACGTTCATACTTCTCTCCAGTTTTTCATATAAAAGACTTTTTATGGTGATCTCTTCCTGAGTGGATATTGTCTGCTCCAGAAATGCGTAATCCTTAAACTAATGTTAAAATGTAAACTACAAGACAGTATTTCAAATGAGTCATTTTTAGCATAATTGTCCAAACAACTCAAATGTATAGCATCAAGTGTTCTATCTTTTAGCCTGTGGTTTTTGTGTTGTCTTTGAGAGGTCTTACAAAGTTCACAGAGAAAGTGCACTATAATAATATCTTCTGTCATTTATATTGCACATTTCATCCCAAAGAATCCAAAAGGACTTACAAACTATCTAATGCGTTTTTCATTATATTCATGCTTATCACATGGATATCTTTCTGGTAAGTTTTAAATGACAACTTTTTGAACTGTTTAGAGATTTGGGGCCAGACCCTCAGCTGGAGTAAACTGTCATAGCTCCATTAAATCACCTCAGGATTTGGCTATTTATGTTAGTAGGCCTGGTAAATCCTCATTAGGTAGATTGAAAGTGAGGTGGTCAAACGGGGATGATAAATGCAATTTTCACAACCAAATATGTAAAATGTATGTCTCTGTATGGGTGTGGGTGTGGATCTAATACGCACGCACCATATAAATATACATTGGTCCCATTGACTATCTACTAATCATACACCTGTGAGAAACTGAAGATGACTGGTGGAATGTTGGTACACCTTCTATTTCATGTTTGGTTAGGACAAGAGTATCCTTAACCCAACCTTGTATGGCACATTTGATAAATAGCTCCAGTGAGAAGTCATGGTAATCTTCAGTGGGAACAAAGTTAGGGTGGTGGTCAGTTTTTGAAAATTCTGCCCCTATGTTCTATAGCCAATATGTCTATTGACATATTCAATGACTGGAATCGGTGTCTGACGATTGAATCTGGGTGGATGGGATGGATTTGAGTAAGGTTGGAGTGGAGATAAGCTAGTGGGTACATGGGATATTTCTGTCTTTGCTTGGTTAAAAAAATCAAGTTAAAAAGGAGATTCAAGAAAATCTCCTTTAACCATAATAACATAGAATTTTTTTTAATCCAAACATCCATCTATGATACAGTAAACAAGATCAATAGAAAAAGGAAGACAATTCCTGAAGAGATAGTACCGATCACACAGTCCATTTCTGGAGGTTACACATTTCTTACCAGACCACCATATAAAGCATACAATTTGAAATGCTTGGAGGGGCAGATACTAATGAATTGTTGGCTGTGGGTAGGAATAGGTTGAAAGTATTTCCTGCTGTGAATGATGCTGGGTAACTTTTTTCTTTTTGCTGTACTGTAAAAGGCAACAGCAGGATTTATGCAGTCATTCATAGACAGCAGATTTCCCCAGACATTTCAGAGACTCTCTCAAATTAAAAGTACTCTTCAGTAGGCTTCAACTTCTGTTTTCATTGGATGTACAACAATCTTTCAAATGTGAATGTAAGAAGGATCTTATTTACTCTCTGATGGAAGTGAAGATATCCTGGAATACAGTGAAGAATTTTTTGCTTATTCTCCACTCTGGCGGGGGTAGATAGCTTCTGGAGTTACGCTTAATCACAGGCTCATTTTTAGGCAGTGTGGTCTTAGACTGGGAGTTAAGAGGCCTGGGTTCTATTCCTGCTATGGCCACTGTCACTGTGTGACCTTAGGCAAGTCACTTAATTTCTGTGTGCCTCTGTTTACTTTCCACTCGTTGTCTCATCTATTTAGATTGTAAACTGTTTGGGGGCAGGGAATGTCTCTGGCTATGTATATAAAGCACCTAGTGTAATGGGGCCTGATGTCAGTTGAAGCATGTAGATGCGATTGTAATATAAATAAGTGATGAACAGTTTTAGTCCCAACTCGTAGCCAAGAGCACTGGAGTGTGTGCAGGGGTTGGGAGGAATGTTCTTTTTCATTACAATATTGCTGAACTCCTCAGTGATTCATATTTAGTAAAATGGATTCTTTTAATTTACTTTTTTTGGAGAATGAAGTTATTACAGTTGATTGATTATGAACTACTCTACCCATGCATTCTTGTATTGAGCCCAATAACTTGTGGTTTTGCTAAAGCATATCTCAAGAAAGGCATCCAATCTTGATCTGAAGATATCACTTCCTTTGGCAGTTTTGAATGGTCGGTTAATCACCCTCACTGTTTTTAAAAAAAAAATATTCTGTGCCCTCTCAGTTTTTCAACATTTTTTATGAAATGTTGATACCAGAATTATACCTAGTTTTCCAATAGGGGTCTCACCAATGCTGTATGTGTGTACAGAGGTAAAATCACCTATTGCTACTCATCTGTTTATACATCCAAGGATCACATTAACCCTTTTTGCCACAACAACCCACTGGGAGCTTGTTGAGTTGCTTGTCCGCTCTGATTCCCAAATTCTCTAGAATCCCTGCTTTTCAGGATACAATCCCCATTCTGCAAGTATGGCCTAAATTCCTTGTTTCTATGTCTGACTGCATTCAAAACACATTTTGTGTGTTTTGGCTTCGATTTACCAAGTGATCCAGATTGCTCTAAATAACTGCCCTCTCCTCATCATTATTGACCACTCTGCAAAATTTTCTGTCAGCTCACATTTTATATTTTCTTCCAAATCATTGATCAAAATGTTGAATTGCATCAGCCCTAGCACCAGTCCCTGTGGAGCCCCCCTAAGAAACACCCTCATTTGATGATTGTGCCCCATTTTAGAGAGTACTTGGAAACCAAAATATATTAATCCACAAACCCTTTTCTAATAGTCTTCCTATCTAAATGATGGGAAGTTTGTAGACCCTTTCACTCAGTTCCAGAAACAATTTCATCAGCATATTCTACCTCAGAGTATTTGCAGTGACTTTCTTTAAATATAGTTAATGAAAGTTTGAAAATTGTAGATTGGTTAGACAGAGTACCCTACTAGGGCTTGCAGTTGACTTGTTTTTTACTTAGTTCAAGAAGTACATAAATATTTTATTTTTAAAAATGTAAATGTACTGACAAAAAGAGTAAAATGCTAAGCCCATAATTCAATTTTGGCATAATGCTCATTAATTCACTCACAAAAGAAAACAGAAGCAACTGTCATCAGTCTATCAATCTGCATCATTCTAAGCGGAGGAAGAAAGTCATTGGTATTCTTAGCACTTTTTCTAAGAAGTTAGAATTTTCTTGACTTCAGGGATTAGCGTGGTTTGAGATTTGTTTGCTCTTAAACTTGGAAATAATAGTGCTTTACGTTTTCTAAATACAGGAAGAAAGAAATGCTTCCCAAAAGCCATAATGACAGCTAAAAAAATAATACTCATTGACCTGGAAATGCAAATCAACACCTTATGTAGAAGCCTGGATCAATGCTCTGTTGCTTCTTGCCAAATGGGAAAAGGTTTATTTTACTAGGAAGAGAAAAATGAAGTGCTGAGATTTATCTCTTGATTAGTTATCTAGTCACTAACAATAGGCTGTAATAAAGTACCTTAGCACACTTTTGGCAACATGGGACTATTCTATCACTTGTCATAAATAGTGGAAAGCCTTTGCCCAGAGCTACAGAGAATAGAGCTGGGTGACATTTTCCAGATGAAACTTTTTTCAGGTGAAAAATGCAGACCCAGGTTTACCAAGACACTTTCTGAATTCATGTTATTATTTGGTGAATTGTTCGTCAGAAAAAACAATTCTGAAAAAAATCTAAATATTTTGTTTCAACATTTTTAAACAAAACATTTTGATTTTTCCAATTCAAAATGACATTTAATTTTCAATTTTACTTATTTTATTGAAGTCTCCTGAAAAGTAAATTTTTTATTTCTGGTTGAATGAAAGCTTTTCACCCCCAAAGATTTTTTTAATATTTATTTTTGCAAACCAAAAAGTAAAAACAAATTTTTTATTTTGTCAGCTCGAAATGAATTCTCCCCTCCCCCCCCCACACTTTTTTGTTGTTTATTCACATAGCTCTAATAGAGAAGCTGTAGAGCAGCCCAGTGGCAGCTTCTGCAGCCCTTGGCTTCAATAGCAACTATGGGTCCTTATCCCACCCACAACTCAATGACAAATCACAGGCATAAAATCATAGAACTGGAAGTGACCTCAAGAGGTCATCTAGTCCAGTCTCCTGCACTAGTGGCAGGACTAAGTATTATCGAGACCATTCCTGACAGGTGTTTGTCTAACCTACTCTTAAAAATCTTCAATGATGGAGACTCCACAACCTCCCTAGGCAATTTATTCCAGTGCTTACCCACCCTGATAGTTAGGAAGATTTTTCCTAATGTCCAACCTAAACCTCCCTTGCTGTAATTTAAGCCCATTGCTTCTTGTTCAATCCTCAGAGGTTAAGAAAAAACATTTTTCTTCCTCCTCCTTGTAACAACCTTTTACATACTTGAAAACATGTCCCCTCTCAGTCTTCTCTTTTCCACACTAAACAAACCAGTTTTTTCAATCTTCCGTTGTAGGTCATGTTTTCTAGACCTTTAATCATTTTTGTTACTCTTCTCTGGACTCTCTCCAATTTGTCCACATCCTTCCTGAAATGTGGCGCCCAGACTGGACACGATACTCCAGTTGAGGCCTAATCAGAGTGGAGTAGAGCAGAATTACTTCTTGTGTCTTGCTTACACCACTCTTGCTAATACATCCCAGAATGATGTTTGCTTTTTTGCAACAGAGTTACACTGTTGACCTATATTTAGCTGTGGTCCACTATGACCCCCAGATCCCTTTCCGCAGTACTCCTTCCTAGGCAGTCATTTCCTATTTTGTATGTGTGCAATTGATTGCTCCTTCCTAAATGGAGTACTTTGCATTTGTCCTTATTGAATTTCATCCTATTTACTTCAGACAGTTTCTCCTGTTTGTCTAGATCATTTTGAATTTTAATTCTATCCTCCAAAAGACTTGCAACTTCTCCCAGCTTGGTATCATCCACAAACTTTATAAGTGTACACTGTATGCCATTATCTAAATCATTGATGAAAATATTGAACAGAATTGGACCCCATTTGTTATGCCCTTCCAGCATGACTGTGAACCACTTATAACTATTCTCTGGGAATGGTTTTCCAACCAGTTTTTCACCCACCTTATGTTGCATTTCCATTTAGGTTTCATTCCATAGCTTGTTTATGAGACAGTCATGTGAGATAGTGTCAAAAGCTTTACTAAAGTCAAGATCTACCAGGTGTAGCGCTTCTCTCACCATGCACAAGGCTTGTTACCCTGTCAAAGAAAGCTATCGGGTTGGTTTGACAAGATTTGTTTTTGAAAAATCCATGCTGAGTATTACCTATCACCTTATTATCTTCTAGATCAGTATTTCCCAAACTTGGGACGTTGCTTGTTCAGGGAAAGCCCCTGGCGGGCCGGGCTGGTTTGTTTACCTGCCGTATTTGCAGGTTCGGCCGAGTGGCAGAACCTGTGAACACAGCAGGTAAACAAACTGGCCCAGCCCACCAGTGGCTTTCCCTGAACAAGCAACGTCCCAAGTTTGGGAAACACTGATCTAGATGTTTCAAATTGATTGCTTAATTATTTGCTCCATTATCTTTCCAGGTACAGAAGTTAACCTGACTAGTCTGTAATTCCCTGGGTTGTCCTTATTTCCCTTTTTATAGATTGGCTCTATATTTGGCCTTTTCCAGTCTTCTGGAATCTCTCCCGTCTTCCATGACTTTTCAAAGATCATTGCTAATGGCTCAGATATCTCCTCAGTCAGATCCTTGAGTATTCTAGGATGCATTTCATCAAAATGACTGGTGTGTCAGTGTTTGCAGGGCCAGGGTTTTAGGCAATGAGCCAAAGTCCTTTTAAATCAATGAAAAGATTCCCATTGATTTCAATGAACTTTGGATCAAGTCCTTACAGAGCATGATGCATGACCTATACTGGGGGGGAATGGAAACTGATATATTAGACCTTTTAAAAAAATTAATGAATTGACACACATTTATACTTGTTACCTTGGAAAACTAAACTAGCTACTTTTTATTGCACAAAATTGGCCTGTTATAGAGGCTGAGTTGGATTTGAAAATGGTACTTGGCTAAAAATCACCCCCAAAACGTTTCCTAATGGTTATATATGATAAGAATGAGCAGCCCAAAGATTTGACAGTCCTGGCATGTGAAAGATGGAATTCCTGAATGTAAATAAAACAGATTAAACTATTCTTTAAAGGGCCTTGGCTGGAAAGATGGATGTACTTAAGCCAATATATTTCAGACCTCCTTCAACTGGCTGGGAATAATGCCGAGAATTCTTTGCTTAGTAGGAAATCTACTGGGTTTTTTGTGTGTGTATGTGTGTAGTTTTTTGAAAAAACATTTTCCAGTCATATTCACCTTGCAGAAATAAATATTAAACCATATGGGGAAAACTTTATATTTTCATAAGTGTGGTATGATTCAAGATGAATTAACCGTGACCTCATTTAATCACAAAACAGTAAATTTCTTAAGTGTTTATGAAAAACATTTTAAAAGAAATTAAATTAGTCCAATTATTTTCCAATATCTTCTACACAGTACATCAAAAATAGTGTACTTTTGGTAGAATTTCTACAGTGGACTTTGTAATCTTTTATTTGAAGTTAGAGATGTCATAAGTAAGGAAAAGGAATTTTTATATTCCTAAATTGCATATATTATTGGCTGTGCTAGTGCCTAGCACAATAGAGCCTTTGTTATGCTCTGAGTAGAGCTATTTATACATTGTGACTTACTGTGTCCAAAAACTCCTTACTGCTTCTGTTTTGTTTTTTTTTAAATAGTCCCTCCAAATAAAATAAAAGCGGTAAGCCCTAAAATTATTCATACCCAGGCGGTTAAATGAAAAGTAAAAGTTTTTGTATTACTTGCATGGCATGTTGTTCTGCTCAGTTACTTAAATGCAGCCCAAGATGAATCTCAGTGAAAATGATGCCTTTCTTGTCTCCCCATCTAGCGTGCTAGCCTTTGTGGATCCCATTCTCAAGTGCCTGTTTCTCCCCATGCAATATACACGGAGCCTAGGCACCTAATTCAGCCTGTGTGGATTTCAGTGATTTTTCTAAGTGCCTAAAAGCTAGATGTCTCCCTAAGTCCCTTTGTGGATCTAGGCCTAAGCTTCTTGGGTCAAAACCAGTCCTTTTATTTTGCCTTTGTAAAGCCAAAGTCCATGACTGGGGCACCTAAGCACTCCTGCAATATAAATAATGTGCGACTTTCTGCAAACTTTCTGTCTCACCCCCACATCCTAGCCAAGGTCTGGTTCAGCTTCAGGTGCATGTTAAAGCAGCTGCAGGACTCCTCTAACTTGTGCCATGAATAATAGCTACCTAGAATCTGTTCTGCCAGCCCAGGGGTGCCATATGCATTGCCATACCTGGCATCTCCTTCCCCTCTCACCCTGCCCCCCCCCCAGGGAAACCTGCTATGCTAGGGAAATGGAGATCAGGAGCAAATGGCACAGAGCTGGCTTTGCCATCCAGGGTTTCCTCTCCCCAAGGGGAATTTCCAGATATCAGCACAATGAGCATGGAGCCAGGGCTAGGTTCAAGCTATTTATCAGGCTGCCTCCACAATATTTTTTTAACAGGTGTAGCCTACATCTTCAGGTGCAGACTTCAAATACCTGTAAATTTAATCCAACTCCACTATCTTTGCTAAAACTACAATATGGTTGTTGTCCTTTCCCTGGTAGCCTGCAGGGCCAGTCGTGGATCTGCTTAGTAATGAGTTTTACTTTTTTTTACTTCTACTTTGTATTGAATTTCCTATACATAACTCTGCCAAAGAAAAGAGTAAGGTATGAAATGATTAGATCAGGCATCAGCTTTGCGTGTGTGTGTGTGTGTGTGTATATCACCTTACTTATCTTTACAGTGTGTGAGGGTAACCTTTAACGCAAAGAGACACTCAAATCCCAAACAATTCATGCAGAGAATCTGCCTCGGTATCATCATTATATTAACTTCCCAAAAGATAAATTCTAAATGTTTTCCTTGAAAATGGTCAATTTAATGGGAAATATCTACCCAGAGTCTTAAGCTTCTCAATATGACTTTATTAGATGGAGAAGAAACTCACTGCCCTTCACACCCCCAATGCCACAGGGAATTCTTAGGGGCTGTTTTAATAGAATTCTCCAGTGTCTCCTATCAGTATGTAGAAGAATCAAATGGACTTTGCTGTCTCTGGCAGTCCCCCTTCCTGACTGAGGTTTTGAATAAGTTAAGTGTGGACTGTGATTCTGAGGTCAGTGATAATACTGTGGAGCCCCAGGGGGAAGTTTACTGTTCAGCTTTGTCCTTATGATGATGGGGTTGTAGAAAACCCTAAGACATTATGGACTGCAACACTTTGGCTCCAACAAAAACAAAACAAGAGCCATGCAGTATTTCTCAGATAGTACTATATTGATTGGGCATCCTACTATTTTGAAACTAGGCAGCTCAGTGGTTATTACACTTAGTGGTAAGCCCTAATTTACTTCTGAATTTATTGTTGCTCTAAGGAGAGCAAATAAATTTTTGCCTGATTCTGCTCTCATTTAGTTTCGTGCAAATCAGGAGTATGCTTTATTAAGAGATGTTAGTATTAGGGCTGTTGATTAATTGCAGATAACTCACGTGATTAAAAAAGATTAAACGCGATAAAAAAATTAATCTCGATTAATCGCAGTTTTAATTGCACTGTTAAACAATAGAATACCAATTAAAATTAATTGCATATTTTGGATGGTTTTTCTACATTTTCATATATATTGTATTCTGTGTTGTAATTGAAATCAAAGTGTATATTTTCAATTATAAATATTTGCACTGTAAAAATGATAAAATAAACTATTTTCAATTCACCTCATACCGGTACTGTAGTGCAATCTCTTTGTTGTGAAAGTGCAACTTACAAATGTAGATTTTTTTTTTTTTGTTACATAACCGCACTCAAAAACAAAACAATATAAAACTTCGGAGCCTAAAGTTCTTCTACTTGTTCAGCCAATCGCTAAGACAAACATATTTGTTTACATTTACAGGAGATAATGCTGACCTCTTCTTATTTACAGTGTCACCAGAAAGTGAGAACAGCCATTTGCATGGCCCTTTTGTAGCCGGCATTGCAAGGTATTTACGTGCAACATATGCTAAACATTTGTATGCCTCTTCATGCTTCAGCCACCATCCCAGAGGACATGCTTCCATGCTGATGATGCTCAATTAAAAAAAATACATTCATTAAATTTGTGTCTCAACTCCTTGGGGAGAATTGTATGTCCCCTGCTCTGTTTTACCCTCATTCTGCCATATATTTCATGATATAGCAATCTTGGGTGATGACCCAGCACATGTTGTTCATTTTAAGAACACTTTCACTGCAGTTTTGACAAAACTCAAAGAAGGTACCAATGTGAGATTTCTAAAGATAGCTACAGCACTTGACTCAAGGTTTAAGAATCTGAAGTGCCTTCCAAAATCTGAGAGGGATGAGGTGTAGAGCATGTTTTCAGAAGTCTTAAAAGAACAACACTCTGATGCAGAAACTATAGAACCTGAACCACCAAAAAAAGAAAATCAACCTTCTGCTGGTGGATCTGACTCAGATAATGAAAATGAACATGCGCTGGTCCACACTGCTTTGGATTGTTATCGAGCAGAACCTGACATCGGCATAGACGCATGTCCCCTGGAATGGTGGTTGAAGCATGAGGGAACATATGAATCTTTAGCGCATTTAGCAAGTAAATATCTTTTGATGCTGGCTACAACAGTGCCATGAGAACACCTGTTCTCACTTTCAGTTGACATTATAAATAAGAAGTGGGCAGCATTATCTCCTGCAAATGTAAACAACCTTGTTTGTCTGAGTGATTGGCTGAACAAGATGTAGGACTGAGTGAACTTGCAGGCTCTAAAATTTTACATTTGTTTTATTTTTGAATGCAGTTTTTTTGTACATCTGTCTACATTTGAAAGTTCAACTTTCATGATAAAGAGATTGCACTACAGTCATTGTATTAGGTGAATTTGAAAAAATGCTATTGTTTCTTCACAGTGCAAATACTTGTAATAAAAAATAAATATAAAGCAAGCCCTGTACATTTTGTATTCTGTGTTGTAATTGAAATCAATATATTTGAAAATGTAGAAAACATCAAAAATAATTAAGCAGTATTCTATTGTTTAACAGTGCAATTAATTGCAATTAATTTTTTTAATCACATGAGTAATCGCGATTAATTTTTTTAATTGCTTGACAGCCCTTGTTAGTATCTTTTCACCTTTTTGAGGAGCTGAATAACTACCATTCACATGAACTAAAGGTGTGCACCTTTAAGTTTTTCAAATTGTCTCAGATTCTATGGTTCCTAGCAGGTTTAACTGAAAATATCTGAATAAACTCTTGTGGATGTTCAAGGAGCCTTTAGAAGCAATTCAGTGTATTATACCTGTAAATGGTATTTCTGTGCTCAAACGGTCTGCCTCATGCTGTATACAATGTGCATTTTTTTAAATATGTGGAAAAAGCATTCAACTTTGATTTAGGGGATCTTAGTTCTTCCTTGATTAATAGGGCCAAGTCCTGAAGACCTAAATCAGATTGTACTCGGTCCTGAGGCAAACTCCCATTAATATTAATTGGAGTTTAGCTGAAGTAAGGATGAAGTAATAAAACCTGAATAATCCTGACTTCAGAATTTGGTGCATAGACATTAGATTTTTAGAGTCCTACTAAATCTTCTTGCCCATGCTCCTGCCAATGCAGAATTGTTTCCTTCAGCATGATCTTGAGTGTTTCATTCAGTCAAGTTTTTAAGTGACTCAGGTGATGCAGCTTCCATTACTTCATTTGGCTGATTATTGCACAGTCTAATGGTTTTTAAACTCCTTTATTCTCAGACCATTTTCCAAACCCAGCATTTCCCCCCAGGCATATGAGAAAGGTTAGGGTAAATTTAAAGGGAGTACAAGGAAAGGGTGGCATGGAATCCTCTCCCTCACTCAATTTTTCATTAATATAAACCCCCCCACCCCGTTCTACATTTCAAAAGTCTGCCCCTGCATTCTTGCCAGTGATGTTTTGAACGCACTACTCCAGCTGGTCATATACTTCCTGAGAATCTTATTTATTGAGAATTTTGCCATTTTTTTCTGCATATGAATCATTCAGGAACAGACTTTGATGTTTACTCCTCTGTTCAATATTATATTAAACTATATTTATTTCTCTCAGTATTTTTTTTAAACTGATCACTTTGACCATTGTTCTCCATTATTTGAACTGCATGATTGCAAACCTAAGTCATATGGTATTATTCTTGTTCCCTGATTGGATGAATGAAACTTTTTAAAGAGGAGAATGAGTATTGTTGTTTATATGTGAATTTGCATGTGTGTCGGAAGAAAAAGTCATTCTTCAAGCTTCCATGTGAACACAAACCTTTTTTGAGTGAATAATAAGGAACCATAAACATAACCAAAGAAAAAAGCCATTCAGTCTGTTTCTGAGCACTGTATTCTACCACCTGCACAAACTGCACTGGCTCTAAATAATTGCAATAAACAAAAGAAGGTTGAGATATTTAGTGATGGAGCTGAAATTTCATGCTAAGATCTTAATGTCAGTTTGCTGTAGCCCTCACAGTAGATGTTCCAAGAAATGAATTTGGCCCTTTCTAGAGATGTAGAACTTCGACATCAGAAAATAATCTTCCTTGTAAGAAACCCCTATTTCTGAATTACTTTTTTACATTCTTTAGTAACTGATCATTTGACACAAGTACTGTAATTTGATTGGATGTTATCCACTTACAGTGGATATCTGTGTTGAGACAATTATATCGACCAGTGCTTGTAAAGCACTTCCGATCAGACCTCAGATGGAAATGAGATCATAACAACTTGGCAGATATGTACAAATATTAGAACATGGATGGCTTACTTGTTAGAATTAATTTATCCAATTCATTTTCCTGGTTGTAATTATACAGGAACAGAACGTGCTTTCTACAAATGTATTCTTTATAGGCAAGTATTCATCAAATAGTTAATATTGTCAGATGGGAGATAAGAGCTTTCTATTTTCAGTTTTCTATGAATTATTGGCATCTCACCCCTGTTTATATTGATCTATAGTTGGGAAAATTGTCACAGAAGTCTATTCTCCCCTACATTTGTACACACTACTCCTGTTAGTGAGATGTCCATGTCTGCTAGTTATGTCCATTGCATAATGACAGGTTTCAGAGTAGCAGCCGTGTTAGTCTGTATTCGCAAAAAGAAAAGGAGTACTTGTGGCACCTTAGAGACTAACAAATTTATTAGAGCATAGTGACATGTCCATGTCTGCCTAGTGATCTCAGCAGTATCAGAGCTCCATTCTGTTGTCTAAGTAAGCTTGAACTCTTCCCAAGATGAAATAGAGTCATGAACTGAAAGACATTTTGTAGCAGGTAAGCTTACTTCTGTTGTCTGCAAAGTGGACATGGAAATTAACTGCAGTCTTGTTGTTTATATTCATATTTAAGTGTTGCAACTGTTGAGGTAATTGGGCCTAGAAATTTACCCTAATTGTGAGCTCAACTGTAAAAAGTGAGTGAAAGTTTTTTTTATAAAGTATTACAATCATCTATAATAAATTTTGGTGGGAGAAGGTGAAAAAGCAAGACAGACTGAATTAGTCCAAATAAAATGGCCTATTGATATAATTCAAGGACTGTGTTAAAATTCTGCCTGGTTAACAAGAGGAGCTGAGGACTGGACGTTAATGAACGAATACTGTTGTATCAGAAATTAGGCCTTATTGGTGGACAAAATAATGAAGGGATGGGCTCTTCCACCCATCACTCCTGGCTACTGAAATGCTGGCTGCCTGAAAGATGAGAGAAGGGGGAAGGAGCAAACGTCACCATTATGGATGCCACCCTCACCATTTCCTGGGTGCCTGCACTTTCACATCCTGAAAGATGTCCTGACTAGACTGGACCAGAGACAGGGAGCCAGGTGACAATGCCTTCTCCATCAGCTCTGGTTAAATCTCAGATCTCACCTGGGATGTGAGACTTTGTCATACACAACCCTCTCCCTGGTGTGTTCTTTTCCTTCCCTACCTTTCCTGCCCCCTCTTCCTATACCTCTCCTTTTTCCTGCTGTGTAACAAGAGTCAGGTGTAGCTGGCCAAGGCTGTATATTTTGCAACACTGCTGTAACCAGAAAGAGGCAGCTAATAGGTCTCTGAGAGGCTGATAAGACTGTGCATGGTGCTGTGTTTTTTCCAGCAGTGAGTCTGAAAGTGAAAGTCAACACCATAGACAAAAGCTGCATTTTTCTTTCTTTGCTATACTTTCATCTACCCTTTTGTGTGTGTTTGTCTTGTTCTGTCATCTTAAGACATAGTACTGGACTTTAACAACACAGCAACACTAATGACTCCAGCCTGTCTGAACTAACTTTTTCTCTTTTCCCAAAAGGACAGTTATTACCATTTTAATACTGTCTAAGAGACTGTCAAATACGGTATTTTTTTTCCTTCTAAAGAATTTTTCCAGCTAAAGGAACATGAGATATGGTGAATGTGAAAGCCTTATTTAGTATTTTACATTAAAACTGTAACATTCCCCACCCCTTCTTTTCTGTATCTTTAATAACAGGTTGAAAGGATTTTCAGTGGTATGTTTGCCATGATACTAAGCAGCCTGATGTCTCTGTATACCAAACCTTGCTTAAAACTTTTTATTGTTGGACAGTGACTGGCTTATGTTTACACTTTTGACTCTGTGGGCTCATATATTCCATCTAAATTAATATGACACAACCAAACTACTGTAAGCACAAAAGATCCATGATATTGCCCACGCTACCATATCAATATAAAAGACCTAGGTATTGGTACAAACCAAAAAGCCAGATCCAAATGATATGCACTATGTCTCAGGTCCTGAGAATACCCTGACAGGGCCTGAGTCTCCCCTCCCTTTGTAGTCATTTACAAGTGTGCAAGGTGAGTGTAATATGAAATATCAAAAGGTTAGCATTGTACACCCACTTGGCACAGATCTAAATAAATACAAACAGTGCTGGATAGAGGAAAGAATCTCTCTATAATTATAATTAAACAAACCCTGCCTCCAAATGCCCTAACCTTACTTTCATGACCATTCATATATTTTTGGAATGATTGAATATATGACTAGTTGGTCCTTTGTATTTGACATACAGTCCACTCCAGTTTGTAATCTCATTCATATGCTCTTTCAAAGTAGACAAGGAGACATCTGTAAAACTAGAAATTTCCCAACACCTTCATAAAAGGTCAATTATTCTAAGGACAAGAAATGAAGTAAAAATGGGATATTGCCCAAGAAAAGATTGGAGACACAAACGGAACCTGCAAAAGAGAGAACACAGGAAAACAAGATATCATACAGAAAGCAAGTCACACAGAAAATATTACACCCTTCCTTTAAAGATGGATATTACCAAACCCCCTGCTACCAAAACAAGGATCTTCAATTGATCAGAAAGACATCGGGTTCCAGTCAGAATAGTGCTGGGTTATAATGACTTCGGTCATCTGAACAAAAGCTCCCAATAGTGCAAAGTCTGCCTGGAGAAGGGTTGCAGTGACATAAAGTACCCATAACTCCTTTCCACAAGAGGCATTATAAAAGTTGCTGCTGCCCTGCCCCAAAAGAGCATCGCGCCAACTAGGTAAATTAGTGTGGTCAGCACATTGCATTAATTGATTCAGCACATTTTCTGGGCAGACTTTCTAGGCACACTACACAGACAGGACACCTATGAAGCCCCAACCCAACTTAAATCCCTCTTCCAGAGGGGGAATCCCTGAGAGCAGGCAGTGACACAGTCAAATTTTATTTTCCTTTGTGGAGTCAATTTCCCTTGTGGTGCAATGGCATTTGCTAGCTCAAGGAGGTACAATCAGCACCATCCTGCCCCAGCAGCTGGGATGAATCAAGGCCATTACCTCAAACACAATGAAAATACAAAGGTGGTAGTCACAGGGATGGGAAAGGGATGCCATCAACTGAAGTAACTCTAATGAGCAAGATCTTATTGTCCAGGGCGAGGCTTTTGTGTGTCCTAGCATGCTAACAGCTCATGGTTGATTTTCTTAGTGCACAAGGAGGAAAACTGGAAAGATACCAAAAAGATGGAAAATAAAATAAAGAAAAATGTTTTTCATTTGACTAGATAAACATTGGCTACCACTCTTCTTTTTCTAATATTTTCCTGCTTTTTCCATACACTTCCTGTGAGTATATTAAACATAAACCAGTACACTTTCATGATTATACATTAGAAGGCTTTGGGGAAAAAATACTTTTCCATAGTGAGGTCTGGGGTGCTGTAAGTTCAGTGTGCAGAATCCTGGAATTGAGCCAGTTGCAGAGAAGCATACTGCATATAACCACATGAATATGTATCATTTGTAGCCATGAGGGTGGCTGCACAAAGACCTTGCATATGAAACGGGTGTGCTTCTGCTATGCTTTACTTTTAGTTAGGCACGAACCTGACTGTAAGTTAGGACAGAATATGGAATTTAGGGCAAGATCCAGACAGATAGCAATAGCCCTCCACTCCTGTTCAAATATTTAGGAGGTGAGGGTGGTCAGAACCTAGCAGGATCAGAACCTATCAAGGGGAAAATGGGAAAGTAATTGTCACTTTGATGTGTCCACCAGAATATGCAGAATATCTCCAGTGTGCTTTGAGGCTTTTTCAGCACCCTTTTTAAGACATACATGATACAGCATCTCAGCCCATCTTGAAAATAAACAAGATGAAATAATACATTTACTTTTGACATTCCCACTGCATTGGAAGGCACAATGAGTGTAAATGCTCAATGGAATGAAGCATTCCCTTTAACCAAAGCCCAGATATATTCTTGATAGCTGCAATACTCTTTGGCTCACTATGGAGGATACCGTGCTGTGGACAGGAGCTTTAGAGAACAAACAGGAACCTTTGTTTCCTTCCATTTAGAGACTAGAAAAACAAGGCAAAAAGAAGAATGTTGAGCAGCTGCCAAAAAGCTGGGATTGCTTTTTTTCTGGTTCATTATGACATGATCCCTGAATTGATTTTTGATAGAGTATTTAATATATTGGAAGAAATCACAGAGTTATAGATATAAAGGGCACTTTCATTTAGAATTTATGCTGCTTATTGACTTGAGACAGCTGCATAAAGTCTAATCTGCAGATGCTATACCTTTTGCAGCAGTAAACTAAAATTTGATATTGTACTTAATAGTGGAATTAACATCAAGCATGATAAGGCAAAAAAGCTATTGTCAAACTCTGTTTGACACCTATTTCATCATACTGACAGCAAAAAATCATGACTATGCTACATGGTGGAAGCATAAAATGTGCATGAGAATCCAGCTTACTTTACATCGCTCATTGTTATTGTTGTCAGTTTAGAGAGCAGGTATCCAATATGGCAGGCTGTTAAAGTTTCCAGGAGCATTTGAAGTCTGTGGAAATGTGAGTGCTTCTAGTGTCTGCTTTTTACATTGCAGTATTCTGACTCTTTGCAACCTTAAAAACAGATGTCTGAAATAGTTTATTGTGCTTTTCCTCAGATTTTGTACTGCACCGGTATGTGCAGAGCACAAAAGATTACCTCAGCACTATTGTCTTTGTCTTTAGTTGTGCTCTTTATGATCTAGTGTACATAAAACTTTTAATGGGGAATGGGAGGGGACGCTAGCCTAAGTAAAATTAAAAGTATTTCTTTGTGATAGTTTTAGGGTGCTCCTGCTCTCTAAATGGATCCAATCAATAGCAGGAACAGGAAACTTTTGGAAATGAAAACACTTATGAGGCAGTTTTTATCAAGAAAAGTATTTTACACAAGACCACAGCAAAATATGTTGGTTTTGGTCATATTGATATAAGCATTAATCTTCCAAAGGACAGAGAAGCATCCTCTAGTTTCTTACACACTTTGAAATTTCAGCAGTAGGCTTGTAGGTGTTTTTTATCTTTCAATTTCCCAATGTGACTGCATCACATGCTTCTGTGAAAAGAAGCAACAGTTAGCGTGAAGTACCAGTGTGGCTCAGGGTCAATCAGCACTAAATGTTTTCCAAGAGAAATAACTAGCATATTGTAATTTTGTGTCAAGGCATCTCTATAGTCCTTGAGAGTAATTCATTCTCATCTTAATGCCTGATGAATCATGCCAGTAGCAATTCCTTCATACTGGAATTATGCTAATCCAATCTGTCTAGTTTATCTACTTTACAATTTGATATAATCAACTCATTGTTTGTTGGAGATATTGTGATATTAGGAGTAAAAAAACAACTAGTCAATATATAACCCAAAATGTCCCTATCTTTAGGCACTGAAGCCAGGGATTTTCAATGGAATTCAACTGAGCTCTTAAGGCCCAGATTTGTAAAGGTATTAGGCACCTAAAGATGCAGATAGGTGAATAGGGGATTTCAAAAGCACCTAGGGATGTGATCTGCAAAGATACCTAAGTGCCTAAGTCCTGAGCTTAGACATCTAGGTCCTCGTTTTAGCTCCATTGAAAACTGCCTAACACTGTAGCTGTCTAAACTCATTCAGCACCTATGTTTTTCAGAGTAAAAGTTTCCTAGGTGTTGATGTTTCTGCCTCTCAGTATGCGCACTGCTGCCTCCTTTTCTAGGCATGTGGATGCCAATCTCCTGCCTGAGCCTCAGAGTGATTCATGATCCAGGGGAAGAGGAACATTTGGCTGCCTAAGTCATGTGCAGAACCCTATCTGGTAGGTGGGCTCAGAGGCTGCCTATTGCATTGGGTCCCATTCAAAATCCAGCCACAGGAAGAGGAGACTGTGGTGCCCACCTTATAATATTTAGGAGATGGTTGGAGCACTCACCTGGAATGTGCGAGAGAGAGATTCATTTCCCCCTTCTCCACCAGAAGGGCAGAGAGGATTTGCACAGGGGTCACCCCCATCTCAGGAGAGGGCTCTTACCACTAGGCTATGAGATATTCTGATGTGGGGCTCCCTCAGTCTCTACTGTTGAAGTTGTTCCACTGTGGATAAATAATGAAAAACTGACTGGAGCAGGGGAACTGCACTCTGGGTCTCCCACCTCCCAGGTGGTGGCCCTAACCACTGGACTACTGAGTCTCTCTCGCTGTCTTTGGCCCATTGACAGTGGAACAGTTATCAGGCCAGAGAGAGAGTGTGTGAGCATGGCTCAGTAGTCCAGTGATTAAAGCACTCTCCTGAGAGATTTGAACAGGGGTTTCTTTCTTCTCCCCGCTTCTGGCAGAGAGGTGGCAATTGAATGTCAGTCTCCCACATCCCAGCAAGTTCTCTAACTGCTTTCTTAGGCACTTCTCTCTCCTCATTCATTGGGTGCTTAGGTGCCTAACTCACCTCTGTGGATTTCAGTGTAGTTCCTATGACCGGTTTGTTTGGTTTTTTTTAAGGCACCATGATGTTCAGCCTAAGTCCCTTCATGGATTCCACCCTAGGTGCCTGTCTCTCATGGATTTAATTTAGGCATTTAAGGCAGGGATTTGCAAGGAGATAGGTGCATAGACTCTCTTGAAAATCCCACTAAGTACCTATCTGTGTCTTTAGGTGCATAAATACCTTTACAAATCTGGCCCTAGCTCCCTTAGGCTGATTTGTAAATCCCAGCTGAAGTCCATACTAAGGCAGGTAAATAAAAATGTTTTGACTTTTGAATGTGCCAAAACCTCTTCCTGAATTAAATGGGAACTGAAGAGCTCAGTACCTCTAAAATATCAAGCCTCTTTTCTTTAAGCATGTAAATGAGAATTTGTAGTCAAAATTTTAGACACCAAAGCCTGAATATTTTGGGTACAGTTCATGTGCTTATTGTAGAACTATTGGTTAAAATGCTGTCCCCCTCCTCCCCCAATTTCTTCCTACTTCTTTAAAAAAATGTTTGCACTGAAACACCAGGCAACACAAAAGTCACCTGGTTTGGGGTTTTGTTACAAATGAGTAATGAAGACCATATTCATCACAAGATTTGCGGAACTCCTGCATGAACTTGAAGTCTTTTAAGCCTATATGGGCCAGTTTGTAGCTTTACATCATGTGAAGTTCACATCTTTGCATGGTTTTGATGCAAGATGCAAATAGAGACCAGGTGAAACTCAGAAATTTCAGCTGAGTTTCACTTTGATCAGGATCAGATTCTCAGTTGAGTTAGCTCTCCCGCAGTCAACATTTTGCTCCACTGTGGAGCTATCCCAATTTACACTGGCTGAGTTCCTGAGTGAAATTTTAGGTTTGCTTGAATCTGAAAGTAAAGTGAAACTTAGTTTGTGTGAAACTAATTGAATCAAAATGAAAGCAAATGTCTGGACAAATGTTTGTGAAGTGAAGCCAGCTCTTTGTTTCCTTTAAGGTCACATGCTTATTTTCAATGATATAGCCGTAAGTTAGAGCCCATGTTCACTATTTTATTGGAAACAAGGTTTTGATGTATCTGTTTTGTATGACACAATGTCTAAAAGAATGAGAATATTTCTACTGGAAATCATTTTAAAAAAACAAAACAACAACAACAACAAAAACACCAGACAACCTGGTAGCAATTGTAGAGATAGTCAGAAAAGCTAGTGGTGAGGCATACCTGAGAAATATGATGTGCTATGAGAGGAAAAAAAAACAACTATAATCACTGCGGTAATTTCATTGCAGAAAGTATATGAAAGAACTAGGCAGTGCTGTAGCTTCCATCTTAAACGTACAGTCTTTGGGCAGGATGTGGGGGCTCTTTCATGCAGTCACAAAAAAGGCATTTTTGACTTTTTTTTTTTTTTAATAGATTCTATCCTCCTTGGGTTGTGTTCCGACTTACTGGTTGACACTCTTGAAATGAACCAGATTTCTAATGTGGCCAAATGTTAAGTTGATCAGCTCTCTACCACAGAAAATGCTAGTGGAATAAAATTTAAAACCAGCAATAGTTACTGGGGTGGCAGACTAGGAATCCCTGTGTTACCAGATGGTACCAAATGATTCCAGGCAGTGATCTTGGCTTAATTTGCACTTTTTCCTCTATATAGTTTTAAAAGGGAAATAACTGTACATAGCTCAGAGGGTTTGTAGTGCAAATCTATGAGTTGGCTAAACCGCTAAAACACTGCTAACATTTTTCACTAAAGTGTAAGTATAATACTGGGCACTTACATTGCATCTCCAGCCACATCTCTTTTACAGGTCACCTGAACCTTCATTGAGATCACACCTCATTGTCTGCTTACCTTATTTTATATATTCAGTTTTTCTTTTTTGTTTCTGAATCTCATGTTTGGCTTAGGTTTATGTGATGTCTCTAATAATTTTAGATTTAATCATGCAAAGTACAATATATGATTTACCTTACCAAAAAAAGCAACACAATCACACAACAATTGCTTGTTGTTTCTGACCATGTGTGTTGACTCTATCCAGAAGCTAGCAGGGAAGGGGTTAACCCTCCCTCTCAGTCACCTACCTTGAGTCCTGAAACTTTCAGAGAACCAAGGGAAATGGTTAGATTGGACTAGATGACCTCCTGAGGTCCCTTCCAACCCTGATATTCTATGATATTGGATACTAGTACTGCCAATCCTATGCATTCAAAAACCATGAATCACTTTCCCCACATTGAGGTTTTTTTCTAAAATAATTTGGGGGGCAGCAATTTGCCTTCTGTTTTTTTTTTAAGCTTGAGGTGGAAGCTGCCTTCTCCCAATGTGTGTGAGACCTTTTAAGGGTCAAAATTCAGCCTTAAATACACATGCAAAAATATGTACTTCCCACTTGCTGCTCAGGGTGCAGGGTGCTCCCCTGACCCTTGCTACCCCAAGAGTGGGAGAGGTGTGGTCTTATCCCTCCATCTTCCATCCCCATCACTGTCCTTTGCACTCACCCATGTCCTCTTGGTCCTCACATAACTCGTTTCCATTTCATCTCCTCCTGCCCCCAGCAGCCTCTAACTCTGCTCCACCTCGTTCCCCACATACACCTTTCCCGGTGTTTCCGAGCTCCTCACAGAGCTTGTGTCCTCATAGCAACCTATCTAGCCCCACTCAACCTTAGAGTGGCAGCCATTTTGTCTGTGGGCATGGCTTCAGTGTCACTGAAAACACTAGGAGGTAGCCACCATCTTTATTCTGTTCCAGCTCGAAGGAAGTGCTGACCATCATGCCTGCTTAAGCCTCATCAATAGTAATGGGAGATGGGGACCATTTTGAATAAGGGTAAATTCATAAATTGGCAGCCTTTCATCACCTTGTCATGAGTCACATTAAAAAAAATACTCCAAAAGCAGCGCTGCAGAATTACATAATTCCCCAGCACAGTATAAGAAGGATGTGCTGGGGGCAGTTGGACCTGAGGTCAGCAGTAAGAGTCAGGGAGAGTGTGTCAGTGCTCAGAGGAGATGGTCTTTCTTCCTCTCTGGAACTTGGCTGAAACAAGCCAGATCTTTATATCTCTAATGTGGACTTTGTCTGACATAAACCATGTTGTGTTTGTGTTAGGCCCAAAGGTGTCAATCTCCACTGAGGCATACAGAATTCTTACAAGCCTCCGTTACACAGCTGTTCTTGGTTAATAATGAGAAGGGGATGTCTGACAATTGGAGCTGGTAAATAAATACTAATTTTTTGTGGAAACTTAAAACAAACAAAGTAACTCGCTTTAATTTCCCACAAACTTTAAAAACACTGGTTTCAGAGTAGCAGCCGTGTTAGTCTGTATCCACAAAAAGAAAAGGAGGACTTGTGGCACCTTAGAGACTAACAAATGTATTTGAGCATAAGCTTTCGTGAGCTACAGCTCACTTCATCGGATGCATGCAGTGGAAAATACAGTAGGGGGATTTTATATCACAGAGAACATGAAACAATGGGTGTTACCATACACACTGTAACAAGAGTGATCAGGTAAGGGGAGCTATTACCAGCAGGGAGGGGGGGAAACAAACAAACAATCTTTTGTAGTGATAATCAAGGTGGGCCATTTCCAGCAGTTGACAAGAACATGTGAGGAACAGTGTGTGTATGTGTGTGTGTGTGGGGGGGGGGGGAATAAACATGGGGAAATAGTTTTACTTTGTGTAATGACACATCCACTCCCAGTCTTTATTCAAGCCTAATTTAAAAGTGGCAATTCTTCAACAAAAAACAGACTCCAACGAGAGACTGCTGAATTGGAATTAATTTGCAAACTGGATACAATTAACTTAGGCTTGAATAAAGACTGGGAGTGGATGTGTCATTACACAAAGTAAAACTATTTCCCCATGTTTATTTCCCCCTCCCCTACTGTTCCTCACATGTTCTTGTCAACTGCTGGAAATGGCCCACCTTGATTATCACTACAAAAGGTTGTTTGTTTGTTTCCCCCTCTCCCTGCTGGTAATAGCTCCCCTTACCTGATCACTCTCGTTACAGTGTGTATGGTAACACCCATTGTTTCATGTTCTCTGTGTATATAAAATCCCCCTACTGTATTTTCCACTGCATGCATCCGATGAAGTGAGGCTGTAGGTCATGAAAGCTTATGTTCAAATAAATTTGTTAATCTCTAAGGTGCCACAAGTACTCCTTTTCTTTTTAAAAACACGGTTTGCCTGTTTTAGAAACCATTACTGGGAAAACAATCGGTTTTCTAAAATCAAAAATTGACATTGTTTACCAAAAAGTTTAGGTTTTTGGTAATGTGACAAAAATCAGAAAATGCTGACCACAAATAAAAACTTTGTATTAATATTTTAACTTTGGTTGAAAAGCCATTCTTCAATGGAAAAATATAGCAGTGCTGCCAAGCACGTTGCACAAACCCACACAGATGTTAAGGTCTATGCCCTGAGTTTACAATTCTGTTCAGATACATGCAAGGTGATTCAGATTCCTACTGTATGCAGAGAACGCTTCAAATACAAAGGCATGCTGATCTTATCAGCAAGTAATCAGCACTGAAAGGCTTCATGAAAGAAGTGGAAACTAAGTACAGTAGTCCCTGAAAGGACTTAAACTGAGAGGGGATCACTTGGCATGTGAGAACACAGAACCATATCTAGGCATAAGGGGCAGTATGGAAACTGGTCCCTATCTGTGAACAGGTGAAATATGTAACCCAAACGCTCACTCAGCATGATGCCCTGTTTCCCTCTACATATAGAGATTGATGAGCCTACTTCAGCATTGGCTAACAGACCTGTGTTGGTTTTTTTTTAGTGAGTCCTCAAATCCAGAGATCCCAATTTCACTCTCTGCTACTGCTGGCCCATCCAGGGGATGGGGGTGGGTGAAAAATTACAACTACAAATAGGGGCAGTGGTAAGGAGGAAGGCTTTGTGTGACTGTAAGAGCAGAGTGCCTCAAAATCTTCTATTAGAATAAAGTCTATCAGAGAGGCAGGACAGTGGCTAAGTGATAGACTGAGATTCAGGAGATTTTGAGGTGAATTCTACAGCAGTCCTGGGTGCAGACTGGCTGCCTGTTTGGGGCAGGGTTTAAACCCTAGCCCTGCCAAATCTTGTATGCAACTCTAAAGTGTTCTCTGATTATATATGTTGAGACTTGGAGTTTCTGACTCCATGCCGGGCTGAAAGAGAGCCCTATGCTTACTATATACCTATGCTTACACTGCACCTACTGGAATATTTGAGGTATTGTCTTAACAAAGTCAAGCATTGTAACGTTATTTTTGGGTGTGTTTGTACAGAGCTACTCTTGGGTATATCTATGCTATAGCGGAACAGTTACAGCACTGCAGCTGTGTCACTGTAGTGTCACAGTGTAGATGCTTTCTACATCTATGAAAGGGGCTTTTCAGTTGATATAGGTAATGCACCTCTTATTTCTGAGGGAATTCTGCACACACACAAATTGTGAATTTTTAAAATTTTGCGAGTTTTATTTGTCAATAAATAAATGTGGAGTGACATGGCAGGAAATGGGGGTGGGGGTGGTGGAGCTGCTTCCATTCCACGCAGGGGAAGTGCACTCCTCCCCCCCACCCAGCAGCCAGCTGGGACTAGCAGCTTGGCCCAGTGCAAGGTAGGAACCGCGTTGGGGATGGGAAGAGCCAGGTGTGGGAAAATAGGTTTGGTGGGGTTCTGGATGCAGGAGGGTGAGACTCAGCAGGGTGGGGGTTTGGATGTGGGGGGCTCAGTAGAGGGGCTCTGAGTGCATGGGGAGGTGAAGCTCAGCAGGGGGATCTGGGCATTGATCCAGCTGCATGGAGTTTAGGTGAATGGGAGTTGGTCTGATCCGGCACTGGCCAGGGCATCCCCAACTCCCCCCTAGTGATTTACCTCTCTGCTAGCTGCTCCAGGCACCTAAAATGACGCTCCTGCGCTGCTGGGAAAGGACACTTGACCATTCTTGCAGCTTCCCTTTGCTTCCCTGTCAGAAAGTCATATTTCTGTGGAGAAGCAAAGAAATCTGCTCAGGACATGAATTCTGCACATGCGCAGAATTCCCCCAGAAGTAACCTCTCCAAGAGGTGGTAATCAGGTCAACAGAAAAATTCTTTGACCTGTCTGCAGTGTGTCTACAGTGTGTCTGTAGTTACGTCAATCTAACTACATTTCATGGGGAGAGAAATTTTACACAGCCCTGAGCAATGTAGCTAGGTCGACCTACATTTTAGGAGTAGACCAGGCCTCACTACATTCCATTAAAAAATCATGTTAGGAGAAGCAGTGAAAAAGACGACTGGCTGAAAAGATAATTTCCTGTCTAAATGGATGACACCTGCCAAATAAAATAAACATCTTTTAAAGTAATCAGTTATTTAAATTAGTCTATTACTTTTTTCAATAGGGTAGAATCTTGTGATATCCACACATTTCATAATTTATTCAGAATTTATTCTCCCCACTTCTTAGCAAAGATTTAATGGGAGAGAGCTGTAGTGAGGTCTTGTATTACTAGGACTACACTATGTTACAAAATATACTGCAGTATATTTACAGAAGAACCTTACTAATTTGTACTTGTGTTGGGCCCACCCATTGAAAATTACTGGACTTTTATTTAAAGAGTAAGTAGGTAAACCAGCACTTAGCTCAAGTAGCAAGTCAGTATGTTGGCAGATGCGTGGAAGGGAGCAGATGTAAGAAATTTCTCCCACACTCAGTTCAACCCAAAATGAGGGCAGAATTTGCCACAATGACTAGTAGTCAAGAAATCTGGATTCTATACCTACTTTTGGCATTGACTCACCAGGTGTTCTCTGGCAACAGTCACTTAGTGTGAGTTACTTAATCTCTCTCTGCTTCAGTTTTGCAACTGTAAATTTAGCACTTTACAGAAATAGTTAGTTGTATCCTATAAGATCCTTGAATGAAAGATTGTATATATGTGTGAGGCAGAGATACTTGTTTTTAAAATAAACACAGCAATATTGTACAAATCAGTGGGGTTGGGATAATTGAAATAAGAGTTACTGAAGTCAAGAGGTTTGCATGGGGTGCAAGTGGGGTCAGACGTTTGTACATAATTGTAAAACACTTTGTACCCCTGGGATATGAGACACCTAACATTAACTGCTAAATGTATAGATTTCAATTGCCTCCAATTAAAATGAGCGGGTACTCTACTATATAGTCAATTGAGGTTCATTTAAGCTGAGCCAGTCAATGATTAAGATTAGGAAAAATAAAACATTTATTTTTTTACTCCTTTTGTTTAAATATAACTAAATATGATTGTTATATGATTGCAATATCTGCAAATGTGTTGCTACTTAAATACATAATTAAAAATTAGATTTGGCTTTCACTGTCTGCACAGTAAATATGACCTGGGGTCTATAGGATTTAAGTAGGATTACTGCAAAGCACAGAGTAATTAAAAGATGGCAGCTTTCCAGTTCCCAATAGATGACCTCCTGCTGCAGGTTGCTGTCCCCAGGGTGATCTCTGCAACATGATCTTACACATCAGGCTGTACAGAATGTTCTGTGGTGTCCGAGTCAGTAGCTCTATGGAAACTTAACAGGATTCTGCATCCTAAGTGCTTTTCATGTATTGTAACTGGTGAGAACTGCCAGAATGCCAACCCAAACATTTTTATGGATTTCCTCAGGCTCTACCTCCACATCTTGTTGAAAAATTAAAGCACACAATCATGGGTGGGTCTGTTGAGGCAAGCAAGTACTATTATTCCAAGTTTTCAGGGTTGTTTTTTAGTCTATAGATCCAGTCAGCTAAGGAAGTGCATGTCTAAACTCTCCTCTGAAATCACTCATGGAAAAAACCCAGCATGGGAACCTTTTTTAAATACTACTTTTGAGAGAGATGCTTAGAAACTGTTACGAGCATTCAGAGATTACAGAGGTTTGCTGTAGATATGGTAAGGATGAGGGCTCAATAGCTTTGTCGTACTGATGCCTTATGAGTTAAAAATTCACAAAAAAGAACCAGTTCATTCTTTTAAAAAAACACTTTATTTATCAAATGTGATTATATAGGCTAGTAAACTCTCTCTAGCGTTGACAGTGTTTGGAGAATGGGGCTCTTAGATACCATGCATAGGAATGCTAGATTGTCAGTAAGCTTCCTTTTTCTACACAACTTCCATTATGTTTTCTCTGCATCCCCATTTTTGATTTAGAAAGACAATCTTGACTGGACCTGAAGTTGATCCAATCTGTAAAAGTTGTACCTTAAGCTAGATATAGTCTTCAGTCTTCCAGAAGACATGAACATACCTAAATGCAATTAATAGTTTTCTTTCCTTAGCCCTTCAAAAGATTAAACGGTAGATGCCAATTATGCCAAAATGTTTTTCTAGCACAGACTGTGCAGGAGCCAATAAATACAAGACATCTTCAGTCTGAGTCATTGCCAAGTCTAAGCATTCGGAATAAGGTTGCAGTGTGATTGGTTTACATGGCACCATTTAATATGAGGACAAATTTGCAGAACGTCCTGCCTAAAAACCCTTAGCTGTATAACTTACGAGACACAGTCTATCAAACTACCCTACTTCAGAAATTGAAACCACCAGCATTAGCTTTCTGGGGGGGGGGGAATATCCAGTCCACTTAAAATATCCCTTAACTCCCTGAAGTTTCATTATGAAACTTGTTGTTTTCACTCTTATTTCCTTGTACTATATTTTGTGAGGGTTCATCCTCTTGAACTCCTTATGAGTCATGAATGCTTCTAAATGACACGATTGCATGAGTTGCATGATTCACTTGCATTTATTTTTGTAAAAGGCCTGATGATGCTTAAAGGTCATATGAAGGATATGCAAGTGATGCTTGGGGAGCAGTTTGTTTTTTATTTCTGGTGGATGGTAGGAGGCAATGGCAAATTTTGTACAGTTAGCCTCCCTAAAGTACACTAACTATGGGCTGAACTTCGCAGACATGATCACTTTAGAAGTCCCCAGTCACAACTATTTAGAGGCTCCTGGAAAGGTTAAAGCCTCATTTTGTTCCTTCAAAGTGGAAAGAAGCCTGGCCTAAATTAAGCCTGGAGTGCTTTTCCCATGGCATACCAGGCCTTATGGGACTCCAAGCCCAGTATTTCAAACTCTTAATTCAGCAGTATAGGGAAAAGCAATTGCCTCTATAGTACATCTCGCCATCTAAACAATCCAGTATGTTTTCTTTTTGCATAAATGTGCTGCAGCTGGTTTTAATACCATGTTTATAGTATAGCTATTTTTGGTAAACTAAGGCCTTATTGAGGCAGTATAGTAATAATGTGTTAAAGGATTTAATCCACTTTTGAACTGATTTACTAAACTTGGGTTTGCTTTTTTGCCATTGAATGAATTCAGTTTGCAGAACTAAAGAGTTGCAAAGTAAAGGAGCAAAAAAAGAGAGCACTAGAACATGGTTCCAGTCTTTAAATCCACTGTTTGTTAAAGAATTGTCTCTATCTTGAGGGAACTCCAACTTCACTTGGATTTAGCAATGTAAGATCCAGGAGGTCAATTGCCATGAACTTCTTGAGGAGTTCAAATGAAAATCCACACTTCACATCCAGAATCTTTTATATAAAACTAATGAATGAATTAAACACAGAAAAATGTTAAGATGATAGAGCCTAAGCATGTCACTTCATCAAATGGGAATGATTTTTTCCTTCACGAACAGCATGAAAATGAGTCAGTTGCATTAGGGGTTTTTACTATTGATGCCATTTGTTTTAAGCATTATTTTATCCCAGAAGTAGTTAGTTGCTTCTGCAGTGTGTTTCATAATTGCTGATAGCTTCTGGCAACTCTTCTGATAAATTGGCGGTCACCATACACTATCTTTTTTGCCTCATCTCTGTGCTAAAGTCTTTATAAGTCTCTCACCCACTGCACAGACAAGGAAAATTGTCACAATTCTGTTTTGCTTGAATTGCAAGTCTTTCAAATCTTTACCTTTGCTAAACATAGCCAGTCTCATTTATGCCAGATTAGATGTTCTGACACATTTGCTCCCTATAAAGACTAAGATGTAAAACGAATATATATGTCTGGCTTTATACCGATGAGTTAAGGTCTCTGAGCTGGCCATTTTGAAAACAAACTTACTAAGGTTCATGGTGGATTCTCCATCAATGACAATTTTTAAATCAATAATGGCTGGGTTTTTTTAAAGATATGCTCCAGGAATTATTTTGGGGAAAATTCTGTTTCCTCTGTTATACAGGAGGTGAGAGAAAATGATCAGACTGGTCCCTTCTGGCCTTGGAATCTATGAAAATAAGCCAGGGATAGGGAAAAATCTTTAAGGCTATAGTCAAAATTCTCAAATGAGGGTGCTGACAGTTAGCCTCCTGATGCCTAAACATGGAGTCTAGTTTTTTGTATTCAAGTATTCAAGGCCTATGAATTCCTTTTGTTGGTGTCAGAGCTCTCAAGTGTACTGGATTTGATGGATAGATTTTCAACATTTTAGCTGAATCAGGTAGGTTAGAAGAGAGAGGCTGACTCTACCTCTCAACAAAATACCTTTAGCCTAGTGGAAGGTGTACTGGGCTCCAAGCCAAGCAATTATTAGTTCATCTCATTTCTATTGAGAGTTATTTGTATTTCACAGCCCTTCATCCCCCTTCACTAGAAAGCAGTCAAGTATTACTCCTACTCCTATTTTACAAAAGTGTTGACTGATAGGTTGCAAAAGGTCACCATTAGTAACATGGAGACTATGATCCAGGTCTCTTACATGCCAGACTCAAGTATCCTCTACTCTGCCTTTCAGAGGGAATGTGTCAAATCTATATGCTCAGCTATGTAGTGTGCATTCACTGTTCTAACCACTAGACTACACTCCCCATAGGGCCAAGACTGGAATCCTGTTCCCCAGCATCCTACTGATGTTCAACATATAGTAGTGTCAATGCTCCTTTATGTAGCCTGATGCACATAGAGACTAGGAGTTACTCCTTTAGTTCAAGTGATAGACCTCTATGCTAGATATCAGAATGTGCAAAGTTCAGACCCTACTCATGATCCAGGATGGGAGTTTCTTTCATCTGAACTCAAATGAATTGTTTTTCCAATTTGTTTTTAATGTGTTGATTTATTTAATACACTAAATGAGAAAACCACCCAAAAGATGTTTCACAGTTAAAATTATGGCGCTCAACAATACACAGATGTCCTATATTTTGGACATTTATTTTTTGACGGCTTGTATCACACACTGGCAGGTTTCATTGTTGAGAAATGTGGTCAGAGCAGACTAAAATTTAAAGTGTAATCTATCCTGCTCTATATTGGCATAGATAAGCAAGACCCACAACAAAATATATGCCCTTTCCTTTAAACGTGTTCAAGATTTATTTTAAATAAATGCGTGGCATTAGGAGTGTGAGGATACAATATTCCAGTTCTCCTAAGGCAGGAATATATTTAGAACCTGGCTGAATGGTAGCTTAATTGAGAACTACAACATTTGGGATGTTGGCTGTTTCATACCAGTAATTAGTCTGCTTTCCCTTATGGGTATGTGCATCAGAGAGTACAAATAGCTAACTTGTATAACTGTTGTTCCTTCATCCACCATCACTTTGGGAAAAGCATAGAAATGGGGTCCAATGTCTGAATAGAAAAATTCTTATTAGCTCATTCTATACCTTTGGAATCCAGCACAGTGTTTATTGCTTTCATTATTCATACCTCAGGCAGCTCAAGCAATACATATAGTGCTATTCTTGGCCTCAACTAAAAACCACCATAATGTCAATGAACGTTTCATAGTTGAATCCCATCTAGGACCAAATTACACTTCACGTGTGCCAATGTTCTCAATCCTTCAATCACTTAAACCAGCTCATGGTACCTCTCACTGGCACAACTAATATTTCCCACCAGGGTAATGACTCTTTCAGACTCAACGATATTCTGTTCACAGTTCTGACTGCACATTAACATTTGAATTCAGGCAGTTAGATCTGAGCAGACTCTAAGGTCCATTATACTGCATTATCTTGAAGTTCACTGGCATTGTAATTATTTAGAAAAATACTTAAAACATGAAACACACATTCCACATTACTAAGTATAGCTTTCATCACTAAAAGTATTTCCATATTCAAAAAGATGTGAATTTAATCCATGCTTTATGAAAGAAACCATTATAAGAAGAAGTTACCATTTGGTTCAATAAGTGCTGTTTAATTTGTAACTTCTCAGAGGATTAATTATATCAAACAAGAGAAACGTAAGAATGAAAGATGGAAGGATTTGTTTATCTAGATTGGTTCAAAAATAAACAGCATCGTGTGTGGCCAATGACACATGAGTTCCAACTGGTACACAAGGGTAACAATAACATTTTAGTTTTGGTTGAGGAAATTTCAGCTAAATTCTGCACACAAATTTGAAGAATTAAGTAATGACTTTGGTTGTGGATTTTTATGCTTGTGGATTTGTGAGCCTTCAGAATCACTGTACCCTTTGCACAAGCCGTCAAGATCAAACCTTAATGATAAGGGTACGTGCTGATGCAAAAAAAGTTCAAGTGTGAGTTAGACCCAGATTCCATGCTGAAAGTCGGTGACCAAATCAATTTAGAAGGCTTTATATGTGTTTGTGTAAACCTGGGTACAAACACTTTTGTGTGATTTATTTACACGCCTTTTAATAATAATAAAAACATTATAATTGTAAGCCGAGTCAGGATGAGCTCTACCCTGACCTCTGGTGGTGAATTGTGGTGAGTTGTGGAAAAGAACTTCAGGGGCTGATCTTGTTTGCATAGGCACACCCACCCCGCCTAGCATGAGCCTACAGCAGCCCAAATGGCTGCTGTGGGATCTCTGTTATTTCTCTGTTATTGGGGCAGGAAGAATAAAGTGTTGTTACCCTGATTATGTAAATCAAGGACAGTGGAACTGTTTTATGATGGAGGGAATTGCCATCAATTAAGTAGCAATAGCTAGACAAGGGACATTGGTTCCAAAACCCAGTGAATAGAGAGAGCCTGGGGACAGATATTTATACCTTTGGGGTATGGGCCCCTCCTGAGGGCCCTAAATGCCAACTGCACCTTCTCCGCTCTCCACTGTGTAATAGCAGAGCTAATTTTGATTCCACTAGGAGTTTGGTTACAGATTGCAGAGCTGAATTCACTTTGGGCCAATGGTGCACCAGCACTGGGGCTCCCCTACTATGAGCTGAAATCACTAAAGAGTTGAAATCACTGAGTATTGTGTTAAGTAGTAGGGGGCCTGAAGATATATTGGTGAGCGGCTCACAGGACGGCTACTGGGAAGGAGCAGCTAGTGGAGAGGAGCGGCTGGCAGTGAAGGCTGCAGCAGAAACCCACGGAGAGGTGGAGCAGTCAGCCATCAGAGCACGTAAGGTGCCCCTTTACTCCCCCCCCCCCATTTCCACACAGACTGGGGTGGGGGTGGGGGTTAAAACTCTGCAGATGAACTTTGGAACTCTGGACTCACCCAGGACAGAGACGAAGACTTTGGGTTGCTGGACTTTGGGGTTGTTGGACTTTTGGGACTTTGGGTGACTTTTGGGTTGCTGAACTCAAGAACCAAAGGAAAAGGATACAGCCCAATTTGCTTGGGGTGGGTTTTTGCTCATAGTTTGTGTTATTAATCCTGTTGGTGGTGTTTCCCCAACATAATGCCACATTGTTTCTCTCTGTCATTAAAAGACTTTTGCTACACTCTGACTCTGTGCTTGTGAGAGGGGAAGTATTGCCTCTTAGAGACGCCCAGGGGAGTGGTATATATTTGTCCCAGGTCACTGGGTGTAGGCTCGAGCCGGTTTTGTATTGTGTTATTGGAATGGAACCCCTAGGTACTGAACCCGGCCCTTGTTGCTGCCAACTCTGACGGGCAGAAGGATTACATAATGATTTTATATAAATTGATGTTATGACCTCACCTGTTGGATCTGTTCACTTTATGGTTAATTCTTTGTTTTGGTAAAAAATTACCATTAATTTCTATTCCCTTTTTTCTATCTCATAACCTGTTTCTAATTAATGGTAATAGTTTACCTTTCACAAATTAGTTGTGTTAAACTCTTCTTATGTGACAAGGCAAACATCACTTTTGAAACTGAGATTGTGAAAGTCTCTTAGAGGGACTGTGGTGGGGCAGAGTGGCCCCACACTGGTACCGCAGGGGTTAACCTTTCCTTCCTAGCTGAGGAAGCTCTACCCTGGAAGCCCCGCTGGTCACGCTCCAACTGGAGCCTAGGTATAAAAGCCTGCAAAGGTGCTCAGTCTGGGCTGACCACTGGAGGAGAATGAGGCACACCGCCAGCTCCGGAGGAGGGACAGCCAATGCTCCAGGATCCAGGGAGCAGATGAGCTGGGATGCACCTGGCATCCCAGACGGAGGTCTCAACAGGAGGGGACAGACTGGAGGACCCCCCCTCCCCAGAGTGGATAACATGATGTTGATGGTAGGAAGTGACCCAGGGGAACTTTAGATACAAGCGCGTTAAAACTGCGCTGATGCTCAGCGTGTTGCGGGCATATCTCCCCTGAGCTAAGAGTGAGGGGAAACCCCGCCAATAGGAGAGTCCTGGGTGGGGACTCGGTGGAGAGGGCGGGCCTGGGTCCCCCTACCACTCTGACCATTAGGATACACTTCCCCGCCTGAGAGGGGGAAGGCTATGGACTCTGGCCGTTGGGCCACACTGCCCAGATACTCAGGACATGACACATGGACTCTGGCCATTGGGCCACACTGCCTGGATACTCGGGGCATGACCCGTGGACTCTGGCCGTTGGACCACACTGCCCAGATACTCGGGGCATGACACATGGACTCTGGCCGTTGGGTCCCACTACCCCGACCAAGGGGCGAGCCTGGGGAAACCGGCCATTGGGCCACATTGGAATGCCCTTAAAGGGACGGGTGTGGGAACTTAAGAGTGGCAAGGTCCCGACCCCCCCATCCACCCCTGCCACAAAGAGGCACTGCGATGCCGGACCTGTCACAGGGACTCTATCCAGCAGTTTATTCCTGTTTAGGTTTTTCAAAACTTAAAAAAAAATAACGATAAAAACAGAAATGTTTTTCATGTCAAATTAAATTAATTCAATGAAAACAATTTTTTAAAATGTAAACATTACTCTGCAGTTTTGAAAACACCAACATCATAACATTGTGCTATTGCATGAAAATCTGAAGGTGAAACTGCTACAAATAGAAAATTAATCTGACCAACTCTGGGAGCCCAGCCAACAACTGATTGCAGAGAGTTTAGATCTAAGTGGGAGTTAGGTGCTGAGTGGACATACTAAACATAGTGATTAGCAAAGGAATGAATTAATAAATACAGAACATTCATAAAGTGAAATTTCCGGGGAATATATATTGTAAAGAGGGGAGTTCTTGTAATAGCAAAATTCCTTCTCATTTACAAGATCCAACAAGTGAGGAGAGACATAATGTGGAAAGAAGCAACTACTGTAAAAAAATGGTTTCTGAAGAGTCCAGGATATGTGTAGTGTTCCTGTTTTTGAATGAAAAGGATGAAAGTCATGTGTATTTAACTCAAGTTGACATCTCCACAGGAGAAAAAGGTAGGTAGGGTTCCGTATATCAGTTGATATCGCTGGAAGCAACAAAGAAACCTAACCTGGATTTCCAAGTGAACAGAAATTTGGAAGCAACTGGAAAAAGAGCCACAATATTGGAGCAGCAGACAAGATAGAGGTGTAGAAAGTGGCATCAGTTAAAACTAAAAGCAATAAGCAGAGCAGAAGGAAAACTAAGAGAGAGGCTTTTAATGTTGATACCAACCACAGATATAACTATTGATGAAACAAAGGAGGAAAAGACACAGTAGCAACCAGCTGAAGCCATTCATCAACCTTTGGACCATGATCCAAACCAGGAAAATGAATCATTAGAAAGAAAGAGGCAACAAACCTGATTGGTGACTCAGTAGTGAGGAAACTAGGCCAAGACATCTGTGGTCCATGTAAAGAAACCAGGATGGTATGTTTTCTCCAGGTTACAAGATAAATTAAGTTACAGAAGGTTAGCGTATTCTTACCATTTACACATGCCACCAACGAAGGGGAAGCTTTAAGCTGATCAGGACTCACCTGAAGAACCTGACGAGAACAAGAAAAGACAGCATTGCAAATCTTCTCACAGATCTTTCTAGCATATGAAGAAAAGAGAAGATTGGTGCTGGAAACCAGTCATTGTCATAGACTGAACTTCTGATTCACAGAACATTGTAAGTTTTTCTGAATAGAATGTGCTTGGACTTGAGGATCTCTGCTTAAGCAGAAAGGCCACCACCTTTCTACTTTCAAATAACAAGTTTTTTTAAGTATGATTTCAAGTAGGTGGGACAAGAACAGAAGATGACCTTCGATCTAAATAAAATCTGCCCGGGACTTTCCTCATGCAATATAAGGCAGAAGATGGAGTTCTTAAGAGATTAATGTTAAAAGTATCTGTACATACAGATGTTCCCCGAGTTACGCAAGATCCGAATTATGCAAATCAGCACTTACGGAAAAAGTTCCGTAAGCTAGAAATGGGAGGGTTTTTTTGTTTGGTTGGTTTTTTGACATAATGGTTGGGTATACATTTCCGAGTTACACAGGCATTCCGGAACGGAACGATTGCGTAAGTCGGGGAGCATCTATAATTGGAGAAGCATGGAAAAAGAGCAAAAAAGGACAAGCAGTATTAATTAAATTTGTGATCTAGAGGGCAAAACTGAAGCTTGATAAGATTCTCATAACTGGAATATCATTATACTATAGGTGTAGTTTTCACTCCATAGAAAAGGAAAAGAAAATAGCAGAGGGGGACATTTGTCAAAAGTATTTAAATCCCAGTGAGATTCAATTAAATACAAAACACAAGAGGTGAAACTTTTCAGATTAGGATACAAGTAATGAAAAATAAAGGAAAAATGACAGTGGATCTCTACTACAGAAGAGCAGGACAGTAAATCAACAAGAACAAAAATTTCCCAAACCAACTCTTGGGGTACTCAGAATACAGGATACCATAACTATGGGGGATTTTAACTACTCAGTGTTGAGTAATAAACATACAGCAGCAAAGATATTCCTGAATTACATAAAAGACAATTTTATGACCCAGAAAGTATAATACATATTAAAATCTCAGCTATGTTTCAGACTTGTCACTCAGACCTGTTCTTCCTCTGTGGACATTGCATTCTCTCCCCAGCTGTCACTCAGTTGAAGAGGTTCCAGCACACATCTCAATGCTGTGACATCTGGGGAGGCATCCCTACATTATAGCTACAATACCACATATGGTCTATCACTCAACTTCTGTAGGAATGGGGTTTGGAAGCTCTGTTGTGGGTATGTGACTACTTCTTGTGGGAGTGTGTCCCCTTCAGTATTTTAGTTTCAGCATGATCCTGGGATTTCCACATCATGGATGAGCCCTAGGTCAGGATTTGTTCCCAAAGGATTTATCTTTCTGCATATATAAAAAAGAAATAGGGCCACTAGGAAATTATATGTCTGGAGCAAAATGGTGTTACAAGAAGGCTTGCTCCTCCAGGTAACTTCCTTTAGTAATCTACTTCTTAACTGTTTACTATGAGCAGAACACTATACTGTCTAGAGAAGTATTGGGATAAAAAGTGAAAGAGCTGGATGCAGTACAGCAAAAGAATTTATACACCCTGAATTTAAACTCCCCCAGTGATACTAGGAGAAGTTACTTCTGGTCTTCTGCAGCTCAGCATCTCCCACAATGCTCATACGTATGAGCTATTCCCCTCCTGTCTGCAGTTTCCGGAGGCAGTTCAAACTTGTAGCCCAGGCAGTTCTAACCATGCCTCCTTCTCCTACCTACTCCCAGATCATCTTCTTTTGTGGCAGCAAAGTGGCAGTTCACGTTGTTCCCCACTTTTCTTTGTGGGCCTTTTATCTACTTTTGGGGGTGCAGTAGCATGCAGCCTCTTTTTCTTCTCCCTCCCCAAGATTGGGTATTGAGCAGGGGGTGGTTTCAATCACCCAAAGCCAGCACTGCAGTGCCTCCTAGCCAGACTCCTCGGCCCTTCCTCGGGCATGGCAGAGCTATCATGCAAACACTGAGCTAAATCCATCAAGTGGTGTTCTGTTTGTTGGGGAGTTCTCACAGGCTCTTTAGGAGTGAACTGCACTCTGCTGGATCTCAGCCCACTGACCCTTGCAGTGCTAGGGCATGGGGCTCTGAGTTGGACAGGCATGTTGGATCCTGTCCCCCTGCCCTGCACCAGAAGGATCTACAGCTGGAACACAGAAAAGCCCAACCTGGAAACACAGAGCAGAATAAGGAGAGACTTCAAGGGAAAAAGAGAAAGCCTTCATCCAGCCGGTCCAGAACAGGACCGGAAAGAAAAAAAGCCCTTAAGCCCTTAAGAAAAAAAGTCCTTCCCTCAAGCCCTAAAATGGGTCTTAAGCTCCTTGGGGAGAGAAGCAGGACTCATGCTCAGCTCACCTTGTTCCTAGCTTGAATCGGGGAACTCCCCTAATGAAATGTCACCCCCTGGGCTAAGAGAGTGAACATGAAGGGGAGGACAATGAGGAAGATGTATCCAGAGAGTTCAATGTGCTACATAAAGCAAGCCACAAAAGACCATGCCTTGGCTGCAGCCGGGTTACAATGCCTGCAATGTGGGCCAAAAAGGCTAAAACAATCTGAAAAGGAAAAGATATAAAAACCCTAAAAGGTATTTGTCCTCTGACTCAGGCCCTCTTCCTCTACTGAGAAAGTGGAGCTCTCAGATTCAGGATGTGGAAAAAAATGCCACAAAGGTTTTATTTTCCCTGAAATATTTGAAACCATGTGCAAAAAAAGGTTGTATCCATGATGTGGATCCAACCTGAGAGAGGGAGCTAGAGGACAGTCCTAAAGGCAAATACCTGCCTTCTAAATTGTCCCCTGAAATAGCAATCCTGCTGTCCCCATCCTTTGATGTGATCAGAGAGGAATAGGAAACCCTGACTAGGGTAAACACATAAGCAGGCATGTACTTAGATATTGCAAGCTGCAAGAGTCAAAAAATGCTGTTATGGATATACCAAAGATCAGTGCTTCAATGGCACCTCTAGCAAAATATATGGTAATCTTGTCTGTCTTTCCCAAAGAGTCAACTGATAGAAGGGACTCTGAGGTTTTGTTGGCCAACCTTAGAACATCCCTAGTGGCTATGTCCTTTGTAAGAGCTCAATATCCTGACTGAATGATCTTACAGCCATAAAGGACAGGGTCCATCCTGACTTCCAGTCTGTACTTAAGAAAATTTCCCTAGCAACAGCCTGTGTGGCAGATGCCTCAATTGATGCAGTGAGATTTTCAACCAGGGCCATGACATCCAACTCGCCATCTGGCATCACCCGTAGAAGGTTGACTCTCACTGCAAACAAATTCTATGCTCATGTAAATTTACAAGTTCTCTCCTCTTTGGGGGGAAAAACTAGAAAAAATAATGGCAGAAAGTTCTGCCAAACTGAAACTGTCCCTCTCCCTGCCCCACTCAGTGTTCTGAAGAGGTACTACAAACCCAACAACAGACAAAAATGCTCCTTTTGTCCATCCTCCTCAAAAAGGTGCCAGAGGGAAGGACAACAGGGTAGTCAGAGGACAACTCTGGAATCAGGGATCAGGTAGAAAATCCAGAGGTGGGTCCCCTACCTCAAGAGCCTGCTATGATGACAAATGACCTCTGCCCAGATCTGAATCTAGGATACAGAATTTCCCACTTCTTAGAGGAATGGTCTCAATCGACCACAGAAAGATGGTTGAGAGATGTAGTGAGTCACAGATACTCCCTCAGATTAAGGGCTCTGTTCTTCATCCAATCCCTCATCTCAGAGACCCCAACGCAAAGTTGTGTTAAATGTATCTTATGGATACTGGAGCAATAGAAGGGTTTCCCTCTGAAGAGTCTTAGGACTATACTCCATTTTCTTTCTTGCCCAGAAGTACATGGGTGTGGGTCAGAGCGCTCCTGGATCTCAAGCAGCTCAACAAAAGACCCTACTTTAAATGGTAACATCCATGGTTTAAGAGGACTTCCTTGCTTCTGTGGATCCAGCAGATGCATATCTCCACATTCCCATGTGACTATGACACTGCATACCACTGAGATTTGCATACTGCAGAGTCCACTACCAGTACCAAATGATCTCTTTTTGGCCTTTTGTCAGCCCCCATGGCTTTTACCAAGATGCTGGTGGTAAGAAAAGCCACATTCAGATCTCCAGACACTCCCCTATATTCCTTTTTAGATGACACCTTGATCAGAGCTCCAACCCAAGCAGCAGCACACAGTGCCACAATCTGGACAGTGGATCTGCTTCAAGCACATGTATTTGTGATAAACTCCAAAAAGAGCTCCTTGACACCCTCCATAAAGAGAGTTCACCTGTGAATGGAAATAGACACTTCTGTGGCAAAGATCTACCATTACTGGATAGATTCCACAAGATCCATAACCTGATATCCATGTTGATAAAGTGTGCAAGGTCAACCATAGCTCAATGTCTAAAACTACTCGGCCTTCTGGTTTCATGTATAGAATCACCCCAGGGGCAAGGTCCTATATCAGGTTCCTTCAGGTCTTTCTTCTGAAAATATGGAACCAGAATGCATGCAAGATCAGGTATTGGTTCCGAACCAGGTCCTGAACTCTCTCACATGGTGGACAATCCCACAGAATGTTTGAAAAGGTCTTCTCATATGTTTTCCAGATGCACAGGTACTCACAACCCATGCCAATTTGACAGGATGGGGAGCAAATCTGGAGCACAAGACAGTGCAAAGTGCCTGGAACCCCAGGGAAAGGAATCAAAGCATCAACTTATTGGAGCTTCAGAGCTTCGAGCTAACCCTACTGAGGTTACAGAATTACCTAGAGGGTGAACATTTTCTGGGCTAGTCATACAATATGACTACTGGTGAAACAAGGGGGAACAAGGAGTGTAACTCTTTATGCAGAATGGAGATAATGGAATGGGAGGGAGGACAACACATATAAAAGGGGAGTTGCACCAAAAGGCAGAATGGTTCAGCATATGCACAGTAAACAACTCAGAATAATGCCTAAATCAGGAAGTCTTCACTCTTATTTTGCAGAAAATTGGCCTTCTGTCAGTCAAATTATTTTGCCAATTGCAAAAACAAAAGTGAATGAAGACTCCACCAGGGAAGCAGACTCTTAATCCCTGGGGGTGGACAGTCTTTTGCACTGATGACCACAAGGCCTGCTATACCCATTCCTGCCCTTTCCACTTCTAGGAAGGTGATCCAGAAGATAAGATCAAAAGATGATAGTGGTAACTTCACAGGTTATGGTTATGGTTCTCTGATATGATAGAATTGAAATTGGAACCACCACTGCAGCTACAAGTGAGACGAGACATCCTTTACCAAGGCTCATTCCTCCATCCAGACTGAGATCATCTACAGGTGACAGCCTAGCTATTGAGAGGGAAGTGTTCGCCATGCTGTTGTCCAAAATGACTGGAACTCTCCTCTTCTCCCAGCAAGCTTCAACTCTAAAGGACTACTTCTTTTTCTAGGCTAAAACAATCTGAAAAGGAACTTGGTTTATGGTAAGATTCCTCAGAAATTACCCAATATTGTTTCACAGAAGTTTCAGATTTTGTCTGTTTTTTTCAGATTTCTTTGCAGTGAATCATGACTTGACTCAGTAATTCATCTGCTTCTTGCTTCTTTTTCAGTTCTTGTAAGTATTTTTCTCTGGTGTATCTGGTATCGGGGCCCTAGAGAGCTTATCAGCTGTGACAAGATTCTTCCTAGGTACATAGCAATTGAAAATAAAACCTCATGAGTTTCATTCAAAAACACTATATCCTAGGTAATAACTCATCTAGGTTTTTTGAACTTAGAAGAGCAACTGGAGATTTATGGTCAATGGACATGAAATTTTGCGTGCACTAGAAAATTTCTGAAATATTTACAAGCCCACATAACTTCTTTTTTCATTTGTGCATGGTGCTGCTCTGTAGAGATGAGTGCTCATGAGGCATACGCTACTGAGCTCCACAATGAAAGTGATTACTCTTGAAGTCTGTCCTAGTCAGAAGACGAAGCATCACCTGAAACTATGGTACTTTTATTTGGCTTCTATAGAGCCCAAACCGGTGGAGTGATCTGGTCTTACTTCCATTCTCTGAATGCCTGACTCTGTTTAGTTCCCCAATACCAGGAATTATATAAATGCAGGAGATTTTGTAATGGCTTTGACTTCTCCAGGTGAGATAAGAATATTCCTAAGTGTATCACTATGCCTATGAATCAACATACTTCATTGACACATTGAGGTTCCTGCATCTGGGTAACCACTTGCACTTTCTCTGGTTCTGGTCTGACCCCTATTCCATCAGTGATGTGGCCTAATTCTGTCTTTTGAGAATTTGCACTTGCTGTTAAGCGTTGGGCCTGCTTTCTCCATCTTTCCAGGACTCCAAAGAGACATTGGTCATATTGGGTTTGAGCTGATCTGTAGTTAAGAATATTATTAATTTGGCAGTGATCTCCTTCTAGACTTTCCAGGAGTTGTGACATTTTGTTCTGGAAGAGTTCAGGAACAGATGATATATCATATGGTAACCTATTGAAACAAATCTTCCAACAAGTGTTAGAAGGGTCATTAGTAATGCAGATTCTGTAGCATGTAGCATCTTTGAAAACCCAGACTGGGCATTCAATTTTGAGAAGACTTTTGCTTCACTAAGTTGTCCAAGGCAATGTTCAGTGCATGGGACTATGTGTTGCTCTCTATAGATATTCTCCTTGATCTTGATAAGATATACACAGATCCAAACCTTGTCATTTGGTTTTAGGACACTATGATGCCTACACATCATTCATTTGGGGTGTCTGTGACACTTTGGAGATTCACCCAGACCAGTAGGGGGTTGTGTCACCACTTGCCCTTTAATCCTATGCAGCTTTGGCTCAGAATCCTGACATCAGCAGCCTGCTTACAGCACAGTGACCTCACCCTGGCTTTCACCAGCCTACTTACTCCATGCAGGGTGACACAACTGCCCTTCCAGGCCCAAGTCTCCCCAAAATTGTCTCCTCTGCAGTGCTTTGTTCCTCTCATTGTAGTACTAACAAAAACTTATCAAGTTTGCTGCTCCTTTAAAGAGATAGGTTTCAGAGTAGCAGCCGTGTTAGTCTGTATTCGCAAAAAGAAAAGGAGTACTTGTGGCACCTTAGAGACTAACAAATTTATTAGAGCATAAGCTTTCGTGAGCTACAGCTCACTTCATCGGATGCATCCGATGAAGTGAGCTGTAGCTCACGAAAGCTTATGCTCTAATAAATTTGTTAGTCTCTAAGGTGCCACAAGTACTCCTTTTCTTTTTAAAGAGAAAGTACACAGCATCAGCCTGTTACTTTGGCTGAGGATTTTACTCTTCAGTGTGAAACATTGTACTGAGATAGTTGTGTGATAAAATAAGATAAGATAAAGAACAAAGAACAGATATTTAGGTGGTACCAAGTAGAACTGGGATAGAAAGGTCACAAACCAAACAAGTGAAAATATGCTTCTAGGACTAAAATGTAACATAACAAACTAGAGTCTTTTGTTCAAAGTAGTTTTCTTATCACAGTCATTCTTCCGGCATGGCTGGCCAGTTTTTGGTCAGAATCCAACATAGAGTTCAAAGCGCTGGGTTTCTTTGTCTCCTCAGGTGAATGGCTTTCTCTCTCTGCTTATATCCTCAACATTACCTTTGAGCTCCTGGAGGGTTAGCTTCCCATGTCTACCAAGGAGATGAGATCATGTTAATTTCTGAAGTCCGCTGCACTTGCCATGTTACCTATGTGGCTATCTCCCCTACTTGCTAGTTTAATAGCTTTGTTTACCTTTTCTGTAAATGTACTTCCACTTTCTCTCCATGCTTAATTTACACTGAAGACACATTCAAGGAGGCGGAACCACACATTGTGTAGGGAAGGGTGGCTTCAGCTCTACCTGCCAAACACACTTTAAGAACATATTTCCAGCACTTATTTATAATTTTTCATGTCTTGCCCATACATATGACACACAATAATATTAATTACCACTATGTTACCAGTTCACATATAGTACCTTACACAATTCCTTTTAGGTACAGATTATGACAACAGTATCTACTCTGGAAATGACATCCCTCTTTTCCAGGCAGCTGACCTCTGCTTTCACCCTGAGGAGTAAAGGGAAGGAGACTACTCTAGGTGTTGACCGAGCAAAAGGCTTTGCATTTGGTATAATTTTAATGGTGTATTTTTCCCTCTAGTTTCCCCAGTCCTTGGAACAATTTTGGGAACCTCTTCCTCTTCAGTTACTAGGTCCCTGGTTACTGGTTCTATCCTTATAACCAGGTGTAGAGCTGTGATTGCTGGGCAGCCAGTGTGTATGCCATCTACAATGAAGACCTCTGGGGATGTAGTCTTCTTTCCAAGTTTTAGTGGCCAAAAGTTTTCCTTTCATGTTTAATGGGAACTGTCCTGGACCTTTCAATATCTTTTTTGTCTCGTGAAATGTTGGTTCTTTCATTCTCCTATAAAGTGATTCTGGAATCACTGTTATATCAGCACATGTGTTAATGTTTGAAGTCTATTTAATACTTTCCCAGTGGGAGTGTGGTGATCCATGGTGGTTCTTTTTTGGTATCTCCTACCGCGCCAAGCTATATGATCTCAGTGTCGTTTCTTAAGACAGCTGGTACCATGTGTTTAGACCAGCAGACTCCTGCATAATGTTCCCTTTTTAGACATTTCCTGCAGGTGTTGTCCCTTGCTGTGACGTGGTTTGCCAAACCACGGACATTCTTTCATTGTATTCATTTTCTTTACTTTATGTTAGCATAGCCCTCTCTGGATCCCTTTGTGTTTGTACTGGTTTGGGAAGGTGTTATTTCTGGGCAGCCTGAAGTATTTTCCTCCCCATATCTATGATTTCTACAGAAGGTTCCTTCTCAAAGTCATTTCTAAGAACAGTGTGCTGCTTTTTTATGTATTGACTTTGAAGGACTATGTACTCGGCTATTTCTAGAGTGGAGTCCTTCTGAGAGATGGCGATCCCCCAGCCCTACAGCAAGCTTGTCTTTGATAAGTTCTTCAGTCATCTTCCCATAGCCACTGCATTGTATAAGGTTGTACAGGGTTGTTATGAAATAATTTGCTGACTCCCTCTTCTCTTGCTTGCCTAAGTGAAATTGTGCCTGCTCAAAAATCACATTGCAGCATGGCATGAAATGCTTATCCAGTTCTTCTTCAACTGCGTAGAACTGTATTGAACTGTTTCATCTGAGCAGATGTGAGGCTTCTGGAAAGGATAAAGTACTTGCTCTGGGTCCCATTGTACAGAGCAGGGTATAACTTATTTCTCCTGATTGCTGATCTAATCCAGAAGCCTGCCAGAACCTCTGGAATCTGCTTGCCCATCTCTCAGTGTACTGGACATTGAATTCTGCTGGGGATGGCATTAGAAAAAAGATTGAGTCAGATGTAGCCATCATTCCTGTTTTACCAAACTATAGAGACCCCTCCCCCTTTATTTTCTTTGCTGCCTCTGTGTGGAGTAAGGTGTTGAGGCCCTTTAAAGAAGCAAACTGGTGTTGCTATGGATCTAGCCTTAGTTTGTGTCTCTTACTTTCTTAGCCTTGCTCCCTGGTCCAGCCTGGACTCCCCATAGCAGTTCCCTCTGGGCTTTTTGTATTTTCAAGCTTCTTCTCTGTCTGCTCTGCTGATAGTGTAACCCACACACCTCCTGGGTGTGGTGTTCGGTCCCCTACAGTGACACCAAGACCACTTAGATTAATGAGCCTACTACAGCTTTAGCTAATGGTCACATTGCTTTTTAGCTCATGCAGGAGAGCAGTGATGGGCAACCTGTACTGCTTCCTGCAGCTTCCATTGGCTGGGAATGGCGAACTGTTGCTACTGGAAACTGTGGGCGGCTGTGCCTGTGGATGGTCATTGTAAACAAACTGTCTCGCAGCCAACCAGTGGATTACCCTTATGGGCCTCAGGTTGCCCACCACTGAAGTAAAGGCTCAGAGGTCCCAGGTTCAATCCTGCCTGCTGACAACTGGGGTCTGTCAGCGTTATGCTAGTGTAGTTTTTAGGCTGTTCTGGCTCGGCTGGAGGGCTTACTTGTCTGGTTCCCTCCTCCACTTTTTCCAAGGGGTGTTCTCTGACCTTTTGGGTCTTTATTCAATCCCACTCTGACCCCACGTACAGACTACAGAGATCCAGCATACCGTCGTTGGGGGCAAATACAACTGACTTTTTCTGTTTACACACACTCTTACCTCCTTGCTCCATGCCCCCAGTGGTCACTCTAAATATTCACAACTAATACCACAAAAACCACCCTTTTATTTTGCTATGTAAAAACTACCTCTTCACACAGGACAAAGAGTACTGGTATTTGTTTCAAGATCACAAAAATCAGGTCTAACATTAACATAGAAGTAATGGCATCTTTGCCTATGGTGGTATATTCTCTGAGTAGTTAGTGCATTGGAACATGAGAAGTAAGTTCCTTTTAGAGAATTCTGTGCCTGCAGACACAAGGATAATAAATAATCCTGATCAATTTTTGTTTACAGCTGTACATTTCCTGCAGGTAGGGAACAGCTCTTGAGAAATCTCCTTGGTTCATTCTTGGAGTTCATTCTCTCCAGTGCAGCTCAGAATCTTCCTTTTAACCTTTCTTCTCCAACTTGGTTCATGTCTCTTTCTTTAAAAAATAAACTGCAAAGCGCAACACAAAAAAAAAGTTTTGTCCCTCTGTCCCATCCATCTGATGGATAAAGATAGCCTCAAGAATGATAGTTTCTTAATTTTTTTCTAATTTAGAAATAGCAGAATCCTGTCCCTTCTCTCTTTTTGTCCTTCTCTGAAGGCTCTGCATGGTAACATCACAGGTGTCCCTCAGATGAAGTGCTCTCAGCTCCAAACTGAGGGACAGCTATTAAGTCGATGCTATTTGATTTTCTTTTTGCAGTTTACTTCGAAGGTTTTTTGTCTCAGCGCAAGCTCTGTCTCTAACTCCACTCTTTTTCAATGCTTGGCCTAATGTTCTCAGGTGCAACAGTTCCTCTCCCTTGTGCCTCTTTCTTGCTTGTGAAGTTTTGAGGAATTAGTCCAGTTCATGGTCTCTTATAACACTGCAACCCTGTTGCAATCAGTAGTCCCAATTTTGCCCCAAAATCCAGTTGATGTTGGTCTCTCTTTAATTTTCTAACTCTTGAAAGTCATCAAATGGGAAGGTTTAAGAAACTAAATAGGATATAATACAATCGCAATGCATTGCAACCACAATTCAATTACGTGGAGTGTGAGATCCTAAGGCAGCAAACATTTAACCCTGGGTTTTAACTTAAGCTAGTGCTTAAATGTATCCCTATTCAGAAAACACTTATTTTTATTTTCATTTATTTTGATTTACTGTAAAATACACCCATCCATTATTCTGGGCAAGTATTGCTAAGTCATATAAAAGCATTTTACCACTGCTGCCTACAAACTGATTTTTTTAATACTGATGGAAATCTTGTTCTTTGAATATCCATCTTTAACTATTTTGGGAGATTCCATAGCTTATATGTTCAAAATGGACCTCTTAAATAATCTACTTCAGCGGTTTTCAAACTGTGGGTCGGGACCCCATTTTCATGGGGTCACCAGGGCTGGCTAAGACTTGCTGGGGATAAAGCTGAAGCCTGAGCCCTGCTGCCCAGGGCTGAAGCCAAAGCCCAAGGGCTTCAAGCCCTGGGTGGTAGGGTTCAGGTTACAGGCCCCTAGCCTGGAGCTGAAGCTTTTGGGCTCGGGTATTGGCCTCCCCACCCAGGATGGTGGGGCTTTGGGTTTTGGCCCAGTCACCCAGGGCAGCTAGGCTTAAGTTTCAGTCCCCACTCCTGGGGTCGTGTAATAATTTTTGTTGTCAGAAGGGGCTTGCAATGCAATGACGTTTGAGAAACCCTGAGATTCTACTTTATTTCTTACACTCCTGAGGGATAGTATCAACTGATTTCTAGTCTCCGTTAGTTTCCTTCTTAGCCTAAGTAGGTGAAATTCACTTCTGTGCGTAGGGCCAGAAAAAAGCTATGCATCTCTCAAATACCACTTGTGTCATATTTTGAGGATGTAAGTTGTGCATAGACTTCATGCTGGCCCTATAATTGGGGTGATGAATTTCAGTTACTGTGAATACATATCCCATACCTGCAGTGATGGTAGTTGCACAACCGTCCTTGCTAGCTTATTCTGCTATTGACTTGATCTTGTTGATATAAAGTGCTTCCCACTGTGTTGCTCAGTTTCCCCTATATTTTAGTCTATAATTATTCATTGTATTAACTGATGCAAATAATCAATCATCCTGTGCAACTTCTTTTTCATGTAAACAGATGAAAATGTTTTTCATCACTGGCGCCCTGTTTTTTAATTCTTTGCAGACACATGGTACATAGTATTTTCTGTGCTAGTGATATCAGCTAGTCATGGCTGATGCAGATGTAGATGCATATAAAGTAATATGTGAAACAGTGTAGACTGTAACATTGTTAAATATATGGAAGATACTTAAGAGTGTCCAGTGAGTTGCCACAGGGGAATGATCTCATAACTCCAGTTACAGATATTTTTTTAAAAAAGCTATGAAAAACTTCTTACTTTGGAATAATCATATTGGCCCACTGAACCTTTTAAAATGTAAAATTAATAAAACAAAGATATGAGTTTTCAGATTTTGCAAAACTGTATAGCAACTAATATTGCTTCAGCAGTTTGGTTTCAGTGTTGGGAATCTGTGTTATATCCACAAACCCCTTAGGAGAAAAAGAATCTTTTATGAGATTAAGGGAGAAAAGGTTCTCCTACTCTTAGAGCTGTGTAAAACTCAATGGTCTCGGTAGAATTTCAGACAGACCATTTATTTATTTTTGGATTTGGTTCATGTGGGTTTGGACCCCAGAGTTCCTTAAGGAAAATGACTGCTATGGGTTTGTGAGCTATGTTTGTTTGAAAAGCTAACTTTGAGCCTGATCCTGAAAAGCGCAGACCATCTGCAAGTCCCATTGAAACCAGGGGGATTCTCAGCAACTTTTAGGATCAGGCTAATTATTTACTATGTCAGTCTTCATGTTACAGTTTGGTTTTAGTCAGATATCGTTTGGGAATGTACAGTCTCTCTGATCTGTCTGAGTTCCTGATATGTTGCCCAATTGTAAAGATTCATGTGCACGTGGTATTGTCTGCTGACCAGTATAGTAAACTGTACTAATTAATAGTGTCCCTAACCTGTGGCTGCACACTTTGTCGTGTGTATGGACTATGGCCCCAATTCATCAAAGCTCTTGAACACATGCGTAACTTTAACATTGTAGTCAATGAGACTATTCACATGTTTAACGTTACGTATGTGCTCAAATGCTTTGAGTTGGGGCATATGTGACTTGTACTGGTATACAGAATTAAACTTTCATGAGACACAGACAACAGCTTCCCCAGTTGGGAAAAAAGTCAGAGGAACTGCAGCTGCCTTTCACTTTTTTCAAAGGAAAGCTGTTGCACTGGGTATGAGTTGATAGCAAATGCATAAAGCATTAAAATGAAATTAGAAGTCTTTCCCCAAATATACACACACACACACACACACACACACATAATTAAATCTTGGCATAATGGAAACCTCTGTTTGCAGTGTCACACAATTTTGTGAAATAAAAATGTCCTTTATAATACTGGATATCGTTGTTAGCGTGTTCCATTTAAAATATTTTGGTCATTTTAATCAATGCCAAGGCAATGCTTATTCAAAGGAGAAAAGTGGAGGGTGTGGGGAGAGCATGAAGTATTTTCATACTGTTTTCATTTTTTAATACAATGCCCTTGGAAAAAGAGGCAGATGGTGACATCATAAATTTGGAATTCTAAAGTCACAAACAGGAATTCAGACAACAAATGGGAGTGTTTAGGAATGTACATTGTAAAAATAAATCAATCAAAGTCAAAAGAAGGAAAACTATAGTATTGAAATGTGGTTATTTTCATGTAGATATTTCTGCTGTAGATATATCCTTTTCGGGTTTACTTTTCCTTGAAGTTTTTTTGTTAAGTTATTACAGTCCTTGGGGCTCAAAAGTTAAGAGCTTTTACATTTGTCCCTTTTTCACTCAGTAAAACTACTACCGCACTCTTCATCCTGATATTTATCACTCCACTGGAATGCTTAATTCAGTTTTGAAGTTTCATATAATACAGTAGAGTTTACTTCATCTCTCTAGGTAGCAGCCAGGGAATTATATGTAGTGGTGATAAAACTTTATTGAATACTACATAACAGGAAGTTTTTGTGAATTCTGAGACTTTGCTGGGAGGGAATATATATTTACATTTTTTTCTCCTTTGTACCTGAGTACTTCACGGGGTTAGTATTTAAATGATCTATGGCAAGGTCTAGAGCAGCCTCTTCTTGAGATTTTTTTTCAATCTTATTTTATTGCATTAGACTGCTCTGACTCAATTATATAAAAATCTGTGGTACCATATAAACTGTGCACCCTTGTTTTGTTTTGTTTTAAAGTGGACTTTTGCTTTGTAAGCTACTGTACCTATTTGTTCCTGTTTCCTTAATATTGTTTTATCCAGATGTTGGAAGTTAAAACACCCTTCCCCCCGCCCCCATCCAGTGTCACTCTGCTACTTTCCATAGGCAACATTCACTAAAGCCAGGCAGTGGAGGAAATAACAGATGTGTTAGCCTCAAATTATAGGCATAAAAATAACTTTAATAAAATAGGTATTAAGTGACAGCACTTTACAAAAATCCAGATCTAATTTACTCTAGCCTAGAAAGCAATAATTTAAGGGAACCTCAGCACGCATCTATGGATTCCAGATAGTTTGTTGCAGTGTGACAGTAGCTTGGATGATGACAATCCCAGCTTGCTGTCAGCACATTCCAGGAGGGGCTGTCGGGGTGTGTTTGCGCTAGCCACTTTGCTGCCTGTAACGCTATTGTTTTGTCACAATTAAAATTCCATTATATATCTGATCATTCATGCCGGAGGAACCCTCCCTCCCCATTAATAATAATAATAAAGAAAGTCAGCCACTCTGACTTTGAATCCAGACAGAATTGTCACCCTGGCTTTGCTCTCCTTTAACCAGGCCTTTGGTTCCTGCTGTTCACAGAATGCTGCAGATGGCTGCCTCAGCAGGAAGCCCTTCCCCCTTCCTTAATGGAGCTCGTGGGAATGCAGGGATCCTGGAACCAAAGCCCTCCTTCCCTTCCAAACCTCCTCTCCAAACCCCTACTGACTAAAAGGAAAAAAATCCCCACATCCCTGGAAACATTTTTGCCAGCCTGTTTTTCAGTAAAAACTTAAATTAACCACTTCACTCCTGATTTATAATAAAGATTTGTTATTGAAACAGCTTCTCTTTAATGTCCTGAATCATTTCCACCCGTTTATTGAAGTCGCCCATTTGGGTTGAATTATAGCATCCCACTTCCATTATGTAATAATTTCAAATAAACGAAAACAGGTTTGAACTCTGCAACAATTAGCAAAGTTTTAGCACATTCCCCTTTCCCCTCCCAGACCTCCTCTCCAATTAAAAAAAAAAAGAAATGAATTTAAAACAACTTGGTTTAGTCATTTCATAATTTTCTTTTCCTAATCAAAACCTTCACCCACATTTGCTCTAATGCATCATATGGGTTAAGTTATGGTTTCTCATTTATTTTCAAGTGCAAAATAAAAACAGCTTATACATTGTGATTTAACATTAGGAATGAAGGAGTTAAATGCATGAACACAGCACTCCATTTATAATTTTTGTTAGGCGCTCCACACTGCACATTAGAGTGAGGTGTGTCTTATAAAGAGGGTGTTTATATTGGATTTGATATAGTTAAGAGATTCAGCTTACATATAATAGTCTCCTCTAAGAAGGAGCATAAAACAGAATGAGTTCAGTGGGATTTGCTCAAGTATAAAATATAGTATAAAAGCCTAATCTTATAGACTAGTACCAATCACAGAGGAATTCATCTTTTGCGAAATATTCAGTACAGAGGTGAAAAAAGAAATAGGGGCCAAATCCGTAACTCTTACTCACTGGAGTAATCCTGTTGCTTCCCACATGACCTTCATTGACATGTCTCAAGTGAGTAAGGGTTACTAGCATAAGGGTTGCAGGATGGGGCCCATAGTTTAAATAAAGAAATTTGAAAATTCTCTTTGAGAATAAAGGCCCTGATTCAAATAGGAATTTTTCCATCGACCTTAATGGGCTTTGGATCAGGCCCAAATCTATTTGGGAAACATTACAAAATATAAACCACAGTAGTAGAAGTCTCAGACATTAGTTTATTCTATCAAGAATGTTGGTCTCTTCTTAAGGCTAGTATTTTCATCATAAAGATTTTAAAAATACTTAGGTTCAAATCAGGACGTTCACAGTAGCTGCTCTATATAATTGATAAATAGCTGGAACATTAGAAGAGTCTCTAGACCTGAACCAGAAGTAGTCAGACTCAAAAGTTTAATATGATTTCTATTAAATAAGTTAAAATTGGCTTCAGTAGTCCACCTAACCTTGGATTGCACCTGACCAAGGTGGAATTGGCTTCAGTTTCACCCTTAGCAGTGCACATAAGACCTCTGGTTTCTTTCACCGCCCTTTGAAGAGGTGAAGCCTCTTGATCAAGAATGTAATGAACACCACAGCAGAATAAAAAGGAAATAGTTAAAATCTATGAGTCTATGGAAGCACACTAGAAAAATGGATTAAAATGGAAAGTGCCATATGATGCACACTGGTGGGGATTAAAGCAACGGGTTCATTAGCTTCACAGTAAGAACAGTTTAGAGAGGATTGTAAAGTGGAAAAATAAATATACATCTGCACTTAAACACAAGTTTTTAAAAAAGGAACATATGGTGACCTCTGAGTGCCAGTTTTTCTTAATGAAGGTTGCAAAGTCTGTTACGCTGGATATAAAGTCTGAACGAAGACACAGTAATAGTACAGAACTTCTTTGAACTGATGGCATCTTACTCTGGGGTTGTTACTTCGAGTTTGTTTTCTGCCAATAGGGCTGTGATTCAAAATACCATCAAAGGTTGAAAGTTTCCAAAACTGCATCTGCATATGTAATTTTTAAGGAATCTATAGAAGTACATACTAGGAATGATAGGGTTTACCAGAGTAATGGGCAACTCTGAAAACATCTGATACATTATCTGTCAGCTGAAAAAATTACACTCCTGCAAAGCAGGCAAGTGCTGTTCTGCGACAGATGACAGATGTCAATAGGAAAGCAGGAATGAATAGAAAATTGCTAAAACTAGAAATATTAAAAAGGAAAAATAGTAGATATTTTGTTGCCAGATACAAAGCCTCTAATCTTCCCAATAATGAGAAATAAATGGTGAGTGATGTCATCATAGAGTATTCTTGTCAAATGGTCAATGTTTGGGCTTTGTGGTTTTTCAAAGACAGATTTATTGCACACAATAAGGGGAAAGTTCTACAAAATGCACTCCACAAAAAAAAATTGTGTATGATCTCATTCATTATGACTTTTACTGTATAGCAGAATGAGAAGTGATCATAGCAGAGATACTTGAAAGGTGAAACGTGATCAAAAGTTACTTAAATATAATAGATAAAACATGAATTGCATTTCAGGTGCAGGGGAATAGTCACCCTGGAAATGCTCTAAATGTTTGCATGTGTAATGGTTCTGCAAGATCCAGCACGCTAATGATGGGCCATTGCACTGAGCTAAAAAGGAAATCCATTCCTGTATGCTACCCATATCCAAGTCCATTAAGAAATAATGGTTGTAAGATGAAAGTCGTCTTTCAATGAAAACGTTTGGCACACTATGATGAAAAGTCAACAATCTGCTTTTAACGAGAGACACTGGAAAAACGTTGGTTAACATACCACTGAAAATATTAATTCTCCTTAATGGCAGGATGCAACACAGCTTTTTATAGTTTTTGATCCATGTCATAAATTTGGCCATGACAAAGGGATACTCCAGCTTTAGCTCACTGGCAGGAACATTAGCTGTTTCCCAGCAGTAAAAGGTTAGTTCTTTGGATTCTTTGTAATGCACTAAAGGGCCAAATTCTTAGCCTGGAAATAAAGTGGGATAGGCCAAAGAGTGAGAGGGGAAAATAATTGTAGTCAATGTGTGGGAGCTATAACTGATTTTGCTTAAGATTTCAGAGCAAGCAAACCGCAATTTTTTTTAATGCCAGTCTCATTGCCAGAGTATCTAAGTATAACACTAATGGGAAGATTTATTTTAGGATGAAATAATGAAGGCTAGCAGCCTTAGAAACTTAGATGTTCCAGTCATTTCTGGTCTGTTCTGTATTGATGTCTCTAATTAAACCAATTGTATGTATGTATGTATTGTTTTCTCTTTATAGTTGTACAAAGTGATACTCCTCAGAGGAAAGTGTTGCTCCTATGAGTTTGCAGAAATGAAATTTGGCTTCACAGCCCCTTCTGTGGAACAATGTATCATGTGTTCAAAAGCTGGAGATGGAGTTGCCTCTTTAGTAAAACTGATGTAAAAGTTTGATCATTTATTACTTCAACAGCAAAGGCATATGCCAGCTAATACCATCTTCTGGGCCTGGTTCAGCATGATCTATTTCCCTTACAATAAACAGAAGAGAAAGATGGAAGTTACAGAACAAAAAGAATTCTTAGTCCATTCATTCCTGCAAAGACAGTTTTGCTCCCTATGTCTTAAAATCATGGGGCTAAAATCTTGACCCTGTTGGATTTGATACCCTATTGTTTTTGTCTAATAATGACAGTAATAATAACTACATATTATTTAGCACTTTTCATACATAGGTGAAAAAACTGTTTACCAAGGAAGGTATCAGTATTATTATCTTTGTTTTACAGGTGGAGAAATATTGAGGTAGCCAGAGGTGAACTGAGTTGGCTAAGGTCACCCAGTAGGTTAGTGCCAAAGCCAGAAATAGAAGGTAAATCTCCTGAGTTACAGTCTAGTGGCTGATCCACTAGACCACAGTAAGTCTCATGCTCTAAGTTTGAATCCCAAGTGATATGTCCTTGTAACAGAGAAGTTGTCCCCTTAAATGAAGTCGGATCCAGCTCTCCTGGTCCAGTTACAACCTAGTTTGGTGTAATGAGGAGCCGGGACTGCTCCTGGGAGTTATAAGTGAGAAGAAAAGTAGAGAGAACTCAGAAGAAGAGCAGAGGTGAGCTGAGAACTTCAGGGAGGGGATGCTCCTGAAGGAGGGAGCATTAAGAGTTCCCTGGTTGAGCAGTGGAGCCAGATCAGGCTGGTGAAAATGGAAAGCAGGAAGACAGCTGGGGGGTCACCTACAAACTTTCCCAGACCAGACAGCTATGGCTAAAGAGGGCTGAAAGCTCAGAGCAGCAGAGGGTCTGCTGGCTTTCTGAGCCAGAGAGCTGAATCTGGAGGCCAGAGAGGGCTGAAAGCTTGGATATGATGGAGGAGTAGCCTGCTAATGTCTCTGGGTAGGAGCTGAAATCATACCTGGGAAAGAAACAAGGCAGAGAAGTACCCCAGCTTGGGGGACTGGGGTAAGGCATGGTGAAGCCACTGGAGCCATACTTGAGAGCCTGAATGTGGTGCGAGAAGCAAGAACTGTATTAGAAAGCTGGAGCACGGTGAGACCTATGCTTGGTGTGTTGATGGACTGTTGGGATTTGAAAGTGTGAATGTGCCATTTGGACTGTTCTGGAGGTTGCTGGATTATTGTTGTGGGATTTTTGTAATAAATTAACTGCACAAAGGACTACATCTATGTGAAGAGCTTGTGTGAAGTTACTGGGGACTCTAAAAGAAAGAGGAAACTGAGGCATTTGCATCTGTCATACCTCAGCCTGCTGCTGGAGGGCACCCGGGCTGGGCTGCCTTATCACAGTCCTCTTTCTTGGACATTTACCCTAAATTGTTACTTTTTGAATTTTATCCTATTACTCCCACATAAAACCCTATGTACCTCACATAATTCCTCTCTCTAGGCCAGATCATCCCTTCAAGTGGTCATCACAACCACTCTCTTATCCTATAGATAAGGTCATAAAACTTGGCACATCTCTCTGAAGACCAGATCCATCTATGCAGACACCTTGGGAATGTGAATGGGCTCTGCACCCAGTATGCCCCTCTTTGTCAGCCCTGGTCCCCTGACAGGAACATTGCCTCAGAGTCCCATCACCATAACTGCTGATGGTGATGGGAATCTGTGGGTAATCCATAGAAAAGATATAATATTTGTGGGGATAAACTCAATGGACCCTGAGGGGAATAATGTTCTTCCTCACCATAGCTATGTCCTTGATTTACCCACTCCTTTCTCAGTCCTTCCACCTCTAACTTGGGGCCTGCATGAGTGGGCAGGCAATGTGACGGAGGTCAATCATTTAACCTGGTGGGGACAATCCCACCCTCGGTTAGTGTTTAGTCATTAAGTCTTTGTAGACAAGAATCTCGATCTCCCCACTTGTTTTGAATTAACATCTAATTAATATATTGTATGGGGAGGACCTCTGGGATTTTATCCCTAGTGTCAAAATATTTCCCTTATTTCTGAAGTAATATTGTCTCTTAAAAGGTAAAAATCATGTAATAAAAATATTGGTAACCTCAGATTATTAGAATTGTTTATGCTGTCCGTTACCTTTCTGTGTTTGTATTTGGATGGTGAAACTGCTTGGCATAGAGTGCTCATGGCCCTTTTTGCTAGTTTGTTTTCTAGTCAATTTTGCTATTTTGTGCTCCTGCACTACAAAGTTTTTTGTGTTGCAAACATTGCAAGTTTGTGTTCATGGGAGTGTTTCTAAGGGTTTTAGTTTTTGTAAAAGCCTGTTTGTTTTGTTTTGTTTTGCTAAACCTGAGTTATGTCCAGATCTAAGATCTGCTTTTGTAAAACATCCATGTTGTCCAGGTTTGGTGTTCCTTTCAGAAAAACGTACTTTAAAAAGAGTGAGAGGGAAAGGAAAAATTGCAGGGAGTGAGACGAAAGGGGTATCATTAAACTATGCTGCAGCTAAGACATCTATTAATAGAAATGTTATCCTGTGCTTTGACTAGAGTAGTGAACTGACACCTGGTCTGGCTGGTGACCTCCTTCCTGGCTGACACTCTGAGCAGAAGGATTTTCCAAGATGTCCATGCTCCTGGTCTTAAGAGAGTGGGAAGGAGGCATTTAACTGTGTGTGTGAGAAAACAGCATGCAAAATAAATGAATAAAGTGTGGGTGGATGGGGCGAGAAGGGGAAGGAGCATAAACAGGCACACTTTTGCATGTTTCTCAACAGCATTGCTTCTTATACATGTGTTTCCAGGTGTCAGTTCTTGGATCAAGGATTCCAGATTCTGTGCCTTCCCATGACATACTGTGATTGCTGTCAAAGATCTACAGATCATGGGAGTCTCTCACACCTCCATTGTGATTTTTTTTCCTTTTAACGTTTAAAGAAACAAAGAAAATTACATGGGAAAAAAAACCTGCGTTAAAATAACCTTGATATTTTCATTGTGAAACTCGCTTAATTTCGCCTAAGTAATGCAGTCCATGTGGTATAGTATTTAATACCACACACTGATTTCAAACCTCTGCAATGCCTAACATGACCATGCAGAAGTGTACCAGTGATGGAAGAAGTCTTAACACTCAATTTCCTTATTTTGTGGATTTAAGTTAGAACCATTGCATCACTTTCTCATGTTTTGTTTTGTTTTAATAGAAAATATTTGGAACAAAGGTATTTATGGAAGCATAAAACTGTTTGCTTGTGCCATTTACTATCTCAGAATATTACCATGCCCTCAGTTCTGTCCTGGATTGGAATGAGAGCACCTGGGGGTCCGGTTTGGACAGAATCCAAACTATGGTCCAGATTTACTGGAACACTCCAGCAGTGCAAAGGGGCTGGAAGCCGGCTGTATCACAGCAGCTGAGAATTCCCCTGACTAGGTGGGGCCTGAGCTGGCATGGCCAGTTACTATACACACCCCCAATTCCACCCCCTCAGCCCTTGCAGAGGACAGCAGTTCAGAGGGGACTAGTCTCAGCTGGTGGTTGGCCTCTAAGGGATTGAGACCAGTACTAGCTTGGGGCTACTATAAATTAGCAGAGTCAGCCTGAGAATCAGGGAGCCACCAATGGCTTCAATACCAAGTGAAGACTAAACACAGCCTAGAGCCTACTGTTTCTGTGACGTAACTTTTCTTTCCTTTCAGTGTCCATTGGTTTGCATGGTCAAAGACCTGAATGGGCTGACTCAGTAGATCTTTGCCATCTCCAGTGTCCGTCAATCATGGACTATGTTTAGTGGTTAATGCTGTGGAGGAAACAGGGCTGAGGAGAGGCTGCACAGCGGAAAGAAATCTCAGAGGCATGCTGGATTCAACCAGAATGACTCCAGGACTCTGGGTGAGTCCTGCTGCACCAGGAGATTTGTACCACCCTTCAAAAGAGGGCAGCATTTGCTTTCCGCACCTGGCCCTACTCTGCTGACCATTACAGAAGGGTCTCATAGCACTGCCTTACCTCCGCCTTCCTTGCCCCCATTGAGCAGCCTAGCAGTGGTGCTATGCTTCAACATCTCCCGCACAGGGTATCTGAAATCCTTACTGCATTTTAACTCAGTCCTAACTCAGGCAAAACTTCCACTGATGCACTGGAAATTTTTCCTGAATAAAGATTGAAATAAACATAAGGAAAGACTCAGGATTTGACCCAGGATGCACAAGGACTAAGAATGTGGCTGGCCCCCTGGGTAAGTTAAAAAAAATGTGGGGGATGGAGACCATGTTTCTTTGTGCCCTCTCTCACCTTCTTGTCATTCAGTGCATACTTACTCTATTGAACAGATTTTTCAAAAGAACTCCGTGCTCACAGCTAAATGTTCAGAATTGCTCAGCAGGTTGGGTGCATACTGGGTGCAGAGTTCTTTTGAAAAAATCTGTAAGTGTGATACTGGCAGTTGCTAGGTGCAGAACACTGTTGAAAATCTGGTCCTATTATAGATGCTTAAATGGAGAGAGGAGCTCTTCTGAAAACTGGGGCTCAGATTTGGATGCCAAGTCTAGTGTATTGACAACAATGTAAAGATAAGCTGTCTTTTAAATTCTTAGAGGTTTTCCAGGTCCAGCTTGCAGGGTAGGGGGCTCCGTAGGGAAGTGTGTTATCTGTGTCTTTCAGCAGTCAATCTGCAAAGAGTCAGCCTAGAGCAAGGTGGAGTGGGTTGTGCCACTGTGCCTAAGGGAGCCGACTACTTTCTCTTTCTCTGTTTTTGGTTCTTCAGTGTTAAGGGTATGGATTTTAAGAAGTAAATTAAGTTACATTGCAACCTTCCAGAAAGATAAAAATATAGACTATTCTATTCTTCTATACTTCTCTGTTCGTATTCTGTGAATGTAACACTGAGCCCTTTGAAGACTGGCCCCACAAGTATACATCTCTGCACCATATACTGGTGTAGTTCTAAGTCTGCAAATACAAAATTATCTTATTGCAGCAAGACTAATTTTTCTCACGGTAAATAGCAGGCATCTATAATAATGCCTATCTTATCTCCACCAAGTTTCCATTATATTAGTGTTAATTAAGACTGTTAATGTAAATGTTTAAACCTCTGCCAGGGATGTCAGCAGTAAAATTTAGTTTTCCTGATTGTCAGTACATATGAGAACAAATCATGGTAAATTGAATATAAACATTTTCTAGAAACAACAATTGGGATGGTATGTTCAAAATGTAGGAAGGATCTTCTGTGAACTCCAAGTGTGTTATGACCCACACATTGCAAAATTGCTACCTAGACAATCAGAAGGAAGAGGCTTTTTAGCTATTTTCTTTTATGATTTGGTGTGTTGCATTTGCATTTGTTTTAGGATGAAAAGCTGGCCCCACTGACGTGGGTGGCAAAACTTCCCATTGACTTCAATAGGGCCAGCATTTCATCCATGAGATAGAAGTACAGTTCAAGACCCACAATATTATACATATAGGGTCCCACATTGCACCTGAGGGTATGCTAAAGCTTCCTACATAGGACAGATAAAGCCTAATCTCATTAACAACCTGTGATTTTACTCCCCATCCTACAGTTTAAAAAAAATCCAGAAAATGAAAAAAGTATTTGTGCAACTGGCTATATCAGACATTCCCAAGCTGTATGTAGATGCGCAGTCCCTCACATGTGATATGTTTTGTACCAATCACTATCCCAAGGCCTGGGGCTGGAAGCAATGGGGTTAGTGCAAGAATTTAGAGTTTTGGCAAAACAGGAGGTAATAATTTGCTTTGGGTTGTTTTGTAATAAGTACCTACTTATTTGTTTTGTTTACAGAAGAAGTGATTCTTCAAGGAGGGCAGAGATCTGATAGATATGAGGTAAGAGTAAAACTAAAAAAAAAGTTAAACTTTGGATAAAATATGCCACAGGGCTAGTTCAGACCAGAGGTGCTGGAACAATTCTTATAGTGGGGCTGCTGTGAGCCATTGAAACAAATTGTAAATCCTGTATGCAATGGAAACCACTTCACATCATGGGGTGCTGCAGCCTGCACCCTAGGTCTAGCAACTATGGTTCAGACAGACAGCCAGGTTTAAGGAGGTTTAAGGAAGAGCCCAGTAAGAAGTTTCATGAACTCATGCAGGCTGCCATTATGTGGTCAGAAGAAGAGGAAGTTCCTCTGACAGAGACAGCCAAGCCTAACCCCATACATGAAGTGGGGGCCTAGTGAATGCAGCTGCGGGGAAAAGGCCCTGCCCCAAACACAGTTAACACTGGAAAGTTTAAGTGAGGCTGTTCAAAAACTGGTGGTCCAACAGGAGAAGATGCTGAAAGGGATGACTGAGGTGATGAAAGGAAAAACCTCCACTAATGTGCCAAAATATCCAGGATCCCGAAGGGCACCAGGATCCCGAAGAGCCCCACTGAAGGATGAGCTGGGAAGGTACATCTGTTACACTTGTGACAGGCCAGGGCATGCTCGCCGGGAATGTCCACTGAGAAGGAGAACAGTGTCCCAAGCACTGGAAACCAATGGGGCACCAGGAGCAAGTGGCCCATCTGCAGTAGAAGGCCAAGCAGTGTCAGAAGGATTCCTAGGCCTCTCCTTGGTGGAAAATCACTCTGCACACAGTGTTGAAAGGAATGTGGGCAATGCCAGCATATCCAGTGACTTCTGTAAGCGATTATTTGGAGACTGTCTAACTGCTGAAGTATGTATAGCAGGGGTGAAGACCAGATGTTTGTTAGATACTGGCTCGGAAGTCACCACCATTACTGAGTTGCATTTTCAAAAATATTTGAAAGACAAGGAGCTGACCATGCACAGCACACAGTTTGTATGTCTAACAGCAGTTAATGGATTAGCAATCCCAGTGGTGGGATGCCTCGAAGCAGTCACAGACTATGTGGGCCAGACACTGCCAGGGAAATGCATCTTTATCCTGAAAGACAAAGACTCTGAAGGGAGTCATATGGGAGAAGGAGTCCCAGGGATTCTAGGGATGAACATCATTAGAGAGCTGAAGGAGCTACCGTTGCCAGAAGAAGGAACCAGGAGGATGAACCATCATGGGCACTCTAAGAAGAATGCTGTGCTGAGTAGAGTACTGGCTTGAGCCCAGAGACAAAACCATTTATTTGGCCCTGCTGGGCAGATTGGAAATATTAAAGTGGGCAGAAAACAGAAGACTTAGTCCTCCTCGGAGAGGGAAGTTCCTTGACAAATACTGCTGTGTATCAGAAAATACCAATAGATATCAATCTCTTGTAGAGCCTACATCTAGGGTAAACCTACCTAATGGACTTCAGTCAGCCAATGTACTGACTAGTGCGATCAAAGAAAGAGTACTAGTGAGTTTTCTAAACTCAAGCGTGAAGGCTATGGAGTTACAGCCTGAGGAGGTGATCCCTCAGGTGAAGGTAACATTTGGGGAGAGGGGAGAACAAGTTACCTTTCCTCAGGAAAGATGTGGTGGGAGACTGCCAGTTCCAGTTCAAGCGGCATGCCAAGAGCTGATTCCTGCACGGTGGCTAACTTAAGGGTGTTGCCAGAAAAGCATCAAGAAGCCTTTTCAAAGGATGAGGTGACCAATTTCAATGATTGGGTCAAAGGTGTCCATGACAGACCAAAGACAGCCAGCGAAGTTGCTCTCAATACAACTAAAGACACAGCCCAAAGTAGGAAAAGGACTTATGATCGCAAGTCCAGTGGAGCTCTCATCAGACCTGGTGACAGTGTACCAGTTCGTAGCCACAGACGCCAGAGACGTAATAAAATACAGGACAAATGGGAGCCAAAATCCCCATGCTGTGGTCACCCACAACAATCCCGAACTGCCAGTGTACACTATCCAGCCTGAACAAGGAGGTCCTGAGAGAGTAGTACATAGGGACCAGCTAAAACACTGGACTTTTAGTCTTACCAGGGCTCATAGGAGGCATAGAGCAGCATTTCCAGAACCAATGGGGTAAACCCAAATCCTAACGAAAATGGCCAAATCCCTCAAGCTGACCCAGTATTACCCAAGAACAGGGAAGTAGAAAATAAGAGTAACGAACCACCAGTTTTAAGAAGTCCCAAAGGGCTAATAAGGGTGTACTTCCTGTTAGACTTAGAGATATAATTATGTTAATGGTTCTTTGTAGTGTTTTAATTAATATTGTTATGTACAGTATGAAGAAGTAGCTGTGGAATGTTAAATATGTTAAATGTTCTTTTAATAATTAATGGGTTTTTATATGATATGATGTGGGTATATGGTGTTACTATGGGGCCGGGATGTACTGATGTGAATATTGTGGCTGTGAATTTTAGACTTTTAGCAAGGGGGGAATGTAAGGGAACTGTTGCCCCCTTACTAACATTCAGTGGGGGTGTTTTCATTGGCTAGCTCCCAGTACTAAAAGGGGAAGGGTCTATGGGAAACCAGGACCCTGAGACTGATAGTCCCCAGGAACAATGGGGAGAGGCCAGTGCTCCAGGTCAGCCTGAATGACAGGGCGAGCAGGCTAATCAGGGAGTCAGGAGGCCAGGGAGGTCCTGTCCTCCATGTGAGCTGGATTTTGCCTGGGTCAGACAGAGTGGGGGCCAAGCTAAGCAGAAAGCAGGGGCCCAAGCTGAGCTGGGGAGCAGAGCTGTGCCAGATCCAGAGGGACTATAAAAGCAGGCCAGAGAGAGCAGACCCTGTGCTGGGAGCAGAGCTGCATCCCCAAAGCCAGAGGCACAGCCCAGAGAGAGCAGACTTGCCCTGGGAGCAGAGCTGCAGCAACCAGAGTTGCAGTGCTGAGACAGAGTGGTGCAGCTGGGTGCAGTGAGCAGCTGGGGAGACCAAGGGGGACCCTGGGCAGCAGGCCCAGCACAGGGAGATGCCACAGCCAAGAGGCTCTGCAGGCCAGGCTTGGATCATAACCCTGACAGGGCGGGGGCAACACTGGGAAGAAGGGTCCTACCACTTAGAGCCTGAGAGCGTGTGGCCACCACCAGAGCAAGTGTCCAACCCGCAGCATCCCTGCAGCAAAGCCAGGGTCTGAGAAGAAGGCCTGGGACTTGCAAGGAACAGACTGTGAACTGCCCCGACATTCCAGAAACACTGTTTGTGATGTTCCCTGCCACAGAGCGGGTTGATGTGTTTCCTTTAACCTTTCCCATTTTTCCTTATTCTTTTTAAAAATGAATTGTTATTTAAATAACTTGCATTTGCTTTAATTTGTATGTAATGGTTAGTGGGTCAGAGAAGTGCCCATTGCAGAGAGAGTACCCCAGAGTGGGGACACCCTAGCCCTTGTCCTAGGTGACCACAGCAGGGTTGGTGGTCGAGCCCACCTGGAATCCTGAGCCCAGCCTTGTTGGGGTTATGAGAGGACTCTGCCAGACAGGAGAGTGGAAGGGGAGTTCTCAAGGGCAGGGAGGCCACTGGGTAAAGGAAGTGGGAGCGAGGACTCGGATCCTTTCGCTAACCCACTTCACCGGGGTAGTGCAGAAACCAGGAAAATTCCCCACAATAATGGGACTATTCCCCCGCTTACATATGTACACATTTATTTTGAGGTTTTGGCAATTAGAGAAAGAAATATAGAACTGTCCTTGACAATATTCTGGAAAGATCTTACAATTTATTCCACAAATCTCTATATATCTTTTATTAAGGTCTGTTGTTATTTATCAGGGCAAGTTGGACTCTATATAATTTATATTATGTATAATTTGTTGCAGTTAGAGTTCCAGAATCATCCAACATGGGGCAGCAGTTGCCAAATCATGGCATAGGAGAGTCACTTATTTCCGTCATTACAAAAACATTGCATTTTGTATGTAGGTAGAGAGAAATTACTAAAATGGATCAGTGGGAAGATGGAGGGGGAGATGGTGGTGGGACTTATTTTCCAGATTATATTTTATTCTTTGTTTTATTTTTTGGAAGAGCAGACTTGATGTGGAGCTGGAATGTTTTACAGATTCTACTTTCTTGGTTATCTTGCAATCTAAACATTAATCTTTTTGGTAGGCTGCAACTTCTGATTACAGCAGAGATTCATTCTCTAATTATTGGAGGGGTTTTCAACACCTGTGGATCATTTTGTTGGTTGTTTTAATATCAAATACCATATTGAAATGTTCTCCTAAGGAAAATAGATTAAAACTCACTGCATTCATTTGTTTAATGAAATAAAATGGTGTTTGGTATTAGAACTCTCACAAATTCTGTGTTTTAGTCCCCAAGTTACCTAGATTCCATGCAAGCTTGGAGCCCCCTTAATATTTATTAATAACAATTATTTACATCCGAAATACAAAAGTATGTCAGTGAGATTACAGAGAGAGTTATTTACGCTAAAAGCATGAATCCCAATACATTTTAAATTTCCTGCATATATAATTTTTCTGTCTCTCTCGTGTGCTCTCTCTTGTTTTGGATCTTTTCACACATTGTGTCCCACATTTGGGCCCTGGAAGGTTGATAGATATGCTCGAGGTACACAAAGTTTGGAGGTGAATAATACATTTCCTTGAAAGTAGCATATAACTGTGGCTTTTTTGTACATATTGGAATATTAATAAAACAAGCAAATGATTTATGGCTCATTGAACTTTCTACAGTTTTGAATGGACTTTCTCTACCCTGTATCAGTTGGCTGTTTGCTTCAACCCCCTTCAGCTCCCTCCTTCGCAGTCTATTTACCTCAGCCCCCCTTCCTTTCTGTATCCCCTTTCCCTTCTTTCTATTTAGCTAATCCGCTCCTGATTAAAACCTATTCCCTTAAAAAGAATTGTGGAATATGTTTGCCACCATCACATTGTGCTTGTGTGCCCAGTTCTGTTAGCCAGCAGTATGTTGCCTATTACTGTTATTTGTCTATTGACATCTTTACAGTGTGCTCAGCATAGAAGCAAAATATGGCCAGGTTAGAAAGAAAAATAAGTTATTGAAAAATAGTGAGTAACACACATTCAAATCACAACCACAGAGTTAAACTTTATTAAACTTCAGCTGTTTCAGTGTTGCATAAGGAACCTTCTAATATTGGTTTGGATTTGTCTCTCTGTGTGTTGAGGGAAGAAGACTAATAAAGTGGTCTATGCCTTGTAAATATGCCAACATTTTTTTCATTTTGGGAAAGTAATCTGGTATCAACTAGATCTAAGGGAATGATTCATAGCAAATAAATTAGCTAATTAATTTTTTGCTATTTTTCTGTATTCAGAATATCCAAAGAGATATTGTGATTTTTTTAAATCAAATTTATTCATTTCATGAAATTTTAAAATCAAATCAAATCTGTATTTGTCTATGTAAAATTGAAGCTACGTGTTGCTTATTTGTGACTGGCAAAAGAGTCGCAAAGTGTTAAAGAGGTGCAGGAGTGCCACTATAATTAGGGTTGTGTCATGACATGTTTAAATGTCGACATTTATACGTCATCTAAATTTGACGTGCTTAGTTGGATTTCTCCAAAATTTGGTTCTGCCTCATAAGGTGTGCAGAGTAGAGTTAGGGACTCAAATCTGGAGTCATTTGAGTCAGGGTTCCGGAGACAGAAGCCCCAGAAAAAACAAAATAAAATAAAAGTTTCTAGGGTTTTTTATTTATTTGTTTGTTTTTGGTTTGATTTTTTCTGTAGTATGGTTTGGTGGTTTTGCTCAGCTCTAGAGATCAAACTATTGATGAATTATGGATCAAAATTGACTCACTCAAGTGTTGCCCAAGGTACTGGAAGGGAGTTGCTAAATCTTTGGGTGATCCAAAATGAGAACAGTATTTAACACAAGTGTACATTTTTACACTGAATATGCAGAAAAACATCTAGAATGTTTCCATTTCTGCCCTTTTGTATGCATTAAATTTTTGTAAGTGCTCTAGAATCCAAATGCTTAATTGGATTGCTTTAATGTGATGCATGGGAGTTTAGGGTATCCATTTGTGATCCAAATTCGGGGTCATTTGACTGAGGGGCTACTGAGGTACAGGCCCCCCTCCAAAAACCAGTTTCCTTCCTTGCTTTGTAGTATTAAACTGAAAGGTACTAATGATTGGCTAAGTCATAGATTTTGGATTGCTGTGAACTCGCCCTTCTATTAGCATAACTAAAGATAAATTAATCACATCCCCTTACCTAAAATGAAAGGACTAAGTGACTGGGGTTGCTATAATTTGTGAGTCAGGAGCAGCAATTTTATTCTTGGGAAATGTAATTAAGTATTTTTTGTGTGCAGAAACAGACAAGTGAATGTCTGGGAGGGGACAGGAGGTTATTCAGAGGGAGAAGTGTGGGGAAATAGGCAGAGAGGGATTTGGAGCTGCAGCAAGACAAGGGGGGATTGGGGAGGAGGATAAATGAGGGAAGATGGTTGGGGAGGTGAGAGAGGTTGGGGCCTCAAGTGAAGGAGGTATAGCATCCCCAGCTCTGCCAGTGCACCTCAGCCACTTTGCACTCCAACCCTTCTGCAACCCAATACTATTTCACTGTAACCTAGTTGTCCTTTGCTTGAGGCATAGCATATCATAGAATCATAGAATATCAGGGTTGGAAGGGACCTCAGGAGGTCATCTAGTCCAACCCCCTGCTCAAAGCAGGGCCAGTCCCCAATTTTTGCCCCAGATAACTAAATGGCCCCCTAAAGGATTGAGCTCACAACCCTGGGTTTAGCAGGCCAATGCTCAAACCACTGAGCTATCCCTCCCCCCGAGCGATAATATGAGTCAGGTTATAGGAAGGGGAAGTAATGGCAACAGAAACATTTGTATATCAGGGAGTCAAGTCTTCAGGGCGGTGAGTTCCCTGCTTGTGATGGGGAGACCTAGGTACAGTAATAGGGAGGGGGCTAGGTTTGAAAGGGGAATGCAGTGAATGGGTCAGGCGTTCCAAAGCAGGACTGGGGAAGCTGGTGTCGGGAATGGGGATGGGAGTGGCTGACTCTGTATGCTAATTGCAGACTTGATGTGTAAAACTACCAAAATAACTACCAACACCTAACAATATTATAAAAAAAATATAAAATTCAGTCACAAAAAAACTACGTTAATCTAGAGTTAAGTTTGTTTGGTGGTAGGTCATCGCCTTGCAGAATGCTGAGTTAAGCAAAATTCAATAGTCTGAAAACCAGGAAATGCACAGTTAAGGTTTGTAACGGGGTCCCTACAGGGCCCTCCTGGCTCCTGCCCCCACTGGGCTGAGAAAGTCACACAGAGACCTTGATGCAGTGTTCACCTAGTGCTTTTATTCACAGGTTGTGTTCTCACCACCTTTCCACCATACACTTAGTTCCCTTCTTACAGTCCAACAGCAGGAGAGAGGGGGCAAGCTATCTCTCGCTGCTTCCCCTCACTGCCTTTCCTCTAGTACAGCTTACAGCCTATCCAGCTCTTCCCCGGCTTCCTCCCCCTGGGGCTTTTATCCAGCCCCAGCCTGATGAGGCAGCAGCTGTTCCAGCTTTCCCAATCAGGGACAGGTGATCTACCCAGCTCCAATTCACCTCCCTTTATTGGAGTTGGAGTGACAGAGGGTTGGCTAAGCAGTTTTCTGCTTAACACCCTGTCAGAAGGTTGCTCAAGCAACCTTAACTCTGCCCTCTTTCAGCAGTGTGCCAATACACCCCGTTAACACACATACCTTTAGTCTACCAACTCCAAAGTTGCTGAAATGCACAAGCTCTTGACCTCTTTTTACAACCCATTCACTTTCACCACAGGATTCCATCTAACACCTTGAAAGGATAAAGAGGAAATAAACCAACAAACAAAAAAGGTTCCCCAAACCACCTTCCGTCTTTTCCCCAGGAGCTATCAGTAGCTAATGGAAGTAATTTGCATATGCTCCAGATGTTGTCAGTGTGTGAGGTGTTAGGTCGTCGTTGATCCCTCAATGTCGAGGATGACCTCTTTCACGGGTTTTATTTTTCATGGGTCCTTTGGTGACTGAGGCTCATTGGCAGACTTAGCAGGTAGTGTTGGATGACAGGTTTGGGTCATGATTGCTGCATGACCATTGTCTTTCCTTTCTTTTATGGTGTTTTTCTGCGACCAGGGCAAGGCGATTTTCCTCTCTGGATGTTCTCTCTCTGACAAGTCTTTGCCAGTTATCCCTATCCTGGGCTGCTGTCTCCCAGTGTGTGGTGTCGATGTCACATCTCTTGATGTTTATCTTGTGGGTGTCTTTAAAGTGATTCTTTTGGCCTCCTTGTTTCCTTTCTCCTTTGGTGAGTTGGGCACACAGCAATTGTTTTGGTAAGCATACATCAGGCATGCGCCCACAGTGCCTGCTCCACCTCAGCTGGTGCTGGATAATCAGGGCCTCAACACTGAAGATGTTGGCCTCTGTGAGGACACTGATATTAGTGCGATGATCCTCCCACTCTTGCTGAGGATCTTCCGAAGAAAGTGCTAGTGCTGGCATTGCAGGTTTTTCTGGTGTTTTCTGTAGGTCATCCAAGTCTCACAGCCATAGAGGAGAGTTGGGATTATCACCACTTTATAAACTAAAAGTCTAGTATATGTTCCGATGTTGTTATTGTTGAACATCCGGCGAGACAATCTGCCAAAGGCAAGGCTAGCAAAGCGAATTCTGTGCTGAATCTCAATGTCTAGGTCTGCCCTCTGTGAGAGATGGCTGCCAAGATAGAGGTGTTAGGTGTACCTGCACTAAATGGTGGTGGCAGTAATTAGGCCTGCTTGGTAAATGTGTGTGATATGAGATGTATAGATTACTTTGAAGTGTGTGACAGAGCTATGACTGTGATATGAGGAGATATGTTCTCCACCCTCACGTTTTTGAGGAAAGGGAAGAGGTGCATATGTGCCTTCACGATGCAGTAGCTATCATTTTAAATCAGAATTGTGTAGGTTATGTCAACAGCAGGGCATAGGGCTTTTATTATGAAGGGTATTGTCAGCAGTGAGGTAGAATATGAGAAGATCTAATGCTTTAAAGTGGTTAAATGAAAGTGAGATGGTATCTGTGAGTAAGTGTAAGGAAGTTGTAAAAGGCTGTGAAATGTTTCTTATATTGTACACATGTGGTATTCTTTCTGGAGAGTTGGCTGAGTATGTGTGTACACCAGAATCTGGAATCTCATGAATCTTAAACTGCCGAGGACCAGTCATGTACATGTCTAGGCATTGCTCAAAGATGTGGAGGAAAGGTGACAAGGGCAATCTTTCTTTTTTCTTCTCCTTTTTGTGTTTTAATAGTATTAGATGGAATCCTGTGGGTGACAGTGACTGGTTTGTAAAAGGAGGTGAAGAGCTTGTACATTTCAGCAACTATGGGATTGGCAGAGTAAAGGTACATGTGTTAATGGGTCATTGGGTCATTGCTGAAAGAGGGCAGAGTTAATGTTGAATGGGCAACCTTAACTGACCATTTCCTTGTATTCAGAAATTTGAGTTTTGCTCAACTCAGCATTCTGTAGGAGCATGACATACCACCAAGCAAACTTAACTCTACATCAATATAGTTTTTGGCCATTGAATTATTTCTATACTCTGATTAGATGATTTTTATGGTTTACAGTCAGGATTTGGACATGAATGCTCTCAGGTTGAAAGAAAAGGAGTACTTGTGGCACCTTAGAGACTAACAAATTTATTTGAGCATAAGCTTTCGTGAGCTACAGCTCACTTCATCGGATGAAGTGAGGTCTAGCTCACGAAAGCTTATGCGCAAATAAATTTGTTAGTCTCTAAGGTGCCACAAGTACTCCTTTTCTTTTTGTGAATACAGACTAACACGGCTGCTACTCTAAAAGCTCTCAGGATGGAATTTTTAAATTGTCTACCTCAGGTATCTGAATGTGCAAATTTAATATCCTTTTTATGAGTGTTTTGGCTAATAAAAATTGCAAACACAAGTGTGGCTTGAATATGGGTAAAGCAAACCGCTAAAACAAATCTGAAAAAATATTTATGCAAAATATTTTCTAAAAAATTATGTTTAACTCTTATATAGAATTTTCATCTGCAGATCTAAAAGTGTTTTACAAATGTGGGTTAATAGTAAGGCTACGAGTCTGTCGTTGAGGTCATGGATTCTGTGACCTCCATGACTTGTGAAGCTGACCCCAGGGCCACTTGAACAGCTGGGACGCCACTGGGGCCAGGCGCAGTGCTGCCCCAGAACAGCAGCAGAGGTGCCCTGGTCTGCCTCCCACCCAGAGCAGCAGTGGGAGGGGCCCTGGGCCGCCCCCTCCAGCATCAGCAGTGGTGCACTAGAGCCGCCCCACCCCCCTGAGCAGCAGCAGCAGTAGCAGCAGCGTGCACCAGAGCACCTCCCCCACATTCCCTCCAGAGTACCTGCAGCACCCTGAAGCATCTAAGATTTAGTCAGGGTATTTATAGTACAAGTCATGGACAGGTCATGGGCCCGTAAATTTTTGTTTATTGCCTGTGACCTGTCCATGACTTTTACTAAAAATACCCATGACTAAATCATAGACTTAGTTAATAGCATTTTTCAGATGGGGAAATTGAGGCCCAGAGCTGTTATATAACAACTTGCCCAAGACCAGACAGTGAATCGGTAACAGAGCCAAGAATTGAACACAGGCCTCTTACACATAACTGCACAAAACAATCAAAATATATTGCTTCCATGACACTAGGACCAATGATCAGCAAAAGTCATGTCTGGAGACAAGTAAAATTCTTAGTGTGTTTTATTGTTAAATTAAGAATAAAGCATCATCCTAGCTGGGAAAATAAAGAAACCAGTGTTTATTTGGGCAAAGTACAAACATTACAATGCTACCATAGAAACAGATCATTTGTAAAACTCCAGTGAAATTCCGTTTGCACAAGAACACATAATGAAGAGTGTTTAAAACTTGTATTTGGGTGCAAATTAACTTCTCCAAAACAATCTAAGTGCAGTAGCAAAAATTTAATACTCATTAAGAGCAATGATTATATTTAAGTAATTAAATTGTTATTGTATTTAAATAATTAAGTGCTTTTATACAAAGGGAGTGATCCAGGAAATAAATTTAAAGCTGAAGTTCTGTTCTGAAATCTCAGGATTGTTCCTTTTATTTTTTTCAACAGCATGGGTTCAGGATGGAGTTGTCAGTCTTAAGTTAAAATTTCCTGGCTTTTTTTAAATTTTGGTTTATGTTTAAATATCAATATTTAAACATAGCTTTACAAGCAAATCAACCCTATAAACCCTTTTGTCAAAGGTTGTATTGTGCATAATCCATCGTTTATCAGATACCATATAACAACTTGAAACAAGCCCTTCCAGGCTATTGGTTCCAAACTAACATAATGCAGTCTCTCTCACCAATAGAAGTTGGTCCAATATAAGATATTACCTCACCCACATTGTTTCTATGATGCAGTTTTAAGAAGCTCTTTTTCAATTGCCCTTCCAAAATTCTTTATTTTCCCCTGTTGTTCAAACAGCATTGCCTCTCTGAAAGGGCTCAGAACTGCTTTCTCAGTGCACTCTGAGAGATTCAGCTCCGGGCTGAGACTTACAGATAAGTGACATGAATCCGATGAAGTGAGCTGTAGCTCACGAAAGCTTATGCTCAAATAAATTTGTTAGTCTCTAAGGTGCCACAAGTGCTCCTTTTCTTTTTGCGGACACAGACTAACACAGCTGCTACTCTGAAACCTGAGATAAGTGAGAGCGAATGATTTCTCTTTGCTACTACCCATACTCTAACATTGTGTTGTAGTGGGCCTCACTTTCAGTGGCAGAAAGCAGCAACTGGCTCAGGCTATGTCTACACTACCATTTATGTCAATATAACTTATATCGCTCAGGGGTGTAAATAAGTCACTCCCGGAGTGACATAAGTTAACCCACCTAAGTGCCAGTGTGAACAGTGCTATGTCATTGTGAGGGCTCATTAGGGATGGATTAATTAAATAGACAGGATTGCTGAGTGGCTCCACTAGAGAGCTTACACCAGTGCAGCTGCAAGCTCCATAGTGTAGCCATAACCACAGTTTTCTTTTTGGGTCTGATGTAATCAATATAACTGATCAAAAAAGTTGTTTGAAACATTTTCCTGGTGGAAAATTGTGTTCTGTCAAAATTGGGAAACGATTGATTCTGCTAGTATTTTCTATTAGGAAAATCAAACTGAAATGTTTTATTTAGAAATGTTGACCTGACACATATTAAACATTTTTGTTTCACCTGAGCCACTGTGCTGCATCATCGGTGTTATAGTTCCATGTCCTTCCTACCCCCAGGTCCACTATGGGCTATCTCCCATGATGCACTATGCTTTCTACAAGGCTTAATTTGTAATCAAAGTGGTGCTGGTGCTCAATTTTTTTACTTTCAGAACTGATGCAGCAAGCCCAGATGTACTGGGGCTATGAACTGCCAAGCCTAGACATATCGGGGCTCAGCCCTGGCAAGCCCTGGCACAAATTAAACACTGGCTTTCTCCCTGTGGTTGAACCACTAGGATTCCTCATTAGAGTTGTGGATTCTGAATCAAAACTCTTGAGAATTTTTCATTCCATGGAAAGTGGCCATCTCAACTTTCCATTCCAAATTGGGACAAATATAAATGTCAAAATATCGGAATTTCCTGTGGAATGGAAATTCTGTTTTTTGTTTTTTTTAATCAGCTTTAGTAATCACATACAGTGACTCAAGATCTAGAAACAAAGCCTCCTTTCCTGGAATCTGGTTCTTTAACATACAAAATATATTCTAACACTTGTACCAGAACCCCCACCTGCCCATGCTTACTCCTTGGACTTTCACAGTCTTCTCCTTTAATCAGGGTTTCTCTAGCCCTACCCATAGCTTGGAGAGATTAATCTATGTATGTGTAAAACTTCAGACAAACAGAAAGGCTGAGATTATTCCCAATTCCCATTAATTTAAAGAGAAGTGGGCACCTACATCCTTTTGGCAGTTTGAAAATCTCAGCCAAAATGGGTCTCAATTGTAATTTTTTTTTATGAACATGAGAAGACCTGGGCAAGATCCTCATCTAGTATAAATTGGCACAGGTCCACTGACTTCAGCTATGCTGATTTATGCTGACTGATGATCCCATCCTAAATACTAAATATATCAAGCATATGATGAAAAAGATATTTGATCATGTGTTTCCTGGACAGCTCAAAATATGGAGGAGAGGGCACTTTAGCTTTGTGAACAAGTTCAACATTTTAAGTGATGATTGACTGCAATGGAGCTCTGCTGATTTACACCAGCTAAGCGTCTGACCTTGTATCGTAATGAATGCTATTGAGATCATCTGGGTGATTGTTTACTTTTTTATAACACAAGCAAAGGGACATCTAACAAAATGAAACAGCAGCACATTTATAATAGATAAAAAGGAAGACTCTTTTACAGAGCACATAATTAACGTGTGGAAAATACTGCCACAAAATATTTTGGATGGAAAGAGAGTTGGATTCAAAAAAGGATTTTACATTTCTCTGGATATTAAAAATAACTTCAGTTATACAGTCTATGATAAAAATATACAACTGGCATCAATCTTCATGCTTCAGGACATGAGTTGACATAAACTGCCCCAAGTTTTGTAGAAAGTTTCCCATAGGTTTAGTATTGCTTCATTACCCATTATGCAGCAGGGTGGGGGTGGGAGGAAGAAGTTTCCTCTAAAGTATATGACACTGGACACTGTCCAATTAAATGGATTATTGGTCTGATCTGAGATGGTAATTCTTAAACCATTAGGACAATAAAGGGTTTTGCCAGATACCAATTCTTAGGATTTTTAGGCAGTTTAAACAGAGCTCTCTTTTCGATTATTTTCAAATCCTGTGTTGTGCCTGAAATTTCAGCCTACAGCCTTTCGCTCCAGTTCACTGGAATGCACCCAGTGATCATTTGATGCTGATGTTTTACTCTGACACTGTGCTAACATGATGTACTTAGGATGGAGAAAATAGAGTGCAAAAAACTCTTCTGTTGTTTAAAAATATTTGAATCCAAATCTAAACTTTGCTGATAGCTGAATCTTTTCTTTTTGTGATTGTTGGATCAGATAGGCTTTTTATCCAAACTATTTATCCTAATCAGCAGTTGGAGGAGAGGAATGTTAAATAAACTATTTTAGTCTGATTCTTTCTCTGGATGTTTACCAGGCTGTTGACAAAGACCAGAGGATGTTTAATGACTTGGTGCGGAGAGCTGAAACAGAATTGGGGATCACATTGGATGCCTCTTATTTGCTTTCTTTCACAGTGCAACAAAAGGAAAATTATGACAGACCACCTCTTGATACCCACTTTGATTAAGAAAATGTATCCTGTTCCTTGTCAAGAGTTCAAGTCTCCCACATTGAATAGTATAAACAGTCTCAAATGAAGCAAAAAAAAAAAAGGCAGATAAGACTCAGATGTCTCTAACAGAGAATCTTATGCAGTCAACAGAAGAAACTGACGAGAAACTGACCTCAAAGTAACTCTCATGTAGATCTGGGAAAGTTTTAAAACTTTCTTGGAAGCCCTTTCTTTTACCACCAATTTCAAACTTCCAGTTTGGTGAAGGGAGCAGTGTTCTCCACATCTGACTTCTGGAAATCCCTTGAGCTGATGGCTTTTAGACACACAATCAGGAACTCATTACTTTCTTGGAGCTGTAAGTCTATTTAATTCTGCCAGCTGTCATATAGAAATTCATCACAAAAAGAAACCGTAGAGCTCGATGAGATTTTTTTGGAGAATGGTAAGTTTGCCAAAAAATTCATTTTCCAGGACACCGAAACTATTTGCGTTTCAAATTCTAGTTTCAGCTGAAAAAACTTGAATACACAATTTTCAGAAATGTCAGAACGATTCTTTTAGAAAAAATAGAAATGCAGTCTCAAAAATGTTGAGTTGAAATTAACCATTTTGAAACCATTTTAATTTACATATTTAATTTACAGTATGTTCACTGTAACTTCTTTATCAACATTTACACCAGCAATAGCACGGAACTTACAGCCCAGGGTGAATGGTTAACATGTATAAGACACTTTGTATCGTCTGAGCTTGCGCTTCTCTGGGGCCCACAATGTAATTTAAACTGCCGCAGGGGCCTAAACTATGGCAGCCTCACTGGCCGTCTATCGGCCTCAGGGCCTTCTGGAAGCTCAGCAGCACTGTGTGCTACAGATTTGCCCGAAACGTGTCCTCACCCCCAGCATTACCCCTTCCCTGAAGTTTGCGAGAGAGTTCTCAGAGGGCAGCCTTATTGGTGTCTTCATCAGTTCCTGCACCAGAGTAATCTTCCCCCAGCTGGATTTGAGGGTTTTAGATCCCCTAAAGGGCCAACGCACCATAATGCAGGTGTAAAGGGAAGCAGAGTGAGAGTGTGATCTCACCCACAGTCTTCTCATGGATAACTAGTCAAGAGAAAGAAGGGCTAAATAAATTGTTCACCGCAAATAGCTTTCCCTGCTCAAATCTTATGGTTTAGTGCACTAGTCTGTTCACCAATTTCTTAGAACCTTAATGTGTTTCCTGAAATTTCAAAGGCTGGACATCTTGAGTTTACAGTAAACCTCCAGACAGAATTTCCAGCACGCTTTTGTTGCTGAGTAGTCTTTATTATAGATGCATGGTGGAAAAATAACTATTAATTTTATGCAATACATGTGGTAGACATGTGGCTGAAAATGACAGGGGATTTAAAACACTACAATAGAAAATCAAAGGAATAAGTCAAATTAAGCAGGTGGGCTTATGCTGTTAGTGAGAGAGATGAATCTTAATGTGGTAGTGATATAATAATTTCGCCTGTTAAATCCGTTCCAATTCAGGTGTAAGATTTTGTAATTTCCAATAAAGGGGGTGAGAGAGGCAAGGTAGGTGAGGTAATATTTTATTGAACCAACTTCTGTTATTACCTCACCTACCTCGTCTCTCTGATATTCTGGGACCAACACAGCTACAACAATATTGAAAACAATAAAGGGTTTTAAACTCCACATCCAGTAAGAAAAATATCATGCAATGATTGTATAGATAAAAGGGTAAGAAATAATAGTTTCATCCCAGGGAATATGAATGGCTAGTATATTGACTGGGAGTGCATCAGTGCGAAAACCAGGACCGGCTCTATGCACCAGCAAAGCAAGCACGTGCTTGGGGCGGCACAATTCCATTGCCGGCATTCCGACCATCCTTTTTTTTTCGCTTGGCAGTTGCACTCTCAGAGCTTGGGGTGGCAAAAAATCTAGAGCCAGCCCTGGCAAAAACTAAGGGGAATGTATTTCCATATGTGCAACAAGGAAGCTGGCTGATTAAATGAAATTGGGCTCAGCACTCCTGTTCCAGTTCAGGTGCTCACACTTGGGCCTATTAAGCGGCATGAGGCAACATGTAGGGGGCTATCAGAAGCCTGGTAAGAAGGAAAGGGTAGGCAGGAGAAGCAGATGATGTCAGATGCTACAGAGAGAAGATTAGTCCTGGGAGAAGGCTGATGGCAGGAGAGAAATGATTTTGCTAAGCTAGACAGTGAGGGCTGAAAGTGGAAAGGGAGATACCTGCTGGGTCTGAGCTGCAGCCTAGGGCCAGATAGGGCTGAAAGAAGGCAGAGCAATGGAGGGGCTTACCTGCTAGTATCACCTTACTGGAGAGCTGTATCTTGAGGAACAGTGAGAGGGCCAGGGAGAGTGAGGGAAGCTTCCAGCAGAGATGCTGGGGGAGTCCCTGCTGGGAAGAGCAGGGTTGTACCCTAAAAGCAAAGGTTGTCCTAGCAGAGGAACGGAGACGGATTGACAAAGTCCAGGTGTGGTGGAAGATGCCAGAACGTGGTATGTGACCAAGAGGCGCTGGGTTTTTCTGGGGTTTTTAAGGACTGCTTGCACTGGGTGATAGAGATTATGCTGAGGGACTTTTGCACTGTTTTGTTAATAAATTGTTGATGAACTGGAGGATGAGATTCCATGGAGTTACTGGGGACCTAAAAGAGAAACCGAGGTGAGGGGCCACTTGCAAGACTGTCCTGAGGCCATGAGGTGGCGCCCAGGAGGAGGCCACTTGTTTACAATCTGTAATGTGGAATTGCTTTCTTTGGAAACTTGTAAAACAGACTATTCAGAACTTTGATTTAGAGGTGAAAGGTCAAACATTATAAATGTGATTAAAGATAGGATCACTTCAGACGTACTGATGATTCCCTATATGGGCCACTATTCTTATATTGATACTTAACGATGGGAACACTCCTGATTACCCTATGAATACTATTGCTGAATCCAAGGTGGGTTTGAAATCATTGGGAATTCTGCAGGAGTAAGGTAATCAAGACTTGTTCCATACCCAACAGGGTCGCATACAGTGTCTCAAAGGCCCAGAATCTGCTGACTTCATTTTTGGTGCCAAGATAGTACACTCTTTGAGACAAGGAATATATGTTGTTATGCTTGTACAGCAGTGAGCACATTTTTCTATATTCAGCACATAAAATTAGCTTTTTTGATTACATTTAAGTGTAACCCCCCTTTCCTTCCTGGATTACTTAGGAGCCGGCAACACTCACCTGTGTGCCTGATGTTGTTGATACCCTGAGTATCTCAGTGGTGTTGTTGGATAGGTGGAAATCCTCTATTCACCCTCTTGCTGCAGTCCGTTTACTCCTAAAGGAAGTTAAAATTGGTAGTGCCTCCACCTGGCTGGCCCCTGTGCACACTCAACTGTTGCCTTGGGAACCTCCAGGAATAAAGCTATTCTAATAATAAATTATATATAATCTGTGGTATGGGTGTAACTCAAAAACAGCAGTTATAAATAATATACATCCAGTATACTTAAATTAGAGTTAACACACCTTTACTTAATAACTTAAAAAAATCAGGGTATAACAGTCTAAGATTAAATGTCACTACCAACTTAAATCCACAGGGGACAGTTGAATAAAATCAATTAGCAAATATAGTATACAATAATAAATGAAACTTATCTAACTGGCATTTACACTGCCACCATTTACCCCACCCTGGAGTGTACATTCCTCTGAATTTCAGAGTCCTAGACGCTTGCGTGGGCACGCTTGAAGATCCACAGCTGGAGACAACACTCTGTTGGTTCTGTGTATCAGTCCAGCCAAGGCAACAAGCTGCACAACTTCTCTGAAGATTGGAGTTCGCCCTACCAAATGTCAGCAGCTCTGGTTTCTGGTTTGATGGGATGATCACTCTGCCTCTCCTCAGACTCAGTCTCTCTGCTGTGCCCCTTCCCTTGCAAGTACTTTCCCAAACGATAATCACAGGTTTCAGAGTAGCAGCCGTGTTAGTCTGTATTCGCAAAAAGAAAAGGAGTACTTGTGGCACCTTAGAGACTAACAAATTTATTAGAGCATAAGCTTTCGTGAGCTACAGCTCACTTCATCGGATGCATCCGATGAAGTGAGCTGTAGCTCACGAAAGCTTATGCTCTAATAAATTTGTTAGTCTCTAAGGTGCCACAAGTACTCCTTTTCTTTTTCCCAAACGAGTGGGGGTTACTCACAGTTCCTTCACTGCAGGCCCCCCTCAGTCAGCTCTAGGCACAGCATTAGTCTCTGCCCTGGCTCCAGTGAAGCCACCAGCAGCTTCTGAGGCTCCCTGCTCGATCAGAGTCCCTGCAGACTCCCAGCAGCAGCTCCCGGTATGGGCAGAGCTCCACACCAGCAATCTCACTCCCTTTTCCCCAAAATGGAATCCACTGCCTGCTCCCCCTGCAGGAGGAAGAATCTCCCTCTTTCCCCAAGGTATCATGGGAGTTGTAGTCATAAAGGCTAGATTGTGGCACACAGGCTTTTCCCCTGGAACATTCCCAATAAAGCTCAGAGGCCCCTCAAGTAAAGGGTGCCAACATAAGGAGAAAAGATTTTGGAGGTTTTTTTAATTTAGAAAAGAGAAAAGTAAGGAAACATTACAAATACGAAGACATTTTTGATCAGGATACAGCAAAACTGTTGCTCCAGAATCATTTAAACTCATTCAAGGGTCAGTAACTGAAATTCATCCTAGTTAAATCTAACTGTGGAAAAGGGCAATGGAGGCCAATGTAGTTAAATGGGGATGTAAAGATTAGTATAGACAACAAGCACAACATGTTTTTAAAATACAAACAGCCTCTAACAGAGGTGGATTGGGCAACCTCTACAAATACATAGAAGCAAGTTAGAAGGGTTAACAGAAGAGGAGAAAACCACTGGGACATTGAATTGCAGAGGACATTTCAATTGAAGACTTAGTCTATCCTTCCAAATACACTGTTTGCAATAATAAGTAAATTAGTCCACTTAAAGTAGTAGTGTTAAATAAGAGAGACATGATATGAAATGACAAATTGACAGACATTAAACTAAAATGAATAACTTGAAAGAGTGGAAGGATCATATCTGCTATGGCAGTGACCAGAGGACAGTGTAAATAGGGTTCAGGGTACCAGGTCCTGCGAACATTCAGTGCAAAGACAGAACAGATTAAATGTTTAAATTGCGAGGTGAGGGTCTGTGCAATTTAATACCAATTTAGGTAGTTGGGTAACTAACTGCCTGACTGTGTGTGCACAACTACCAGATTTGCCACCCAACTGTGGCAAATGCAGTTTGTACTTAAAAAATGGTGAGTGGGCGAATGCTGCCATGTTTCTTTAACCATTTATGAAGGTTTAAAGTGTGGCTAAAGTCAAGCACAAATCCAAGGCAGTGTTTCAAATTAAATAAGGGATCATGAGTATAGGTTGTGTTGAGCAAAGTGATCTGAGTGGTTACAGGGTGTTTTACATCAGCTGCTTGGGGCTTGTGAGGGGATAATGAGGAGAAAGCTTTCAGGGAAATATTCAAAGGCAAAATGGACAATTAGTCCTCCAACTCCATTAAAAGTAAATAGGATCTGAATGCCTAACTGCCTTTTGGGCTTCTAAAAACTTCTTACTTTACCTTGAATTGGCTAATGAGATTTTATTATATAACCGGTAGCAGCGGCGTTAAAAGGCATTCCAATGATATTGAAGTTTGCAGTAAGTCTTGTCAGATGTTCACTCTTACAAACACAGCACATTCACCTTCTAATTAGTACAAAATATGGAACAGGGCTTCTTTCCTTAAAGGTAGTTAATTAAACTTCATAACACCCCTGTGAGGTTCTCCTGTTAGGTAGACTATGTATTGCTATATCTATTTTAAAGATGAAGAAATTGAGGGCCAGAGAGATTAAATGACTTGTCCAAAGTGACGTGGAGAGTCAGTTGCTGTGTTGTAGTAGCTGTCAGTCCTAGCATAGGAGAGACAAGGTAGGTGAAGGTAATATCTTTTATTGGACCAATTTCTGTTGGTGGAAGGTACAATCTTTTGAGCTTCAGAGTTCTTCAGGCCTGGGGAAGGAAACCAGTCAGTAGTGACCTAAGTCATTATCACATGAAAGATGTTCAGTGGCCTACACAAAATGTCCAGTTCCTATAGACCAGGTGTTTACATCAGAAAAGCCCCTTGAGCAACTTATACTAATTTGCATTATTCTTGACTGTTTCACTAGCGGGGCCAAACACTGAATGAACTTTGAGCCTGACTCTCCTGCCAATAAAGAGGCATTTTGAGGAAGCCTATACTGTTCTTATTGTTAGGGTTGCCAACGTCCTAACTGCACAAAGCCGAACACCCTTGTGTAAGGAGGGAATAGTCCCGCTATTGTGGGGAACTTTCCTGGCTTCTGTACTACGCCGGTGAAGTGGGCTAGCGAAAGGATCTGAGTCCTCGCTCCCACTTTACCCAGTGGCCTCCCTGCCCTTGAGGACTCCCCTTCCACTCTCCTGTCTGGCAGAGTCCTCGTAACCCCAACAAGGCTGGGCTCAGGATTCCTGGGGGGCTCGAGCCCCAACCCTGCTGTGGTCACCTAGGACAGGGGCTAGGGTGTCCCCACTCCTGGGTATTCTCTCTCTAATGGGCACTTCTCTGACCCACTGACCATTACATACAAGTTAAAGCAAATGCAAGTTATTTAATCAACAATTAATTTTAGAAAAGAATAAGGAATAATGGGAAAGGTTAAAGGAAACACATCAAGGAAACACTCTGTGGCAGGGAACATCACAAACAGCGTCTCTGGAATGTCAGGGAGTTCACAGTCTGTTCCTTGTAAGTCCCAGGCCGCCTTCTCAGGCCCTGGCTGTGCTGTAGGGATGCTGTGGGTTGGACACTTGCTCTGGTGGTGGCCACACGCTCTCAGGCTCTAAGTGGTAGGACCCTTCTTCCCAGTGTTGCCCCCGCCCTGTCGGGGTTACGATCCACGCCTGGCCTGCAGAGCCTCTTGGCTGAGGCATCTCCCTGTGCTGGGCCCGCTGCCCAGGGTCCCCCTCGCTCTCCCCAGCAGCTCACCGCACCTAGCTCCGGACTGCTCCAGCTGCACCACTCTGTCTCTGTACTGCTGCTGCTGCTCTGCCTCCAGCTCCCTGGGCTGCTTCTTTGGCCCCTCTGGCTCTGGTTGCTGCAGCTCTGCTCCCAGGACAGGTCTGCTCTGCAGGCTGCTTCTGGGACTCTGCTCCCAGCACTGACCTGCGTCCTGGGCTACTTTTTGGCCCCTCTGGCTCTGGTTGCTGCAGCTCTGCTCCCAGGGCAAGTCTGCTCTGTCTGGGCTGTGCCTCTGGCTTTGGGGCTGCAGCTCTGCTCCCAGCACAGGGTCTTCTCTCTGTGGTGTGCCTCTGGTCCCTCTGGATCTGGCACAACTCTGCTCCCCAGCTCAGCTTGGGCCCTGCTTTCTCCTTAGCTCAGCCCCACTCTGTCTGACCCAGGCAAATCCAGTTCATACGGAGGACAGGACTGATTAGCCTGCCCGCCCTGTCATTCAGGCTGACCTGGAGCATTGGCCTCTCCCCATTGTTCCTGGGGGCTGTCAGTCTCAGGGTCCTGATTCCCCATCGACCCTTCCCCCTTATTAGTACTGGGAGCTAGCAACTAAAACACCCCCCACTGAATGTTAGTAAGGGGGCAACAGTCCCCTCACACTTGCCCTGCCCCCTGCTCTGGCCCTTCCCCAAGCTCCCACCCCTGCCCCACCCCTTCTCTGAAGCCATGCCCACTCCAGCCCCCATCCCTCCATTGCTCACTCTCCCCTACCCTCACTCACTTTCAATGGGCTGGGGCAGAGGGTTGGGGTGCAGGTGGGGGTGAGGGCTCCAGCTAGGTGTGCAGTCTCCAGGGTGAGGCCAGAAATGAGAGGTTCAGAGTGCAGAAGGGGGCTCCAGGCTGGGGCAGAGGGTTGCAGGCTAGGGCCTGCAGGGTAGGGCCAGAAATAAGAGGTTCAGGGTGTGGATGGGGCCTCCAGACTGGAACCAAGGGATTTGGAGTGCAGGAGCGGGCTCAAGGCTGGGACAAGGGGATGAGGTGTGGGCTCTGGCTGGGGGTATAGGCTTTGGGGTGGGGCCAGGGATGAGGGGTTTGGAATGCGGGAAGGGGCTCAGGGCTGGGGCAGGAGGTTGGGATATGAGAGGGAATGCGAACTCTGGGAGGGGGCTTGGGGCTTAGACAGGAGGTTGGGGTGCAGGCTCCAGGATGGAGTTTGGTTGCAGGAGGGGGCTCAAGGCTGGGACAGGTGGTTAGGGTGCAGGCTCTGAGAGGGAGTTAGGGTATGGGAGGGGGTTCCGACCTGGGGCAGGAGGTTTGGGGTGCAGGCTCCTGGTGGGTGGTGCTTATCTGAGGCGGCTCCCAGTCAGCAGCGCAGCGGAGCTAAGGCAGGCTCCCTGCCTGCCCTGGCTCTGCACTGCTCCCAGAAGCAGCCAGCATGTCCAGCCCCTAGTCAGAGGCATGGCCAGGTGTGTGCTGCCCGCACTCACAGGAGCCGCCCCTAGGGGCAGTGCGCAGAGCTTCCCTGGCAGCCCCTCTGCCTAGGCACTGGACATGCCAGCTTTCCGTGGAGTTTCACAGAGCCAGGGCAGGCAGGGAGCCTGCCTTAGCCCCGCTTCGCCGCTGACTGGCCTTTTAACAGCCCGGTCAGCAGTGCTGACCGGAGCCACCAGGGTCTCTTTTTGACTTGGCATTCCGGTTGAAAACCAGACGCCTGGCGACTCTACTTGTATGGAAAATTAGACGATTTTAACCTTCAGTCTTGTTTGATTAAGCAACATTCATAGTCATTACATTCCCTTTGAAAACTAAATAATTAAAAAAAAATCTGGTTTGATTCCACATCTGTTTAGCTGCCTTTTTCTCCTTGACACCCTGGTATGCCTGGATTGGTGCCAACTCTCTGCATTTTATTTTTTGCTTTTTTTAAGCATTATGTCACAATGAAACCAGAGAGATCATGTAATAGATTCACTCCTCTGTTACCTGTTATCTTGCTAGTTCCACAGCTTGCAAATCCTCCATATGAGATTCACATATCAACACTGCAGTAGTCTTCAAAGTCAGTTTGACACAATATAACAAGCCTTCTGAAACTAAAATTAATAGTGATCTTCATAACAGCAATGGTACAAACTTTATTTCATTTCTTTAAGATCTGCATAACTTTCCTTCTGAATATTTTAAGACTTATTCTACTCTTTTTTTGAGAATTGGACTGACCTGTATATCAATGTATGGTACCTCACACAGGAGAGAATGCATGTAAATTTAAGTGTGCAATCAATTCCAGAGCCCCCTTTGAGCTCACTACAGCATATACACCTCAATTTATGTATTGTGTAATTAAAGACTATATCACAATGTGTACACACAATATTCTTTTAAAAGAACATTAAGGTTGAAAAGGCAACCACACAAAAGTTAGGAAATGCTAGAATTTAAGTTGCCTTGTTCTGTGTACGCTTTGTGACAGTCTTTAATTACAATATCACATATTGCTTTTTCCAAGGAACGCAGGAGGGACAGTTCACAGGGAATGAGGCAGCTGCTGAATATTTCTCTTCATCATTCGGTGTGTGGTCCCATACTTTATTTACTGCACATCATTCAAACCCTGCATTAAATATGGAATTATTAACTTTATTACAGTCTCTTCTATGGCACTTGTTAGCATACTATATGAGCCTCATAAACATGAATGAATGAATGAATTTATCTTTTGAACACCTCTGAGGTAGGAAGGGATTTGTATGGATGAGGAGGCGAGGCCCCACAAGTTTAAACCCATAATTTACAAAAGTCACCACTAATTTTAGGTGCCCAACTTGAGACAGTTGTGGCCTGACTTTGCAGAGCCCTGAAAATGAGACCCAGAGATCTCAAGCTGGGCACCCAGAAAATGAGAAACACAGTTAGGAGCCACCTGTGAAAATGTTGTTTTAAGTAATTTTCCCAGAATCACATAGGAATTCTGTGGAAGAAGCAAGGATAGAATCCAGTTCTCTAAGTACCATTTAACTGCATAAGCTATGTGACCACTCTTTCTCTTCCTGCAATCCCCAGCCTAATTCACTAAACCACTTGCAACTTCTGTAATGAGTGACGCTGAAGTTATTAATTATGGAATACTGTTCCATTTCCAGAGTACCTTCCACCCTAAGTACTGAATAATTCTAACAAATTTATTTGAGCATAAGCTTTCATAAGCTACAGCTCACTTTATCGGATGCATAGCTCACGAAAGCTTATGCTCAAATAAATTTGTTAGTCTCTAAGGTGCCACAAGTACTCCTTTTCTTTTTTGCGAATACAGACTAACATGGCTGCTACTCTGAAACCTGAATAATTCTAGGCATCCTGTAGAAAAAATTATAGGTGATCATGGAAGTAAATACTGTATCATAACACATTCCCAGGGGATGGGGGGTATTAAGTAAGGTTGACCTTAATACTGGCATTTCCTAAATTTTGAGTGCTTGACTTTGAATCCTTAATGTTTTAAATGTATATAAATTTTATTGTATGTTGTGTATATATACAAAAACATATTGGGTGCTTATTTATATTGACATAGGGTAAGCAGTGCTTTTAATTGATGGGTTGGCAGGGATGGTCTAACTTCAAACAAAACTTTCTCCCCATTTTTTTGTTTTGTTGAAATAGGAGGGGAGGGGAAAACTCCACCAAAATAAATCTTTTCGTTGGGGGTGGGAATAAAAATAACATTTTATTTCATGTTGTATGTTGCATTAATCTTTGTATCTCCCTGAGCCACCACATTGCCTCCTGGGAGATGCAGTTCTGGATCCTTCATGCCTCTGTTCTCTCCCATGGGCTCTGTTCCCTGTCTGGACTATATCTCCCATGATGAATCACAGTCTGTCCCTGAAAAGAAAAGGAGTACTTGTGGCACCTTAGAGACTAACAAATTTATTAGAGCATAAGCTTTCATCGAAGTGAGCTATAGCTCACGAAAGCTTATGCTCTAATAAATTTGTTAGTCGCTAAGGTGCCACAAGTACTCCTTTTCTTTTTGCGAATACAGACTAACACGGCTGCTACTCTGAAGTCTGTCCCTGGAAGATGTAGTCCTCATGGTACATCTTAGGAGATGGCCTTGCTTCCTGGCAGGACTCCAATAGAATATGTTTTCTTATTTCATTACAAATTGACAAACATGACACAACCATGATTCAGGAACTCTGAAATATATAATTTGGAAATGTTTGTTCTAATTTTTAAATGATTTTTGTCCCAATTCCTGATGAAAACAAATGTTGAAATATCAGAATTTCCTATAAGATGGAATTTCCATTTTTTTCAATCAACTCTGTCCTATACAGATGGCAGAACAACCAACTACATTGAAAGATCTCCAGACCACATTTAGACATACCATCTTTTTTATTGTTATTCCTTTTTATTTTTTAACAATTTGTTCTCTAATTCAAGCTCTGTGTGTGGACTGGACTGGGTCTCAGTAGAGTAAAGACTTCAAGAGTTGTGCAACATTGTGGGGGTCCAATATGGATTGCTGCTATTCTCTATTTTAATAACAACTGTTTTCCCTTAGCATTTTAAAGATGGCAGTTGTCAGTCTTTTTAATTGACCTGCCCATGAAGTGAGAATGCTAGGTGCAGTTGATACAAAGGATGCAACAGAATGAACTCATAACATTAATTATATGACTGGAGTCTATTTCATTTACAGAAAATCATTTCTCTGTGATTAGCCAATAGTCCCTAAATTTGTATATGTTTTTCCATCACCACCACAAGCCTTAGTCTTTTCTATAGCCTGTTTCCCTTTAAATGCAACTTCAGGCTCGAGTTCACACATCTTTCCATAGCTCATACTATTCTTGTAGTCGTGCCAATTGCCTGACAACACTTTTGAAAAGAATTAATGGGGTAAAGTATGCACAATAATGATACAAAATTCAGTGTTTTTGTGGTTCCTCACAATAGGTTTGATTGCTGTGCATTCACCTACCAATAATGCAGAATAAGTACCAAATGATTTTTAGTGTAATTATCTTTTTAAAACCATATCGTTACAATTGTATTAGCCTAACAGTTACATATTCTTATACAATTCTCTCATCATAATGTCCTTTTTAAGATGAAGACTCTTACAAGTGCATCCTCAAGAAATCTGAGTTCTTTGCTATGGCTTTGGCATTGCGTTGCTGTCTTCCCTCAATGCATTATTTTACTTAGGTTAGACTTGTTGCAAACATACAAATGTGCACTCTGAGCTTTTCTGTGCCAACTGGCATAGCAGCAGCTCTCTGGGTTGGCAAGAGACTTGGAAACCTGGTCCAGGACAGGCTTTTGGGGTCTCCTTTTTCAGCCATTTAGAACCCAAATTATTGATGTCACATGTACAGCAAAGAATACTCCTCAGATAACTGTTATGAGATCAGCTTTTCTTTAGTTTGGGATGCAGAACTTGGAATTCAATATCTTTCTTCATCCACAATAAACATACCGCTCTGCATTCCCTATTTACTGTATAACCCCACATGCTACCCTTTTAACACCCTGTTTAGCTTCACTGCAATGTTTCTTTTAATCCTCTGTGACCCAATTACAATATGCTTGATCTATATGAGGAAGGTTATTGGTTCCACTTCTATCTTCTATTGTCCATTCCTACTCGCTAGCTCTGATGGTGTTTACATTGTCCCAGGAATATGCTTTCTTTCTCTGTCTTCTTTCTATATAGGTGCCATGATAGGAGTAACACTTGACAGCTCAAGAATGGAAAAGCAATTCTGTATGATCATATACGCAGGCCTTTTAGGCTTTTATATTTATATTTTACATTAAAGGAAAAATGTTTATTACTAGCATGAAATGAGAAATGAATCCTTTGAGCACAAACATGTGACAACCTAGGACAAGTGTATGAGGCAAACGTTCAAATGGAGCAATTATTTCTACAAACCAGTACAAAGTCAGAGAACCTTTTCTGGGGTTTTTGCAGGGCAGAAATGCTGTTCTTATATATTCTCTAAGCACAGGGTCCCTCTTTGAACTTATATTGAAAGACAGGACTTCCAATGGTGGCAAGTTAATATAAATAAAACCCAACATTCATGGCTTGCTCCTGAACCCCAGCTCTGCCTTTTGGGATGAGGGAGGAAGAGGTCATCATTTCTTTATTTCATTCCCCAAAACATTGCCACTTGCAAGCATAGATTTCTTAGTGGGCTCCACAGTATAACTACTAGCAAGTGATTTGGTTACCATGTGAAAGCAATCCATTACTCTGAGGAGAGTGAATTTATTCTATAATTTTAATTATGTATAAGGTCATATGCCATGGGATTTATGGCATCCTGAAACAGTCACTGGATCTGTTATTGAATCTCCTGTCCTTGGCCCCTAGTTTGTTCTCTAGAATAAACACCCTTTGCTGCTTGCAACAACACTTTCTCCCTGAAGGCTTTTTTTTACTGACTCATAGCTCCTATTCTTTCTGACTCTGTGTCCTTTTGACTTTGCCATAATACTTTTTCAGTTAATGTGTTCTAGGTAGCTTCTTGGACCCTCTTCCACTCTGGTTCAATACTGATTGGTGTGGATTCCCCTTCTCTTCTGACCTGTTTACAACCTTCCCATGTTGTGTCATGTTAGACTTAGTCCCTATAGTCTCTGGGACAGAAATCGTGTCTTTACTCATTTATTAGGTGCTTAGCGCATTTCTTGGTGCTTGAACAATAATAATCATGTGGCTCCCCCCAAGGTCAGTTAGCAGCAGTTTCTTTCTAACATTGCTAATTATCCTGCCTGGTGGGAAACTTCTATACCTGTTTCTACTTTTAGGTGTCAACTGACAGTTCAGATCCCTTACAGTTCAGTCTTCTCATGCAATGTTCAGAGTTCTTGTGGCACCTTAGAGACTAACAAATTTATTTGAGCATAAGCGTTCAGAGTGGTTTTTTTTTTCCCTGTGGACAACTCGGCAATTTCACATGGATCATCTCCAGGTCCGTCCCTAGGTCTTGCTGCTTTTCAGCCTCCAGTTAACAAAGATTACAAAAAAGAGGGTCATTGTTGCCTCTGTTCCCTCTTGTTCAATTTGGAGGATGTTCTGGCAGGCAGTCAGCTTCAGTGAGTCCTGGTGATTTGGCACTGGTCTGAGTTCTGCTTACTTCCCCTCTCAGGCACACAGGCCAGGAAAATGTTGTAATGCAGTTTCTTCCCTCTAGTTAGTCCTTGGAGATTCCTCCTCTTCAGCCTCAAGTGCAGACATTCAAATATTGCCTTTCTTTGCTGTTTTTTAGCTCAGAGTTCTTGTAACTTCCTGCCTGACTAACAGGTCCGTCCCCTCCTTTTCACTCCTTATAGGAGCATGAGGTCATGATGAAGTTGTTTACTCATAAGTCTGCTTCCAGAAACCCTTGTCCTTTCAGTTTGTAACCTTTTAAACCCTTTCAGGGCTCTCAAAGTTTTCAGTACAGTTATTTTTCTTTTGAGTTTTCAGTTTACATTATAAATCTTTTTATTTTTCTATCTGCGTACTTGAGTGCAACAGGATTTTTATGCAAACATGAAAGACCGAGAAAACAAATATTATACAAGAGACAAATATACAGGAAAAAGGAGACTAACCTTCATTTAGTTTAACAAAAAATGTAAGTGGATGGGGTGGGTGGGAAGCTTCCAAAGAGCAGCTATAGTGCCACAAGCTAGTTATAAGGGCTAAATTTGTAAGAGTCTTCCAAGTTTGCAGGTGCAATTAATAACTGGTACAAATGATGGCATTTGGAAGCCCATCTACCTTGTTTGCAGTTAGACATGCAAATATTCTCCTTTGCATCTGTAAATCTGTGCTCACAACTAACTCTAGGTACAAAATAGCAATTATAAACATGGAAGTTGTTACAGAATTTGACCCTAAAATCTCTTCTTTGCCCTTTTTGTATGTTCACATAGGTCTGGAACCAAAATGGAAAATCAAAACTCTCTGACTCTAGAAGAGTGGGAATGATGTTGGGAGCATGTAAACAGAGACATTGTAATGATCCATGGGTCTTTACCTGCAGTAGACTGTTTACCCTCTTCTACTGGGAAGAGAGCAACCAGTATACAATCCTAGCTTAGTCAGAACACAGAAACTTAGTCTCTCAAGGCATGTCCACAGATCAGAGAGAGAGCGAACAGTTGCTAGATATGGAAATGCGATAAGGAAAAAAGAGAGATCTTTTGAATAATATAAGCCAAAACAAAAAGGTTTCCCTGAGAGTAAACTTGAAGTTTCTTCCAAGCCTGTATGAGACTGGAAAACCTGATAAAGCAAATAATTTGTTTGAGCTTAAAACCTATAATCAATTTTGCATCCTTTACAGCATGGCATCTGAGGCCTTGTCGTCCCTTCAAAAACAGGTATGTCCTTAACTCAAGTTAGCTAATGCAATTTAACTAACTCAAGGTAAAATCCTAATGAAGACAAAGTAGTCTGTACTTTTCGTAAGAGTTAACAAGTCAAGTTAAATCAGTGGGGGAGCCTTTGAGTTAGGATTGCAACTTTTTTTTTTTTTAAGTGAAGACAAGGCCTTAGAGCCAATCTGAAGGTCACTACATGTATATCAAAAATTTGGCTACATCTCCAGGCATATGGTTGTGGAATTTGATTCCCCCTCCCCCGCTTCTAATGCCACAGGAAAGAAATCAGCTGTGCAAAATTCTGCTCTCAATTTCCTCAGGCAAGTGCAATGAATTTTGATGGCCAAGAAAGATAGTTATTCATTTTCATCAAGCATCATACTAAAGTCTGGGAGGAAAGGTTTTTATGCTGGTAAACTTTCATGGTATCTTTCAGTTGAAACCTGTTTTAACTGAAGAATATGTTGAATAGTTTCTCACTCGAAGCTTTTAGAAGCTTCAAAATGTTTCCTGAAACAATTTTAATGCTATGGTCTCACCTTCACTCCATGCTAGCAAAATGCTATTGGCTTGGTTCTAACATGTTTCTCCTGAACATTTTGGACAGCACTTCCCTCCATTCCACCACCCAGTGAACATATTATTAACACATTCTAAAACCATACTGGCAGAGGTGAAGAAAGTGGGTCATCCCTGGAACTTGCCTTCCTTTTTCTGAGAGGTCTTAGATTATCGTCCCGAAAGCTCTTATGCACTCGCAGACCCTGCCATGGACACAGGGTTCCATTCTGTCACTCCTCCTGCCCAATGTACTATACAGGCCAATAGGGGAGACTGAGGTGTTTGGGCTGCAGTATGTTAACATTCAGTTCTGTACCTCCTTTTTGTCAGATCTTGGGATGCAGCTTCTTTTCTTTCTCACTACCCACAGGCCTCTGCAGACAGGAAGGAAGAGAAACTGGTCTGAATGTGCTCAGCTCTTCATCTCATATATAAGGGTGAGCTGCTGAGTCTTGGGGTGGAGCCAAAGCCTACTAGGCCCATGAAGCATGCAGCATAGGTCCTTAGCAGGAGAGTAAGCACTGTGAATACCCCCTCTCACTTGGGGGTCTGTGAGAGAATAGGATTTGTTGGGGTAATAACACTCTTTAGAGGGGCTTCCTGGGAGCATCATGTGTGATGGTGTACCTGAAACAGGATTCTAGGTGGCTTCCCACTCACATGGATGATGGTACTCCCAAAGGGGACACTTCCAATGGGCTTCCCTTCAGATTATGCATGAGCCAAGGAGAGTTTCAGGGCCACTCTTGGGAGATGATGGCAAGTGGGTGGGCTTTCTGAGGCTTCCCACATCCTGTGGGTGGTGGTGTCTGGGCTCAAGTTACATGGGGTGGGGGCCTAATCAAACTGGCATGTAAGGAGCCATTGATGTGTTTTGACTGGCCCTACCTTCCAATAACCAAGTGAGGAACCTTGATAAGAACAAGTTAGCTGGAATACATTCTAGATAAAATAGAGTTGATTCTAGTTGGAAGAGGAAGGAACTAATTACACTGACATGGTTTGTGACTGCTCTGTCTATTGAGACCTTATGATGAACCTTTTTAATAAGAGCTACAGTCTCAGGATGCTTTTGGACTTGACAGCACTTAGCGAAATGGTCACTTGTCCCACTCTTCCTCCTCCCCCCCCACCAGCGGTTAGTGATGCGTTTGTGGCCTTTCCTTGCTGATGAGGCCCTCGCTACATCATTTAGGTTGGACTACAGTAACATGTTGCAATTGGGGACTACTAAAAAGGTTCAGCTAGTACAGCTTAGTGGATTTGTAACTAGCACATATATGCATAGCAGTAGTTGCACATTTTAGTTGTATATTTTTAAAGGAGTCATGTGACCAAAAGAATTTATATTTTATGTGGAGGTTCCACAAACTCCTTCTAAATCTCTCTAACTATTAAATTTAATTTTGACAATACCATTATGATATAAAAGAGTTTCCAGCATGCATTCCTTCCCCAATCTGATTTATATATACTGCCATGCAAAGTGTCAGCCACGCCATCTGTCTCCCACTTGGTAATGCAGTATCTAAGATCTATTTGATATCCTTTTTTAATGATATTTTGATAGGTCTTTATATCACTAGCCAAATATAGTGAATCAGATCCTGAACTCTTCACTCTAGTCTTCCATGGGACATTTGCCTGACTAAAGACTTCAGGATTGAACCCAATTTGAGAATAAAGTTTTTTACGACCTTGTCCCCAAACATTTTTGTTTCTTGTGTGGCAAACAACATTAATAGGATTTAAGGATTTTACTGTAGTAACTTGAATGCCAGGTAGACCCAGTTTTGCAAGTGTAACAGGTGATGGGTGCAAGTTTTTACACTTCTTATAATGTTTGTTACTCTTGGTTTAGGGACCAGCCATGATCAAGGTCCAATTGTATCCCACAACCACAAAGTAGTACAGTCTTTGTCATAAAGAGTTTATAATCTAATAGGATAGACAAAGGATAGAGGAAACTGGTGTAACATACAAGCAAAAGTGATTGATGTGATTGGCCATCACTTCAGTTTGATGAGATTTGGGACGGGGGCAGGGGAGTTAGTTGGATGAGGTTATAGCTAAATGGGAAGGGAAGGGAGAGGGCTATTGAAGGGAGGGGTTTTGAGGGGAGTTAACAGGGGAGTAAGGGCACAGGCAGATATGAAGTGAGACTGAGGTGAAGAGGATGGAGAGAGGGGGTGGGAGGGGTTGGCAGAAATAGCCAGTCAGCTCTGGGGAGAGAATATCCTATCAAAGCTGTAGAAAATAATCTGATTATATCATCCATGTTCACTGGTCCCTCCCTTAGTCTCTGCCTGACTCCTTCCACAGCTTTTCTCCAACCTCTCATTGTGGGCGGGAAGATAGACTCCATGAATCTATGGCTTTCCCCTGCACAGTCCTGTGGCGTGAAGCGGGGCTGGAGGCGAAGTGTGACCAGCAGGGCTATCACTGTTGTCACATGCTGCTTTCCTGCACCTCAGTTTAACTTTTTGATGTCTTTCTGTCTTTTTTGAAATTTTTGGAAAGCATTACACCATCAAAAAGGGGTTGAGAATTCTGATTGTAGGTGCTAATAACAGTTTCCAAGCACCTTCAAAGACAGAGAACCACACCGCTGCATAGTAAACAAACATGCACATACAATATACTCAAACTGTAAACAGTATTTGGAATATTTCTTAAGTCTTTACCTAAATAGCTTTTGTTTTAAATCTATATGGTTTTTCTCCCAAAACAGACGAGCACCACTCTGCTGTTGTTACCATATACATTCATGGATTGAAAGTTTTACTTGTGCCATCTTAGAGACTAACAAATTTATTAGAGCATAAGCTTTCGTGAGCTACACCTCACTTCATCGGATGCATTTGGTGGAAAAAACAGAGGAGAGATTTATATACACACACAGAGAACATGAAACAATGGGTTTATCACACACACTGTAAGGAGAGTGATCACTTAAGATAAGCCATCACCAGCAGCAGGGGGGGGGAAAGGAGGAAAACCTTTCATGGTGACAAGCAAGGTAGGCTATTTCCAGGAGTTAACAAGAATATCAGAGGAACAGTGGGGGGTGGGGTGGGAGGGAGAAATACCATGGGGAAATAGTTTTACTTTGTGTAATGACTCATCCATTCCCAGTCTCTATTCAAGCCTAAGTTAATTGTATCCAGTTTGCAAATTAATTCCAATTCAGCAGTCTCTCGTTGGAGTCTGTTTTTGAGCTTTTTTGTTGAAGTATAGCCACTCTTAGGTCTGTAATCGAGTGACCAGAGAGATTGAAGTGTTCTCCAACTGGTTTTTGAATGTTATAATTCTTGACGTCTGATTTGTGTCCATTCATTCTTTTACGTAGAGACTGTCCAGTTTGGCCAATGTACATGGCAGAGGGGCATTGCTGGCACATGATGGCATATATCACATTGGTAGATGCACAGGTGAACGAGCCTCTGATAGTGTGGCTGATGTGATTAGGCCCTATGATGGTATCCCCTGAATAGATATGTGGACAGAGTTGGCAACGGGCTTTGTTGCAAGGATAGGTTCCTGGGTTAGTGGTTCTGTTGTGTGGTGTGTGGTTGCTGGTGAGTATTTGCTTCAGATTGGGGGGCTGTCTGTAAGCAAGGACTGGCCTGTCTCCCAAGATCTGTGAGAGTGATGGGACGTCCTTCAGGATAGGTTGTAGATCCTTGATGATGCGTTGGAGAGGTTTTAGTTGGGGGCTGAAGGTGATGGCTAGTGGCATTCTGTTATTTTCTTTGTTGGGCCTGTCCTGTAGTAGGTGACTTCTGAGTACTCTTCTGGCTCTGTCAATCTGTTTCTTCACTTCAGCAGGTGGGTATTGTAGTTGTAGGAATGCATGATAGAGATCTTGTAGGTGTTTGTCTCTGTCTGAGGGGTTGGAGCAAATGCGGTTATATCGTAGAGCTTGGCTGTAAACAATGGATCGAGTGGTATGATCTGGATGAAAGCTAGAGGCATGTAGGTAGGAATAGCGGTCAGTAGATTTCCGATATCGGGTGGTGTTTATGTGACCATCGCTTATTAGCACCGTAGTGTCCAGGAAGTAGATCTCTTGTGTGGACTGGTCCAGGCTGAGGTTGATGGTGGGGATGGAAATTGTTGAAATCATGGTGGAATTCCTGAAGAGCTTCTTTTTCATGGGTCCAGATGATGAAGATGTCATCAATGTAGCGCAAGTAGAGTAGGGGCATTAGGGGACGAGAGCTGAGGAAGCGTTGTTCTAAGTCAGCCATAAAAATGTTGGCATACTGTGGGGCCATGCGGGTACCCATCGCAGTGCCTCTGATTTGAAGGTATACATTGTCACCAAATGTGAAATAGTTATGGGTCAGGACAAAGTCACAAAGTTCAGCCACCAGGTTAGCCGTGACAGTATCGGGGATACTGTTCCTGACGGCTTGTAGCCCATCTTTGTGTAGAATGTTGGTGTAGAGGGCTTCTACATCCATAGTGGCTAGGATGGTGTTTTTAGGAAGATCACCAATGGACTGTAGTTTCCTCAGGAAGTCAGGGGAGTCTCGAAGATAGCTGGGAGTGCTGGTAACGAAGGGCCTGAGGAGGGAGTCTACATAGCCAGACAATCCTGCTGTCAGGGTGCCAATGCCTGAGATGATGGGGCGTGCAGGATTTCCAGGTTTATGGATCTTGGGTAGCAGATAGAATACCCCAGGTCGGTGTTCTAGGGGTGTGTCTGTGCGGATTTGTTCTTGTGCTTTTTCAGGGAGTTTCTTGAGCAAATGCTGTAGTTTCTTTTGGTAACTCTCAGTGGGATCAGAGGGTAATGGCTTGTAGAAAGTGGTGTTGGAGAGCTGCCTAGTAGCCTCTTGTTCATACTCCGACCTATTCATGATGACATCATCAAGGATCTACAACCTATCCTGAAGGACGACCCATCACTCTCACAGATCTTGGGAGACAGGCCAGTCCTTGCTTACAGACAGCCCCCCAATCTGAAGCAAATATTCACCAGCAACCATACACCACGCAACAGAACCACTAACCCAGGACCCTATCCGTTGCCAACTCTGTCCACATATCTATTCAGGGGATACCATCATAGGGCCTAATCACATCAGCCACACTATCAGAGGCTTGTTCACCGGCGCATCTACCAATGTGATATATGCCATCATGTGCCAGCAATGCCTCTCTGCCATGTACATTGGCCAAACTGGACAGTCTCTACGTAAAAGAATGAATGGACACAAATTAGACGTCAAGAATTATAATATTTAAAAACCAGTTGGAGAACACTTCAATCTCTCTGGTCACTCGATTACAGACCTAAGAGTGGCTATCCTTCAACAAAAAAGCTTCAAAAACAGACTCCAATGAGAGACTGCTGAATTGGAATTAATTTGCAAACTGGATACAATTAACTTAGGCTTGAATAGAGACTGGGAATGGATGAGTCATTACACAAAGTAAAACTATTTCCCCATGGTATTTCTCCCCCCACCCCACCCCCCACTGTTCCTCTGATATTCTTGTTAACTGCTGGAATTAGCCTACCTTGCTTGTCACCATGAAAGGTTTTCCTCCTTTCCCCCCCCCTGCTGCTGGTGATGGCTTATCTTAAGTGATCATTTTCCTTACAGTATGTATGATAAACCCATTGTTTCATGTTCTCTGTGTGTGTATATAAATCTCTCCTCTGTTTTTCCACCAAATGCATCCAATGAAGTGAGCTGTAGCTCACGAAAGCTTATGCTCTAATAAATTTGTTAGTCTCTAAGGTGCCACAAGTACTCCTTTTCTTTTTGCGAATACAGATTAACACGGCTGCTACTCTGAAAAGTTTTACTTGTAACACTTGCATTACAATGTAAAGTTTCAGTATTACATTCTATGCTTTAACAAATGCATATGAGTATATTCTTCCTCCCCGGTCTTATTTCAGAGATGATTTCAGGCTATCATGTACCCTAAAAAATATTGTGTGTCACTCAGCTTTCTTCACAGTTTGGGGGGAGGGGGAAATAAACTGCAGTGTCAGTCATTAAGCTCAATGGTTTAAGCATTGGCCTCGTAAACCCAGGGTTGTGAGTTCAATCCTTGAGGGGGCCATTTAGGGATCTGGGGCAAAAATTGGGGTTTATTCCTGCTTTGAGCAGGGGATTGAACTAGATGACCTCCTGAGGTCCCTTCCGATCCTGATATTCTATGATTATCTAAATACTCATCCCAGTAGCAAACAAAAGTCCAGTGGCTGCTAACAGCATTCAGTCCTTCATTTAATAAGTGACTGGCTTTTGTCAGCTTGTGTATACTGGCAACAGTGACTGTATTCAAAAATCATGTAAGGCCCCCCAAAATTCATGAAATATTTTTTAAATCTCATGAGTTAAGGCAAATAAATAAGGGTTTCTTTTGATTTATTGTCTGCTGTATGTGCCTTTAGGGTTCATATTTTTAACCCTTTCCTCTGCAAGTATGAGGGCTTAAAACTTTAGAAAAAATGAAAGCTGGGATTCTCATGTCTGCCTAGGACTCCAAGAGGCTGGCGCTTTAACAGGACCACTAAACTCTCAGGACTCAAAATAAAATGGCAAGAGTTGGTTAAATTGAAAATACATAGCCTATAGCCAAAGGTTACAGCTTTTGAGACCCAGCGACACCAACACCTTTCATGAGGCAGGTCTTATTCTTCTGTCAAGTCCATTGATCTCCCGATAACTCCTGTATTTGTGACTATAGCTGAGGAGAGTACAGTAATACTGTTTTGCAGAGGATTTTGAGATTTCAAAATATGGCTTAATTCCGATTTGGAACAAAAATAAAAAAATTAGGAAATTCTCCATGAAATAGAATTATTATTATCCTTCCAGCTCTGTTGGGAGCCCTGGCTCCAAGGCAGCTGCCTAGGCTCCTGGCTTCCTGGAATGTAGACCCGGGCAAAACATTTTTGCCTGAATGGAATTTCTGTGCAATATGCTGTTCTGTCAAAGCTGAAATCTTTCATGGAGACAGAACAGTTTCCACAAAAATTGCATGAGGAGGGATTTTGGGGGGGAATGAGAGGTGAGACAGATTTTAGCCTGGCAGGCTGCCCACCAAGGAGCTGGGAGCAGGGACTCCTAGGACTTCCAAACTGTCAGCTCCCCATCAGCCCTCCAAATGGGCTGCTGAGGAGTGAGGTGAGCAAGCTAGTAGGAAACCCAGTAAAGTTTCAATACCTGCCTAGCAGGCAGGGGTCTATCAGAAACTGGCCTGGCTTCCAGCAGAATGTTGTTAAAATCAATGCAGGCCCACAGAATGTTTCAATTTCAAAGAATTGGCAAATTTTGATTAGAAAAAAAATGTTTCATTGAGATTTTTCCAACCAGCTGCATTTATAACCACTTACATGCATGAGCTGTGAATATGTCAGACATCACTAAATGATGGCTTTCTATAAAGAGACTCAAAGAATACTACTGAGCATACCTACTAATCACCACACCCTTCTTCTAGATGTTTCCGGGCCCTTCTAGTTGAATTCAACTATCTGCATATGTGCAAAGACAAGAGATTCAACCAATGTCTCCAGCCCGCTGCTGCTCCTCCCTTTCTTTGGATTTAAAAATAATACAGTGTTGCATTATCAGGCTTTGGGCTACAGTAGCAGCAATGAGTCATTTTCTAATTTTCTAACATTTGCTAATGTGGATATTTCAAAAACTCCATCTGGGATTTTCCCTTTTCTGGTGGAATCCCCTACAGCTCTGACCTCTCTGGGAAGTTTCATATATTCCACTGTCTCCAGCAATTACACCTATGATATAATTCCCAAATCTACCTCTTCATCTCCTCGGTACAATACTCTAGCTCCATTGGTCTCTCTGATACCTCTTCATGGATGCCTTACCATCTATGGATAGTAATTCTATGCTTGAAAAATAAAGAATATAGCAGTAGGGATATATTACCGACCACCTGACCATGATAGTGATAGTGACTGTGAAATGCTCAGGGGGAGTAGAGAAACTATTAAAATTAAAAGGAGTACTTGTGGCACCTTAGAGACTAACAAATTTATAATAAATTTGTTAGTCTCTAAGGTGCCACAAGTACTCCTTTTCTTTTTGCGAATACAGACTAACACGGCTGCTACTCTGAAACCTATTAAAATTAAAAAATTTCAATAATAATGGGGGATTTCAACTATCCCAACATTGACGGGGGACATGTCACCACAGGATAGGATGCAGAGATAAAGTTTCTTGACACCTTCAATAACTGCTTCTTGGAACAGCTAGTCCTGGAACCCACAAGAGGAGAGGCACTTCTTGATTTAGTCCTAAGTGGAGCACAGGATCAGGTCCAAGAGGTAAATATAACTGAACTGCTTAGTAATACTGACCATAACATAATAAAATTTAATGCCCTGTGGGGAGGAGGTAAAGTAGCTCACCCCAGTAGCGTTTAATTACAGAAAGGGGAACTACACAAATATGAGGAAGTTAGTTAAACAGAAATTAAAAGGTATAGGGCCTTAAAGTGAAGTCCCTGTAAACTGCATGGAAACTTTTTAAAGACACCATAATAGAGGCTCAGTTTAAATGTATACCCCAAAATTAACAAAAACATAGTAAGAGGACCAAAAAAGTGCCACCGTGGCTAAACAACACAGTAAAAGGAGCAGATAGAAGCAAAAAGGCATCCTTTAAAAAGTGAAAGTTAAATCCTATTTAGGAAAATAGAAGCACAAACTCTGTCAAGTGAAGTGCAAAAATATAATTAGGAAGGCCAAAAAGGAATTTTGAAGAACAGCTTGCCAAAGACTCAAAAAGTAACAGCAAAAAATATTTTAAATTCATCAGAAGCAGGAAACCTGCTTAAAAAAAAAACAGTGGGGCCCCTTGATGATCGAGATGCTAAAGGAGCACTCAAGGATGATCATGCCATTGTGGAGAAAGTAAATGAATTCTTTCTATCGGTCTTCACAGCTGAGGATGTGAGGGAAATTCTCAAACCTGAGCCATTCTTTTTAGGTGACAAATCTAGGAACTGTCCCAGATTGAGGTGTCATTAGAGGAGGTTTTGGAACAAATTGATAAATTAAGCCACAATAAGTCACCAGGACCAAATGGCATTCACCCAAGAATTCTAAAGGAACTCAAATGTGAAATTGCAGAACTTCTAAGTGTGGTATGTAGTAACCCATGACTTAAATCAGCTTCTGTACCAGATGACTGGAGAATAGCTAATGTGACGCCAATTTTTAAAAAAGGCTGCAGAGGTGATCGCAGCAATTACAGGCTGGTAAGTCTAACTTCAGTACCAGGCAAATTGGTTGAAACTATAGTAAATAACAGAATTATCAGACACATAAATAAGGGATCTCACAAAACTGGGTGCTGGGAACAAAATAGCAGATGAAATTCCAATGTTGATAAATGCAAAGTAATGCACATTGGAAGACATAATCCCAACTATACATATAAAATGGAGTCTAAATTAGCTGTTACTACTCAAGAAAGAGATCTTGGAGTCATTGTGGATAGTTCTCTGAAAATATGCACTCAATCTGCAGCTGCAGTCAAAAAGATTAACCATGTTGGGAATCATTAGGAAAGGTATAGATAATAAGACAGAAAATATCATATTGCCTTATTTAAATCCATGGTAAACCCGCATCTTGAATAGTGCGTGCAGATCTGGTCGCCCCCTCGCAAAAAAGATATATTGGAAATTGAAAAGGTGCAGAAAAGGGCAACAAAAATGATTAGGGGTATGGAACAGCTTCCATATGATGAGAGATTAATAAGACTGGGACTTTTCATCTTGGAAAACCGATGACTAAGGTGTAATATGATAGAGATCTATAAAATCCTGACGGGTGTTGAGAAAGTAAATAAGGCAGTGTTATTTACTCCTCATAACACACGAACTAGGGGTCACCAAACGAAATTAATAGTCACAAGGTTGAAAACAAATGAAAGGAAGTATTTTTTCACACAACACGCAGTCAACCTGTGGAACTCCTTGCCAGATGATGATGTGAAGGCCAAGAGTATAAAAGGGTTCAAAAAAGAACTAGATAAGTTCATGAAGGATAGGCTATTAGCCAAGATGGGCAGGGGATGCAAACCCATGCTCTGAAGTGTCCCTGTCCTCTGTTTGCCAGAAGCAGGGAATGGGTGACAGGAAATGAATCACTTGATGATTACCTGTTCTGTTCATTCCCTCTGAAGCACCATTGACCCTGTCAGAAGACGGGATACTGACCTAGATGGACCATTGCTCTCACGCTGTATGGACATTCTTATGTACCACCACAAACTCAACATTTCCAAAATAAAATTAGTCTCCCTTTGCTGCACCTACCCCACACTCTCACCTCTTCCTCATTTTCTGTTACTGGCAAGAGCACCAGCAGCCTTCCCATCTCTCAAGTTTGCAAGTGAATCATCATTTATAATTACTACACACATCCAGTAAATACTCTCATTTCTCTCACTGCTCCATGTCCAAAATGCCCCCGTCCTTTTTTTCCTCCACTGCCAAAATTCTGGTTCTCCTACTTTGACTATTTGTAATTTCCATTCCAGTCCTCCTCTCAAGTCCATCTGCTGCAAAAATTATCTTGTCCTTTCTCTTGACCACATTTCTATGCTGGCTTCTACTGAATTCAAGTGAAGTTCAAGTTTTTCTTTTTCCTCTAAATTTTTGCTATTTTATTTTCTCCTATACCATATACCAGTGCATTTTCTCCACTAAAGCTTCTGCTGAGTACCTCTTTTTGGTACTTTGTTTCATTTCAGCATCTTTCATTCTTCCACTTCATCCTATATTCATGGATCCACCTCCCAATCAGCATACATCAAGCATCCTCTCCTTCCTCTTCACAAATATTTGACAGATTCACCCATGTAGTCAACCTGAGAAGAGCACTTGCTGTTGTTTATCTGCATATGGTGCTGTTCTAACTCAAACCTGAAGGCTGTTAGATCTTCAAGATGGAAGGTTTGAACTGTGTTTTGCACAGCCAATCCTATCTCAGCCACGTACACTGACTTTTATATAAATAATAATAAAATGTATAGTTTTAAAAATTTCAAATCATATCCACAAAGTAATGCAACAGAGAGCCATAAGCCCTTACTGAACAGGAAACAATAGCTCTCTCTCCTTTTACTTTGAAGGTTCCTAAGGGCTAATAATGTATTAGCTATACTACCTAGGTTTTTTTTTAATTGCAATAATATTGTTTTGTAAATATTATACCATCTGGTAAAATGACATATTAGACTGTCATTTCATCTCTGCAAAGTGATAATGTTTGTGTATGCTCAGATCTGTTAAGCTTAGCAGCCCAAATTCCCAAACAGAGCTTCTGGAATCTGCTTTCTGAGATTAGCAGTGCCCTCTCCCCTGATTTAAACAAAAATAATTGGAAAGGCACATGTACCAGCTTCCAGTTTATAAGAGTTCATTTATTTGAAATCCCCTGAGTTCCTCCAATTAGAAAACAACTTTTTGACTTAATATCCTTCAATTGTTAAAAACTTGCGTCACTGAGAGATCACAGTGAAACGTAAAGGTCCCAGCACATTGGAATTTGATTGTGAGGGGATGTGATTGTTCCACATTTAGACTGGAAAGGGTTAGGAACTCCGCTTCCCAATGTGCTTAATGAATGAAAGGAAAATTGGACCCTTGAGCCAGAGTCAATGACCTAACTGAGTGAAAAATGTTTGCAGGTTAACAAGGGCAACTGTTCCTTGCTATAATTCCCACTGGAGGTGAATGACAAAAAAGGCCAATAAACCTCAGACTTGATATTATTTATTAACCTGTTTTCTTCCTAGAAAAAGACCTTACTGTAGATCTTGGAAGACAGCAGAAAAAAGGGTTATTTGGTGAAGGAAAAAATGACCAAACAAATGCTCACTGTGTAGAAAGATTAAACAATGTAATACTTTGAACTCTTTGTGATTAGTTAGATTACAAGGGATCATCTTTGCCAGCATTCTTAGGCTATCATATTATAAATAAGGTTGTGGGGGAAGTATGCTAATTTAAACAATATAAATACAAAATGTAACTGGATGTGACAGGTTATATTGTTGATGCTCTAAGTCGGAAAATACAAGGAAGTGGCATGCTTTCATGTTATGTCTTGTTAAAAGCATTGCTTCATGATGTGCTGATGCAGCACATCTGTTGCTTTCTTTCCAAACACTCAGGAAGTAAAGTGTGGGCGGTAATAAAATGCACTCACATGGATTTGAACCTATAAGGCATCAGATGATATAATTTACTTCATGGACCTATGAAAAAGAATACTATCTATATTTTGTTGTCTAAAAGGGAATAATCTTGAGGTACTCTAAGGGCTTGATCGTACTTCCATTAAAATCAATGGAGAGATTACTACTGATTGCAGTGAATACAGGCCTGGCTGGGGTTTAACAAAAAAATGAGTTAAACAAAATAGCAGGGCAAAAACAGAGGATCCAGAAGAAGCATTCACATAAGAGTTCAATAGTATAGCAGTGCTAAAGCTATCTTTTGAAACTTTCTAGATAAAGTACTATTGCAGATCTAGAGACAAGGTAGACCAGTCAGGAGAGAGTTTAAGATCCTGACCCAATGCCAATTGACTTCAGTGGGCTTTGCGTTGGGCTCTAACAGAATAGACAAAGAACATATTACTTCCTGCATTTGAAGTGTCCAAACTGGAGCAGTTGCAGGCATTCTGCAAACCATATGTCAGTAACAGTTGAGGACCTGATGTAGGAGAAAGGAAAAGATATTTGCACCCTGAACTCTATATAACATACAGACAAATATGACATTAATGCACTGCTAAGATTCTAGTGATAGTAGTTGCATTTGATTTGTGGTGAAAACCTTCATTGATTCCTTCCCTAGCTTGCTGAATAACCAAATATAAAAAAGAAGAAACACCATGAAGTCACTTTGCATTCTGGGTTAGAGAGTGCCACCTTCAGACTCATTCCCAGAAAAGTATAATGGCCCAATTTCTGTCCTTAGTTACATGTGTGCAATTCTCATTGTGTTCACTGGGAACTGGGCATATGTATATGAGGACAGAATTTGTCCTTTACCTCTTAGATCAAATAAATAATTGTGATAACGATAGAACTCTGCTTTTTAGCTCAGGGAGTATTAATAAAAGGGAACATGAGAATAATACAACTTCACTTTGAATTTTTATCTTCTTTCCTTTTGCGTAGTGTAGAAGTTAGAAAAATTATATTTTAAACATTGATGTTAGTGCACATTATAGTTTAGAGGAATACTCTAAAACACAGTGAACTGTAGTACTAAAAGTGCTTCAAATTGTTGGGTTTTTTTAAACATAAATTGTTTCTTTTGGGTCAATTTTTAAAGGAACCTCACCTCACTCTTCAGTGTTGTTTGTGCAAAGGCTGGCAGTTAGAACCAAAATTTTCAAAGGTATCTGCTACTTTTAGGAACCTCTGTTTCTGGCTGCCCACTTGAGACACCTTGAATCTTACTTTGTTCACACATGCTGAACCCTCCAGGTCTCAATGCCTTCAGCTGAAATCTCAGTATGCTCAGCATCTGTGATAATCAAGCCTTAGGTATGTCAAATTGGGCAACCAAAATTAGTGGACACTGGAAAATGTGGCTGTAAATATCTAATTACCTGATCAGAGGGTGCAGAGATAGGCAGTACACCTGGAAAAATATGGAGGAATAAGGGCTGAAAAAATAAATAGGTAAGACCATAAGCATGTCCGGAAAACTAATATTCAGATATGGATGTGATAGTGGGCTGCAGCATCAGAAAGGGAGAGATGAGTTGGCAGCCATTTCAGGACCTTTGTGGCTATGTTTGGCCCTGAACACCAAAAACTAGTGTTTTCATGGCTGATGATGCCCTCCATCAGTAAACAAAATGAGGTGATGATAATTCTGTTCTGTTTTGCAAGTTTCACCTACAGTTTTATTTTCTCTTCTGCTGTATTTTTCTTGCCAGGGGGTATAAAAGTTAATAGCCTCTACTATAAATACTACTATAAATACTACACATTGTCTTAGTACAATATCTAAGCTTTGTTATATTTAACCTTTAAAAATTAAACTTCCAAAAAGCATATTATAGCTAGTTTTTGTCATCCATGATAAACATTGTTTTCCTTGCAACATTTTGAGAATTTCTCAAATGATACCAGGTTAATAGCCTTTGTTCCCACATTAACAGGAACCAATGTGATATACATACACAAAAACAACACCAAAAAATAGTTTCCTTCTTTTCTTCCCTTTATTTTTTTTTCAGCAGGGCAACTGGCCCCTTTAAGAGGGAGTGGGGTCTAGTACATCACCCGTTTTATTGAGTCTGCTGTAGTGTTTGACTACTCATACTCAACAATGAGCCAGATGCCCCGGGGGTGTAAGCAGAAATCGTTTCATTGACCTAGAAGAGCTACACTGATTTACGCTCTGAATCTGGCCCAATATAGCTGGTGTCCAGCTCAGATGCATTTCTCACTTCAAGGGAAAATTAAGAGAAAATGCTCTCGATTCACTTTCACCTGTTTCACATAGAGTCACCATTACCGCTGGATACTAAGTCCCACCTTTACCTTTTCCTTCTGTTTTCTTATTGGCAATTTAAATTGACTGTGAATGTATGTGCTCATTTTTGTTAGTTTCCAAATAAAGTGGGTGTTAAGATGAACAACACATTTAGCAAGAGGAGCAGCTGATGGATAATATGGTTTGAGGTAGAGAAACACCTCTTTGGGAAAGTATCCTAGTTACTAACTGTAAAAGGACGGAAAGGGTAACTTTTGCTGTGGAGAAAAAGTCATAAATAAGTGAGAGGTCAGAGTATCAGCTATTTGTATTTTAGCTGAATTGTTATTAAATCTAGCTCTGAATTTGATCTTCCACAGCATCTTTCTCATTTTTGAATGCTGGGAATAAATTACTCATGGGGAACTGACATTTTACCAGTTTTGCTCTGAGTATAATAGTGAGTGGACTATCGAAACTACTATTTAGCCTGTTTGTTGATGTGAAAAGCCTGCTGATCTTCTACTCTATGGATTACCAGGAGCCTACACAGAGGTTTGCTAACCTGCTTGTGGAACACATCCCTTTAAGGTGGTAGGGTTATTATTTCAGAGTTCTAAATATTGGATGTAATTGTTGGATGTAATTTTAAGGGATTGTAGCAATTTTTTTCTTCCTTTTAAATTTTGTACCAACACTTCTAGGAGAAAAAGTTAGAAAACAAAAAGTTAGAGAGACAAGGTGGATGAGGTAATATCTTTTCTTCTGTTTGGTCAGACAGAGCTCTTCTTTAGGTCTGGGAAAGTTACTCTGAGTGTCACAGCTTGTCAAAAGCTTGTATCTTTCACCAACAGAAGTTGGTCCAATACAAGATATTACCTCACCCACCTTGTCTAATATCCTGGGACTGACGTGGCTTCAACAACACTGCATACAACAATTAAAAAGTTAGTGATTGTGGACATATTATTTCATTCCTCCATCAATTCAGTTCTGTTTTTAATCTGGATTGTTGTAGGCAACTATTCTATCATTTGAATAATGCCATTGGATATTTTGGAGGAAAATTAAAATAAAACTGAACAGATAATATAGTTCTGAAACATAATCCATGTGCAGTAAACATACTCTTTTGTCACGTTTTTTTCCAACGAAAGTGCCATATTACTTCCTAGAACCTGGACAGGGTACTTTTCCCAGGCAAATAGTGTGTAAACTGAAGAGTCCCTGAAAGTTCATTGACACAATGTTCCATAAAAGTGTTATAATGACTCTAAATATATACCTATACAATAATTGTTAGGTTTCCCAAATATCATATGAAACAAATATCACTACATATGTTTGCAGTCTTACTGCCATAGACTGTGATATTGTTTCATAAGGGTCTTGTCAATTCTTGGATAGGAGGCCACTAAAGAAAACCCAAATACTGCAGGAAATTATACTGATTCTGGACTCAGTACATGGTATTTTTTGGAGGGGGGGGTCTTACTGTTATTGTGAGATTTAAAGTCAAGATCCTGACTACACATGGTCATTAAAAAAAATCCTATGGCACCTGGCACAAAAATTGAGGTGGGAACCCTAGTTTTCTGTTCAAACTGGAATCAGGTGCTTATTAGAGACGGTCTGAAATATTTTGTTTCCCACTCAAATTTTCAATGAAAACTTTCATCTTGAGTTTTTGATGTAAACTTGAAATTGAAAGATTCTAGCTAGAAAACAAATGATTTTGGCTGAATATGGGAGTTTTAATCCCTCATGAGAGTTGCAGTTTGCTCCTCGCGTCCCTGATCTCCTATGGGCCAGATCCCTCATTGGACTACATCTCCCATGAAGCACTATGGGTTCCCCTTTGATAAGGCAAGTTGTACTATAGGGGGTCCCCAGCCATGGTTCATTGGGGGAGGTGTAGTCCAGAACACAGCCCATAGAGAAAAATGGGGACACAAGGAGCAAACTACAATATGAAACACCAAAACTCCTATTTTTGGTTGAAATCTTTCAGCTTTCATCTGAAACACTTGACAAAAACTGAAATTTTCTATAGGAAGCAGACACTCGTCAGAAATCAATTTCCCCTTGGAAAAACAGTTTTGACCGAAAATTTTCAGCCAGCCCTAGTACAAAATTGCCCTTTGGACGGGCTCAGGACAGAAAGTGAAGAAAGCTTTGCATAATAAAGCTGTGCACTGTGCTGTCAACCTCAGGTAGGGTTCCTATTAGAGTCATAGACTTTAAGGCCAGAAAGGACCACTAGATCATCCAGTCTGACCTGCTGTACATCACAGTCCACCAACACCACCCAGCACCCGCACACTAAACCCAGCAATGGAAATGAGATCCACAGGAGACTAGACTATTATGTGCCTCAGGCAGAGACTAGGAGGGACTAAGGTGCACCAGTGCAATGGCCGAGAAATGATTAAATGAGAGAGACCCATTCAGGGCTGGGTAAAGGGAGCCTTGTGTGTATGAATATTGCCACAACCTTCCATCCAACTGTGTGCTAAACTCAGTGACATAAATGTGAATTTCACATGCAGACTGACAAGGTATGAACTCTGTTTTATGAAGTGTGTTGAGTCCTCAGGATCTCAGCATGAAGGAAGTACGTATTCCCCAGAAACCTTAACAGTTTCAGAATAATTACTTTCAATATTCATGGGTTGTTTAGTATTCTCCAGTTCATAGATACCAGAATCTTTCTGTCCCCCGGTGCTTGGTTTTTCTGACAGACTGCATATGCTTTTGCCTTGTTCCAAGCCTGCTCTTGTTTCTGATTCCTGCTTTGACCTTGGCTCTGGTCCCCAGCCCAACAACTGGGCATGACTGCCACTGCTCCAACCACCAGGTTTGACTGCTGCTGCTTCAACCATGATTTAGTTGAAGGATGATTTAGTTGGGAATTGGTCCTGCTTTGAGCAGGGGTTTGGACTAGATGACCTCCTAAGGTCCCTTCCAACCCTGATATTCTATGATAAATAGTTGTGGCTGTTACAGTGAGCCATACAAACTGCCTCTTATCCTGTTTGCCAACAGTTACTAGCATGCTGTGTCAGAGTATATTTTTCATTTTTAAGGATATATGTGGGGTGGTGCAGTATCTCTAGTATGTTATTTCTGAAATACTGATTGTCCTGAAAGAAAAGGAGTACTTGTGGCACCTTAGAGACTAACAAATTTATTAGAGCATAAGCTTTCGTGAGCTACAGCTCAGAGCTGTAGCTCATGAAAGCTTATGCTCTAATAAATTTGTTAGTCTCTAAGGTGCCACAAGTACTCCTTTTCTTTTTGCGAATACAGACTAACACGGCTGCTACTCTGAAACCTGTGATTGTCCTGAGTATCTTTTGCTGCTTGTAGCTCTTGTGTGTGCAACCTTAATTCAGCCCCTCCTTTCTCTCTCACCCCCACGCATGCATTATGATTAGAGCAGGTTGGAAATTTTCTGATGGGATGTTTTTCTGTTGGAAAATTCAGATTCATCAAAAGCAAAACCTTTAGTGCAAACATGTAAATGGCGATGAAATTTTGTTTTGGGTGGAAAAATGAAAAAAGTGTCCAATTATGTAAAAATGGAACTATTTTATTTTTTATTTTGAAATTACTCTCTATTTAAAATTTTCTTTGTTTATACCATACATTTTTATTTGCCAAAATTTAAACTAAATGTTTTGATTGTATCAAAACAAAACAGCTTGATTGACCTGAAATGAATATTTTTCATGTTAAACAGAAAACTCAGTTCCTGCCCAGTTCCACTTATACTTGTGATCATGAAATTAAAGACTTTTTTTTAAAGTCTTTTAAACCACTGCCTCATTCGGTGCATAGAATGGACCTGCTCTTGGAATGAATCAGCCTTCTGAAGGAGATTCTCTGTAGGACCCATGTTTCATTTGTTGCTGAAGTTAGAAGGTGCATAATGAATGAGGCAGGGGGCTACAGGAAGAGAGGACAGTCTCACAGTTCAGGGAGTTGAATATTGTCTTAGAGAATTTTATTCTATCCCTGCCTCAGAATTTCTATGTGATCCTAGTCAAATCGCTTAAACCAAGCTTTTTATAGGTGTATTTGTCATTTTCTCACTTGAGATCCTCAGGTCTGGTTGGCAGACCTACTGAGCACTCACACAGCTACAGTTGAAGTCAATGATATGTGCTTTGAGCATATAAATGCTATATAATGCTAAGTATTATGAAAAAGCAGGTCCTAGATGTCTAAAATTGGATACCCAAAACTAGTAGCTACTTTTGATCTTAATCTCTCTCTGTCTCAGATCCTCACTGTAAAATGGAGCTACCCCCCCCCCCGCACCACCACACATGCACACACACACCGATCCCATGAGGGTACTGAGAAGATCAATTAGTAATCTTTATGAAGCATGAAGAATTGGAGATGAGCACCATAGAAAAAGTCCATGAGTAAATTAACAATTCTGTCTTCAGAACAACAGCAAATACGGCACATAGCCACACATTGAACAGCAAAGAGAAAACAAAATACTGAATTAAGTGAGCATTGTCCATTCATAGCACTCAATGAGGCAGCGGTCCTGTGGAAAAATATCATGTTATTATCTAACTTGCTTTGTAGACTAGACCTGAGTGAAGGAGTTCTAGACAGTATTGCTGTCACTCCTGTGGTTTACTAGATGGAACCTTGGGATTTGGCAAATTGGTGTATTCCCCCACCTCCATTGGGCATATGGACACTTGCATGCACATACACATGCATGCTAGTGATTAAAACCATTTCAGTTCCCCCTTGCTTGGGAACATAGACATGATTTTAACTGTTCATTGTCACCTGATTCAGACCAGGCTGAGCAGTACCTCTCAGCGCATCCCTTATTCTCAATTGAATGCTCCCTACCGGGTCCTGTGGTTCCCTTTTTGCAAAAGCACTAGTGCATACTACTGCTGCTATTGTGAACTTTCTTGTAGATAGTCTATCATCTGAGGTGACAGCTACGTTGGTCCCCCGTATATTGAGAAAAGGTGAATGATTTCTGATGCTACAAAATAAGTGGTGAATATTTGAAGAGTAGGACATGGACATGGTATTTGCATAAATCTCACTTCCAATCTTCACATCAGTCTTGCCATACTTATCGGTGTACCAGCCTTACTATTAGTCCCAGAATACTACTTCCAGAAAGTAACTCATCGCTTCTGGCAATCACTATTGTTTGACAGTGACGTAATGCTCAGGAACATACCTTTATTTGCAGGCAGGGCTCTGGGAAATGACATGAAGTTATTGGCCAAATAGTTTTGAAAGGCACAGGTAGTTTCTTCCCCAATGAATTACTGCCATATTGACCAGAGTCAATTCCATTCTACACATACATGTTCAACTTCACACACAGTATCAAGGCCAAAGTATAGGCCCAGCTGCTGCAAAGACTGAAGCATGTATTTTCATAGAATCATAGAATCATAGAATATCAGGGTTGGAAGGGACCCCAGAAGGTCATCTAGTCCAACCCCCTGCTCAAAGCAGGACCAAGTCCCAGTTAAATCATCCCAGCTAGGGCTTTGTCAAGCCTGACCTTAAAAACCTCTAAGGAAGGAGATTCTACCACCTCCCTAGGTAACGCATTCCAGTGTTTCACCACCCTCTTAGTGAAAAAGTTTTTCCTAATATCCAATCTAAACCTCCCCCATTGCAACTTGAGACCATTACTCCTCGTTCTGTCATCTGCTACCATTGAGAACAGTCTAGAGCCATCCTCTTTGAAACCCCCTTTCAGGTAGTTGAAAGCAGCTATCAAATCCCCCCTCATTCTTCTCTTCTGCAGACTAAACAATCCCAGCTCCCTCAGCCTCTCCTCATAAGTCATGTGCTCTAGACCCCTAATCATTTTCGTTGCCCTTCGTTGTACTCTTTCCAATTTATCCACATCCTTCCTGTAGTGTGGGGCCCAAAACTGGACACAGTACTCCAGATGAGGCCTCACCAGTGTCGAATAGAGGGGAACGATCACGTCCCTCGATCTGCTCGCTATGCCCCTACTTATACAACCCAAAATGCCATTGGCCTTCTTGGCAACAAGGGCACACTGCTGACTCATATCCAGCTTCTCGTCCACTGTCACCCCTAGGTCCTTTTCCGCAGAACTGCTGCCGAGCCATTCGGTCCCTAGTCTGTAGCGGTGCATTGGATTCTTCCATCCTAAGTGCAGGACCCTGCATTTATCCTTATTGAACCTCATTAGATTTCTTTTGGCCCAATCCTCCAATTTGTCTAGGTCCTTCTGTATCCTATCCCTCCCCTCCAGCGTATCTACCACTCCTCCCAGTTTAGTATCATCCGCAAATTTGCTGAGAGTGCAATCCACACCATCCTCCAGATCATTTATGAAGATATTGAACAAAACGGGCCCCAGGACCGACCCCTGGGGCACTCCACTTGACACCGGCTGCCAACTAGACATGGAGCCATTGATCACTACCCGTTGAGCCCGACAATCTAGCCAGCTTTCTACCCACCTTATAGTGCATTCATCCAGCCCATACTTCCTTAACTTGCTGACAAGAATGCTGTGGGAGACCGTGTCAAAAGCTTTGCTAAAGTCAAGAAACAATACATCCACTGCTTTCCCTTCATCCACAGAACCAGTAATCTCATCATAAAAGGCGATTAGATTAGTCAGGCATGACCTTCCCTTGGTGAATCCATGCTGACTGTTCCTGATCACTTTCCTCTCCTCTAAGTGCTTCAGGATTGATTCTTTGAGGACCTGCTCCATGATTTTTCCAGGGACTGAGGTGAGGCTGACCGGCCTGTAGTTCCCAGGATCCTCCTTCTTCCCTTTTTTAAAGATGGGCACTACATTAGCCTTTTTCCAGTCATCCGGGACTTCCCCCGTTCGCCACGAGTTTTCAAAGATAATGGCCAAGGGCTCTGCAATCACAGCCGCCAATTCCTTCAGCACTCTCGGATGCAATTCGTCCGGCCCCATGGACTTGTGCACGTCCAGCTTTTCTAAATAGTCCCTAACCACCTCTATCTCTACAGAGGGCTGGCCATCTCTTCCCCATTTTGTGTTGCCCAGCACAGCAGTCTGGGAGCTGACCTTGTTAGTGAAAACAGAGGCAAAAAAAGCATTGAGTACATTAGCTTTTTCCACATCCTCTGTCACTAGCTTGCCTCCCTCATTCAGTAAGGGGCCCACACTTTCCTTGGCTTTCTTCTTGTTGCCAACATACCTGAAGAAACCCTTCTTGTTACTCTTGACATCTCTTGCTAGCTGCAGCTCCAGGTGCGATTTGGCCCTCCTGATATCTTTCCTACATGCCCGAGCAAAATTTTTATACTCTTCCCTGGTCATATGTCCAAGCTTCCACTTCTTGTAAGCTTCTTTTTTATGTTTAAGATCCGCTAGGATTTCACCATTAAGCCAAGCTGGTCGCCTGCCATATTTACTATTCTTTCGACTCATCGGGATGGTTTGTCCCTGTAACCTCAACAGGGATTCCTTGAAATACAGCCAGCTCTCCTGGACTCCCTTCCCTTTCATGTTAGTCCCCCAGGGGATCCTGGCCATCTGTTCCCTGAGGGAGTCAAAGTCTGCTTTCCTGAAGTCCAGGGTCCGTATCCTGCTGCTTACCTTTCTTCCCTGCGTCAGGATCCTGAACTCAACCAACTCATGGTCACTGCCTCCCAGATTCCCATCCACTTTTGCTTCCCCCACTAATTCTACCCGGTTTGTGAGCAGCAGGTCAAGAAAAGCGCTCCCCCTAGTTGGCTCCCCTAGCACTTGCACCAGGAAATTGTCCCCTACGCTTTCCAAAAACTTCCTGGATTGTCTATGCACCGCTGTATTGCTCTCCCAGCAGATATCAGGAAAATTAAAGTCACCCATGAGAATCAGGGCATGCGATCTAGTAGCTTCCGTGAGTTGCCGGAAGAAAGCCTCATCCACCTCATCCCCCTGGTCCGGTGGTCTATAGCAGACTCCCACCATGACATCACTCTTGTTGCACACACTTCTAAACTTAATCCAGAGACACTCAGGTTTTTCCACAGTTTCGTACCGGAGCTCTGAGCAGTCATACTGCTCCCTTACACACAGTGCTACTCCCCCACCTTTTCTGCCCTGCCTGTCCTTCCTGAACAGTTTATAACCATCCATGACTGTACTCCAGTCATGTGAGTTATCCCACCAAGTCTCTGTTATTCCAATCACGTCATAATTCCTTGACATCACCAGGACCTCCAGTTCTCCCTGCTTGTTTCCAAGGCTTTGTGCATTTGTATATAAGCACTTGAGATAACCTGTTGATCGCCCCTCATTCCCAGTATGAGGCAGGAGCCCTCCCCTCACAGACATTCCTGCCTGTGCTTCCTCCCGGTATCCCGCTTTCCCACTTACCTCAGGGCTTTGGTCTCCTTCCCCCGGTGAACCTAGTTTAAAGCCCTCCTCACTAGGTTAGCCAGCCTGCTGGCAAAGATGTTCTTCCCTCTCTTCGTAAGATGGAGCCCGTCTCTGCCCAGCACTCCTCCTTCATGGAACACCATCCCATGGTCAAAGAATCCAAAGCCTTCTCTCCGACACCACCTGCGTAGCCATTCGTTGACCTCCACGATTCGACGGTCCCTACCCAGGCCTTTTCCTTCCACGGGGAGGATGGACGAGAACACCACTTGCGCCTCCAACTCCTTTATCCTTCTTCCCAGAGCCATTTTCTTTAAGTGCATAAAGTTATGCCCAATGTGTGTGTCTTTGCAGAATTGTAGCCTTAGTTTCAGATCCCCATGTGCGTCTCCCAGCACTTCAGTTTGCTGCTGCCTTTTTTCTTTTCTTCTTTCAAGTTTCATAGTTTTAAATCAATACTTTAAAATAGGTTTGTACACAAGGTTTGAGCCGTTCTTCTGACTTATTAAAAATACAGTAGTACCAGAAAGTATAATGTGACAACAAATACTTAATGTGATTTTTTTCAAGCCCTACAAGGAATAGAATTTAATATTGTTTTAAAATGTAGATGGGGAGGAAGCTCAAAATCAAAGTGTTCTCCTGGCACATAAATTACTACTTTTTTGCCATACATCAAGACAGACATTAAAAACAACTTTATGAGATTTTAATTTACCACGATTATTCTCTCTAGTTCTTAGAGCCTCTGAATAGTATCCTAATGCTAGATCATATTTTTGACAACAGAACACCAGATATACTGTAATGACTTGGCATTCAGTCTTTTGGAACGAAGGCCAAAACTGGCCAAATAAATCATTCCTCACTAGCAAGCAGCAATGATTGTATTGTAAACTTTGGATAAATCTGTGATATTACAGAAAGCAACTGTTTTTCAATCAACTGACTTTAAAAAATGTTAAAAATCTATGGAAAAATGTCCTATGCTGGAAAAACACCAGTATGGCATAATGCTACCAGACTCTTCTGTATTGTTACAGAATAATGTTTAACAAACCGAGATAACAAATTTTCTCTTCATTATGATGATCAAGTTAAGGTGAGTATGCCTTATGGGTAACCTGTACATATTTTAATAGAAAATGTTAACTTAAACATTTTAAACATCCTATAGAACATAGTAGGGAGTTCCTGCTGTAGAAATCAATACGATGGTTCAAAAAAGACACATGCTTTAATAGGTAGCTACGGAAGGCTTTAAATATCATGGCTAAACCCTTGAAGCTGGCTTTGTAGTCAACAGGAGACAGTAGTCGAATACTAGCTGATATACTTATATTATTATTTATTTAGTGATCATTTGTATTACTATAGTGCCTAGAGGCCTCAGCCAAGATCTGACTCCATTGTGCTAGACACTGTACATAGATAGATATAGTCCGTTCACTGAGGAACGTACAGTTTAAATAGCAAATCGCTTGAGCAGCAACCAGTAAGCAGACAGTCTGCTATTGCTCTTTTCCTTTAGTTGGGGAACATGGTGAGTTGCCAGAAGAAGGGATTCTGGGGCAATTGGAAGGAGTGGTTTACAGTGGCCATGTGCCTGGGGCCCTGGGAGAAGCGTGGGATTTGAAGGCAGTCAGCGACTGCACATTGGAATGTACCAGCTGCTGAAGTTTTAGAGCAGTAGTTCTCAAATTTTTGCATTGGTGACCCCTTTCACACAGCAAGCCTCTGAGTGTGACTCCCTCCCGTAAATTAAAGATAAATGTTTTATATTTAACATTATTATAAATGTTGAAGGCGAAGCAGGGTTTTGGGGGTGGAAGCTGATGGCTCACTACCCCCCATGTAATAACCTCACGATCCCCGAGGGGTCATGACCCCCCCCCCCCAGTTTGAGAACCCCTGTCTTAGAGCCTTAGCATCTGAAGCACCTACAGTGCTTCAGCTGTGATGCACCTAGAGTGTTGCCAAGGACTGTGTTGAGACAAGGTTTGTTACCACAGCACTTCAGAGACACTGCAAAAGATCTACAATTACAGCTGTAATGTGGCCTCTTTCTGAGTTACTGCTGCATTCAGTCTTGGGCCTCAAGCCTAACAATCCAGCTGAGTTGCAGTGCCATGCTAGTATGATAAACAGTTGCATGTGACAGAATGTGGAATTGTCAACCATCCCTCCACATATGTAGACTCATACTTTCATCTGTTCTTGTGGTGCCTTCAATGTCAATGCAGGAGACACCAGGACCACAGCTAATCTTGTATCTTCTTCCCTTTCATATGAAGTTTTCTCTCAAAGCATAGATGGTGTCCCTTCTGAGCACTATTCTGTGCTTTGCTAAATATAAATTCATAAACAAATAAACCATGCAACGTGTATGTATTATATTTAGTTGAATGTTTGTAAACTCCTTTTGAAAGTGAAAAGTGCCCTCTCAATGCTAGATATTTATAGAGAAGCCATCCTGGAATAAGATCCATTGTTTGCCAGAGGAAAGTAATTACATTTAATAGAAACTGGCCTTGTTTTGAAGCCTCCCTTGATTTAAAGCCACAGTGGAAGTAATTAAATGCTGCAGTGATGGCTGCTGAATGAATATATATGGTATAGAGCAGCACAGGTGTTCTTCACAAAGAGAGTCAGAAAGCGGTCTTAACTGTCCTATGTCAAGAACATACCTCCTCAGAGCACAGCAGAGTGTTTTTAATTTTTAAAAACTGATTTTAAATTATTACAATGTAGACAGATTAGTAAGAGTTGGTGTGGAGGAAGCAGCAGGACCAGAAAAATGCTGGTGGAAGAAACCATTGAGGCAAGCAGCCAACAGACCCCAAGACAATTACTGACTGACTGATTGCAAACAACTTTGCAGGTGAATAGAAAATAAGGAATCCCTAATATAAGACATAGTAACACTTCCATGACCAGGGCAGTTATTGTGTATATTAATTATAATAACTGGCCTCTGATCAAAACAAAAATAGACAGACTGATTGAATGATGTCACAGAGAAAGGGGAATGAGTGAGGGATGTGCCTTTGGTTGCTGTTAAGGTCTGTTCCTTGTCATTTGGATCTTATCAACCACTTACAAAAGCAGCTGCTTTCTTTGTGGGTTTCCTGTCCTGGTACCTTGCATAAGCATGTTGGCATTATTAAGTTCAGAGAAGCTCACTTTCTCCTGCTGAAGGCAGGACATTGCTGTTCTGTGCTGGTTGTGCTTGAGGCTGTGACTATAGGATGGTCAAGGTTCAGGATAGAATCTGGAGATTCAGTTAAAGGTGGGAAACAATGGTGCCGGGGTGGGTCATTAGCTAATTACTTGGGGGTTGATGCAACAAGTAAGGTGTTGATTCAACAAACCATTTGTGGTGGTGGTAGATCCTGGAGGAAAGTGTCATTCCAAACAATAGTGTCTGCAGTGGTGTGGGGATGAGTGATGAGGACAGAGTGTTGTTTCAATGGTTTGGCCTAGCAAATGCCTGACAATGTCCATAAAGGATGCTACAGATTCTGCAAGCATGCTTTTAGAGCAGGGGTGGGCAAACTGGCCTGTGGGCCGCATCCGGCCCACCAGCCATTTTAATCTGGCCCTTGAGCTCCCGCTGGGGAGTGGGGTCTGGGGCTTGCCCTGCTCCAGTGCTCCAGCCAGGGAACAGGGCCAATGGGAGCTGCAGGGGAGGTGCCGGCAGATGGGGCAACGCGCAGCAGAGCTTCCTGGCCGCACCTCTGCGTAGGAGCCGGAGAGGGGACATGCCACTGCTTCCAGGAGCTGCTTGATGTAAGCGCTGCCTGGAGCCCATCCCTGAGCCACACACCCCCTAGTGTTCCAACCCCATGCCACAGCCCTGAACACCTCCTGCCCTCCGAACCTCTCAGTCCCAGCCAAGAGTCCCCTCCTGCACCTCAAACCCCTCATCCCAAACCCCACCCCAGAGCTTGCTCCCCCAGCTGGAGCCTTCATTACCCCCCACCACCGTTGTGCCCCTGCTTCAGCCCAGAACCCCATCCTGCACTCCGAACACCTCAGCTCCAGCCCGGAGCCTCCTCCTGGACCCCAAATCCCTCAGCCCCACCCCAGAGCCTGCAGCTGGAGCCCTCAACCTCTCATCCACACCTCACCTTCCCTGCCTCAGCCCAGAGCCCCCTCCCTCACCCTGAACTCCTAATTTCTGGCCCCACCCCGCAGACCGCACCCCCAGCCAGAGCCCTCACCCCCTCCCACACACCAACCCCAATTTTGTGAGCATTCATGGCCCGCCATACAATTTCCATACCCAGATGTGGCCCTTGGGCCAAAAAGTTCGCCCACAGCTGGGTTAGAGGGAGATAGTATGGACAGGGCACTGGACTAGGACTCAGGAGAGCTGGGTTCTATTTCTGGCTCTGTCACTAGCCTGCAGGGTGACCTTAGACAAGTCAACACTTTCCCCTGTTTCCATTTCCTTACCAACACAATGGAGGTAATGATACTTGCCCTCCTTTGTAATGTGCTGTGAGATCTATAGTGAAAAATGCTATACAGTAGATATTTGTTATGCTTTGCGATGTTGCTCTGGAAGAGAATGCATGAAGGTATCGCTCACATGGTCATGCTGCAAACCATACACAAGCTACGGCCAGGTTAGACCAGGGATTGGCTCTGTGTTCCAGGGCTCATATGGAGTTCTCCCTCCCCTTAGTGTTCCCTTAACACTTCATAAGACAAACAATTCCCTCAGTAAATTCACCAAGAGGAGTCTGGTATCCTATGTGCCCCTAAAAATCACCAGATGGAAACTATGCTGCAGTAGTGGGGCCTGTGAAGAAGTTCAAGAGCTGTTTTGACAGCATGGGACTAGGAGTGTGCTTGTACTTGCAGCGGACGGCACGAGAAAAGAGAGATTACAAATGAGGGGATGTGTATCAGGTGGAAAGGATGCTAACGCCAAGACAGGATGGGATGAAGGGTCTTGTAGAGGAGTTAGAGGTGGAGAGCAGGTGAGATATCTAAGAGTTGCCTGCAGTGAGACATGAGGTGATTGGAAAGCTTTTCAGACCTTGCATTAAACACACGGCATTATGCAGCTGCCTATTATAGTGACCAGAAAACAGTAGGCCCTTTGCTGGCACTTAAAAAGCACACACGCCAAGCAGATTTCAGTCTCTTTGCATATTCATAATGTGCCACCTTATTCTCACATAATATCCTTTCAACTGAATAAGCATGTCAAGACACACCAGGAACATCCAGCCACAGGATAATCATGTTTACTGGATGTTTCTAATTTGACAATAAGCAGTGAATTGGTTAACTGTGTTTGCACTTAATTGTTCATATTTTATGCTTCAAAGCTGACACCCTTTTGAGATGAATGGGGGAAGTTAATTTCTCTTGATGCTATTGTTTTTAGCCGGTAAGGATGAGGACTCCACATGATGAAAGTACGTTGGTTTATATTGTCAAGGTTATCTTCCCAACCAGAAGCTAGAAACTTCCTTTATTATAAGAAAACAAAAGCATAAATTCTGGGAAATAGAATAGAACCCTTGACTATTCCACATGAAGATCCTAAATCTTTAGGATTCATGAATTTGCCACCCCTGCAGTTTTTCATTGTCCCAGGTTCTGAGGTATTGTGGCCAGACCACAGCATGATTTCCACTGATTGGCTGATAAAGACATCACATACCCTCCTAAGAAAAGAAAAAAGAAAAGAAAAATAAAGTAGGCATTTTTCCTTCGAAGTGTAATCTTCAGAAAAAAGTAGCAGTGGTGGTTATTAGTAGCAGTGTTTTTATAGTGAAGTTGGCACAGCATAAAAAGGAGAGGGCTTTGGTTCTGTTCTTGGATCTGTCTCTTACTGGCTATGCAACATAGGATAAATCACTTAACCTAACTGTGCCTCAGTTTGACCCCTGGAAATGAGGAGGATGAGGCTCACCCACTTTTTGTGAAGTGTTCTGTGAGCTAGGCATGAAGAATTGTAATGTAATTGCTAACTAAGGGCCAAATTCTGGTACCTTTACCCACACTGAATAGTACCGTATTCCCCAAGTTGTCCCATTGAGCTCAATAGGACTCCTTGAATGAGGTACTCTTCAATGTAAGTGTGGCAGAATCAAGCCTTAGTATGATTTTTGGATTGGCAAAAAACAAAAGTGAACAAATTCCTAAAGTTCTAGCTTTTACTTTTTTAACAAGACTAAAGTGATCTGAGAATGAATGAACCTGCAGGATAGTGGCTATGTCACTGTATCTTTGAAGATATCCACACTCTATCTTAATCATCGTATACATCTCCACTTACCTGTATCTCATCTGTAATATTACCTCTGGGATGTCAGGAAAATAGCATGCAATGTCAGCTCTGTACTTAAACTGTAACCAAAAAACCCTGGGGAGCTATCAAGTCATCAGACTTTAGTACTGAAAACATAACACCAGTTTAAGTAGAGCTACTCAAACTAGGTCAAATTACAGTTGGATAAGGTTTTAGCGAGCCAGAATTCAGAGAGATTTTTCAGGCAAATTCACAATTGTCTCTGTTTGTGACCCAGCTCTATAACATGTAAACTCTTTATAAGTTGTGTAATTAAAAGTTAGATACACCCACAAGAAACCCTCAGATCTGAACTTCTCAGTTCTCTGCTATGCAGAACTCATATTAGTGGACCTGAAAACAAGGACTGGGGGATTCAAAATCTGGGTCTGACTTTACAGTCAGGGATGTTTGGATTTGGTGTCTTGAATTCTGTGCACTGTAGAGAGAGAGAGGTTTGAATGCATCTCTGACCTGTGCCTAGATCTGTGGTATTGGGTCAGCTCCATCACCAGTAAAAATCCTCCCTTTCAAAACTGAAACACTCACATTTCAGAGGTCTCTACAACTGTAAATTTTTATCCAAGGTACTAATATGGTTCCCACTACCATAGTTTCTGAACAGCTCACACTTTTTAATATATTTATCTTTACAACAGCCCTGTAAAGTAGGGAATTTTGATTTCTAATTTACAGATTGGGAGCTGAGGTACATGGTCAGTAAGGGACTTACCCCAAGGTCACACAGAAACTCTGTAGCAGAGCATAAGTCCCAGACTGGTTCCCTGACCATTGCCCTAAACCTCCTCATGAAGAACTGCTCTAAATTTATGAATTAAATACTGTTAATTGCCTAGGTGCAACTGATCATGGTCTAATTTCACTTGCTATGTACAAACAGAATATTGTCCAACTAGTAATATATATATTATTCTCTGTGTGTGTATTGTGACAAAGTTCCTCCTCTACCTTGGTGGGTCTTGCGCTTATTGGAGGATTTGCTTGCCTTGGAGCTTCACGGCAGCCCTCAGTTTGGCCGTTTTCATGAGCCCACAGTCCAGGTCAACTCCTCCTGTGTCTGACCAGGAGTTGGGAGGTTTGGGGGGAACCCGGGCCCACCCTCTACTCTGAGTTCCAGCCCAGGGCCCTGTGTAATGCAGCTGTTTATGCCTCCTTGAACAGTTGTGTTACAGCAACAACTCCCTGGGCTACTTTCCCATGGCCTCCTCCCAACACCTTCTTTATCCTCACCATATAATCTTCCTCCTGGGGTCTGATAATACTTGTACTCCTCAGTCCTCCAACAGTATGTGTTCTCACTCTCAGCTCCTAGCACCTCTTGCTCCCAGCCCCTTACACACGCATCACAAACTGAAGTGAGCTCCTTTTTAAACCCAGGAGCCCTGATTAGCTTGCCTTAATTGATTCTAGCAGCTTCTTGATTGGCTGTAGGTGTTCTAATCAGCCTGTCTGTCTTAATTGTCTCCAGAAGGTTCCTGATTGTTCTGGAACCTTCCCTGTTACCTTACCCAGGGAAAAGGGACCTACTTAACCTGGGGCTAATATATCTGCCTTCTATTACTCTCCTGTAGCCATCTGGCCCAACCCTGTCACTATATATATATATATATATATATATATATATATATATATATAGGAGAAGCTTTGTTATCTGGCATGTTGGGGGAATGGGGATGCCGATTAGTCAAAAATTCTGGTTAAGTAAGAGTTATACTTACAAATGGAGGGAAGGAGTTTGGGTAAAGGAGAGTTTGGGGGCTGGGACATGGGAGGGAGTGCGAGGTACAGGCTCTGGGAGGGAGTCTGGGTATGGGCATGGGCTCAGAGCAGGGGGTTGGGGCATGGGAGGGGTTTCAGGGTGCCGGATCTGGGCGGCGCTCAGCTCGGGTGGCTCTCTGCAAGCAGGAACATGTCCCTACTGCTCCTAGGTGGAGGCGCGGCCTGGCAACTCTGTGCATTGCCTCCGCTCGCAGGTGCCACCTGCATAGCTCCCATTGGCCGGGAACCGCGGCTAATGGGAGCTGCGGAGCCAGCACTCGGGGCAGGGCTGAGGCAGCAAATGGATCCCCTGTGGCTGTTCCTCTGCCTATGAGCAGCAGGGACATGTTGCCACTTCCGGAGAGCCATGCAGAACCAGGTAGGAAGCCTTCTGGCCCTGCACCAACTGGACTTTTAATGGAGATATCAGAAATGCTGGTTTCTAGAGCTTTATGGTTGGTAAAGTGCCAGATAACACAGCTTTTTCTGTACGTGGTGCTTTTAAAAAGGACAGTTTCCCAAACCTGTAAACAATTGTATAAAATTGTGTAGAAGGAAACATAACATAAAATGTGAATTATAATTGAGAATTGTTTAAGTATGCTTTGTTAGGTGCCCAAAAAGAAACAATTCCACAATCACAAAATAAGTTGGCTTTGGTTTAAAAAATATATATATCCTAAGAAAGTGAAGGCAGCAATAATAAATAACAAAAGGAAAAATGGGGAAGCAGCAGTTAGGAAATGCAGACAATTGATAAGGGAAGCTAAAAGGATCAATGAAAAAAATCTGTGACAGCTAGGGTTAAGAACAATAAGAAGGAATTATCTAAATATATTGGGAACAATCAAAATCCTATCAATATATAGGTCTGATACTAGACAGAGTGTGAAATTATCAGTTATGATGCAGAAAAGGCAAATATTCAATAAATATTTCTGTTCTGCATTCAGAAAGGAGGAGGAAGCTTGGTTGTATAAGCAGGGGAATATCAAGTGCGATTAGGGAAGTGGTATTACCTCTGTATACATAATTAGCTAGACTATTACTGGAGTACTGTACGTGTGCAGTTCTGGTGTCCTTCATAAAAGATGTTGCCAAATTGGAAGGGGTTTAGAAAAGAACTATAAGAATGATTTGAGGTCTGGAAAGCTTGCCTTATACTGAGAGACTAAAAAAGCTCAAAAAGAAAAGGAGTACTTGTGGCACCTTAGAGACTAACAAATTTATTTGAGCATAAGCTTTTGTGAGCTACCACTCACTTCATCGGATGCATTCAGTGGAAAATACAGTGGGGAGATTTATATTCATAGACAACATGAAGCAATGGGTGTTACCATACACACTGTAACGAGAGTGATCACTTAAGGTGAGATATTACCAGCAGGAGAGCGGGGGGGGGACCTTCTGTAGTGATAATCAAGGTGGGCCATTTCCAGCAGTTGACAAGAATGTCTGAGGAACAGTGGGGGGTGGGGGATGGAATAAACATGGGGAAATAGTTTTACTTTGTGTAATGACCCATCCACTCCCAGTCTCTATTCAAGCCTAAGTTAATTACATCCAATTTGCAAATTAATTCCAATTCATCCGATGAAGTGAGCTGTAGCTCACGAAAGCTTATGCTCAAAGAAATTTGTTAGTCTCTAAGGTGCCACAAGTACTCCTTTTCTTTTTGCGAATACAGACTAACACGGCTGCTACTCTGAAACTTAAAAAAGCTCAGACTGTTTAGTTCGGGTTAAAAGGTGACTTGATTGTGGTCCACAAGTGCCTATATGGGAAAGAATTCTGATTGTACACAGCTCAATAACCTAGCAGAAAAAAGCATAGCAAGAGCTAGTGGTTGGAAGCTAAACCTAGACATATTCAGACTAGAAATAAAACATTAATTTTAAATGAGACAACTTACCTAGAGATGTGGTGGATTTGCCATACTAACAGTCTGTAAATCAAAATGGGGTGTCTTTCTAAAAGGTATGCTATAGCCCAAAGAGAAGTTGTGGGATGATGTAGAAGTTATTGGATGAGGTTCTGTAGCCTATATTGTACAGGTATCAGATCAGATGATCATAATGACCCCGTTTGGCTTTAAAATTGATAAATATATGAAAGACGTAATGGTGGCCTTTACAGTATAAACTAACACAATCAGAAGGACTAGAATGTTTTTTAAAAGAAAGACAGAAGGAAGGTTAAGACACAGGACTGACAATGAGAAGATCTCATCTGCTACAGACTTCTTATGTTATCTTCGTGACGTTGCTTGGGACTGTGCATAGTTGAGTCTACCCTGCTATATGGTACTGTAAAAATCAGACACGTTTATACACAGGTCAAACACCTAACTGGCCAATTGTGTACACAAATACAGGATTTGCATGTGCAACTGGATTAATTGTATGTGCAAATTAGGCACATAAATTATTATAATTTTTCAAGAATCCTAAAAGGTCCAAGACCCACTATAGAAACAAATTAGTGAATGAACTCAGCTGAGAAGAGTGACAGAAAATACTATGTAAGTGCAAAGAACATATTTATTCATTAAGAAAACTAAGGCTACATCTACATTTGGAACTAGGGGTGTGGTTCCCAGCTCGAGTCGACATACTTGTGCTAGCTCCCATTGAGCTAGTGTCCTAAAAATAGTAGCTTAGCCATAGCAGTATGGGCAGAGGAGAGTGGTGGCACAGGCTAGTCAGCCCGAGTACTTACCCATCGGCTCATGCCACCACCCATGGTATCACAGCTACACTACTATTTTTAGCACAGTAGTTAGATGAGAGCTAGCACAAGTATGTCTACTCAAGTTGGGAATCATCCCCCATTCCAATTGTGGACATCACCTTAGTTTCTCATGTAATAATATTTTGGAATTCCTATTATGAAACTTAGTATTAATAGTATTTTATGTTCTGTAGAAAGGGGTCAAAAATGTAAACTTGAACCCAGACCTGATTACCAGAATGTCAGTGGAAAAACTAGAAATAGATGCAAAAATGCATAGATTTGATCTGTCTGCAATACGGTGCAGGACTCATATCCATCTATAATGTAATTTAATACACTGTTTTGTCATTATTGCAGCCACAGGCAGGCCTCTGCCTTTTTAGTTATAATACATAGATAAATACATTTAGTTTTTTGCTCATCTTTATTATAAGAATATGCCTCTGTTATATTTCAACCCTTCTTATTAACACATCCTCACCCTTCTAGAGGCTTTTACCAAGGAACTAAACTCTTCAGCTCGCTGGTTACAGATACTTCATGTCATCTATTTTTATGTCCTTAAGACAGCTTCTTCAACTAGTTTCAGAGTAGAAGCCGTGTTAGTCTGTATCCGCAAAAAGAAAAGGAGGACTTGTGGCACCTTAGAGACTAACAAATTTATTTGAGCATAAGTGAGCTGTAGCTCATGAAAGCTTATGCTCAAATAAATTTGTTAGTGTTTAAGGTGCCACAAGTACTCCTTTTCTTTCTTCAACTAGGTATCCCATCTCTCAGGGCTGTTCCTGAAAGCTTTTATTATTTACATCTCTTGATCTCCTCTATGCTTCCTTCCAATCCTCTCTTGTCAATACTTTGCTGGATTTAGGATACTCCTGGAGCTTGGAACTTTTCAGGAAACAATGATTTTCTGCGATCATGGCTTGAACTACCTTTTCCTGCTATGTTAGTTTTATTAGCATGAAAACTGTTTGGTTATTCTAGTGCTTGGTTAATTGGGAATATGGAGCATATAAACTGCTAATTTAATTGAGAGAATTTGGGTACTTACTTCCAAGTAAACTGCTCCACATCAGCCTTGACTATCTCTGAACAGACTGGGCCTGGCACAGAAAGCTCTCCAAGCCCTGCATAGCACAGTTTTGAGGGCAATGCAGTCTTGACAATAAATCATCCAAGCAGCTGCCTGTAGTACTGCTCCTCTCCTCCCAATGGGAGGTCTGTGGATGTTATGGAATTGCCATGAGGGAGTATTTTTCTGGATCTGGATTCTGAACTGACTTTTCTCCCCCCTTTCCCCCCCCAGAAAAATTTAGTACCTTTTGGCGATCTGGAAGGGGATTGTGGAGAGTGTTCCAGCTTCTCCTGTTCTACATTGGAGGATTCTTTTGCCTATTACAGCCCTTAATTTCTCCTGGCAACTTTTTCTGTTTCAGAGCTGTCAGTCAGCTGTGCAGTTCAAGGGACATGGCCCCCTTTATGGCTGTTACCTATCAACCAGAAGGAACCTGCTCCTTTGCCTCACCAGCAAGGGGGTCAGGAAGGTAAGAAGTATCTTGTTCTCACCTACTTCCATATGGTAGATAACAATCTATGCTGAATAATTCATGTGTGTGGCAGGTTCATGCATAGCTTAGTGAGTGAAGGAGTGAACTAATAAATGAACATGGCTAGCGGAAGCAGGCATATAAATCTTTCAAGATGTATTCCTTCATTTTAATGGCATACCTCAGCGCATTGGTCCAGTCCAAAGTAAATCCATAACAAGTCATAGCTGGACAAGATTCTGTGAGATTCTGTTAGCAATCTGTTATGTCATGTTGTTCGAAGTCTCTAACACAGAAGTCCCTTGTTTAAATGACTGTGCTTTATTTGGCCCACTGTGTCAAGACACAGGGGAGTGTGGCCTCTCACTACCAGATCATGAACATCATTCCAACATTGTGTAAATGTTCATAAACACTGTACTACTGCTTGTTGTAATGTAGTGAAGATAATTCTGCTCCCGTTTATAGTAACTCATGTAATTAAAAATTAATATAGGTTTAATTCATAATTTTATTGTGATGAAATTGCTTTCCACTATATAGCAATATGTATTGGGTCCTTTTTTTTCATGGCAGCTTTGTGCGTTAGGACAGGCCATTTAGGGGAAGCATTTGCAGCAGCCCTGGCTGTAACTTGTAAGGCAATAACTTTAGTGATGCTGTGCCATGTTCATTACCACTGGTGCAGACCCTGGAGGAGGCCCAGGTCTGCTTGGAAGGGGAGTGTGGTGCAAGTCACTTACAGAGTGTCCTTTCCTCAGAGGGAGACCTATAAGCAACAAGCACTGCCCCCAAAGGGAGGCCAAAGGATGCACTGATTCAAACACATGCTCGCTGTACTGCCTGCTAACTAACTGCTCTTGAGATCTCAGTGGAAGCCAAAGCATCCCTCCTGAAGAGGAACCATAGAAGAATGTGGCGTGGAAACACAGATCTTAGCATCTCCTAAACTAGTGGGCTGAATCTAGCTCTTTATGCTTAAGAACAGCTGAGCAACTGTAAATCTTAATGCACCATGAGATCTTTCTCAGAAAATAATTGTTTTTTAAGATTCCACTTCTCTCTCTTCCTGACCTTCCAGCTCTTTTATCCTTTGTGAGTAACCAGAGTGCCATATACACATAGGACTAAAGCAAATTAAGAGTGACTCAGAAAATGGGAATTATCTGGAAAAAGCACATTCCTCAGGAACACAGTGTCATAGAGACTTGATTATTTCTTCTTGTGGAAGGAGCCAAGGTGTTTTATGATACCATGCAGTTGCAGCTAAGATTGGCTTGTAGCCCAATCAACTAGTCATTGCTTTCCGGTGTATTTCTGTATTGGACTTTTGCTGAAATGCCCACAAGAGATTTAGGTAACTCTGCAAATGCTTTTGCCGGTAGTGAGTGTTAATATAATTTAAAAAATCTGTTCTTCTCCCACCCTTCACCTCTCTTTGTAAAAAAGTAAATCATTTGAAGGCCATTTTCAGCAAACACCAGCTTGTTGAATTTCTAGAAACGTCTATAGTTTCTCTATTTTTGCAATGCTTTATAACATATCACAGGAATTCAAAAAACAACCCAGAATGCTTGGTAGTTTAGTATATTACAATGCTATAAATCCAAGTATATCAACTGCAAGCCCTTCAGAGTACACTAAAATACTTTAAGGGCCAAAATATGCCCGCTCCAGTGAAGATAGTGAAGTTGGAAAGGGTGGGATAGGAGTCTTTTTACCCTGCTCCAGAACCCAACTGCAAGGGCAGCCACAGTTTATTTGGTCCTGCTGCAGCACAGGGGGATGGACTTGATGAATTCTCAAGGTCCCTTCCTGCCCCACATTTCTATGATTGTTGGGCTGTTGCTGCTGCATAAGGGAAGTACCCCAAGGGGGTGTATCTGAGTTGGGTGAGCAGAGCCAAACTCGGGGGGGGGGAGGATGTTGCATCTTTTAAAAGCACCCACAGTGCAACTCCTCTCTCCCTCTCCAGCATGCATCTGACTCTCAAGAGGCATAATTTAGCCCAGGGTTGGCAACCTTTCAGAAGTGGTGTGCCGAGTCTTCATTTATTCACTCTAATTTAAGGTTTCGTGTGCCAGTAATACATTTTAAGGACTCTTTCTATAAGTCTATAATATATAACTAAACTATTGTTGTATGTAAAGTAAATAAGGTTTTTAAAGTATTTAAGGAGCTTCATTTAAAATTAAATTTAAATTAAAATGCAGAGCCCCCCAGACCAGTGGCCAGGACCCGGGCAATGTGAGTGCCACTGAAAATCAGCTCTCAGACCGCCTTTGGCATGTGTGCCAGAGGTTGCCTACCCCTGATTTAGCCCAACTTTAATTATCAAAACCCAGAAAACTCATTGTTAAATCTTCTCACTCTATTCATTACCAAGGCTACTGTACCTGGGTACTATAGAGCATAACATTTAAAATATTATTCTGGTGTGTTCCTGTTATACTCACAATGGGTACAGTGGTCTAAGTTAAGAATGGAGCGTCACTGGCCATTAGAAAAACATTTAGAATTTGTGACAGTCTGTATCCCTTTTTACAAGACTACGATAACTTTGTACAATATATGTCTTGTGAGGTATTATTTGAAAACTCATGATTTGCGGATCTTTATTGTCCTGGTAAAATATGTGTGGCAATATTGTATTCAAAGTTATAAGATTCTACTATATGATGTTACTAAGCACTTGGCTACACTTGCAAGTTACAGCGCAATAAAGGAGCCCCAGGCGCACTAGTTCACTACCCGTCCACACTGGCAAGGCACGTAGAGCGCTCTGACTCCACGGCTACAGCGATGCTGGTACTCCATCTCGGCGAGTGAAATAACGTTTGCTGCACCCTCACTGGAGTGCCACGGCACCAGCGTGAACGAGGTGTTGCTTTACTGTGCTCTGATCAGTCTCCAGAAACATCCCCTAATCCCCTTAAGTCAAGTAGCCACTATTGTCATTGTTTGGAATCGGCTGTAGGAATGCGGCTATGCCATTTGAAAGCTCTGTTTCTGTCAGCTGGCTGCTTTTCTGCTCCAAGAAAAAGCAACCATTAGTGTGGAATGCTGTGTGTGAGAGAGAGAGGTGGGAGGGTGAGGGGGGGTCTGCTGCTGTCTGAACTTACAAGACAGCATGCTGACATGCTCTCAGCCCTCCAAAAACCCACTCTCTCTCTCCCCACATACACATAACACACTCCCTGTCACACTCCACCACACCCACATCTCCCATTTGAAAAGCATGTTGCAGCTACTTGCATGCTGGGATAGCTGTCCATAATGCACCACTCCCAATGCCGCTGCAAGTGCCACAAAAGTGCCACTCCAGAGCACTCGAAGCTGTCAGTGTGGACAGACTGCAGCGCTTTCCCTACTGCGCTCTAGGAAGGCTGCTTTAACTCAAAGTGCTCTACATCTGCAAGTGTAGCTATGTCCTAAGACTTATTCCAAATCTGGGGAAGCAACCACAAACCACTTCCTCAGAGACAAAAAGGCAAACTGACACCTCAGTCAGGTGTCAATGAAATAAAATGGACTATCTCCTGGTGAAGTGGCCATTCTTTGGCAGGAAAAAGGGTGTGAATGAGAAAGCTCCATTTTGGCAAAGAAACAGCTGGAGGATCCCATCCCCACAGACTTGCTGTCTCCTGAACATTAACTGGAGATGATTTTCAAATAAAAAGAGAACTATAAGAAAGGAGAACAGATGTCCCAAAAGATCTCTCCCCTCAGCTTTACTCACCGCATCAACAATGCTTGATCCTGGCAGAAAGAAATTCAGCCAGTTATACTGCTAGAACATGTGGTGAGAGAGAATTTGCTTAGAATTCACTTAGCTTGTTAAGTTAGGTATTAGTTTGCATTTCACCTTTTATTTCGTTGTAAACAATTCTGACTTTTATGCCTCATTACTTGTAATCACTTAAAATCTATCTTTCTGTAGTTAATCAACTTGTTTTATTGCTTTACCTAAACCAGTGTGCCTGGATTGAAATGTTTAGGAAACTATATTTAAGATAACAGGATTTGTGCATACCATTTTCTATTAATAAAATGACAGACTTTATATGAGCTTGTGTTGTCCAGGAGAGGACAAGACACACATTTTGGGGGGGAAAGTCTGGGAATGAGAATTTGCTGGTATTTCTCTGCAGTTTATTTCATGAGTGGCTAGCTATAGCACTCATACAGTACAGCTGGGAGTGATTTACATGCTGGAGGTTGGGTGTGAGCAGACCAGGAATGGTTGATCTTACAGCGAAACAGTGTAAAAGGCAATCCAGATTGGAGACTTCAGAGGACAAAACTGATCAACAGTCCAGATTGTACCTTGGGAAATGTCACACAGTTATTTAGGAATCCTGACTCAATGGGTATCCAAAAAGTTTGCCTCAAAACCTTTGCACTCTCCATTCCATACATAAAATGATGTTGTACCAAGTACTGACTTAGCAGCAGCCAGAGCCATTGGCATGGAAACTCAGATGTGGAGAAAAGAAAAGGAGAGCAGTGAGAAGAAACATGTGCGAAGTCAGGTCCAATTCTTGAGAAACTTACCATCCGCATTCCTGTGTAGGAAAGGAGGAAAACAGTAATAAAAGATAACTGGTTAGAGCAGTGTTATTTCCCAGGAAGTAGGCTATTTCATTTGTTCCTTTTCTGAACTTTATGAGAGGGATGTTTGAAACACAGGCAGAGGGGCAATGTGAAATAAGTTGCAAGAAAAAAAGATAAAGCCATGAGGTTACATTCACCCAAAGTGGTACCTGAAGTACAAATTGTACTGGTGTCAACTTTCTATAGACAAGAGAGTCCCCTCCCACACTACCTGAAATAGACTGGCATGTCCTGCAGATATTCTGGTATTGCATATGGTTATATAGTAGTAGAGAGGATCCATTTCCATTGCCTAGGAAGCAGGTAGAAGAGAGTAAGGGCCATTTAAGTATTAACCTGTGGTCTGAGTACTTTACACACTTGTTACAGGGAGAGAAAGGATTTTGTTTTCTGGGAGTCCCTAATGAAAGTGGAGCTCCTAGAGCAGGGTGGATGGTCTTCAATTACTTTTCTGTCCCTAGGCACTAGTTGAGACAGTCAAGACTTTTTCTTTTAGCATCCTAAACGGGTTGTATGTGACACTTACTTTTCAGTTAAATTATCATATTTTTCACAATCTAAACTAACCATTTAAATTATAATTATTGCAATGCCCTCCAACAGCTTTTAATAGAGTCTCTTGCTTGCAGCTTGTTTAGAATGCAGAGGCACAATGTTCACTGAGTTGGATACTATTTTGATCCAACTTTTATGACCATCACATGGCCCTTAACCCTGGCTGCATATTAAGTAGTGTATTGGATTTAACGTGACACAGCCTGGGCTGTTGGTTGCATCTGAAGCTAATTGTCATTTGGCATGGCATGGCATTAGGATGTGGAGGCTTACTGTACTGTGGAATCCATCTCATTTCCTCTCTTCCACTTTTTGTAACACCCTAAACCCTTTGTTTTTCCTCAAAGGTGTAAAGTCAGGATTGGGAGAAGGAGTTGCAGAGCAGCATACATAGTAAGAAATGAGAGCAGAGAGGTAAGGGAGGGTGAATTATTGTAGTGTGTCAAAGGTGAGGAGAAGGAACTTCAAAGTGATGTAGTAAGAGAAAGACTAAGCCAGTAATGGGACTCCAGGCAATTGGACAACAATGGGACAATATAGAGCACTGGGGCAGAAGAATAGCACTGGTTTAGAGGGATTTTGGATGAACAAGAAGGGATAGGGTTGACAAACAGGTGGTAAGGATACAGACTCCATTTAAAGAAGATAATACATAAATGTCAGGAATGTAGTCAGTTAGAAAGACTCTTAACCCACTTTCCATTTATGCTGGATTTAATAGCGACTAAGTCAAAAAGAAAATTTTGGCCCCTAGTTATTCTTTACAAGGAAAATGTTTAATCAAACAATTTAAATCAATGATCCCAGGCAACATTTATTTACATTATGTACAGTTTCTGCAAAATATACCTTTGAACATGACAATGCAGAGCAAGCTCAGCACATTTTGGATCTGTGCATCCAAAAATGGGAGCCAGCACACTTGGAATACGGCAAAAGTCAGTTGCACTATTGCTCCAACAATTCAGAATTTAACCATGTTCCCAACACATTGAGAATGTCTATATGTCCATGTATTGTAGGGGTCAACTGAAGTTGGAGACCACCCCAATTGGGCTGGTGTCAGGTGTCTTGCTGCAAATATGGACTCAACTAGTAATTTGTTTGTGTGTAAACTCCCCATCAGGTATTAAAGCACCCATTTTGCAGACACCTGTTTGAAGACTGTTGATTCCCTTCTCTCCTACACCACTTTTTCACCTGTGTAACTCCATTAAATCCAATGAAGAACCTCCTGATTTACAGCACTAAGTTATGTCATGTTAATTCCCAACGGTGGATGGGGTTCTATGTATTCTACATTTTGATGATGTAGAATAATTTTACAATGTAAAAGAAAACAGGGATTGTTCTCCAGAATATTAGGCCTTGTCTACATGCAGGAGTTACACTGGTTTAACTATAATCAGTTTTTAAACTGCTTTTGGTTAAACTAGTATAAACCCCCTTGTCTTGGTAGACAGTTATTTCAGTGGCTTATTTTGGTTTAGCTTAATTTATTGCTGTTTGACTTGGCTTATACTGGAATAAGCCTAGTGAAAACCCAGAAAGGAGTGTCAGACAGCCTTTTGCATCAGAGATATTTTGCTTGTTGTGTAAACAAGCCCTCAGTTTTCATTTAAAAAAAAACATGTTTCTAGCTTTTATGATTGTTGAAATAACCTTGAAAATGTTACCTGAATTCAAACCAACGCAGGAATGTCTGCCTGAGTTTGCAGACAGCCAGATACAATAACTCTAAGAGAGATGAACCTATAGTAATTCCATCTAGTTCAGCCAACTTCACAGCTGGAATGGTCTGCAATGATTTTAACTTTGTTAGAAGATTCCTTGTCATCTCACAAAACTTATTAACTCTATACCCCTATTTTTTTCCTCAATTGTGTATACTCCCAGGAATATGAGAACTGCCATACCTGATCAGACCAGTAGTCCAGCTAGGCAGGGTATCCTGGCTCCAAATGCTTCAGAGGAAGGTGTAAGAAAACTCATAATATCCTGCTGGTAGGGGAAGTTTCATCTTAGTTTCATGCAGTTTTTTGGCTAGCTAATGCACTATGTGTTTATATCCCTTTTATCTTTTTATCCTATCTGTCATCTATCATGTATATCTATTGTTTGAACTATTCTCTACAGGTTCAGCCATAAAGGTCACAATAGGACTTAGGTCATAAGTCAAACCAGATCAAAAGCTATAGTGTGCCAAATGTTGTAATATAATTCATGCTAGTGTATATAGCACATACATAAAGTGATAGCTCATGTTAGGACATTGCCTCATATTGCTCTTATAGTGCTACAGCTCCCCTAAGATTGTTACAATATCCTTTTAACTTTCTCATGGATTTGCCTAGCTGTGAGTTATTTCTGGCCAGTGGAATGTACAGAGTTACCTTTTGGGTATTATTTAAGCAGGCGTTTTGTGATTTTGCCAGAGATCTTTTTTGCAGGAGTCAAGGTGTATATTGTTTCCCTAGTTTAAAAGGAGAGAAGGGGGGGGGGGGAACTGAAGATTTACACTTTGGCGTAAAGACATATTGGGTATATGATCCCTTGGTCACAGCAGGGATATGCAGGAGAAGCCATATTCAATCAACTTTAGGTGCCACAATTTTTTGTACTCCACCTTAAAACAAAAAATAAACAACTTGCAACCTAATACTTCTGTTTCTGGTGTTGAGGGATGCTGTTTTTTATTTTATTTTCTAAATTCTGCCACTTATGTTTTTGCTCATTGTTCTGTTACTCTTGGATCAGAAAGAGATAAAGAATGGAAGAAAAACCCTCTGAAAATGATCCTTTTCTTATTGACTCTTCACCCTCCTCTCACTCTTTTGACTTTTCTCCCTTTGGGTGCATAGTGGAAAAGTCATTACTTGCATGTGGAGGAAAAAGCATTTAATGAATCACAAAATCATTCAATTATTCTTAAAAACACTTCATATCACACATTTTTTCCCAAGTAAAGTGTGCATTTTTCACATTTAAATGGTACATAACTACCTTACACAATGAGTCCCTGGAGTTAGAGACATTTTTACAGAAGGGTTCCAGAAGTATATACAGCATTTTGATATATGTCAGCTTTAAAGACCCTATATTTAAGATGCAGAGTTTCCTTCTCTCTCTCTGCTGTCTTTCAACAATATTTATGCAAAGGTGCCTTAGTGTTGTAGTGAAACTACCTAGCTTGTACCGTAGTTAGATTCATGTGCTTTGCTTAGCTCAGAGTGCTGTATTACCATATGATAAATTTCTAGTGATCCTTAGCAGCTGATGTGGTAGCCATAGTATTTAGAATTTTTGTAATGAAATATCTGTTTATGAAGGACTGTAGGACTAGAAGTGAGAGACTTCCACTACAAGTCAAATTATTCTCAGTTGTTTGTTGGGTCTGATTCTACTCTCATATCAACTATTCACAAGTTTAATTCCACTGATTCTATAGGAGTTACTCTGGGTTTATGCACAGTGTAACTGAGACAAAATCCATCCTAATCTGTTTTTATTTTCTGGTCCTCTTCTGCTCCTTTTTACTCTCTTCCCCCGCCTCCCGCCGCCCCACCCTTGAGTTTTTGTACAGACTTTAGCTGGAAAAACCTCACTTTCTAAATGTTATGAAGATGTGTGCTCTGTGTACAGCAGGGCCAGGTAAAATTCAAGGAGTTTGAGAATTTTGCAAAATTCTCAAACTGTTGGGTTTGCAAAATTAGTATGAGGGCCAGATCCTCAGCTGGTGTAACTGGGGATAGTTTCATTCACTTCAGTGATGCTATGCTGATTTATACCAACTGAGCATCTGGCCTTGCATTTGTAAAACCTTTTTTCTCCCTGTGATTTAAACACACTTTTTCCTTAGTGATTCAGTTTTTAAAACAATCCTTGTTTTACTAGCAGATTGGAATTATTGGACTATAATAGGGATAGCAGAAAACTGCCACCCTCAGAAAAGGTAGACTGACATAGTGAGTGCTATAAACATGATATATTTAGACGAGTTACAAGGGAAAGAGAAAAATTCTAAAGAAAAAAATGTATCATTTTTTTCAGTCTTTCCTATCCAAAATGTGAATGCAGAAACTTTCATGGTTGCAGTCAAGTTTTCAGACTCATGGTTTTCTTGGAAGGTACAAAAATTGGGCAAAATGAGTTACCTATCCCTATACTACTCTGTTTCAGTTAAACAGTAGGGTGTATTAGAAAATTATGCACTATTTCCTTTCATTTCTCTGGAGTCCAGAGGGAGTTTTAAATTTACTTAGCTGTAAAATTTACAATATTTCACATCGCAAGACAAGTCTTTTAAATTCACTCACATATCACTAGTCTGCAATACTAATGCCAGAGGCATAATGATAGACATACATTTAGACTGTATTAGTTCCCATAGTGTGGGAAAAATCCTGGTCATATGCAAGGTGACATTAAAGGGAGAAACTTCTTTATGCAGCAAAACCAGACTCCACATGCAGTTGATTAATCCTGAACTGGTTGAGTCTGCCCTAGAAGGCCAGAAAGGAGGCCTGCAATTGAAGTTGTCATGGTTTAGAAGGCCAAAAGGGACCATCCTCTAGTCCGTCCTCCTGTGTAACACAGGCCAAAGGACTTCCCTGAATTAATTTCTCTCTGAACTGGAGGATATCTTAGAGAGAGCATCCAATCTTGATATAAAATGTTCCAGTGATGAAGACACCACAGTTAGTAAGACATTCAAATGATTAATCACCCTCTTTTTTTTTTTTTTAAATAGCACCTTATTTACTTTCTAGTCTGAATTCATCTAGCTTCAACTTCCAGCCATTGCATCTTGTTATACTTTTCTCTGCCACACTGAAGTGCCTTCTACTATCACACTTCTATTCCTCATGTAGGTACTTCTAGACTGTGATCAAATCATTAACTTTCTGTTTGATAAATTTAATGGATTGAACTCCTTGAGTCTATCACTATAAGGCATGTTTTCTAATCTTTCAGTCAGTCTCATCACTTTTCTCTGAACCCTCTCCAATTTACTTCAGTTCTGGACACCAGAACTGGACATATTGTTCCAGTAGCAATTATGCCAGTGCCAAGCAGAGAGTAATACAATCTCCCTACTACTTGATATTCTCTTTTATAATCCAAGGATCACTTTAGCCCTTTTGGCTGTAGTGTCGCACTGGTTGCTCATGTTCAGCTCACCACCCACCATGATCATTTAATTTTTTTTTTTTTAAATTTCCTGAGTCCCTGCTTCCCAGGATTGTGTCCCTATCATGTAAGGTAGTATGGCCTACATTTTTGTTACTAGAGGTGTAACTTTACGTTTAGCCATATTGAAATGCATATTGTTTGCATGGGCCCAGCTTACCAAGCGAACCAGATTGCTCTATATCAGTGACCTGTCCTGTTAATTATTTACCACTTTCCCCACTGTTCATGTAATCTGCAAATTTTATCTGTAATAATTTTATTTTCTTCCTGGCCATTGATGAAAATGTTAAATAGAGCAGGGCAAGGACCTAGATCATTTGCTTCGGAGCTATCAATGACTCAAACTACTAAGGCCATTTTAGATTGTCCTACTTCCCCTTCTCCCCTTTTGCCTCTGTGATCCTTCCTAAATAGGTTAGCGCCATTGTTAGTCTCTAAGGTGCCACAAGTACTACTTTTCTTTTTGCGAATACAGACTAACATGGCTGCTACTCTGAAACCTAACCCAGTTATGCAAATCTTCCCAACAGGTTTCAGTAATATCAACCACATAGAATTTGTGCTCATGAATGGTTGATTCTAATGCCTCTTATTTATTAGTCACATTCCTAGCATGGGTGTAAAGACAATTAAATAATTTCTTTTTATGCCTCTTGGTGCTTTGATTAATTTTGTTCTTTACCTTGACTTTTTTTGTCAATGAGTGATCATTTGTTTCCCCTTTCATCCTCATGTTTTTTGTTTAAGTCAGTGAAGCTAGGACAATTTACATCAGCTCAGGATCAGCCTTAGCATCTTTCTCTTGACTTTAATGGGAGCTGGATGAGGCCCTATACACGCAAATAATCTTCCTATTAACCTTTAAAGTAAAATGTCTAGATCCTTGGAATCATGTGTACAGCATAAGATTATTAAATACATAAACAGTATTCAGATTTACTGTAATACATTTGCATTTACAGGAGTAAAAATATTTCACAGCAAAACTCCCAGTGAAATCATTAGGGTCAGGATTTGACCTCAAGTATGTTCAAATCTTCAGCCACCCAGCAACTTCTCTGACAAAGGCTAGTCCAATATAGTGACTTTACTCCACATCAGACTCATTACAGAATTCAGTTCCTGGGCCACAACTCCAAGTTATCTCCCCCTGCATTTAATCATGTCCTTGGAGAGATCGTAAACAACTGAAAAACTGACTTACACTGAAATACCTCTGTTCATCTTTATCAACTTTTGCTACAATACTTGACAGAAAATAATCCCTAAATATGGTTTGAAACAAATATTTGTATTTGCATAACAAATCATTCTAATTAGGGCTGTCAAGCGATTAAAAAAATTAACCACGAGTAATCGCATGATTTAAAAAATTAATCACGTTTAATTGCACTGTTAATAATGAATACCATTTATTTAAATATTTTTGGATGTTTTCAAATATATTGATTTCAATTACAACACAGAACAAAGTGTACAGTGCTCACTTTATATTTATTATAAATATTTGTGCTGTAAAAAATAGTATTTTTCAGTTCAACTCATACAAGTACTTTATCATCTCTCTTTATCATGAAAGTTGAACTTACAAATGTAGAATTATCTAGAAAAATATAACTGCATTCAAAAATAAAAATGTAAAACTTTAGAGCCTACTAATCCATTCAGTCCTACTTCTTGTTCAGCCAGTCATTCAGACAAACAAGTTTGTTTACATTTGCAGGAGATACTGCTGCCCGCTTCTTGTTAACAGTGTCACCTGAACGTGATAACAGGCATTCGCATGGCACTGTTGTAGCCAGCGTCGCAATATATTTATGCGACAGATGTGCTAAAGAGTCATATGTCCCTTCATCTTCATACCACCATTGCAGAGGACATATGTCCATGCTCATGATGGGGTGTGCTCATTAGATCCAAAGCAGTGCAGACCGATGCATGTTCACTTTAATCATCTGAGTCAGATGCCACCAGTAGAAGGTTGGTTTTCTCTTTTGGTGGTTGGGATTTTGTAGTTTCCACATTGGAGTGTAGCTCTTTTAAGACTTCTGAAAGTATGCTCCACACCTTGTCCCTCTCAGATTTTGGAAGATGCTTCAGATTATTAAACCTTGGATCAAGTGCTGTAGTTATCTTTAGAAATCTCACATTGGTACCTTCTTTGTATTTTGCCAAATCTGCAGTGAAAGTGTTCTTAAAATGAACAACATGTGCTGGGTCATCATCCGAGACTGCTAAAATATGAAATACATGGCAGAATGTGGGTAAAACAGAGCAGGAGACATACTACCTCTCCAAGGAGTTCAGACAAAATTTAGTTAACGCATTATGTTTTTTAACAAATGTCATCAGCATGGAAGCATGTCCTCTGGAGTGGTGGCCAAAACATGAAGGGGCATATGAATGTTTAGCATATCTAGCACATAAATACCTTGCAATGCCTGCTACAAAAGTGCCATGTGAATGCCTGTTCTCACTTTCAGGTGACATTGTAAATAAGAAGCGGGTAGCATAATCTCCTGCAAATATAAACAAACTTGTTTGTCTGAATGACTGGCTGAACAAGAAGTAGGACTTAGTGGACTTGTAGGTGTTAAAGTTTTACATTATTTTGTTTTTGAGTGTAGTTATGTAACATTTATAAGTTGCACTTTCATGATAAAGAGATTGCATTATGGTACTTGTATGAGGTGAATTGAAAAATAAGATTTCTTTTATCATTTTTACAGTGCAAATATTTGTAATAAAAATAATATAAGGTGACCACTGTACACTTTGTATTCTGTGTTGTAACTGAAATCAATATATTAGAAAAATGTAGAAAAAACATCCAAAATATTTAATAAATTTCAATTGGTATTATATTGTTTAACATTGTGATTAAAACTGTGATTAATTTTTTTAATAACTATTAATTTTGAATTAATCATGCGAGTTCAGTGATTAATCGACAGCCCTATTAATATAATCTGAATTGAACGTTTTAGGGTACACAATTATGCTTACCATCTTTATGTACAGTCACATTATAAAATGCTAATGAAAGAGAAAGGACTTTACAGGAGAGAGGGTAAAAAATGTATATATTTTGACTGAAAGCTCATTGTGATGGGAACTGTCTTACTGTACACACATATAGCACAATTTCAATACTACAAATAATAAATATTAAATCTCTAAAATAAATGAATAAGAATACAGGTGTTAATCTGCCAGTGTATGGTATATTGCCCACTCATACAGATCCTATGCCAAGCACCTTATTTTTTTTAGTAATCAATTGTGTATAAAGCAATAGGTATGCATGGCACTTTTGAAAGGGAGTAAAGACATGTTGGGACACTCCAATCAACATTAATGAATTAACAATATATTTGGCTTTAACATGATAAAGCGAGAGGGAGCCTGAGTGGACAGAAACTAGTTGCATTTTGTAAACAGACATTTCCTACCATTTAATGTGCATGAAACACATTGGTTGCATTTCTTATCGGGTCCTGGAATTACTCATACTAGAAGAGAGATGGAAAAATCAGCACAATGGTGCCAAAATGTAAACAGCAAAAACACTTACAGAGAACATTCATACTAGTAGGAACACTTTGAGAAACCCAGAATTGAATAGACATGGGCCCACATCCACAGAGGGGTTTAGGCACCTAAATCTGAAATTTAGGTGCCTATATTCCAGTTTTAGGCACCACGGTGATCCACAAAACCCCCTGTCAGCTACCACCTAACCCTGTAGGTACCTAAACTCACTCAGTTTTTAAATTTCGATGGTAAAGGTTCCAAAGTGCCTAAGTCAGATTGGCAGTGACCTTGGGAGGTTTTTTGCCTTCCTTTATAGGATGGATGTTTGAGCGACTTGCCAGGATTATCTGGGTGTATCTCACTTAAATCAGTTCCCTGCCTTTGCGGGGGCCTTGGGCACTGGTACACTTCGATCCCTCCTCTTCTGTGCCTGTGGCACATAATAGTCTAGTCTCCTGTATATGGGAATACTTTGTCTCATTTGGCTTGTTAGATTAGTGTGCAGGTGTGAGATGGTGTTGATTGCCTGATGGGGAGAAAGGATTTGAACAGTGGTCTCCCACCTCCCAGATGTGGGCCCTAACTGCCATGCTATAGAATCATTCTCTCTCTTGTTCAATGATTTAATTAAGTATATATACAGAGCGAAACAGCTTGAACAAGAAAGACTGAGGGAAACCCATATCAGAATATCCCAATATCTCCTGAGAGATAAGAGACCTCTGTTCAAATCCCTTCTTCCCATCAGGTAGAGGGGAGAATTGAATCCAGGTCTCCCATATCAAAGTGCTCTAGCCACTGGTCTTAACCATTGTAATGTAGGCACCACCACCAGATCCCATTTTGTGTGAGGTGAGATGAGGAGATGAGGCAAGGCAGGCACATAACACATTATTGTCTAAGCTCCCCGACTCCAGGAAAGAGGTGCCCAACTGCATGAGAGGGGCGGGGCTTAGGACCCATCCCTCGTTATCTGCCATTGGTTAGCATAGGTAGGAAGCCACCTAGCATGCAGTCTTTTGTGGAGCCTATTCTCAGGCATCGGTCTCTCCCCATGCATTGTATATGGAACCTAGGTGCCTAATTCAGGATTTGTGGATCCCAATATTGTTCCAATGATTTTCTAGGGGTCTAAAATTTAGCCAATGCCTAAGTCCCTTTGTGGTTCAGGGCCATGGATAGTAAAATACCCTCTCACCAGTGAAGACGGTCCTTGAGACATTGACTGAGACATATTGGATCTGTGCTGAACAATTTAGGCGTAATCTTTGTTCTTTCTTTCCTCATGAGCCAACTGAAGGGAAGCTGACTAGGACCCAGAGCCAGCAAAGGACTGAAGTAAGTAAGTTAAAAATGTGCTCAAGTCTTTTTCTGGCTCTAGGCATTTATCACTACACATTAAGTAGAACAAATCGCAGGCCACAAATTACCTCTCTTGAGAATAATGTAGAAAGACTCTTGGCCAGGTTCAATGGCTGACAGATGCAGGAGCGGTGCAGAATGAGGTTGTGGAATGGCATCTCTAGGTATACGAGATGAAAGATCTCTTGTGATGCATGTTGATAAGTACTATGACAATGGAGAATTTGGAGAGAAAAATCAGATGCAATCCTAAAGCCTAACGTGATCATCTCCTAGCACTGAAAGGTGGACATAGTGGCTTTTGTTACTAGAACCTTTGCTGATCATCTAATAATCAACCTTAAAAAAAAGCAGCTTTGTTTATTTATAGAAAGGGGCTGTGGAATGTCTATTTGGAGAGCACAGTACACATTTATAGAATCCATGTCTGATATAAGAAGGGGAACAGCAAGGAAAGCATCAAGGAAAAAGCAAGATATGCAGTATTAGGAGAAAAAAATCCTTTTTTCGAGCCTCTCCAATCTCATGCAAGCCAAGAAAAGAGATCTAGAGTTTCCAAAAATTTTTTTTTTGATAATTAACACCAAAGCTGCACTATCTAATCAGAAAAAATTAAAGATCCTGCACCAGAAGATAGCTTCTAGAACAGGGCATTCTTGGGGTCAAAGTAAAAACCCCAATTCTCTGAAAACAGTAAAGTTAATGGTGACTGAACTCTTAAGTCATTCTTTGAAACCTTGACAACAATCCAGGCTTCTTCCTAACCCTTTGTTTTCAATCAGAAAGTCTAGGAAACGTTGCTGTAATATGAATAATATTAATATTTCCAGTACCTGTAATGGGGATACTACTAGCTCAGCATATGACATACTAATCCTTTCATGCAAGCTATTTGTTTTGAATGTGGCCATTTGATGAGGATTCTTCAAACTCAAAGATAGTGTATATGATTTTTTATTTAGTCTGCGATCTCCCCACCCCCACCCCCAATATACGTCAACATACAAACATTGCAAGAACTAGAGAGCAAATTCAACCCTCCAATAATCTTTATAAATCAACTGTTCTCTTAATAATCCCTCATTCTATAAATGCCTAAACTAGAGAAAAATTACTGGCAATACTAACAGACTCAATATCTTTGAAGATGATGCTGAGCTGGTTTAACAACAATAGTTAACTAGTTATATAGGAAACCTGAGAATCAGGAATAGAGTTAGTTCCTTTAAAATTGAAATTTTACCCTTTCCTTTCTTCCCCATCCTTAACCTAAGAGTAAAATTTCCCTCACAAATCTGCCTTGCATGGTAGACCTTGTTTCTGATATTCCATTCTCCCTTCTTTATGTGTGTGGAACTGCCTTTGATACCAAAGAGATACTGGCACATCATGCTCTCTTGGTAGACACTTGCAAAATGTTGCTAGATTAAATAGCCAGGGACAGCAGAATTTTAGTTGTGATCCACCAAACAGATCTGAGAGAAGCATATTGCTCTAAGAGAAGATAGACTTTCAAGATATGTGGTGCTATAATGGGGGATGAGGACTTTTCAATTCTAATCCACCCATTCCGGATGAGAGAGACTGAGCTAATACCCTCGTGTATGGTGCATTGCATCTAGCTACGGAAGTAGTGTTAGGGTGGAATTTATGGACTCTAAATTGTTTGCCAGGAAATGTTTACTAGCTTTACACAATAAATGACTGTGAAAGCATATCCCTGAGTTTAATGTGATATGGCTATTTCCTTACACTTGGTACAAAGTATTATGAATACCAATAAAGGAAACTTTAAAAAAATATAAAACAAACAAATAATTCATGTTCATATTTATGGGACCTAGTTTGGAAAGGTTTGGTTGACTACAGATTGTACAGGGTAAATTTATTGCACTCACCTCTGAATCCATGCCATGCCCAACATATCAGAAATGATATGTACAACTTATTTTTAGAGCCAAATACTCTCATCATCAAGGTATATTTTAAAAAAAGAAGCTTGTTGCCATAGCTGCAGTGTGTCATATACAATGAAGAAGTCTACATGCATAAGAGAAGGCTAGATATAAACTCCAGAAAACAAGTGCAAAACTCCACATTTAGCAGGATAAAATGTCAAACAGTTTTGGACTTCTCTTCGTTACAGTTTGGAATCTGGAACTCTGTTGCACCTTATCTGTAATCTTTTATCTTCTACAGTTCAATGCTATGCTAGGAACCAGTGTACAGTTTTACAGGATATGTTACATTAGATACTTTGGAAAATGCTTCACAGAGTGAGAGTTGCTTTTCCTGGGTAACGTGTATACAGTGCTTACTCTGACAATTCCCATACATAAAGATACAGAGTAACAGTTTTAATTTCAGAGGGTTTTTTTCTTTCTGCACAGTGTGCCTATGTAACAACTCATTACTATTGAGAAGAGAATAGACCCAACAGAGTTTGTTTTGATCATACAATAGGTTTTGAGGAGAGTAAGATGCTGGCATATTTTTTGCCTGTGTGAACACGTGTGTGTGTGTGTGAGATTTTATATAAACAATTTAACAATGTAATTTTCAAAGATTAATTAGGCATTTGCATTTTCTGTAAATAGAAATCAGTAGCATACCTGGTTACTCCCTTCCATAATGCTCTGCTCTATAGACTCATAGAATTGAGTTGATTTATAAAGGTAACTTTAAAGAAATGTCAAAATTAGAGGTCTAATCCTGCAAACCTTTGCACATCCATAAATCTGATATCAGCAATAAGACCTCATTGGGATTTTGGGGTGTGCAGGAAATTCAGGATCACTCCTTTAATGTATTAATAAAAGCAGTTTAGCTGCTGGACTTTTTATTAACATTTTCATGTTAAAATGCAGTTTTCATTGTATGTCTTCAAATCACTCTGAAATAGTAATTATGTTTAGTTGATGTTTTTTATTTCCATTACACTTTAACTATGGGGCTGACCCAGTAAAGGGCTGAGGGTCTCCTGTGGAGTGAATGTGAGTAAAAAGGGCTCAGCATTTTGCAGGGTCAAGCTTAAGACATTTTATAATAGAAGATATTGGGAGGATGAATTATTTTAGATTTTATTCATAGTATACACTAGGCTAGTAATGGAGATTTAGTAGAATTTTGAGAAGAAATAATTCTAGGATACAGTAGGATCCAAAGAACTTAACCCAGTGAAGGATTAGCAAATATACAGCGCAAATTTTATCTGAAAAGTTTTGGTGACAGCAAAAGTTATTTGTACACATGGGAGTTTGCATAATTGGATGCATTATTATTATTTGACATTTTAATTCAAATTCTTGTTTCAAATTAAGAGGTTAGATAAACAAGATTTTACTGTAAATAATAATTTACCACCATATCACAGCCAGTTCCTGCTGCCTATAACAAGTTTTGTGGTGGGGAAATCCCAAATGCACGCAAAGCAATTTACTTGACTAGTGTGCTATATTACTTTTAGAAAGAGCTGCAGTATTTGGTGACATGAAGCAAATGCCACAGCATTCAGTATAACATAGCCAAAACACTGGTGTTTCTCATGCCTTTTCCTTTCATTAGAGGCATGTTATGCACCACCAGATGCTGCAATCTAGATTTAGGGGCATATACTAATCTTGCACACACAGGAGTTGCATATGTTATGAGTTAATTCCTTTTTGTTGTTCTCTCTTGCACATGGCATTTTGAAACAGTTAAATACATGGAAAATATTTTTAGTTTGCTGTATTTTAATGCTTGTATTGAAATATTCTGATTACTTATTAATGAAAAATTAAATCCATTATATATGCGCTACAACAAAATGTATGAATGACCCCAGGGACAAACAGTGCTCGAGGGAATTACACAAATCTGGATAATATCCCTGAGTGTTGGGTTTTGCATTCGAGTCCCAAAGTATCTGAAATGTGTGTAGAATCGTGTTTTGTTATTTGTATTACAGTTGTGCCAAAAGGCCCCAAATATGATCATTATACCTTAGTGTTAGGCACTGTACCTATATCTAGTAATAAACAGTGCCTGATCCAAATAGCTTACATAAACCAGAGTCATGCCTGTTGATGTTCCCACTGAGGATGTCCAAGTGCATTGCCTTTTAAAGCAAAAGAAGTGACACAGATATCATAGTGTGTCTGTTTCAGGTGCTAGTAGAGTATATGCATAACTATATATTCAAATATTTGAGTGAACAATAGTCTATTTAGGGACCATGTGGGAACACTGTAAAAGATACATTTCTGGAGAATATAGGTACTCCTCCAAAGGATCAACAATTTTAGGACTAAAACTTGACTAAAGTCAAGACACAAAAGCACATGCCTAACTCCAACATAAGAATGGCCATACTGGGTCAGACCGAAGGTCCATATAGCCCAGTATCCTTTCTTCCAACAGAAGCCAATGCAAGGTACCCCAGAGGGAATGAACAGAACAGGCAATCAAGTGATTCATTCCTTTTTGCCCATTCCCAACTTCTGGCAAACAGCCTAGGGACACCATCCCTGCCCATTCTGGGCATTCATTTATCTAGTTCTTTTTTTAATCCTGTTATAATCTTGATCTTCACAACATCCTCTGGCAAGGAGTTCCATGAGTTGATTATGCATTGTGTGAAAAACATACTACTACTTTTTTTTTTAACTGCTGCCTATTAATTTCATTTGGTGACCCCTAGTTCTTGTGTTGTGAGAAGGAGTAAATAACACTTCCTTATTTACTTTCTCCACACCAGTCATGATTTTATAGACTTCAATCATATTCCCCCCCTTAGTCCTCTCTTTTCCAAGCTCAAAAGTCTGAGTCTTATTAATCTCTCCTCATATGGCAGCCATTCCATACCCCTAATAATTTGTTGCCATTTTCTGAACCTTTTCCAATTCCAATATATCTTTTTTGAGATGGGGCAACACATCTGCACACAATGTTCAAAATGTGGGCATATCATGGATTTATATGGAGGCAATATGATATTTTCTGTTTGCTTTTTTGACTGCCGCTGCACATTGAGTGGATGTTTTAAGAGAACTATCCACAGTGATGCCAAGATCTCTTTCCTGAGTGGTAAGAACTAATTTAGACCCCCCTCATTTTATATGTATAGTTGGGATTGTGTTTTCCAATGTGCATTACTTTGCATTTATCAACATTGAATTTCATCTGCCATTTTGTTGCCCAGTCACCCAGTTTTGTGAGATCCTTTTGTAGCTCTTCACAGTCTGCCTGGGACTTAACTATCTTGAGTAGTTTTTTATCATCTGCAAATTTTGCCACCTCACTGTTTACCCCCTTTTTTCCAGATCATTTATGAATATGTTAAATAGGACTGGTACAGACCCCTGGGAAACACCACTATTTACCTCTCTCCATTCTGAAAAAGGACAACTTATTCCTACCCTTTCTTTCCTATCTTTTAGCCAGTTACCAATCCAGGAGAAGACCTTCCCTCTGATCCCATGACCGCTTACTTTGCTTAATAGCCTTTGGTGAGGAACCTTATCAAAGTCTTTCTGAAAATCTAAATACACTATATCCACTGGATTCCCCTCATCCACATGCTTGTTGACCCCCTCAAAGAATTCTAGTAGATTGGTGAGGCATTGATTTCCCTTTACAAAAAACCATGCTGACTCTTCTCCAACAAATTATGTTCATTTGTGTGTCTGACAATTTTGTTCTTTACTATAGCTTCAACCAGTTTGCCCGGTACTGAAGTCAGAACTTAAGTACAGCAGAAGTCTCTTTGGTTCCAATGGGACACCTCACGTGCTTAAAGAACTTTGCTGAATTAGAAACTCCAAAATGCAGAGATGATTTAGTATTCTGGCATTTGCAGATTGAGCTCTTTTTGCACATCTCATACTAGATGTCCTAGAAACAGAAGAAAGTTCTGCCATGCATTTCTTAGTGAAATGGCATCCAGCTCTACCTCTTTATCTTAGCAAACCACCACTAGAGCTAAACTAAACTAAAAACAACATTAAAAAAAAATAAAAGGAGGACTTGTGGCACCTTAGAGACTAACAAATTGATTTGAGCATAAGCTTTCGTGAGCTACGAAGCTTATGCTCAAATAAATTTGTTAGTCTCTAAGGTGCCACAAGTACTCCTTTTCTTTTTGCAAATACAGACTAACATGGCTGCTACTCTGAAACCATTAAAAAATGTAATGTAATGTAATTAGGCTCATGCTACTGGCTCCTTAGTTAATGAGATAATGAGCAATTAGTGCTCAAGACAATAAGAATCTTGCATGCACTTGAGCATAGGCCGCATCTTCTTCAAAAGTTAATGTTTAAACAAACTATTCCTTCATACTGCGTTTCCCGCATCCAGTGTCTGCTGTTAACCTAGAGACATTTGTGTTTGGAATAGATGAAGCAGGTATGTGTAAAAAAAAAAAAAAACAAACCACACACCACACATACCCTTGTTAGGACTTTATTCCCTGTAATGATTATTAGCTTTGGTTCCAATCCCACAATTGACTCCACTTAGTAAAAACTGCAGTGGACATAAGTGGGGCTACAGGAAGCCCCAGGGCTCTGCCCATGCAGAGCAGATTGCAGGATCAGAGTCTAAGCTCTTATGGGCAAAAACAGTCTTTGTCCTGTGCTTGTACAGCACCTAGCACAGTGGCGTACTGGTCCATGACTAGGGCTCTTGGATTCTACAGTAATACAAATAATAAAATAGTCCTGTGGAGCTAGTGATAATTGTATTTGAAGAGTTCACAATCAAACCAATAGCTGGTAACATTTAGGTATTTTACTTATTTATTCTTGGTCCGTATTTCTCCTTTCTCAAACTCCTGCAATTAACAGTCTGAATGGGTTGGAAGACACTAAGCAGGGGCTACAGTACTTGTCTTTAGCCTGTAAATGATGGATCAGATTAGTGGCCATAGGGTCATTACACATTGCCCTGCTAAATTCCCTTAACTGAGAGAAGCAAGTTATTAAGTGTGCCCCCTGTCCTTGGTCCCACAACCCCTGGAAAAAAAAGTCACCTGAACAACAGCACCAAAAAAATTTTACAAAAAGGAAAAAGGAGGACTTGTGGCACCTTAGAGACTAAAATTTATTTGCGCATAAGCTTTCGTGAGCTACAGCTCACTTCATCGGATGCATATGATTCCGATGAAGTGAGCTGTAGCTCACGAAAGCTTATGCTCAAATAAATTTGTTAGTCTCTAAGGTACCACAAGTACTCTTTTTGTGTGTGTGTGTGTGAATACAGACTAACACGGCTGCTACTCTGAAAAAATTTTTAGGTACTGATAATGTTCCTCTGTAGTTAAACTTATATATGTAACTTGGGTAAACTGCATATTTTATCCATTAAAGAGATATAAATCTTCTGTCAAAATATTTGACATACAAATATTTATCATAAAAGCCATCTGTAATTTAGATTTTTGTTGATAATTTCTCATGATACAAAATATACACCAATTGCTCAATGCAATTAAAACATAAGTACTGTTTCACATACAATGTGTTCAAAATACATTGTTAGCCACCATGATTCAATAATTTTTTTAAATGAGGGCTCCAATAAAATGTCTTTTTCAAAAGCGATAAAAACTGAAATCCAATACCCAAGCAGACAAAAAAACCCCTGCATAATATGCAAAATTACATACTTTGAGTTCCTCAGTAATATAGTTTCAGTAAAAGCATTAAATGTGTATATACTGTGTCAAAATACGCAGTTATCAAATAAATTGTTTTAAATGAATCATTCACTTGCCTATACATGCATATTGAATATATGTCTAAATATTAACAAGGGCTGTATAGTATTATACAAACAAAAATAGGCATAGATATTTTGATAGCCATTTCTCAGTTCAAAATTTACAGACCTGACATGATGCTAAAGAGAAAAATCAAGCAGTAAATTGCAATATAATGTATAGATCTGGAAATAAAAGGATATTGTACAAGACAATAATGCTTGGCACCAATAAATTATTCACTTAAAAAGCAAAAACAAAACCAAAAACTCCCAAACCTTGTTTTAAAAACAAAAACAAAACAAACAAAACAAAAAAACTAGTTTTGAGGTTTTTGAGCATCCTATGTGTGACAAAAGGCGATGATTTAAACTCCAAAGAAATGACAAACTTCAAAGTGAAGATGTGAAGCATCAGATATCATGAACATTTGAAAAAAAAGTAGGAAATTTATTTTAAATTAAAAAATAAGACATTTTGCTTTACTGAATGGATTGTGCTGGTAATAAACTTTAAAGATTTAATACAAACTTGTAAATCACTTTCCGTGAGGGCCTTACAGTTTAGCACAGCTTTTATGAAAAATACTAAGTGTTGTCATAAAAAATTTTAAATGCTTGGAGATCATGAAAATTAGAACAAAATTCAAGTTTATCTGGGAGATGGAGCAGTAACTACAGATCCATTCTCCATACTTTTATAGATATTTTGTAGGGGATGTTTATTTGCTTTTCCCCAAAAAAATTATGTCTGACAAGTGTTATACTATGGCATATGCAAATATTAATGGTAATACATCCCACTAATACTTCCCACAAATGCAGTGTTCAGATTGTGTGCTATGGTTTATGGAGATGGCATTTTCTTACCCAAAAATTGCTTTTACAATTAGGTACAATGAAAATTTTAAAGCATAGTCTAGATTTATGAATGCTAACTGTGATCTTTATCCCCTTTTAACTCTACACAGGGATTCACTGGTTCTCAAATCAACTAATTATTCATTTTATGGGCAAAGATTCAGTTATAGGCAACACAGCATCTTTATGTTTTAATCAATGGCAATATTACTTTATCAGTTATATCTGCTGCTCTTTGTTGCACGACAGGGATCAATATAAGCAAATAAATGTTGCTTCTGGGGGAATTAGGCAGAACCCCCCCACCTGAAAATAAACATCTGTTGTGAATCTGTATTAGCTGTAATTTTAAAATAATGGTGCCTGCCTTGACCAAGTTGCTGTGAAAAAATACACTGATGATAGTTAAAAATATGCAACACAATAAAAAGTCATTTCACTTTTATAACCCTTGGGTACAATGAAACCTATTCCTAAAACAAACAAATAATTGTTAAGCTTTACATTTATTGTTAAGCTTTATATTTAGACATTAAGGGTCAGATCCTCAGCCAATGAAAATTGTCATAGCTCCATTGACTTTAATGAAGCCAGGACAAGTTACACCAAGTGAGGATCTGGCCCTATAATGTTTCCATTTATCTAATTTTACTGTAATACAGATGTATGAATAGTCTGCAGCCCTGCACAAATGTGAAACTTTCCCAATTAATAGCAGAGCTATCATCATTAAAAAAGTTATCAGTGTAGCCTAAATATACAGGGAGATAATGGATACAACCTTTGATATGAGAGGCTGAACTGCTGTTGATGCAAAAGAAATTTTACATTTACTCATTTTTCATATAATCTATTTTATTTTATTTTTTTACAATAAATCAAACTAAAATTAAAAAACCAGATGCAAGCATTAACCTTCTTAGAAGAGCAGAAATGACATCTAAAACGGTGTTGGGTCCAACTGTTTTATGAGCTAGATGGTTTGCAGTTTTCATATATCTAAAATATTCTATTTGTTTCCCTTGGCATTAGAAGCTTTGGGCAAATTTGGTGGCACTGACTTAACTCATGATTTTCTCAGATATGTAGCGATCAAAGTGAAATGACTTTTTATTGTGCTGTATATGTTTAATCATCATCAATAATAACTAGGTATTATAGAAAACTATAACATTAATCCAACCAATAATGTAGAAGTCCAATGACCATGCACATTTTTCTTTGCAGAATTATTTCAATAAAAAGTTTTGTATTAGAATGCTCTTGATTGAAAACTATGTTTTCTTAATTAACTGAAGCTGGGAGATTGATTACACAGTCACTGGCACAATCTATACAGTATTTATCAAATCTGGGAATGCCTTACTTCTGGTAAATTTCAGTAAATGTTGTAAATGACTAATTTGTTTTAAAAGTTGGTTACATATATTTGTGTTTACTTTCATTGTTTAAAACTGAAGCATAATGGCCTTGAAAATATTTTCATATGGAGCAAGCACATTCTTGTTTGCTTCCATTAAGAACTTGAAAAAATTATAATGCTCTGTTTTAGAACTTGTGTATTTATTAGGAGAGGTAGAACCAACTATAATTTACTCACCAATAATCATAATTGGTTATGAAATAAAGCATGAGTAATTGTATGACAACTAAAGAGTTTTCAGTTTTTCCCTCTCTTCTTTTCGCCCTTTGGATCCTTCTCTTCTCCCCCCCCCCCCCCCCCCCGAAATGCTATTTGACTCTGACTTCTATTTCTTTTGGAAATTTAATCTTCCTTTTTCCCCACACTTCCTCTCATTGTGCTTCATTTATTTGCTTTTTATTGTAGAGAAATTGTACCAGTGTCCCTCAAATGTCTAGAATTAAAAACCCATTTTTCATATTGCATTTGATCTGGAACAATAATTTTTCTAACCCCCTTTCAACTGTTTAGATATTTTATGGCTCAACTGTGTCGGTCTCCCTCTCTGCATTTCTATTTTTCCCCTTCAAGACTCCTCGTTCCACTTTTCCAGAGACTGATTGACAGGAACAGGTTGGTAAGAAACTTCAGGACATGTTGTTAACATCTGACATTGTGGAAGAGAACTCAGCCCAATCGCTGGGCACGTAAAGGGAAGTGGGAAGTTGCACCTATTAGAGATGAAAGGAACTGTGTTTGGTCGTTATTTACAAGTTACCTGAAACAAAAAACTCAGCTGTTTATTTCAGGAGAGACCATTTTAATGTAAAAAACAAAGTCTGCGGTTTCTGTTTCTATCAATAAAGTGACGATTCTAGCGTAACTTGGATTTACCTCGCAAAACAATCGAAAACCCAAAGCACAATATCTCAGTTATTGTTTAATGAGTCTATCTGAGGATATTCTTTATGGACAACACGTCTGTTTTCACAGCACTGGGAGCTAACAAAACAAATAATAGCGTAGCCATTGCATTTTCTTTGTACTCTTCCTTTAATATTCGGTTTCAGAGTAGCAGCCGTGTTAGTCTGTAAATGCATCCGATGAAGTGAGCTGTAGCTCACGAAAGCTTACGCTCTAATAAATTTGTTAGTCTCTAAGTTGCCACAAGTACTCCTTTTCTTTTTAATATTAGAGCACACATTGAAACGATAAGCACAATGAAGAGCACAAAATGTTTCATCAGTGTGGTAACTGTAGATTTCCTTCCCCGCCGAAGAAATATGAAGTTTTGGACAGTCACAGCCGCAGCAACACTCACGGTCTGGACACCACAAGTTTAAAAGAGCACTGTTACAGAGAAAACTTACTTAAGAATAATTTTTTAAAACATTTGATTAAAGAAAAGGGGAGGGGGGAAATCTTACCGTTTAAAGACTGCTGCAGGTTCTCGCTCACTCTGAAACTGCAGGGAAAAGTGGAGCAGCTGCTGAACAAAAGTTTTAGATTTTTTTTTTTAAAGAAAGTCTGCAAAACTAATTTCCCACAAAATAGGGCTCAATTTCCGTTTAAGAAACTAGGTCTTGCAAATCTCATTCAATTCCTGATTTTTTCCAATCGCAATTGACATTCATTTTATCTTTCACACGTGGACCTAAGAATTTAGACTTAAATTGCAGGAACCAAGTGGTCTCGGAATTCAGGGGGGAAAGAACGAGGATTTAAGAAAGGGAAAATATTTATGGTACTGATCATCACTTGATTGTTGATCAATAACACTTTAATTTAAACCAACTGACTGTCATGTTCGCTGTCACCATTAATTCCATGAACCATTTCAAAAGCATATTTAAAATTTTCCAGACACCTGAGACAACGAAAACAACAACCAAGTGAAACAAAACAAACTTCCAGATGCAGAGACTCGAAAGCGGTTTGAGATCCTGTTTTGAAAGAGCAGAAAGCAGGGAACTGTTGTCTTTCATTGACCTGTTTCTGCAGCTCATTAACCGCCGGTCATTTCATTTTAAAACAAACGCCCTAACATTTCAGATCTAGTTGCACCCAAGCGCAAGTGCAGAAGTATCTGTGCTTAATACAGTTAATATTTTAAGACATAATCTTTGCAGCGGAAGACGCGCCCTGTGAGCGGAACAAATGAGTGACACGTCTGTTGCTGTAATTTATTAATCAGAGGGAATTGAAGTGGCAGGAGCCAGTGTGGCTATTTGCAGCAGTTTCAATTTATCAATGATAACCTGGCTGCCATTCCCATCTGCGCTTAGTTCCTTGTGGGGGACTGATCATTGCTCTATTACCGAGACAAGATTATTTCTAATCGCTTTAGGGAAACATTCCTGTTAACAGAGGAACGGCCAAAGGAAGTCAAGGGGGATGTTTGTTGACAATACACCTGGGACTGCAGGTGAGGATGCCCGGAGGTTTGGATTTGAAGCTGCCTCCTCCTTCACCTCTGGCCCTGCTCCTCTTCCCCCCCCCCCCCCCCCGCTTTCCTCTGGAGAAGGACAATCCCCTGCAGGTCCTGAACTCCACCTGCCCTTCCCCGTAAACACCACGGCTCGCCAGGAAACACTTATTGAAGAGAGCGACTGCCCGTGAGCAGGATCAGCGGGGGACCAAATCTGGCTGCGAAGGGCAATTGACGGGGAGGAGGGAGTGAGACAGCGCTGGAGCGCCAGCCCTGCATGGAGCCTACATCAGCCTGCGGCCCCCCTGCCTGTTTGAAAGGGGGCCGCGTGTTCACAGAGGTATGTAGAAAGCGACGGGGACGGTGCGGTGCAACGAAGCGCCACTGTTACTTCTCCGGAGCTGCAGCTTGTCACGTGCTGCCCGCCCCAGGGCCCCCCGGGGAAAATCATCTCCCGCCTGTGCCAGACGGGGATGAGCTGCCCTTCAGGGCTGCAGCGTGTTGATGCAAAGGGCTCGGCTCCCTCACTGTGCCGGAGTTTTGGAGGGAGTTTTTGCATGTGGTCAGTCGCTGTGTTGCTAAGCCAGCCCCCAGCTCACATTACACACTACTGTATTTATAACCTCTCCGAGCCGTTTCCCCCTTCAAGCAATTCTCTGGGACCACCTTCTATTGGCTTTAACCTCTCCCACTTCTTGACATCTGAGTAGCTCTGAGAAAGCTCATCGAGGTCGAGCGTGTGTGTGTGTGTGTTTGTTTTTTTTTGTTGTTGTGTTTTTTTTTTTTTAATGCAACGGAGACTGGCCACTAGGGCTAAAGACCTGGATTATCTGAGCTCTGCTGCTGAAAAGTGTGTCGTTGCCGTTTTGGAAAAAAAAAAAAAAAAAAAATCCCCAACCAAGCCCTATCTGTTTACAGTGCAAGTTGACAAAGGGTGGTGGAGTTGGATCCTTCCTAAACTCTCCTGCCTGGAACCTGAGACTTGCATGCCATGGATCACACGCTCTTTGGCTGCCTGCGCAGCCCTCATGCCACCGCGCAGGGCTTGCACCCGTTCTCCCAGTCTTCTCTCGCCCTGCATGGAAGAGCTGACCACATGTCCTACCCCGAGCTGTCTACTTCTTCCTCCTCGTGCATCATAGCGGGATACCCCAATGAAGAGGGCATGTTTGCCAGCCAGCATCACAGAGGGCACCACCATCACCACCACCACCACCACCATCACCAGCAGCAGCCGCACCACCAGGCTTTGCAGACGAACTGGCACATTCCTCAGATGTCTTCTCCCCCCGCCGCTGCCAGGCACAGCCTCTGCCTGCAGCCCGACTCGGGAGGTCCCCCGGAGCTGGGCAGCAGCCCCCCAGTCCTGTGTTCAAACTCCTCCAGCCTGGGCACGAATACCCCGACGGGGGCTGCATGTGCTCCCGGGGACTATGGCAGGCAGGCGCTGTCCCCAGTGGAAACGGAGAAGAGGTGCGGCAAAAGGAAAAGCGACAGCTCAGGTAAAGGCTCGTCCTTTGCTAGCCTTGCGGGTGGGGGGCGCGCGCTTGTGGGGCGGATTTTCCTAGAGAGAGGGGGGTCTAGAGAGAAGCCAGGGGCTTGATGGAGGGACTGCCCTTCCCGGCCTTAAGGCCCCCCTTTATCCCAAGCCTTTCTCTGAAGACAGCAGGCTTCAGAGAGTCACTAAAGCCGCGCTCGATGCCTCCATCCTAAAGCAAGTTTATCGGGAGCATGGAAAAGAGAGAGCACGTGATAGACCGTGAAATCAATTGTGAGCAGTTGCCTACGGTCAGGAGGGGAAATGTTTGTAGGTTTGATTAGTATTTAGCATCTGGTATTGCGGTTCCTCCCTCCTTCCCCTCTGTTTCAAGATTCACAAGATAGCGCTTTCCCACCCACATTCCCCTTTTGAGCCAGTGAAACACATTTCTGAACGCTTGCACAATCTTTGGAAACTTTTTCTTAGAACTGGAACTTTTCTCATGAATGCTAAGTATGTGTTGCATTCTAGGGTGCGTGTCTGTATAGAGCTAGTGTATTACACAGAGTATAATTCGTTATGGGGCATGAATTGGAATTTATAAATCACCATGCGGTAAATCCTATTTCTACAACGCTTAGTATTTCATTTCATGTGCTTGGGCTTTGAGGAAGACTTTGCTGGACTTTTGATACACTGTTTTTGTTTTTGTTTTTGTTTTTTTTTTAAGAAGGTGACTTGGGATGTGCATATTTGCAGCCTATACAGAACGGTGAAGCTTTATAATACTTTGAGTTTTATATGCCACAACCGAACAGATTTGGGTTTCCAAAGTGGGGAAAGAAACTGTCAAAAAATCCCATACTAACAAAAGACAATGATCAAGGGGCAATACGGTAGTTGCAATTGATGGCATTTTTATTGTACATTCAAAATATTGAAAATGCAAGAGCAGACATACAACAAAGCTGTTTTCTACTAGTGAAAAGAAAATGAAAGGATTTTCCAGATATTTACTAAAGTTCACAATGGGAACCATGACCTTGATTCACTTGAAATGTCATTAATCAGGTTTTTAAAAGCTACAGAAAGCTTGCTCATTTTTAAACTGCTTTTTGCAGTTACATTATATTTTCTTCTTTGCAGTTCTCCATGTCAGTTACATTAGGGAAGTTTTACAACAAAACAGGATAGGTTTGTAGGATTTTACTTACTGTTATTATATAGGCTGGAAAAAAGTTCTTCGAAGTATAAAAATCTGTCATTCACAGATCCTTGCAAGTTTGCTTAAAAAAAAAAAAACAAACCACACAGTGAAGGTATAATTGCAAATAAAACTGCATCATTGATCATGTGAGGTCTGAAGAATATTTGATTTTTTTTAACCTGAGTTTTTAAAGGGAAGTAATTTTATGCTGGGTTGTCGGTTGGATCAGTAAATTTGTCAATCATTTACAAATGTAGAAAATTAGAAGAAAGCACAACTGTGCTTCACAATACTAGGGAATGTTGATGTTGCTTTCTGCATTTTTGCAATGCAAACACACAAATCCATGGGCCTTAGGTGGGACTCTGTTGAAGTCAATGGAATCCTTCCATTGACTTTCATGAGCATTGGACTGAGCCTTTAATCATGATCATGATGATATAACAACTTAGTCTGGAGTTAACTTTCTAAGACAATGTCTGAACACAGCCCCAAAATCATAGTACAGTATACAATCCTCACTCCTCCCTCCTCCCAAAAAAATCAACTATGTTCATGTATTCTGAATGGCTTGATCTAACAAGTCTCCTTAGACAATGATGCAATAGTCAGAATATTTTCATTATTTTAGAAGAATATTGTTTTTAGACCACATATTTTACCATCCCATTATTTTGTTTTAATCTGAACTTCTGTGCTGAATATTTGATATCAGTGTAATTTATGGCAGCAGATCTCATTTTTAGGTCAGTCAGTGTATTTCTGCAGTTACTGGCGGCAATTGCAGTTTGTTTTTCTATATTTAACAAGGAATGTATGTGATGGATCCTTCTTTTTGTTTCCCGAATCAAATTGCCATATGCCATAATTGACTTTTTTTATTTAATACTGATCATTTAGAGAACTTTTGGCCCCCTTCCCCACTTTTAAACTTCTTTAGTAAATGTTTACAATTAATTATCAATTTAGAGTAAATAACTAATAAGTAAACAAAGAGGCTGTTCAGATATAGCATCAGCAGTATCAGAAACTAATTAATTAAGCACTAGTGCATATTTAGCGAGATACTTCCATGCCTCTAGTTACCATTTAAGACAACAGAATATTTTGGGGATATGCCTATGTTCTGAACATGTCCCCAGTTTTTAAACTAAATTAGCCTTGGGGCCACCCCAGTTTTGCGGAATCTGGCTTTCATTAATATAAACTGTTGACATCAGAAATGTTAACTCATAAAGTCAGGTTTTGACAGTTGTCTATTCTAAAGGAACCAACACAACGTCAATTAAAGCTACATGCATTATTTTTATTTCCAAAAAATGCTATATTTATTCGCCCTCATAAAATTGTCATGAAAATTTCCCAGCGAAGACGCGCATTTTTTCATGTTTATCTTTATCATGATGACAATGGGGGAGAAAAAGACTAATGCTATTTTATACCTTTTTTTTTTATTATTTTTTTGTATACTTTTGTCATAATTTTGTTCCTTGCTTAGAAACCAAGGTGAAATGTGCCTTAGAAATTATTTAGGTAGAATGACTGACTGACTGATTTTTGGATCCCACACTGGGGCCTGAGCTGGCTGGGAAATAACTTCTGAAGATAATGTTCAATAAACTGCTGCATAAACATGGAGAAACTGTCAACTCTGTATAAAAGATTTGTGAATTATATGATGAGTGGGAAATGCCTCTTAGTCATCTCTTCCTGAATGCAGCAGGCCAACCTGCCTGAGCCCAAATGTGGGACCGTAAACCAGCATGAGGGGATATACACACAGCCCTTTAAACATTGTGAGCTCATTTCTTTCAAATAAACATTTCTGATGTCAATAACTGTAGTAAAAATAAGATGCCACAACATTATGATGTATGCTGCAAACAAATTTAGTTCTTTTAAAATGCAGTAACAGCCAAGATATTTGAGTACTAATGCGAGGTAAATAAAAAATGAATAAGAAATGTATCCCTAAAATGTGTTGTTGCTTTATATGGTATGAGTTCTTCCATGAGGTATAATTTGGATTTTTTTCCCTCTCATAAATGACCTGCGACTTCTGAAGCCATTTAATTTCACCAATGTAAAATAACAGGTGTTGTTTACAGAGGATATAAAACAAGTAACAAATGCAAAACTATTATAGTGGTTGTGTAAGTCAGTTTATTTGTGTCTAAACTTTCTTAAAACATCCATGATTTTAGGAAAGACGTGAGCCCAGATGCACCTTGGAAACACAGTGTAATCTGGATTTCATGTGAAAGCAATTAACTTTCTGAGTATTTTAGGAAGTCTAAATTTCAATAGGAAAAATCTGAAAAGCTCCTACTATTCGGGGGAGAACTTTACAGTATAACTATTAAATATGCAACAATCTACATGGATTGGGATATCTATTAGGCTACATTAATATATATTACAATTGAATATATGAAGATGTGCTACTGTGTACTGAAGCCCAATGCCATTTTAAAATGCCATTAAGTATGAAAGATATTTTTACATCTGACACACAAAGATGCAGTATAGAGTGCCGAGATTTACAGAGAGGTTGATGTATGTACCTATAGCTATAGGTTCATTTACATTTTTTAAAATGAATATAAAATGCCATCATACAAATATAGTCTATGATGTGCCTTCGAAGAAACTGTTTTTAAAATCGAAATACCATAAATGTACTGTCTAAAATCACATCAAAGCAAGTCATTTTGATAAATGACTGTAAATAGTGTGAATTCATTGGTTTCAATGACTTCTGATTGCTCTCTAAAACATTTCAGAAAGAAAAATGAGCTGCACCCGCATAATCAAAAGGATTGTGTAACTGATTCATCAATGTGTCCATACTTTTCAGCAAGGTTCTAACGGAAGCAAGAGAAATACATGCTATTGGCTGAAAACTTTCTCTGGAAAGAGTTAATTTACTAATTATGTTTGGGATGTAATATCAAAACATCACTTATCATGAAGGGAAAATGTCAAAATATGTAGGTTATACAAATCAGAGGGGTATGTACCAAATGTGCTGAAGTCAAATTGAATGATCATGCTATTTTAAAGAGAAATATAATACAGATGATTCCTTATCAGAGACTAGTGTTGCATAGTGCATTACTTAGTGGATAGTTTTATTGGACAAAATTTACAGTAATATGTTCACTTTGCTCTCAGGAAGTATAATTAACAAAACAGAACTGTATCTTTCATAGATACTAAAGTATATTTAATTCATACAATCTAAAACTCCTTGCTCTTAGCAAAATTACAGGTTTACTATATTTTAGCACATCTCTTTGCATTAACTATGAATGGAAAATAGCATACGGTCATACCATCTCATTTGAATTGCTATCTGTATGGATGTAATGAGATTAATTTGTAGCTACAAACATTTATGTCCTCCCTATTCCCCTATTTAAAAAAAACAAACAAAGATATCAAGGCCTCAATCCAGAAAAACATTTAAGTATGTGCCTAACTTTTTGAGTTGTTCCATTGCTTATAGTTAAGCACATACTTAAATGCATTGCTGGATCAGGCCCAGTTTTTCTTTAATACACCAACAGAACTATGTCATTTTGTCTTGCTTTATATTAGCCAGTACCCAGTCTTACAAGTAAAGTCACTGAACATTTTGTCTCCTAATATTGCACTCCTTATGTATCCATCGTAGAGGCAGAGAGAGATGCACATACACACAAAGAGATACAGGAAGTGTGAAAATATATAAAGAACTGGAAATTTTACAAAAAACAAACCATTTAAAATTCCATTTTAAAAATCACAACAATACATAATTTTTAGGATTTTAAATTTATTGGAAAGTGGAAGGGCAGAGGGGAGGGGAAAGAGTACCAGTTGCATAACTGAAACACAAATTCCAGCAATAGCAACAGAGTAGATATCAATTTAGGTATCACCTAATAGTTTGAAATCACCTAAAATTGTATTTAATGTTGTGATTTTTAGCACTAGAGAATAAGACTCAAACTAACAGATCCTATTTAGAGAGTAATTCTAATGTTCATAGTTCTTACGATAGCACCTGAGAAGCGAACATATGCCTTGGGATTTTTTCTTTTTGTTCTTATTAGACATAAAATAACAACTAGTTTGTAATCTCCAGAGTGTTTTAAGTGCGCTCATTCATCTGAATTCAGTTAGCCATTTTGGAATCTTCATGCTTTACATTTTTATAATGCATTGGTCTTCATGCACTTGATTCTGCCCATTTGAAATCAATGGGAGTGGGATCAGGCCATTCATCTTGAAATTCAAGGCAAGGTGATCACATTCACTTTTATACTGGCCTTTAATAATCATGCATTTTATACTGCCCTTTAATAGTCATTGAGCATTTTTCCGTATTATCTCTTATAAACTTAGCCGTGGGTCTCGAACAAATTTTTGCTGTGGCTCAAAAGTCATGGTGGCCAGACTTGAAGTCCACGATGGTCATACTTGAGAATCACTGGTTTTACGTACAATGTGAGTGTTTCCTGTATAGTTTTTTCTCCTTTGGTAAGATGTCCTGTACAAGCAGTTTTCCATGTCCAGATGTGGCACATTAACAGAATGCCTTAGTTTGTTAGAGTGAGGAAAGCTAAGAATTCATCAATGAGTCATCAACTTAATGAGGGGTTTTTTTGCGGGAATAGTTTTCCACATGCCTGCATCTTTGTTCTACTGCTCAACGTTTTTATTTATTTACGCAAATCAGTGGTACTGCTCCTAACCATAAAGTTGTTTTGTGCATGTTTGTAGTATTGGGGACCAACATCTTTGATTATTCAAACAGAATGAATTTTTAAAATCTAATTTATGTGTTTCTTTATATGTTGTGGGTAAAATCCTCCCTTCACTGAAGTCAATGACAAAACTCTCATTGACTTCAGTAGTGGCAAGATTTCACCCTATGTGTTTACTTTATACACATGACTCAGGTCAGGCAAGGAAAATAGACTGATTATTCTCTCTTATGGCTGTAGTTCTGGTCATTTTCTGATTCTTGCATGCTAGTACTACACACCTTTTGACAAATGTTACAGAGGCATGTTTATTTCACAAAAGAAAAACTGGATTGTTTTAATTTTATAGAAACATTTATATACTTAGAATTTATAAATACCTATTACATCATCTACATTTTGGGACAAATTTGACTTGATCATATCCCTTTAAAAATATTGCTTTCATAGCCAAGATGTGAATCGTATACATACTTTTCATTCGTTGCTGTTTTTTTAAAAAAAATATCTAAAATGTCCCTGGTATTGTATAGACAGCTGCATAATAGTATATTAAGATTCACAGACTGATGCAGTAGAGTGAAAAACAGTTCATAATAAATTCTTTATAATAATTTTGTGAAAATTACCGTGCTGTTTATCCTTTACTCTTATGAATGTAGATTGCTTCTAAATTGTACGCTGACATAATGGTCAAAGTCCTCCTAATTTTAAAGCTAGGACATTAACATAATACTCATTACAGATCAAAAAATAGGACCTGAGGGTAAAATGTTGGTCTCATTACAGTCAACAGCAAAACCTTCATTGACTTTAATGGTCATGATTTTGCTCTGAGTTTTGGAAGGGCCTCAGACTTTGTGCCAGAAAATAATTTTGGATGTATTTTATAGCACTTATACAACGTGATTTGAAGGTGCAAGTGTTGTACAGCTGCAATTATGTGCAGGTGCAAGAAAATCAGAAGCTTCTGAAAATCAGAAGCTAAATGTTTTAGTTCTTAACAACTGAGTAAACTTAATGATCCAATCCTACATGCATTGAAGTGCAAGTCCCACTGACTTCAGTACGACTTTCACTTCAATTTCACAGGGAGCAAGTCCCGCTTCGATATCTTATTGATAACTACTTATACATAAGCCTTAGAGTATTGGGAAAAGGGACCCTTAAGTATATGAAAAATAACAAGAAGCTAAGAATATTTATTCAGTTGAAAGAAAAGTTCTTTTGTAGGTTAACCTACATTACAGTTTACATTTCTCTTTAACTGATGAAACAAAATAGTTGGCCCAACAGAGGATGAAATAAGTCTCAGAGGAATGATTCAAATAATTCAATTACTATGGAAGAGCATCATTTTACTAAACCAATAAAATCCAGTGGATTATGAAACTCCGAAGGACAGCCAAAGAAACTTTTTAAAAAAAAAAAAAAAAAAAGCTGCTTCTTGGACAGGAGAAAAAAAAATTGGTTCACTAATATTATTTATGGCAAGTAAAGTATGAAAAATTAGATTTGACACCCATTACCGCAGGTTGTGCTGCAATGTAGGTGCAATGTTCGTTTTTACTGTCCCCACTATTTGATCTACAATAGCTATTTTTAATTTTAGCAACTGAGCTTTAATAAATACTGCCACACAGCATCTCTGTTACGTGCTCTTGGAAATTTATCCATCACCACTGTATCTAATATTTCTACTGCTGAAGGCCTTCATCCTACAAAGATTTAAGTAAATGCTGAACTTCACACATTGCAAGTGAAATCCTGGCCCCTTTGAATTAAATGGAAGTTTAGCTATTGACTTCAATGGGACCAGGATTTCTTCCTGGTAGCAGCTGCACTGACTTTGATAGCTCTACTTACATGCCTGGAATTAAGCATGTGCTTAAATATTTTGGTGAATAGGGGCTTTAGTCTCTGTCTTACATATCCAAAAAGCAACAGTTTTATTCTTTGGCCTTTCTGAAAATAAATACTAAAATCTGTTGGACATGTGATCTGACTGTACAGATGAAAACCTAAAGAAAGTTGAAGAAACAGTGGTGGGATTTTTGTCCTGTCTTTCAAGAGGGAACCAAAACCAAACCAATCCAAAACAACAACTCTGGAAAGGTTCCCTATACTCGGGAAAATTCCACGAGGTTCCCTTAATGAGATTCCCACAAATGTTTCTTTCGAGGATGGGACTCTAATGGATGCTGCAGGGAATCCTGTACAACCAGCTGTCTCTGCCCTTAAACGGGATTCCATTTCCCTAGCACAGCGATGCTCCATGCAGGAGATAACCTAGCTTGGGGCTCTACTACATTTTCATGCATTCTTGGGGTGTTGGTATGGAATGATGCATATTCCCCACCCTCACAAGCTCCCAATCCCTTGCCCTGCCCAAACGTGGATACCAGATCTCTCCGAGATCTCTGCATAAGGTGTTGGGAGAGGGGACACTGTTGAGGAGGTGGCAGATGTCACTGCTCCTGCCGCTTCCCTGTGGGCTCAGAGAGTGTGTCATGGTGGAACCCCCTTTTCATACAGATTGGGGGAACAATTTGGCCCATTTTGTGCAGGCAAAATATCCAAGATGGATAAATAATTATCTATGGCTCTGACCCAGCAAAACCCTCAAGCAGATATTTAGATGTGTTTAGGCCTGATACAGTTTGAATAACTCCTTGTGTTGATTCCTAATTCTTCTGTAAGCTTTGAGCATTTCTCCTATCTGTCTACATAACTATTAGGCCCCATGACTCTAGTGACTGAGAATGTGCACATCATTCCTTACACACTTATTAAACATATATGTTTTTTTTCTTTCTCAGCTAACATGCAGTGCATACTACTGAAATTAAATTACAAATAAAGAAATATAATCAGCTTGTCCTAAATTTTATTTTTAAAAAGACTGTTCATTAGAAAGGAAAAAGACAAGGGAAAAAATTCTTTAGGTAAAATATATAAAGCTCAAAGTGACTGTTAAATAAGAGGTTGAGAACAACTATTCTGGGCTAAAAGAAAAGGAGTACTTGTGGCACCTTAGAGACTAACAAATTTATTAGAGCATAAGCTTTCGTGAGCTACAGCTTGAAGTGAGCTGTAGTTCACGAAAGCTGATGCTCTAATAAATTTGTTAGTCTCTAAGGTGCCACAAGTACTCCTTTTCTTTTTGCGAATACAGACTAACGCGGCTGCTACTCTGAAACCTGTTGTTCTGGGCTAGATTCTCAGCGCATGTAAATTGTCACACCTCCATTGGACTCAATATTGCTACACTGACTTACCCCTGCTGTGTGACAACTTCTTAGTGATGAACTGTACAAAAACCTTTTCCACTGAAAGAAAACAGCAGTACCACAACTATATAATTAAAATATGTTAATATGAGCTAAGGGTCCTTAGCCCTCAGCTCACTGAAACGTATGTCTTTGAAAATCAATCTTCAAAAAACCCCAATTGAAATTCTTCAAGCTGCTCTTGCTGAAGTAAGTGGGAACCAAGAGCACTGCAAGCTCTAGTCTATAATTAGTAATAATGTCTTGCTGCTACAACAAAGTTTAAAGTAACATGTTGATGCAGTTATATTATTGACTATATTCTTGTTTCAGAAAAATTTTGGATTTGTGCTGCAGTTAAGGCCTAATCCTGCAGGAAGTTAATTTAGCCTTCTCAAGGACTTCAGGAATCAGGTCCTTACTGTGTGTTTTCTATTTTAAAAAAAAAAATCTTTGAGGTAGATTGTTTGTTTGGTTTTATGCCTTAGAGAACGTAGCACCTTTTTCATCCACTCAGAGAGGGAACTGTGTTTTTACATTACAATTTGTCTTAAAGGGTAATGTTTATGTGATACTGACCTAAAATCAATAAAGAAATGGAGAGACCAAAGACTATGTAGGACTATGTAAATGTTTGTCAATGAATGCAAGGTGAAACAAAATTAACTATGTATAGGCAGCATAAGAGAGGAAAATAGGAGGGTTAATTAGCGCTCGCAAGTTCTTTGAACGCTATAAATACAAAGTATTATCTCTTTTTAAAGTTAGCATTTTGTATGCTAATGGTAACGTGGAATTTAGTAATAATTCCTATAATTGGTCTTTAAAAAGACTCTCTATATTAAGTCATCCACATTTATGGAATTATTATTTTAAAATGTTAGTAGATCAAATATCTTTAAATGTAATTAAAATATTGGTGTGAAAAAACACAGAAGAAAAGCTGGAGATCAATGCTTAAATATTCAGATTTGGTTTAAATTATGAAGGACTAATCTGCCAAACTTCCCTGTAGGTTTTGTATTTTGAATTTTACTTCCCTTGTTTCCCCCACCCTCAACCCTTTTTATATTTTAATATGTTACTACAGTTTTATAAGAACAAACATCTTTATTGCTTTAATATGAGTGAATGCAGAGAAATCTAATACTATTAAACCTCATATTTCATGGGTTCCAAACTGAAATTTAGATGTAAGCAAGGTCTCATTTGAGAGGGAGATTTTCCATGCCAACAGGAATTTAACATTTTGGTTTTTGCAAACATATCACCAGGGCTTTGCCAGACACAACACCCAAACAAACACATCTTTTTGATGGAGCTAATATGTTTCAAGTACAGTGGCTAAACGTGTTCAACAGCTTGACTATGTTTACTGAAATATCATTTATAGACAGCTCTGATCCTACAGGGTTTTCGGAGATGGTGGGGCCTTCAGCAAGGGGCTGAGTGATTTCAGTAGGACTTGGATTGGGCCTTTTGTAAACTGAACTACACACCTGCTCCTGTAAAGCCCTAAACCTGAAAACACTTAATAGTGCACTTAGCTTTACTATCATGCACATGTAACCAACATAGAAGGGAGATAAGTCTAAGATTGTATTGGATGCGATTTACTTACCAATTCTGTGCTACAGAAATCCTCTCTCTGACTTGCAGAGACCATGAATTCATATCCTTGCGAGAGACTACAGATGGGTTTTCTATAGGAACCATCTAAAAAGTGGAAATTATAATAGGATTCACTTTTTTCTTCTCAGGAATCCAATACCAGTCTTTAACACACCCCCCCCCCCCCACACACACACAATGAACAGTGTGAACTTTTTTCCTTTTTTTAATTGAATAACTCTTCAAAAATAAATCATTACTCACAGACTGCTAGACTAGCATCACTAACTAGAAATTTGTTGTTTTCTTTTAAAATGAAGAGTCTGAAGCAGAGCCAAACCCTAAAATATATATATTTAAACCTCACAAAATAAATAAATGGATTGGGACTTTTGCCAATCAGAGATCTTCTGCTTTCACTTAGGTCATGACAACTAGGTATAGACAGAACCAATTTTTTCAGCATGTATGATACTAAGCACAAACACAATGTCAAATATACACACGCGCGCACACACACACCTGACAATTGCTGCAGCTGTTAGGTTCAGTGGAGTGATACGACTCACAAAGACATTAAGCCTGTAGCCTATGATTTTTCATTTGTGGTATTTTCCCAGTCTCAATCCCAGTGACTTCTGTAAAATTACTGGAAACTATATTGAGATCCAAGCTACAGATTCAGTCTGGGTTATCCCCACAGTTCTGTCTTTTCCATGCTGGGCTGGGCTGTATCTGGCTAGTGCGCAAATCAAAATGACTGCCAGTTATGTACCCCGACAGAGCTTGCTACTGACTGGTCAGGAGCTTCCAGTTTCTAACTAAGAGTATAATGTGTGTACTGGAACGTCTGCCCTTATTGAAAACTTCCATGCCAATTTCAGAGCATGATTAGCTTTCTGCACTCCCTCTAGTGTGCTTAAATAGCAACTTTTTGTTTGCAGTGACTCAAGCCTCTAAACTGCCATTTTGTCTGAGAATGTTTCCATCTCCACTCGGAACAAGTAGAAACAGCAGCTGTGATTACAGCAATAAGACTTTTGTGGCTGAAGACCAGAAAAAGGATGGAGGCAAGAAGAGATAAGGGGGTTACACATAGTCTCAATGGTACTACTCACAGTAATAAAGTTAAGCACGTGTGTAAGTGGTTGCAGGATTTGAGCCTGTATCTGTGGCTGTTCTGTCATTGACTTTAACTTTTTGGCTAAGAAATTTTTCCAGTTATACTACCTGTATGGATGGATCTCAGACAAAAATATTCATTATGCAGGACCTTATTTCATTTTGTGTTTTTCAAGTCTGCCTCAAGAACTAATTTGAAGTCTTAATTCACAAAATATATAAACATGGAGGCTGCATTCATGTTACCACTGAAACATGATTGACTTTATTATATACAGAGAAGTGAAAAGCATACAGCTAAACATGTAGCAAGGGGGGTAGTTTTAATGCTGCCCATGATGCCTGCCCTGTGCCCATATCTGACAATAGCACCTTGTTCATATACCAGTAAGCACCTAAAATGGATTGAGGTGAAATCATCTGGGTCCAAAAGGCACAGACCCTATGAGGACTATATGGGAGTCTGCTGGATGAGTAGCGTCCTGGGGCACTTGTGCATTTCCTATGTTCTGCAGGAAAGATCTCTGTGCAAGATCTCCATAGGCCCCGTGGATGACCCCATTGGGACAGGCCAGGGGAGAAGCTGCAGTATCTTGTGTAACTGTCATGGTGGAATGCTGCCACTAGTTTGCCTTCAGCCCTGAGTAGGAGAGGGTTGAATTTAACCTGCCCAATTTTTCCATCCTCTACAGAGCTCAAATAGTCAGGCTTTATGTGGGTAGAGTTGAATATGAAATAAATACAGAATTTCATCCCTTCCTGTGGAAAAACTTACAGAAGGAAGAAGTACTCACAAAACAATCCAAAATGGATGTGTGGGGAAACCTAAAGCATTCTCCTTACAAGAGAAAGAAGAATTAACTGTATGGCAAGGGCATGACTTCATGGTTAGAGGATCTATGCCGATACTGCAGATCTCCTGACCTCCAGCTGTGTAGCTGCTTTGCCATTGGTTCCCTAGTCAAAGGCTATGTAATACCTCATACTTTGAACAGGGTTGAAGCTGTGGATTGGAAGATATTATCCGCCACTCGGGTTTGCGATGTGGGGTCATCTTTGACTTCTTTTCTCCTCCCATACACATCCAGGCTGTTTTGCTGCTTCTTCCTTCATGTGATATAAAAAATCCAACCCTTCTTTTCTGTCCCCATGTCCATGCTCCGGTCATCTCTGTCTTGATTACTGTAACTTCCTCCCTGACTCCAGTGCTGCCAACAGCACATAGTAGGAAGTTATCCAAGAAACCCTGAAAAGTTGCTATTTAAGCTTTCAAAGTGTGTCAAAAATCTCACTAAACAAAATTTCCACAAAATTCAGCAGCAAACTATATGTATATACATGGGATGGTAAAATTTTCATTACAAACACAATACTGAAATAATGTATTATAGAATTTCTGTACATACTAATCCCTGAAAATGCTTTTAGACTGTAAGTCATATTCTAATAGGAGTTTGTCATAGAGATTTTAAGTGCATAACTGGGTATGTCCTCAGGAGGAAGCACATTCCAGGGCTTGGGCTGAGAGGCTGTGAATGAAAGGAAGGGTTTGACTCAAACTCCTGGTGGCAGAATAAATGCTTAGCAAGTAACTGGAGTTTAGCTTCGTTCCTTGCTGGTGGGGAGGGGGTAAAAAGACCGATCTAATGGGGAGGAGAGGTGGAAGAGAGGAGGAGACAACTGCCCCAAGAGGAAAAGTTATGATCTTCTGCTTAGTAAAAACAGTTAGTGACCAGGGCGGGCGCTACTCCCTGGGCGAGGGTGATGCAGGAAAAAACAGTTGACAACAGATCTTTGAATCTTTTGCCGCTGAAATTATTAAAATCTCCTCCAAGAAGCAGGGAGCCGGCTTGTCTAGCTGGGTGATTCCTTGTGACTCTGATGAACCTGCCCCATTAGCATTCTGCGCTCACCCTGCCTGGGTGAGAGGACACTCCCAGCTGCTGAACAGAAAGCAGCAGCAATGCTGGGCGCTTCCTCCTCGGCTGGATAGTCTTGGCAGCTGGGTTTATTTTGGTATAATTTACCAGCTCCATTGGTGTGTCTCAGTTGGCAGGGGGCTGGCAAGGGGTTTCATGGCTGTCCTGGTTACGTGGGGCAGGGCTGGGGTCCCCCATACTTCTTAACTTGGTATTTGGCTGCCCCTTCAAACCTCCCTTTGCTTTTTGCACATTATTTTCCATAATTGCCACTGCTGCCTACAAGCAACTACAACAGTACACTGCCCTCATCAGGTGGGTGCTGCTCACGTCACATCTGGTTAAGGTTGTGTAGATGTAATGACATTGACTTGGTGTGCAACAGAATGTGGTAAGAAGAGCATTGAATGGATTTTATTAACACTATTGAGCTGCTTGTGAATGATTTTTGTTACCATATAAATTGGCGACTTTCTCTGAATATCACTGTAATCGGCAGTGAGAGTCGCTGGTCGCTTTGACGCTTATTTGCTCGCAAGGTAAACTAAAAAGTCACTAAATCGAGCAACAAAATCGCTAAGTTGGCAACACAGCACTGAATTCCACATTGTTCCTGCTAAAATGATCCCATCTGTTGATCAGACCAGATTACTTCCCCCATCATTCTTCCACCGGCTCCCACTTGCTTATCTATTCAACTGTAAATGTTACATCCTCACCTTTAGGACTCTGCACTATTTTACCTCAGCCTACATCTCTGATATTGTTTCTCATCTAATCCTACCTTACCTTCTTTGCTTCACCTTGTATGCTCACTTCCTTTTCCCACTCACCTTCTTATACCTTCTTCTGTACTGTCCGTATGCTTGAAATGAACTCCCAATTCCAGTGTACCATGCTCTCTCATTCAGTCCTTCCTAATGCTCATATCTTTCATGGGGTTTTACAATCCCAGGTTAGTCAAATGCCTCCTGCACCTCAACATTATATAAGAAAGAGAAAGTAACCCCCCGCCCAAAAGTCAACATTTGTACATCTGCCATTTGTGTTGTCTTGGCTCTCTCCTATATTTCAAGCTCTTCAGGCTAGAGACAGTTTATCTTGTATAGCGCTAAGCAAGGTGTTAATTGTGGAAGTAGCTACAGGTGGACTATGGGTCAGAGACAATGAGGATGATTAATATTTAGTGCTGATAATGTGCTTAGAGATGTACAATGTGCAGAAGAAAAGTGTTTGCAACTTCTTTTCTCATTCTTTACAGAGCCAATGGTGCAAAAATGGAAGTTATTTCCCTGAAATTCAGCCTTTAACTCCAGCCTGTTAGATGATAATTCCTGCATCCTAAGAGTAGGAAGGGGGGACCTGCATGGAGAAGAATGAAGCTTCACTATAGGTGGAATGAGAATTTGCTTAACTAATAGTCTTCTTCTCCATTACTCTGTAGGTGGAGTTTCACAACTTGAATAAAGTAAATAATTTCACAACTCCACTTATGTACTGTGGTGATGCGCACATTACAAATGCACAGACAACTTTGGTCAGTCTGTCCACCTTATCTAATTGGGCAATAATCGGGTTCCACTATAGTATTCCATTTTTGTATGGTTGCAGAGCAATTTAATTTTGGGGAAACTTGCTCATGATATTTTGAATGCTTAGGATTGGCAATTCTGCAATTGCATTAAATGTTCAGAAAGTTTCATTGCAATATCACTTAAGTGGGTGTAAGGTGGCATTATAGGAAAAAATATATTAGACTTGAAACTCTGGAGACCTAAATTCACAGGGGAGTAGTTCACGGGCAAAAATTGGGGATTGGTCCTGCTTTGAGCAGGGGGTTTGACTAGATGACCTCCCGAGGTCCCTTCCAATCCTGATATTCTATAAGATTGGTAGAACAAGAACACAAAATAGACTGTGGTCCAGCTAGTCCACAATGTGCTTTTTTCCAAGTCCCAAAACCACCATACAATTTAACATAACTTTCAGGCTCAGTCAAGAGGATTCTGTTCCAGGACTGAAATAACCAGTGTGCTGCACACCAGGATTGAGGTGCATTTGCAGAGCAGTATGAAGACACATTTACAGGTTTTGTCTGAACTTTACTGGCCTCTGGGTAATGATGCATCTAATAATTTTGATGAGTGGTAATTTCATCCATTGAAAAAGCATAGAAAGCAACATCATTGCCTAATTTGATGTAGACACAGCTGCAAAATGAAGATGGAATTAAGCATCAGGCTGCAAGATGTATTAAACCTTAACACAAGGGAGGGGCACTACCTGCACATCATTCATACAAGGCATTTAATTGGTTCCAGTATGGTAGTTACAGGGCTCCTTACCATATAACTCATAATGCAAAGTATGATCTCTTCAGTTACCCCCCCCCCCCCGCCCCAGACTCAGCTCACTGAACTCACCTCACTCAACTCACCATTGTGGGGTGAGGGGGACAGAGGGTGCAGCAGGGTGGGAATCTCAGCCTGCAAGGGCCACAAGGTCTGACCTCAGCCCATGAAGGCCACAATCCTATATGCTTAAGGCCCAACACACAAATCTCAGCTCTTTTACCTCTGGAACTGTTCATTTGATTCTCTTAACCACATTGCAAACCTTCCGCAAGTTGCAACAAATAAACAACTCAACCCCTGTACCTCTATTGGGTACTCAGTGCATTCCTACTTAGCCCACCTGAAGGTTCTGTGAGGAAGGCAAAAAAATTCCCTGATCCTCTGCCAATTGGCCTATGGGAGAAAAAAAAATCCTTCCTGACTCCCTAAACAGGTGATTTGGCTAGACCTGCAGCATCTGCTAGGCCAGATTCCCATTCTTAGTTCAGGTGGGTAGGGTGGGCTGCTGGAATGGAGTTAAAAGAGGCTCCACACAGCCCCTGAGCTGGGCTAAATTCTGGGAGCTGAGGAATCCTAGTCAATCAGCACTCTCTGCTTCATCTGGCCAATGGGTACTAGAGACCCAGGGAGAAGCTACCCTTGATGAGTGTCTCCCTCCCTTGCTACTGGGACTGTCCACCTTTCACTGCTGACCCCATCAAGTTCCCTGACCTGTTGATGAAGGTGGTTGGCATATTTTATGAAATGGTGAGTAAAACAAACACAGGAGCACGTCATATGAATAACTGGCATTTCCCATTATGCATCTTGGATAGTCAAAACATTTCAAAAGCCAAAAAATCAAAGATTTTGTACCTTTTTTTTTTTAAGGCTGACCATAGAGATTCTTCTGGGCATATTGAGCGTATTCATTGCTGGGAAATAGAAAGCTAGAAATAGTTTTCTGGGACAATTAAGTAATTTAATGCTAATAAAATTGTGGGTAACACTATTATAGCAATTAAAAAAGAAATTTCCAGATTTCTGAAAAAGGTGACGGACAAAATTTAAAAAAAAAAAAAAAAAAGCCACAGGAAACGTTTTGAAGTCACTGGAAAAAGAAGATATACCTTACTCCTCTCTAATCCCAAATATACATAAGGAAGAGATTAGGACCCTGACTCAAGAAAGCACTTAAGCGAGTGCTTAAAATCCATTGACTTCAGTGGGAATTAAGCATTTCCTTAAACAACCTTCCTGAACAGGGCTGCTTTCCTGAATCAAGGCCTAGGTGAGATAATTTGCAGGATCAAGGTTCTGCCCACCTTTAGGAAATGCTGCAAAGACTCTCTTGTTGCTAAAGCTTTTCTGTCATACCAGAGTGATATCCGAACACCAACCTTCTTCCCCATTCTTTAACCAAAAAAACCCCACTGTAGTCCAAGCAAAGCTTTCTATAAACCAAAAAGGGAGAAGAGCCAGAGCCTCCATGAGGTCCACTAGGGATTTCATTATTTACAGTCTAATTAACATGGAAGGTACTCAGATATTATTGTGATAACAGGCAACGGGACAAAACCTAAGATAGCTAAGTGAAAATAGAACAGGAGAAGAACTCTAGCTACTGTATAAATATGAAGGTCTGGTTTTCACAATAGGCTTGATTCAAGTGTCACTGATCAAGGAAAATAGAAAACATTTTCATGAGTACAAAATGGTTTGGAAAAGCCATAGCACCCCTTTACACAAGGATTTTAATACTTAACAAACTTGAATAATTTATTTAAATAAGTGACAGGCAGGAATGAAGCAGTGTTTTAAAGGACAGAGCTCAGGGTGGTTTTCAGTACAGTACTACAGAAAGGATAATGTATCCGGTTAAGCAGTATGGTTCCGATTATGAAATATTCGTTTTGATTTTTTAAAATAGCTTGCATTGATGAATATCCATTGGAAACTGTTCCACAGTGCAATAGATCTTGCTTTCAGGAATTTTTTCCTCATGTTAATCTTGTTGTTCCTGATTTTATCTCATTTCTGCTAGTTTTATGCTCTAGGACTATCCTAAATAATTACTCCTCTGTGTGCACCCTCTAGATATTTGCAGACAGTTGACATGTGCTCCCTTCACTAACCTCACTTAGTTAATTGGTGGCTATTGATTCCTACCTTTTTAGTTTTTCCTACTGCGTCAGTCATCCAGCTGCCTAATAATTTTTGTTCCTTTTTAACTGAACGCTATCTAATTTGTCTCAGGATGAAGCTAAGAAAGGACTTGGCGCTAAGGCAATTCAGAAAAAAAAAATCCTTTAAATAGGTTAATTTATATATATGGAACAAAGACCAATAGAAGCGGAAACTGTGAATATTTAAAAAAAAAACAAAAAAACAAAAAAAACCCCTGTAACTAGAAGGGGAAAGTATTGCATGGTACAAATGCTAAAAGGATATATATGAAGAGCTCTAGGTTGGCTATCTGCCTCTTTACATCCCCAAAATGTTGCTAAATTACTATATATGAATTAGTTAAAGAATTTTCTGCCAGTAATATTTATTCATTTCTCAAAGCAGCTTTCTTTCCTTCCAGTCTGAAAATCTTCCACCAGTTGTCTAGATCCTTGATTTTCACTGATTACTGAACTATAAATCATCTGCAGCTTTATTGGTCTTTAGGCTTTCTGAAATGAAAGTCAAGTTGTTTTCTTACAGGTTTCTCCAAATTACATAGTTTGATTTGTCGCTAACCTGCTAAAAGGTGCTTATCCTAGGAGACTTTAATATTCACTATGGTAACTTTGCATATTTACCCTGCAGGAATTCTTAACAATTTTGAACTTGTTTCTCTTTCACTGCTTCTTCTCTACCCATTTCAGGCTATAACTACGCAAAGGGGTGGATAGCACAAGAAATCTCTGTTCTTCTTTGCAGCCCCATGCATGGTCTAGCACAATTACAGTCTGTGTTCTCTTGAGCTCAGGAACTGAGCCCTGTTACTGCCCTCAGGTGTCATAGTCCTGCACGCAGACCCAGCCAGAAGGAACCTTCTGCAGCCTTCCAGGAGGAGTAAACACATAGTGGTATTCTATGCACCAGAGAACTCTGGGCAGCACTGTGTTTCTCTTGGGCACAGTGCCTCAAAAACCTCCTGTTAGGGTGGTGTGGCTTCACACCACCCTAACAACACTGGTCTATGTCCTAATGGCAGGATCTGGTCTTAAAGGTTCGCATGTTCTTGGTTTCATTTATTCATTTGTTGTGCAGCCTTCTGGTTTCTCTGCATTTTCACCGCTATTGATTTTCAGTCTACTCTCTTCATCCTCTAAGCTGTGAGTATGACTTCTTCAGTGCCAAATAAGGTGGGTTCATACTTCTTTATATGTTAGCCCAAATATGATCGGAAAAATTAGTTATCGCTTTTCTTTTTATAATGACTAATTTGTCTTTGTCTGCTAATAATCAAGTTACAGAAAATGTTGTAAATAGTCTCTGAATGGACATTTTGTTTAATTAGTACTTTATTCACCGTAGTAGTAGTATTGTTATTAGTACTTTTATTAAGGATTTGAAAAGGTAGGAAGAGCTGGCAGTAAACTGAAGGAGCATTGGAAAGTTGGTAGCTGAAATATTGTTTAGATTCATATGGAAGGAAAGAATTTGGGCAGATGATCAAAAAAAAAAAGCACGACTCTGCAGCTACAATTGTTCTTCATTGTAGGTGCCTAAATGGGTACTTCTGGGTGTTGAGTTCTCTCGTGTTAAGGCAGCTTTTGGACTCCAACGTTTCTGTTCAAGACTATAGGTTTATGATCCATAAGTACTTTTCTCATTGTCTCATTTTCCAGTTGCCTCGCTCCTATATCCTTTATGCATTTGCTCTTGTAATGGCCTGAAATTTTTAATATATATTTAGTGCAACCCCAAGAGCTTGCCTTGAATTTAAAGCAAGAACACCCCTTAGGCAGTTTAAAAACACTCCAGTTTAATGCCAGTCCTGGTTAATGAGGACCAACAACTCCATCCTTTAATGTGCCTTCAAGAAGTTCCCTTAAGAGCGCAGTGTGGTCAAAAGATTTGACATAACATATTTTGCACTAACTACCAGACCAAAAGACATTACAGAAAACATGTCTATTTATGTGATCTCTGGTGTTGCTGATTTATAAATGACTCTTTCCTATGTCATTAATGGTTATGCTAAGGCCCCTGTCCTCCAAAGACTAAGCACATGCTTAACTTTACATTCTGTTCTTACTGAGGTCAGAACTCAATGGGACTACACATAGTGCATAAACTTTAGCATGTGTTAATGTTTGTAAGGTTGGGGTTAAATCAAGATCATATAAAAATATAGTACACACTCAGATGACATCTGACTCTTAGTTTTCACATATACTGTTAGATGTGTTTAGCATTGCAAACATTTATGTGACAGTAATGCTAAAGGTCCCAATTGCAATTGGTGTTCCATTGTGCTAAAATGTTGTACAAACACATAGGAAAGCCTGGTGCTTGGACCAAAAGGCTTGCTTATAAAATTGTATTTATATTATTTATATTCATTATTGTAATAATGAAAGATAACCATTCAGAAATTGAAACTATTTATTTAGCTCCGGTAGTTTTGTGGGGGGGTGGCTGTAAGAAATACTCTTTCCATTTATTCTAAAATAGGCCTATAATTATCTACATATTGTCCTTTTGATAATTTTGAGCCCATTATTGGCAGGCTGGGTCTAACCAACCAGATGTATAGAGGTGAGGCAAAGATATATTTCTCTGCCTTTACAAATATTACAGCTTCTCTCCAAATGGTCAGTTTGTTTGGCTGGTGCACAGTCCCCGCCACACATTTTTTCTAAAATTGAATCCAGATCAAGTAGCACTCCTCATTGATTGGATCTCCTTGACTGGCTTGATCACCATTCTTCACTCCTATTGAAAGTGGGCAGTTGCCAGTTTGCCCACGAGCCTGTCTTGAAAATCTCCTGATGTTCTCCTTAGCTCTTCGATGCCTTTTTCAAGTGACGTAAACATGATTGATCTGTTGTCGTTAGAAGATTATAGCAAAATGCTATCAGTAGTATCTGGATTTAGAACTGTGGACTTTCTTTGGCTAACTTTTTTTTTTCCAATTTAGAATGTGCACTTCTGTTTCAATGGGTCTTAATACATTCAGAACCTCCCCACTGTTGAAAACTCTGCTGCTTGCCTTCTCTTTGGACTAAGTTTGATTAGCCATATTGTACAATTTACATTGGCTCCCACTGAAGTTTAATATTTATATTCATGTTTTATTGCTCCTATGTAAAATTCTCCACTGTCTAGTTTCCTAGCTATGGGAACTATTGAGCCATATTGTGAAATCTCTCCCCAAGAACTAAGAATCTCTCTTGTATCCTAAGATTTAATTGGAAGGGATCAGACACCCAGGTGTCTTTTGTCTTCATCACGGACTGACCCTTTGCCAGGAGATATTCAGCAACTGAATTCTCTTGCTGTGATTTCAAGTCTAGATGTATTGATGTAGCTTGGTACAGTGGTTATTGCGTTTCTGTATAGCACATTGGGAAAATGTGTGAAGGGGCTATATGGGGGTGGCCAAACTTGGCTCGTGAGCTGCATGCAGCTTTTTTACAGTTAAATTGGGGCTCCCGGAGGGCTCCCCCATCCCATTCTCCACCTACCAGTCTAAGGGGGGGGAACTTGGGGCTTCTGCCCTGTGGCAGAGTGTTGGGGCTAGCGGTTTCTGCCAGAAATGACTGGTGCCTGCTGACAGTGGGGGAGGGGGCACAATTTAAAGGTTCGCACCCCCCTATAGCTTGAGTCATGCCCACTCCCCCCTAGTCACACCCCTCTTCTTTCCTTCAGCTCCCAGGTGTTAGCTCTGCATGGAGAGGTAGCTTTAGCTCCATGGGGAGAGGCAGCAGAAAAAGTAGCAGCCCTCCCTACATATCCCAGCTGTTTGCTGCTGCCTCTACCCAAGGCACAACCCCCAGCTTGCTGGCTCCAGCAGCTGCTGTGCAGGGAAGGGGCCCAACAGCATCATGTGACTGAGCGGGGCCCAGCAAACCCTGGCAAAAATGGGGTGGGGGGGCATGTGACTCCATGTGTCCCCCTCACACATCGCCTCTGACTTCAGCTCTTCAGGGTGGGAGGCACCTGCCAGGACTTCAGCCCTGCGGGGTGGAAGGAATGCCCCAGCTTTGGAACTTCTGGAGCTGTCGTATGTGGCTCGGAGTGTTAGTAAATTTGGCCACCCCTGGGCTATATTAATGTACAGATTAGAGGGGAGTGGATTAAATGGGATTGAATTTCTGGAATGCACAGCATCACCTCGTACTGTGAGCTCCTGTACTGTGGTTAGAGCCCAGGCTGTATAGCATGAAAATTTTTTTGTGATGTCCATTTAACCAATAAATCTGTCATCACTGACTGGTCTCCATTTCCTCTGAAATAAACAAATCACTTTTAGGTTCTTTGAAGTAGTAGACTACCAGGAAACCCAAAAGTCACTTTTGCTTCATCCAGTGAGATAAAGTAGTTAGTAAGTGGAAATGAGCTGCAACTGAAGGAGCCTCAGTGTGCTCACACCTGCTAGAATGTACAGTGGGTTTTCCACACAGCAGGAATTCAAACAAACCTCAGATTATTGCATTCAGTGAAAGTGAGTTTGCCCAGCCAAAAAAATGAATTGCTGGGCTCTTGGAAACTACTTTAAAGAGCTAATTTCAGAGGAACATAGGAAATTTGAAAATGGGAGGAATCCAGGGAGCTCATCTAGGTCTGTCTCATCTATTGAGTCACTGTATTTCTGTCTTCCAAATATTTCTGATTTCCATTTTAAACCAAATAGTTGCTCCTATTTCTTCTCTTGGTATTTCCTTCCAAATAGTACTTCTCTCTGTAATAATAATTTCCGTTGGTGGCAGCTACTTTCACATATAAGTTTGTCCAAGCATTTTGAAACTAGTTAAGATAGCTGTATTTCATTTGCAGTCTCCGTTCACCAAAAATTTGTGCAACTAACTAAAGGTTTCCTCTTTTATCACTTCTCTAGTCAAGAATATTGATTTCTGAATGCCTCTTAAATCCTTATGTCTGGTTTCTCTCTGATGTACCTTCTCCATTTCTTATAATATCCTTTTGAAAATAAACTAATCAGACCCTTGCACAATATTCTTAGGAAGATTCTTATTGCTGGACCTGTGTGACGCATTTTGCTGATGAAGTGAAATTCATCTTTTCCCTGGTTTGCCTAAAAGTGAATGAACAACGTCTGTGTTGACGTTTCACAAGATTTTCCACTACATGATAGCCAGAGTTTTTTTTTTTATTAGTGAAAGCTGATGTTTGATTTGTACAAATATCTGTGAACATGAAAAATGACTAAAATTTCTCCTGGTAAAATCTCACTTAAACGTAAAAATCAGTAATAATAATAAAAGAAAACTAGATTTTCATTGCAAATGACTTATGAGTGGCATTGAGGCCCCTAAAGTTCTGGCTTGCAAAGAGCCTCTCCCATGGCTGGGAAGCTTCTTCTTAAACCAGAAAGAAGCACAGGAAGTTGTCTGAGGAGCTAGAGGAATGTTTGGTTGTTTGCTACTATGTACCCTGCCTACTTGCATGATTCCTGAGCCCCATCTTCCTGTCTGGTCCCAGTTCCTGCTTTCCTGCCTCACCCCAGGTCCAGTTCCTATGCCTCATTGCTGACTCCACCTTTTACCCCTGGCTTGGCACCTTTGTCTCTGACTTTCAGCTTGGCACCTGACCCTGGCTCTGGTTCCAGGCTCCTGACTATTAGGTTGGACTCCCATGCTCCAGTCCATACACACACTTGCCTATTAAATGTACCCATTTCCCACCCCTACTAACCAGTTCAATGCTCCTCAACTGTGCATAGGTGATAAATATCTGCTGCTACTGTCCTGGGCCAGTTGGTATGAGTATGGATGCTAAACGTGTGCTGGCAGACTAGCTGTTCCTCAGGAATTCTTTGACTGTGTGGCTATTTTCTCCTCAAATGTCACCCCAGATTCTTTGTCCTTTAGGTTTTGGCCATTTGTACCTGTTACTAAGGTCCTGATGATTCTCCAGACAACAAATACAAGAATAATTTTGTGCTTTATAATAAAAAGAGACTAGATTTTCTTTCCTTCTTTATGGATAAACTAGAATCATAGAATATCAGGGTTGGAAGAGACCTCAGGAGGTCATCTAGTCCACCCCCCCTGCTCAAAGCAGGACCAATCCCCAATTTTTGCCCCAGTTCCTTAAATGACCCCCTCCAGGATTGGACTCACAACCCTGGGTTTAGCAGGCCAAAGCTCAAAGCATTGAGCTATTTCTCCCCGCCAATGTGCCACCACATTTCATAGTAGTGAATTCCATGTTCTCTAGGTATAAAATTGGTGTACTCTTGAAGGGGGAATAAAACACATTAGAAGTAAAAGTAGATCCAGGGTAAGATGATATAAAACCAACTCAAAGAGTGCTGCAAAAGCTGAGGAATGTTCTACAGTGCTCAGACCAAGCTCAGAAAATTTTTGTAAAAGCTTGAAATAACTTGGGGCTCCAGTCAACAATATATATTGCTTGGCTCTCATTTAACCATCTTTAATAGTGTTTTTTTCAATAGAGAGCAAAAATGAGAAAAAGCAAGACGTGCCTCTCTATCCATATACATGGCATTTTAGTACCTACAGAATACACCACTTGCCCACTGACCAATCAGAACGTTTGGACTACTTCCCAGTTGTAATATTCACCCAAGAATCCTTTCTCAAAATGAATATTCACATGCTTTGAATAAGCTCCAAGTGGTGTAGAGGTAATTTTGGAAGTACAGTGGCTCCAAGCTCACCTGCTGAAATATTTTTAAAAGGACAGTGAGGAGTGACATTGTTTGGGTGGAGGTTCAGGCTTGCATGAGCCCTAATGGATCCAGAGCCATAACCTGGGCATCGAAAGAGCCTAGTAATTCAGTTTATACAGAATGAAATAGTGGGAGTAAGGAGAGAGAAGAAGAGAGAGTTTTAAATTTAAAATCCAGGTGAATGGAATGTAAGTGGGAAGACTTGAGGAAACGAATGACAACAGGGACAATCTGATAACACATGATGCCTTTCTCTTGCTGCTTTCTGTTTGACATTTATTTTTTTATTCTTTTCTTTTTTTCCCTACCTTAGGTCAAATGATTCAGCTCTTCTCTGTCATATTTGCACTGCCCACTACCTAAACCAGCTCTTTCCATGTAAAACATTAGCCAGCAATTAATAAATGATCGCTGAGTAGTGTACCTATGAGAAAGTATCTTTGCTCAGTCATGTGAATTTTCCCACTATTTCATTCCTTGGCATCTGTGTGGCCTTCCGAATCAATTGGTAGGGTTTTCAAAAGCTATTTTGACTACTTTTAAATGTGCTAAAAATAAATGTGGACGGAACAAAGAAATCTAAATAAGCACAGGTGTACCTTTCAGGAAGTCTGAAAAAAATCTCTTCAGGGATCTTGAGCTATGTCCTTAGATGATTTATTTTTGTAACTGCTAAATCACCTCATTACAGGAAGGAAGAAAATGTGAAGGCTATTAAACACTTAGCCCTACATTTTACGAACTTTGTGGGGTTTTAGCCATATGATGACGGTTAGTATATAGGTCTGTTTGTCAGCCTGGGTTAGAATTTTCTGTTTGACTTTTTGATATTCTTATATCTTATATGAATATGTGTAAACAAAGGACAAAGACTGAGTATGTTGTTTCTGTGTAGTCAAATGGATTTGTTAGTATAATGGGAACAGATAAAAGCGGTTAAAGTGTTACTTGGTAAGATTGCCTCAACCCTATCTCAAGACAAGGTCAAGCAACCGGTTGGGAGGAGCAAAGGAGGCTTGGGGGAAGGTATAAAACACTAAAAGACCAGAGAAATGCCTGTCTCTGACTGCAGCACAACTTCACTCCTTACCCCTCCCAGGAGATACGAAAGAGGTGGGATGAAGATCCCAATTCACGACCCTCCCAAACGGAACATGACCATAAATTGTAAGGGGTGTGACTAGGGGCATGCATTGCAGGTATATCTGGGTCTGCTAAGAAGGGGGCGGGAAATGGGAAATGAGAATAGCGAATGGGGAACGGGGACATAGGCAAGGCTCTGTGGCGTCAGAGCTGGGAAGGCGGACACGGGTAAACACTCTGCAGTGTCAGAGCTGGGAACGGAACAGTGGGAAACAGACTCTGCCGGTGTGTAGAGCTATGAATGTGTTTTGTTCGGAACTAACCCCCAATAAACACTGCACTGCCTGCACTTCGGACTTCTGGTCTTCTGCTTTCTGTCTGCATGACAAGAACCAGAGGAGGAGGTGAAGACAAAGCCCTCTAACAATGACTACAAGAAACTTTCACAATTTTAAATCTTGAATAACACTGAACATCCAAGGGTTTGTTTTAACCACTGATCGACTTAGCTGAGTAGCTCTAAAGTTGTATGCAGTGTTGTTGTAGGTGTGTTGGTCCCAGGATATTAGAGAGACTGGGTGGGTAAGGCAATATCTTTTATTGGACCAACTTTGGTTGGTGAGAGAGACAAGCTTTCTAGCTTACACTGAAGGAGAGCTTTGTGTAAGCTTGAAAGCTTTTCTTTATCACCAACCAAAGTTGGTCCAATAAAAGATATTACCTCACCCACCTTGTATCTGTAAAATTTCTGAAGTTATAAACAGTGCACCAGGGGAAAATTCACTTAATTTTCAGATCAAACATCTATCTATGTAGTGTGGTGTGGACTAGTGCTGAGGAGGGATCAGCAAACCAGTTCAAATAATACTAGAACTTCCATCCTTGTACCTTGAACCATATTTAGAAATAACAATAACAATTTCTTTCTCTGATTGTGTTCTTTCACAGCCTGCAGAAACAATGCTTTAACTAGTTTATAAACTCTTTTTTTTCTTGTTTGTGGTGTGTGTATAAAACTTACTGAGGGCAAGTTAAGTTGGAGAAATTAGTTTTTCATTTAGTTCGGAAAGTGTTGAGCTCTGTGGTGCTCTAAATGCAGATTGTGTGAAAGTTCTGTCTTCTGCATTCATGAGCCTCATGTGTTATTCAATAGTTTAATTGTTATAATGGAACATTGTTGTTGTGGGAGGGCATGATCTTGGAGGGAGAGACTATTTGTCAGGTAGATAGGGCTAGGTCTGTGGAGCGTTTTAAGATACCAGGACAGAGACCGTGAATAGATGCATTCACTGGGGAGCCAATTCAGGGAGCAGAATGGTAATATGTTCATGGTGATCTTTGTTGCTAGATGGACTACTTCTGTGCTTTGTTCTAGGTAGTTTTTTGAGGCTTCATTCCTAGCTACGAGTTGCAGTAAGTCGTACCTAGAGGTCACGAATGTGTGGACTACCAATGCCAGGTCTGTGCCCAATAAAATGGGGAACAATATTCTGGCCAGTCATTCATGAGAGTGGGAGTTTACCACCATGGGTATTTCGGCAACCAATAATGCCGAGGAGTCTAAAAGGATCCCAAGGGCTGTACTCTGACTTAACTATCTGAGGGCAGATACCTTTGATAGTGGGGGAAGTTATAGGGGAGGCAGGTTCTTTAAAATGCTTCCTTCTTCCTGCCAGCAACATTCATTTGTGCCTAGGTTCAACTTTCACCAGCTGCTCTGTCTCCAGGTGCTGATTTCTGCTTGGCAGAAAAAGCTGGAAGATGGCACTGCTTGCTTCATATTGATGAAAGCAGCTGAAGAGCTAAGTATTATTTGTGGTGCTCCAGCCCGTGTGGTCTCATCAGCAATCCCAATGGCTTCACAGAAATATTAAATGATATGTGGGAGATGGGGTGGGTGTTGTGGGAATCAACAACTGAGGGCTTTGGAGGTGGAGAAACACTTATTTAAAATGACCCACAGGTTTGATCTGAGTAGGACCTGAGCCATTTCAGAGTGTTTCCATTTAACCAGCAGCTTCTTGGAGACAGGTCAGGTACATTTGATCAAGGGTATCAAATGTTACAGAGAGGTCCAGCAGGATGAACGTGGATATTTTTTCTTGTCAGTGGAAAAGAGATCGTCAGAATAACAAATGCACTCTCAGTGTGCCCAGAACTGAATCCAGACTGAGAAGGATCCAGAATACTGGCAGATAACAGGCGACTGGAGAATGCTTCTTATTAGAAAAAGGAGGTTATGAACTGTGTGGGAGTTCTCTGAGCTCTCCTTGTCCCTCTGTTCTCTTCCCCCTCCCGCTATGCAGAGCGAGCGAACGCTGCATGGCTGTGCAAGGGCTACACACAATCTAGCCTATATAAGAGGAAAGTATTATTAATTGTAACTGGGTTTTAGAAATATGGTTAAAATATATAAAATACCACTAAGAAGAAAAATAAGGAAAAAATGGTTTATAAAATACTCAGTACAATTTCTTTTCTGCCTCAGTTTTTAAAATAATTTGCTTGCTAAATATCTCCTGTTCACCCTGGGGGGCTTCAACAGGGGTCATTTTTTGAATCTGCTCCGAGGAAAAGAGTAACCTAAACATTGATAAACAATTTTATTAGTAAAAAAAAAAATAAACATTTGTCTAAAAATAAATGCCTAATAATAACAATTATATTAATGATCAGTTATAGCCCTGTACTTTCTGTTATGCTTATATGATTTGAGAAAGTGTTTCCATTCTAAGCCCCAATTTTTGATGACTTGGCACTTCTGCCCCTTCCCCCAGTAAATGCACTTTTTTTGGTTAATCAAATTTTGAAGTAGGAAAAAGATCTTTTCACCACTTTTGAGTTCTCTTTATTAAAATGAGCTTCTATAAATCAGTTTATCACTATTGACTTTATTAGATCTATGCTAATTTATGCCAACTGGACTGGTGTTGTCAGATTTTGCAAGAAATGTAAGACATTTTGGATGATCCTCAATTGATGTAAATTGTTGTTGCACTTCTAAAATCAATGTAGTCACTGATTTACACCAGTTGGATCTGGCCCCAACGTGTTTTTTTGTTTTGTTTCTGTTTTGTCTTTCTTGCCTTTTCTTCCCCATCTTTTTCCAGACTACAAATGAAAACACATCTTCTCACCCCTGCTTATTACTCTTCTTCTCTTCTCTACTTGTGGGCTAAACTGTACTTCTTAGGCGTAACTCTTCCTGGAGGATTTCAGAGTCTCAGCACGCCAGCAGAAATACCCGGAAACATTTTGCCTAGGAGAGACAGAATGCTTCCCCAGCATATAGAACGACTGCAGCTGCTGCTTCAATTCTTTGTGATATGCAGCTTGCTGCAGGCCTGATCCATGGGCCAGTACAGAGCAGGGATGTTGGTCATGTCACTACGTTGGCCTCCCATCTACTTCCTTCTTTGTACAAGTGAAGAAAGTTCCTAGCATCCCATGTCATCTCTTTGCACAGCCACAGATGGGCTATGCACAACATCGCCTTCCATTATTATTTCTGTAACTTCATTATTTAAATATGAAAAGCATTTTGTGATACAGTTTGTATGCAAAACAACATATACAGTTGTGTTGTATTTAGAGTCTTTGGCCCATTCCTGCAAACCTTACTTAAAGTTAAAGTGAGAATTTCCATTGTCTCCAATGGGATAAATTACAAGAGTGTGACTACTCGCATGAGTGAGGGTTTGAAGGACTGGACACTTTGCTATCCTTCAAATCTTTCCTTAAAACCCGACTTCTGCTGTGAGGGCTATACTGCATACAACAGTGACAAGGCAGATGGTAAGCCATGAACCCAATACATTTCACCTATTATAATCCTCTGATTGTTATCTTTTGCACCCCCTGTCTGTCTCCAGCTCTTTCCTCTCATTTTTTTATTCGTGTCTAAGCTCTCTTAGGCAGGGACCATCTTTTGTTGTATGTATGTATATATGTGCCTAGTATAATGGGCTGGGGCCTCTAGACAATATTACTATATAAATGTATTATTATGCAGCTGAGCCACATTCCATTTAAGAATAGCTCTCGCCATTTCAATGGAAGGGTTGTTTGTTTGTTTTTTACTATTGGGTACAGGCACTAAATGTTGCCTAATTTATATATTTTTGTACTTACTCAAGCTACTTAGCTACTCAAGGCTGCTTGTCAATAGTCAGTCAATGTAGATATTTTAGTCCCAGCCTATCTCTAGTTAATATTATTATTCCTATTTAGGATAAAAAGAGTATAAGGTCCAATCCTGCTTGCCTTACTCATAGGAGTAAGTTGAGCCATTGAGTTTAATGCCATTGAGTTTAATGGGCCTGTTTGCCTGAGAAGGATGATCAGAACTTGAGCTATAAATTGTATGCTGTATTATTTTATATTTTAGACTCTTTTTTCCGTCCTTTCATATCCCTTGATATGAAAGGATATTCTAATCTAATATGATATTCTAATCTTACTTTTTCAGATCAAATGCTTATCCCAGCACTTTTGAAAAGAGCACTCTATAAAACCCCACCATTAGTCCACTAATCTAAATGAACCATTCTATCCCGAAGTGGGTTAGCACCAGATGTCTTTAAAATAAACAAACAAACCCTCTCCCCCGCGCAAAAACACTGCCAAATCCATGATATTTTTTTATTTCCCGAAGCAAGGTGGTGAAACACCATGAAGAAAAAATCTTTGCAGATATGAGTGGATTCAGGGTGTTGGGAAATCTGCTTCCTACATAGTTACATGTAGGTTGCTTAGAGCTTTAGATAACTGATTACACCCACAAATTGGCTACTTTTCTTTTTAAGGGGCTGATCTTGCATCATCAAAGTGAATAAGAATCAATTTAATTTTTTTATTTTCATATAGAACAAAATAAGATTAGAACATTTGCAGTTATCACTGCATAACCTTACACTAATTTTACTCTTTCACTCCAGAGCTAGACAACCAGCAGGCTCAGAGAGTATTGGTCTTGCAACAAATTTTAATCCCAAAACAGTTCTGCCCACTGACTTGACCAATGACATGATTCTCAGCATTGGTAGACATGCATCTACCTTGAAAAGGGACACAAGTTAATGTTTGTCTACACACACTCACTCACTCTCACTCTTACTTTTTTTACGTGTTGTGTCAATGATCAGAAATAAACTGAGTTCAATATTTGTTTTAAATTGGAGATTTGAGGCTATGGAAATATCTAGTGTTCTTTTAAAAAAGAATGGGGAACACTTCCTTTACTGATGATCTCAGTCATAAATGCTATAATACCAGAAGAGATTAACTGTTTACTCGGACGCATGTTTACAACTGAAGAGATGTTGCTACATATTTTCAGTGCCCCAGAGGCCTATAATTCCTGTGAAAAACACTGTAACAATGTAAAAGAACTGAGTACAATCTTTCAACAAGTACCATTTTTTTTAGAAAGAGTAAGCTATATCAGAGTCAAACTATGTTCAATCCAAGGTCTAAAAGAAACCTAAACCCCAGTTGCTTTTGTTTTACTTCCTTGGGTGTCTCTGGGGACTGAACAAATGAAAGAAATAGACACAGGTTTTGCTAGTTGTACAAGTAATATAATGTGAAGTGTCTAGTACCGAGCAGCTGAATCTAAGGAGAATTCTATGTTTTTCTTAAGTAACATTCCTAATTTTGATCATTAATACCAGGCACTGGCAGTAATTCATCATCACTTCCCCACTTATCTTTATGTCCATCTCAAGGTGCACCAATAATATTAATGAGGACCATTTCCAGTGGTAGCCTAATGCAGGGTGGATTTGATTTAAATCACTACTCAGGAAGACTCGATTTAATCCTGGTTTTCTACATAAAAGTGCATTCTTGTTCGTTGTTATAACCTTAATACATATTCTTCACAACCCAGAGATAGATACAGGTTTCATTTTTAGAAGGTACACACGATACATTTTTGAGTGATTTATTTTGAAAACTTTTCAGATTAGTTTTACAGCTATTTCAGAAAATGAATGATTGTTTGGTTATTTCATTTACCAAAGGTAATTGAAGCAGCTATTTACAAAGTCATTGGGAGGTGAACTATCTCCAGTTCAACAGGTTAATATGTGGAGGATTTTCTTCCCATGCTGTATTGGGAGGAGAATATCACCAGACAGACATTTCAATTGTTTGTTTTATTTAACTAAAACAACAACGTTATGTGTTGTGGATTTTTTTCTTCAACAGTGAACATATATTATTTTTACCAAAACAAGCATATGTCCCTCGCTTCTCACATTTATCTCCAGACTTCTTCTCCTTGTCCAGATTTATTCCACCCATAACAATCTTCTTTTCATTGAACTGTCTGAAACTTTGCACTTTTAGAGAGAGGTAAGGGATTGACTCTGTGTACACAAATTTGCAGAGGGACAATAGGGTTGAAGTCTATTATTTCTCACCTTTATATATTATTTATTTTTGTATTTAAAAACATTTTTTGCTGTTAACAAGCATGTTGCCCCTGGAGACACAAATCCACAGTTTGAGAACTGCAAAACTAATCATCTCTGATGGTATCTTCTAGACTGAGCACTGAATCCCATTGGGTAGATAGAAAGATTAACCTAAATAATTTATACAGAAGCCTGTGGAACCCCATAAGATTGGGTCCCTAATCCATGAACTATTGGAACTCATTTACAATTTTTTTTAAACATTACATGAATATATTGTGTCATATTATAGAATTAGAATTTATAATCTCTATTCCATGATGAGATATCTTTGAGCTATAATGTATCTTAATTAAAATCTTTAGATAGGTTTTTTCCTCAAAAAGCATTTTATCAAAAAATCAGTTTTAAATTAAAAAAATCTGATTTTTTTTCATTTTTTTTAAAATAATTGATTTTTATTGACCCTGGCCTAATATGATACCACCAGCTAGTCTCAGATTTGGTTTGGACTCATGACTGTTTCATCCTATACCAGTGCAATATGCCAGTGTTATAAGGCTGGGCAACCAGGAGAGAGAGAGTGCACCATTCTCAGATTTATCCTTTACTTTGAATGAAGGTATTGTAGATTAGGAAGTAGAGAGTACTGGCCAATGAACTGCATTATTCTTTCAGGTTAGCTTTGTTCTTCTGTGGATGAAAATTTTGGGGTGAAGATCTTAAACAGTTCCTAAATTACCACGAAGATAAATCAAAGCCACAAAGCTTAAAAATAAATAAGACATACATAAACAGGAAAATATTATACAATCAACTGTTTTAATTGGGTGGAAGCTTCATTGCTGTGGTGATTTAAAAGTGGGCTGGACAAAGCTCTATATTATAAGAAACAATCCTATTAAATCTTTCATCTCTAACCTGTATGATTCATTGTGTTTCCAAGATAGTAAGTTGTATACCCCTGTCTCACCAACTACCATGCTGTGATAGTATTTTCCCATAGCGCTGAATCCTCATGCTTTTGACTTTTGAATCTTTAGTTTTAGCTACTGTATACTCTGTTTCAGAGCAGGATGCAACTTAAAAGCTAAAGGACCATAGACTTGCTAATAACATTTGGTAAGTTTTCACAGCATCCTCAGTTTTATGTCCTTTAGGGACCAATATCCTACATTGTCAACAGATGAGCTGGATGATCATATAGGTCTTTGTCTCTAATTTCTCAAAAAGAAAAGGAGTACTTGTGGCACCTTAGAGACTAACAAATTTATTTGAGCATAAGCTTTTGTGAGCTACAGCCAAGTGAGCTGTAGCTCACGAAAGCTTATGCTCAAATAAATTTGTTAGTCTCTAAGGTGCCACAAGTACTCCTTCTCTAATTTCTGTGATTTTATGTACTAAGGTAAAAAGTCTTCCTTTTTTTGCAAAGCAAGGGAGCCCCAGATTTTTAAAAAAATATAGATTTTTTTTTTTCCCATATGAAAGGAGAGCAAAGAAATAAAATACAGTTGTTGTTTTCTCTCACAGAAAGTCACAAGCGGTGCTGAACTTCAGAGTCAAATTTGAATGCAGATTTGTTCCTAACTTGCCAGCCATCCCTGCAGGGAGCCCCTCAGAAATTAGAATTTTGGGTGTTGAAACTGGATTGTTTTTAGTGAAGAATTAAATTACCCTTGTGCTTTTGTTTTCAATATTAAAGTCTAATATGGAGAGAAATCAAAGAATGCCTTCACAACTCATGTATTACATAATGTAACCTTTCATTTCAGTGGTAGCAGGATATGTACAGAACATTCTAGGCAGGGCAGTTTTCTTATACAAACTTAACAATTTACTTCTGCTAGACTTCTGAATTTAAAATGAACACATTTAAAGGAAGAATAGCAAATTCTGTCCAGGATTGTTAAATTATATAGGATTTACTATATTTGACATGTGTTGTCAGGATACATCACTAACACATTACATTACCAGGAATATTGGCCTTTCTGCTGCAACCTAGATACTGTATGCTGTAAGAATGGTACAGAGGAAGTGTCAGACTATCTTACTTAACATTCACATGCCATGTAGAATCTATTGGATAAATAAATATCTTTGAGAAAAGAGAGTTAGATTTTACTTTCATATTAATGTGAGACCATGGAAAGACTTTGTTACTGCAAAAGAGCTGGAAATAAAGCTGTGGATGAAACAGCCTTTCTATTTGATTTAAAGACTTCAGATGTAGTCTAATTGTTACACATTCTCAGGTTTTTGGTTCCAAAACATGTTCGATATCTAAGGGTCCTTTTGAGAACTGATCCTGCAAAACTGTTATACAAGTGCCTTTGTTTGTAAAGAATCAGGTCCTTATTATTGTACTTTCTCTTTTTTATAAATATTTTAAAATTAGGAACACCTATTAAATAGTAATAAAGGTGGAAGTCTCTTTCTGCCCATGACCTATTTTAGATTACTGAAGACAATCTCGGCCCCTGAGTCAGTACATCTGTTAGATGACCGATACTGTGTAAATGCAAATACATATGGTATAAATACTGTGCCGAGAAGATCAAATAATTATCAAATTATCATTAGATATACTTGAATTTTGTTAGCATGAGCCTTCTCTCTCTGAGATGTATTGTGAACATTTTATTGTGTTATATCCTTAAAACAATAGGAAGTACCCTGAACAATTAAGCTGTGGCTTTTACTCAGATCAGAGTTGAAAGGTTTTTTTTAATTGCATGCTGCGGGTGATTTCAGTTGTGACAAATTATGAGCATTCCTTATATTGCTAATCAAGGAGAAAAATTCACATAAAAATGAACTTCTGATTGTGAAGGTAATAAAATAGGTTTATTTTAGGTAAATAGAAAATTTTAAGTTTCTTTTGAATGAGCACTATTAGTTTGAGTTCTTATCTTCTTTACCCAATGTCTTTAGGAGAACTACATTTTTTTTAATGCCATAAGCATTTTTTTTTCCAGCCTACACATTTGTATTTTTCAAACATCTGAAAAATTCTCTGGATTTCTTTTCTAATGGATTCTGGTATTTAGACTAATCATTAAAGAAAAAGAAAATGTGACCAGTCTTAAAGTATCAAGACATACAACTTAGCGTCAAACAACTGACAATCAGGACATCCTGAAGTATGCATTTGATATCCATCAAATACTAATAGCTATTTTTAGTAGTTTTAAGTGAAAAACAAATGCCTTAATACTTAATAGGAAAACATTTTTTTCAGATGTTTAAACTATTGATATTTTATAACCCTTTTTATTTTGGGTTCCCCTAAAAAACGGGTAATTCCATTTATTTACATGTGGGAAAGTACTTTTCACTGTTCCTTTTTTTTTTAAATTATTTTTATGGTTAGTGTTACACTTCAGCACAATGCTGTAAAAGTAAACTGTGAATGAAATAGTAGAATACACACATACGGGTAACCCCCATTGATTTTAAAAAAGAAAAACAGATAACGTCTGGGCATTTACTGAAGTACATTTATGAGCACAGCTGGCCTTTTTGGCTACATTTTATGCCTTCTGAGGGATAGTAAGATTTACAAAACACGTGAACGAAACACAGACGTGCACATACACATATGCGCACAAATATAGGGCATTCTGTGATAAACCAGAGAGGGATTTCATTTTTGTCTAATGCCAAAATATGCTATTTCAATAGGTAGCCCACATTTAACAAATGAAATCAGCAAGGCAGAAGATTAACGTGTGCTATTCACAAAGGGAGAAACAAGAGACTGGAGTCTAGACGATGAAACAGAACATGATTTGTGAATGCAGGATTAAGTTAGATACCATATATACTTCTGAGGCAAGTTATGAGCCTTTTAAAAAATGCTTTAAAAAACTCACTTTAGGCAAACTGCTTACAACAAGAAAGGGGAATCAGCAGGCTAATGTCAAGTAGAAAGGTTGGATTCTAGATTCACTACAACAGCCGTTTTATTCTGTCACATGCTTGGCATATATAAAATTTTCATTACATCATTAAGAAGTTCCAACAAAATCTGTTCCATGATAAGTGGAAAATTTCTTTTTAGCTAGTTTCAGACATGGGGGAAAATTATATTTAAAAATGTCACCGTGAAATAGTTTCTGGTTTCCTGTGGCTGCAAAGTAATTCTTAGAGAGAGTTAAACAAAGTGGAATTGTTGATACAAATTTCTGTTGTCCTTTGTATAATATCTCAAGGACAGGCTTTTGCAAGAGAGCAAGTAAGGCAATATGGAGCCCTAAAGAAACTAACCATGTTGAACTTTGCAAGTGTTTCAAATTTTATTGCTAAGTGTAGAAAAATTAAAGCCTGAATTCTTTGGCGTACGTACAAGTTATTTATTTTTTGATCAAACAGGAGCTAATCAGTTTACAATAAAAAATAATAATAAAAAAGCAAACTTGAAATTCAACAAGATCTAAGCCTGTTAGAAATGTATGTTTTTGAGGAAAACACTGTTAATAAGAGCCTAAGAAAATACCTATTTTACTCAACTCAAGACCACACTTATAGTCCTACAGAAAGCAAACCAGGATTTGTAACAGAGGACCAAATTTTACCTCTTACACTGGTGCAATTCAGGAATAGTTTCACTGAAGTTATTGGAATTGCTCCAGATTTACATCAGTGCAACTGAGAGCAGAATTTGGTCCATTTTCTGGAATTAGCAAAAAATTATATTGTTTCAAGTCTGCTTATTATGGTGTTTATGCATTCTGTAGTACAATCTGGTGTATGAATGTGATCTAAAATTATTACAATAGGTATTCGCTTTCTTACTATCTTGTTATGTACCATACATTTATATACAGCACCTTACGATAAGAGAGGGCACTATGCTTTCAGTCTTGTTCTAAAGCTATTGACATTAGTTAGCTTAGAATCAGGTTAAGGAGGCCAAACTTCCCCCCAACTTCTAAAAGCTAGAAGTCCAATTGTATGTGGAAAAGTGAAACTATGGATAAATTTGCCACTTTGGCATTTGGAAACTGAATAACTGGGGTGAATGCATATATAAAGGATAGGTTACGTGCACAGTTACCCAATTTGCACACACAATGGCACTGAAGATAAATGTGTTTTGCTCTTGGACCATGAAAATCCCACCCATAAGATCTGATAGTTCCCAACTTACAGGGTTCAGCGTGAGAGCTTTATGCCATTGGAAAGCGGAGGTTCCTGGATTTTCAATGAATTACGCAACACTTGCTTAATGCCCTTTTATTTTCCAAGATACTGGAGTTTAAACTTTTGGCCAGTTATATACAGCAAAAGGGCAGGTTAGCTAATTTTTTAGAGGTTTCTAAAATGGATTGGTCATAACTTCTCCCTTTTTCCAACTATACTTTTGGACTCTTAATAGTAAGGCAACCTGACTTGGCAGAAAAATATGAAAAATAGTTCCAATAAAACTTTAAAAATATGTCAGATTTTTTTTAATGTAAAATATATGGAATATGTGATGGGATGGTGGTGTATAAATTTTTACTGGCACTCATTTGGAATAACCTACATAATTCATTTGTGATTTCACCATTTGTGAGCATACAATGCCTATTCAAAGGGCCTGCTGACAAAATCTTTTCTTTTCACTGCACTGCCATGTATTTGGTCTATACCTAATATCATGCCATCAGGTGGGAGTCTGTACAACATTTTTTTTTCCTACTCCCTGTCTTAAGCTCTGTAATTGTTGCTGACAATATATTAACTAATTGACGCTACAAGAGAAATTCAGATTGCTAGAGTTTATATAAAATGAAATGATCTGAACTGTGTTTTTTTTTGGCTAGTACACAGACGCTAATCTACCTGACTCTTGTGGGTGGAAAAAGGTACACTATTATGTAGCTCACTGACTGAAGTTATAAAATTTATAGAATATACTTTCTATTATGTGAACAGTTTAGGTCCCTTCCCAATGAAAAAAAATATATGTGGTCTTTTGTCAAACGCAAGTCCCAGACCACAGCATATGTTGGCTGCTCAGTAGGATTTTTATCAGGACAAAGGTCTGTCTGCTGTGTGAGCCCAAAATGGAAAAAAATAAAACCCAGCTTTCCATCAGGGAGATGTGGAATTGCTGAGAGGAAGGAGCGATCTTGTAAACAAGTTCTATGCAGCGTACACTTTGTTCTCTTTCTAAACTGGGACCAGACCTCTCCCTATGGTTCATAGTACCCTAGAGTCTCCACAAGCCATGCTGGAGAAAAGTCTGACTCCCTAAATATACAGAGAGTGAGACAGGATCCTTAGAGTGCTGGTATGGCTCCTGCAAAGAGAGATCTCACCAGATTTTTTTGCTCTGAAGACTAAAGGGGATCACTCTTTCATCGATCCATCTCCATTTCTGCACCTGCTGCATTTGTCTAGAGAGATGTGGCTAATCTTTGGGGTCATTGTACCCCTCTTCATTTCCGATCTCCTTTCAAGGTGGAATGGGAGTATTCCCTTTGGATAGCAAACAGTCTCTTGTATACTCACTGTTTCTGCTGTTTAGTGATTTCCTAGATACCAGCTGTCAAAGCGATGCACACACTAGAAGCCTCTGATCCTGCAGATAGTGAATTTCCTTATGCCCCACGGAGTCTCACTGATTTCAGTGGGACTTGATGGAGGGGCATAAGGATTTGCTCACACAGATCCCTTTGCAGAGAGAGAGAGAGAATGTGTAAAATAAATAAAAACAATAAGAAATGCAAGATTTGAACTGGTTCCAGAAATTCACCATAAGGGAAAATACTTCTTCATACTTTGCATAATGTAAACCTTAGATTCTCAATAAATATAACTGAAAAATGCATGTGTTGGTACAAAGAAGTATAAAACAGGATACAGTTATCATGTTTGTATAGTTTACATCTTCCTTCATTCCCTTATGTTTTGGTTCTTTAAATAATTGAAAATACTATTTTAACTATAATTTTCTCCCTTTAGAAATCTTTTTTGTTTATTCAGAGGAAGCATCAGTAAAATACACTGTAATTTTGTTTTTAAGTAGGAAGCTGTTCCTAATAGAAAATGGAAAAGGGTTTGTATACTTAAAATTATTGTTTAAATCTTTCTACTTCATATACATTTTGTAGAACTGAGATATGTTATGTCATGTCTGTCTTGTGGAAGTCTTCCATGTGCAGCCTTTCATATGCACCTAAGTAAACCTTTCTGATTTCACGTACGCTGCTAGACCAATCTTTACTCATTAGGACTTGCTGGTTCTCGGTGGAGAGATGGTTTGTCACATAGTACTAGCTTTCCTTATTTCCAGCTGCTAAAATGACTTTAAAGACAACTAACACTAAAAATAAATATGATCTTAATATCAACAATCTCCACAGAGACTCAGACATTATACAATGGTCAATGGGAGGAATGTTGTCCCCACAATCCCAAATGGCGGTTAGAGGTTCCATTATACAATCTCCCTATTAAGATGAAGTCCACACTGTGTTTAAAAGAGAGGGAGAGAGCAAAGAGAACCTTTAGAATCAAACTACATTTGTTTCCATTAATTTACAAGACTTCTCAAATATCAACGTCCTGCACACAGTTAAGCTTGTGTAATGTCACGCGTGTGAGTAATCCAATTGACTTCAATGGAGCTCCTCACATGAGTTAAGTCATGTGTAATGCCGACAGACCCTGGTCCTCAGTGGGCGGGATTGAATCTGGGACCTCTGGAGTTAAATGCATGAGCCTTTACTGCATGAGCTAAAAGTCACATGGCTCTTAGCCAAGGCTGTAGCAGACTCATCAACCACTAGCTGGGCTAGATGCCAGTGGAGGGGGACAGAGTGCCACACCAAGCAGGCCTGGGTTATGCATGCACAGGCTTAAGTGTTTGCAGGATTGAAGCAATAGATAAAAAGATATATGTCAAGGGTAGCCAAATTTACTGACCCTCCGAACCACATACTTCAGAAGTTGGAGAGCTGAAAGACGCACACACAACCCGCCCTGCGGGGCGGCCCCTATCGGGACTCAGGGCTAAAGCCCCAAGACCACCCCCCTCCCCGTGTGGCAGAAGCCTCTAATTCCACCATCCTGTCACAGGACAGAAACCTCAAGCTCCCCCACCCCCAAGTCTGGTAGGTGGAGAATAGGGGGGAGTTTGTGTGGGGCTCCACGAGCCACACTATAACTGTAAAAGAGCCGCATGTAACTCACAAGCAACAGTTTGGCCACACCTGATATATGTGATATACAGATGTTGTTGGGTGGATAACTTGAACTTACAGAAATACACCCATTCCACATAGGTACTGCAGGTACTCCTAAAAGCCTAGACATCACAATGGTAGTGAATCAGTGTTTCCAACACTGTAACGTAATTCCTGGACTGCCACTTTCAGGAGGCAGTAATAACGAAAAAAGTTGGCAGCCGTGGAAGGTAGGTAATGGCATAGGACAGTTTATAGTATGTTTCCAAATATCCATGTTTTGCTGAGTCAATCTACAGTTTTATTGAGAGGGGATATGAGGCTGTCTTTTAAATTGTAAATTGTCACAGGCTGATTTAGAAAGCATTAACTCAATAAGCCAATCAGTGTTTGCTTTCATTAGTATGAAAATAAGATTTCGTGTAATTTTGACATCCTACAAATGCTACTGTGCAGATCTGCCTATTTTCACATGTAGGGTTGTTAATTATGGTAATGAAGGAGGAGTTGTTTTTTCAAATATTTCAAAGAAGAATTCGGTAAATGTCTGTAGTAAATTGCTGCTCCAGCAACATCTTCAGTATTATTGACCAGTTTAAGACTCTATTCTTTTTATGATGCTCTCGGATAAGCTAATCTGTACTGCCTGTACACAGCAATATAAATCAGTGCAACTCCATTAATTTCAGTGAAGTCACACTGTTTTACGCCAGGTTAGAGTATGAGTTATTATATCTATAGAGTGGACGTATTCAAAAAGAATGCAAGTTGCTTGCTTGTTTTTAAATTAGTATCTCAAGATGCAGAGATATAGCAGGATTTAGTAATCCTGCTTGCAATAGGAAAGTGGGAAAGTTTGCTGGGCAACTAATGGTTTACCCGTCAGCTTTTGCATGGTTTAGCCCTTTATTTAAAACTCATACAAGAACTCAGTCTGCCTCCTAAGCTTTCCATCCTACACTTTTGCATGCTGTCCCATATGGTGTAAATAATGCAACCAGCAACTGTCAGCCCAGTTCCGTTCCTATTGTAGTCACTGGCAAAACAATAGGGTCTAAACTGGGACTATATGCCAATGTTTTGCTTGTACACTGAAAAATTAGGGCATTTCATATTATCGTGTAGACAGGGACTATACAAAGCTAAAATATCAGAAATGGTCAGGCCATGCAGTGTGTGGTTAAAAAACCAAAAAAAAAAAAACCCAAAAAAACCCCTGCCACTAAAATATGCAGTCCTTTGTTAGGGGAAGAAAAATGTATTTCAATTTTATAATTTTTGAAGCTATTTATCAAGGAGACAAACTAAATTTTCATTAAGTTTTATGCAATTAATGTCTTAGAAAAAAGTAATAGGTATTTGGCACTGAACGACATACCACTGTAGAATCCTGTTGATGTTTAGAATCTATAAAGCTTTTGTTTACAAGATAGTGGTTTAAGTTACTGTGGAGGAATTAAACTAGAAAGAAACACTCCTTCATGCAATGTTAAGTCACTATGAAGTAACAAGATTGTCATGATAAGATATTTGTATAGATTGCTCCATTTTAAAGTAAACAGTGTGTAGTAGTTGTACTCTACAAGCACTTGAAGACCATTATAAGAAAGTATGCAATTAAAAGTATTTGGTTTATACAACATCACAATAAAGTTACAATGAAATATACATGTGGGAATAGATTGTGCAACTTTTGTGTTGGCAAGTGCTTTGTCACATCAGAGAGCTCACAAATTTCGATGAGACTAGTTGCTGGAGTAGATGCTTATCAATATGAATAAGAGTTACACAATCCAGCCCTTAAAAAGAAAATTTTAGGGGCAAAATTCTGATGGGCCTTTTTCCTGTAGAATAGTAAGTACATTTCTCCTTGAGTTGTCCCATTGAAGTCAATGGGACTATTCATGAAATAACACACTGCTCAGTGTGAGTATCGGTATCGCAATCTGACCCTAGCTAACCAGACAAGTATCTATGAAACCTCTAATTAAAAACCAGCAGTTTTATTTATTTTGATTATTCTTGCATGCAGAATTTTTTTGTATTGCAAATACTAACTGAAAGTCCACTTCCATTCATAAAGCCAGGGTTTGGCCAGTTGCTGAAAGAAGCCAAGCAAAGGGTGCACACTTTTCATGTTTTTACATATGATTTTGACTTTGTTCTCTTTAGAGCAGGATTTTTTTACATTACTGCTGGGTTGAGCATGCTGGTGGAGTGCAGTAATTAAATAATGTGGCACAAAGTAAATATTTGTTCTTGTTAGTGGCCTTCTTTCAGTTACGCTTCAAAAGCAAAGATATCAAGGTGGGTGCTATTCATGAAGAATTGCCAACAGGGAATTCATATGCTTTCTACATACTGTGGGGCAGATTTACCACTGCATTACTACATTTTTATCAGGGTCTAAAGTATATGTGGCATGACTATTTATTTCACTATGTAATGGTGCTGGGAAGAGATGCAGGAATTTTGGTAGTACCGTAAGAATGAGGTTGACAACAATAAGAAAAGGAGTACTTGTGTATTCTTTAGAGTAAAATAGAAAGCTAACTTTTGTGTCAGAGTAGCACAGATAGAGATGGTCTTTCATAACCTTTTTTCCAGTCTTTGTTAAACAATATACTAATAATTTAACCAAGGTAACATTCCTACCCTCAGATAACCCTCTGTACAATCAGTCACACCTTAATGATATTTTTCCAGATAGTACATTCTGCCATCAGTGAACCAGCACCATCTTAATGTACTGGGTGAAATTATGGACCTGGAGTTCTAAAAAGCAGACAGAACAATCCTTAGAGGGTGATTTGTATGTTTCACAATAGTGTCAGGCTATTTGTATTAGCATAGTCCCAAAGAGCAAAGGTTTACAAAAGAGAGACTGTCAACCAACCAGTATCTGAATACTGGCCTACCTTTTCTGAAAGTATGTCTGAGTTTGAGGGTGGGGACAATACACAATGTAGATTACTGTGTTTGACGTAACGTGTTATGGACCCAGATGTAAATATGTTGTGTATTTTGGGGGGAAAGGAGTGTAATTTAAGTTCCCACTAGACTTTGTTCTCTGCCTTTACACCTACCATTTGGCATAGGCTCTAGCCAGTAAAAGAAAACTGAGGGTGGGTTGTGTGTGGTTGTGTGTGTGTGTGGTTTTTTTTTTTTTTGCCTCAATTGCAACAGCTGCAAAACAGATGTAAGCTGACATGAAATCTGCCAAAAATCTCTTCCAACTTTCCCACCCATTTTCCACCAAGAGAGAAACCAGTCAGGTGATATGAACATAGTCCTTAAGGTAACAAAAAAGATGGGATCTCCCAATCTTGCCTTTTTAGAGACTGTTAAAAAAGAAGCATTCCAGAAAAAAACACCCCTAGATTTACTATTATGGAAATTAAAACAACCAAAGTTTATATTGGTAACAAGTCCAAAAAACATAATTCTGTTTAGCCTGAAATTAATAGGGAGAAAAAGAGAGATTTGTGCATAAACCACAATAAAAAGCACTGAAGCAGAGAGAAAATCAAAGGTCTGTAGGAGTTTATAATTGACATGACACCTTCTAAATCCACCACATTTTCAATGCCTGATTTTTGAGTATTTATTTTTTTAGATGCCTTAAAATGCTACGTAGAACCCCATTGACTCAGTCTTTGCCAGCATAATTACTATGCTGTGTAATTATCTTAAACTACTTTTAAATAAACACACCGATATACACCTTTTGGGTATTTAACTAACTAAATTTCAGAATCAAACAATACAGTTAGTTGATGTTGGATTTGAAACTTGAGTGATGTCCAAACCTTTGTTTCAACACAGTCCCTAGAAGTTTAATCATTCTGTTGTGTAAACGTAGTTACTAAGAGGAGTGTGCTTGGTGTCTAACGTTTCTGTGTACTTTTCCAATTTTAGCATTTAGTTGTATTTGTATTTATCATGTGTTTTTTCTCAAGGTTCTTTGAACATCACATGGTGCTATAGAAGATATAAATGTTTAAAATAACTTTGAACACAATTTAACATTTTTCTCATGCCTTGTTTATGAAATCAGAGATTCATCAGGAAATATACAAAAGATGAACTAATTCAGTCAGATTGTTGATAACAAATTATTACTTAGTCTGAGTTTTCTCAGCATTTCCAGTGACATGAAGAGAGTAAATGTTGGCACAATGAAAAGACTAGCAACTAGAATTCATGATGGGGTCCTTCCTTGTATTCACTGAACATTCTTAAGGCTACTAGCAATAAATACAAAGAAAAATTAATTTAATCTCTCACCTCTAGAATGTATGACTCTAGCACCTAAAGATTACTGTGATGAGCACCATAGGAAACCCTAAGCAGCCAAAGCCCTCAGTAGCTGTAGGAGCTGTGGCAAAAGTGATTTGAATTATCCCTTAAGATGCAATGGTTTTGCTGCTGGTACTGCAGCCAAGCAAATTAATTTAAACTGCCCTACTGGTAGATAACTATAACTATCATTATATGAAATTGTAAAGAGGCTTAGGCTGTGCTCTAGCAATCAGTGTGTGCATGAAGAGTCACCAAATAAGACAGTACACACTCTAGAGTGCTGTGCCCAGCCAAAGAAAGGGGTGCATGACAATCTTTGAAACATATTCATTGGAAGCATCCAACATGGCTTGCAAATCAATGTGAAGGCCAGTTAAAGCATGCTTTACCAAACACTGAACCCTCAATGACATCAGCTGTCTGTGAGAGGCCAAAAAAAAACCAAAACAAAAAAAACCCTCACAAAAATGCAGACTTTACCAATGTGCCAATCTGCCAATGAAAACATACTGCTGACAGAACTACTGCTGCCAAAAATGTACAGTGTGACATTTACTAGTATCCAGTAATGGTAGGAACATCTAAATAACAAATTGCCCCAGCAACTTTAGTTTTACACATGATCTGCGTGGGCTAATGTTACTGGCTGTTCTAAACCCACCATTCAGCCTGCATGCTAGCAAGCATGATTAGGAGAAATACTTCTTATGTGCTTGTGTGATAGTTACATTTGCCTCTTTGTGCACAGTATCCTAGGGGCTTTGGATTTAGATTCCGAATTGCTGACTTTCACAGGTTTAAAACCTAAAGTTTTGACTTTGACCTACAAATACCGTTATCCAAAGGATGACTTGTCTCACTGAGATGTATTTTTTTTTATCATTAAGGTTGTACTGCATTCTTAGTTCATTTACTGTTCTCGGTGAGCATCCATATGCTTGCAGTAAAGAATTGCCATCAGTGTCTTTCCCAATTGCCATGGCACCAAGAATTACTTTCTGCTTAACTGTAGGTGCTACTCTGAAGCATACTTCTCAGAAAAAAAAAGTCTTAGAGACTTTGACAGAACGATGAATGTGTCCAATCTTAGAGCTCATGCCATGCAGAAGGGGAGGGATTTTTTTTCCACAGGAACTCAGTGTTATGCAAAAGATTTTTAATCAAAATGATTCTTCTACTGATTAATACGTGTGCATACCTGGAGTTGTCTCCTCTCTCTCTCTCTCTCTCTCTCAGAATATTCCTTTTATCATAATTGGGAGACATACTGCATGAATCAAGATGAAAAGACCCCCTTGTTTATGGCCTTTACGTCCTGAGCATTTCCCCTTTTGCAGGAAGTCACTATTAACTGCCTTGAATTAGGGCTTCTCTATATTGGAAATTTTGCCATTTTAACTATACTGGTAGAGTTAAAGTACCAAAACCCACCTACTGTGGACATACTCATACCAGTGTAAAAGTGCATATACCTGTATAACTTATTCTAGTTCAAGACTGAAATAAGCTATACTGGTATAAGCCCTAGTATCACCACAGTTATATGGATATAAAGGTGCCTTATAACTGCATCTGTAAAAACATGACACCCTGCCACTGATATAGTTATATCAGTATAAATTTTCTAGTATAGACCAATCCTCAGTGTTTAATACTAAAGAATGAAGCAGTGCTTAAATACTCCACAATCAAACTACCATTGTGGTTATCAACCTTATGAACAACATTGCTGCAGTTCATGTAGGATCAATGTATGTTCAGAGATATATAAGGAAAGAGTTCATGCTTGTGCAAGATGTCTTCAAGTCACCAAGGCCTGATGAAATTCATCTTAGCATACTCAAGGAGCTGATTGAGAAGGCATCTGAGATATTAGCGATTATTTTCTAAAAGTCATGGAAGACGGGAGAGATTCCAGAGGACTGGAAAAAAGCAAATATAGTGCCAATCTATAAAAAGGGAAATAAGGACAAGCCGGTGAATTACAGACCAGTCAGCTTAACTTCCATACCTGCAAAGATAATGGAACAAATAATTAAGCAATCAATTTGCAAATACCTAGAAGAGAATAAGGTTATAAGTAACAGTCAGCATGGATTTGCCAAGAACAAATCATGTTAAACCAACACAATAGCTTTCTTTGGCAGGGTAACAAGCCTTCTGGATAGAGGGGAAGTGGTAGATGTTGCATATCTTGACTTCAGTAAGGATTTTGATACTGCCTCTCATGACCTTCTCATAAACAAACTAGGGAAATACAACCTTGATGGAGCTACTATAAGCTGGGTGCATAACTAGTTGCAAAACTGTTCCCAGAGTAGTTATCAGTGGTTCAGAATCAAGCTGGAAGGGCATATCAAGTGGGCTTGTTTAGGGATTAGTTCTGGGTCCAGTTCTGTTCAATATCTCATCAATGATTTAGATAATGGCATAGAGAATACACTTACAAAGTTTGTGGACAATATCAAGCTGGGAGGGGCTGCAAGTGCTTTGTAGGGTATGATTAAAATTCAAAGTGATCTGGACAAACTGGAGAAATGGCCTGAAGTAAATAGGATGAAATTCAATAAAGACAAATGCAAAGTACTCCACTTAGGAAGGAAAAATCAGTTGCATACCTGCAAAATGGGAAATGACTGCCTAGGAAGGAGTAGTGCAGAAAGGGATCTGAAGGTCATAGTGAATCACAAGCTAAATATGAGTAAATAGCGTAACACTGTTGCAAAAAAAGCAATCATCAGTCTGGGATGTATTAGCAGGAGCGTTGTAAGCAAGACACGAGAAGTAATCCTTCTGCTCTACTCCAGGCTGATTAGGCCTCAACTGGAGAATTGTGTCCAGTTCTGGGTGCCACATTTCAGAAAATTTGAGAAAGTCCAGAGAAGAACAACAAAAATGATTAAGGGTCTAGAAAACATGACCTATGAGGGAAGATTGGAAAAAATTGGGCCTGAAGAAGAGAAAACTGAGAGGGACATAACAGTTTTCAAGTACATAAAAGGTTGTTACAAGGAAGAGGGAGAATTTTTTTCTCCTTAACCTCTGAGGATAGGACAAGAAACAATGGGCTTAAATTGCACCAAGGGCAGTTTAGGTTGGATATTAGGAAAAACTTCCTAACTATCAGGGTGGTTAAGCACTGGAAAAATTGGAGGTTGTGGAATCTCCATTATTGGAAATCTTTAAAAGCAGGTTAGGCAAAAACCTGTTAAGGATAGTCTAGGAAATACTTAGTCCTGCCATGAGTGCAGGGGACTGGACTAAGTGACTTCTTGAGGTCCCTTCCAGTCATACGTTTCTATGATTCTAAGTGTAACTATCACTTATAATCCTAAAAAGATGGTTTAGGCTTCCATCTAAAGGGATGCATGGAGAATGCTCAGATAAGGATTCAAGCATATGGAATGAGATTTGTAAATTACACATGGACCTGAATTGGGGTGTGGCAGAGCTGCAAAGTTGAGGAGCAATTCCAAGAAGGAAATGCAGTGTGCATGCCAGCATGCTGAAAATTTGGGGGAGAATTATGCTTCCTGGTGGCGCCTCCAATTGGCTGATGCAACACACTCTGCAGGCTAGTACAGAAGGAAGAGGGGAGCATGACTCAGGTTCCTTCCTGCCATTTTTGAGGTAATTTGCACCCTAGGTTATTAGGAAGGAGCTGTGCTCCCCTGAGAACAGGGGACTTAAGTTTTGTTCAGCTCTTTTGCTTTCAGTGGAGCAGTGGGAAAAGGCTGTTTTTTACCTCTCTCCATTCTACTCTCACCTTCTCAGCTGTACAGGGACAGGACACAGTCTCATCCATAATGAGGTACTGGAAATTTATATTTTGCATCAAATAAAAACATTTCCCCTTATTCGGTTTACATTCTTATATCCTGGCCACCACCATGATATCACTGATATTGGGTTTAGTTTTGTTCTTTAAATTACTCCATTAGGATTTGAACCTATAGCCTGTGGCAGCATAAACCTGTGACTGTAGCATTGAAACATTCATTAAGATTTCTCACTAATTTGCACAAAAGCCACTGATTGGGTTTTTTTTTTTTTCCAAGCAACAGGGTAATACTGACCCTAAACCCACTCGCATTCTACTCTTATAAACCTGCATAATTGTTAATAGTTTTGTTATTGGGCTCAGTGGTCTGGTAGGCTATTTCAAGCATGCTAATGACTCATCTGACCTAGAACGTCATAGAGAGACTCCTTATGCGTCTGCCCATTTGGAAATTGATGCAGGTTTCTATTTAAATCAGCAGCTGAAGTGTGAATGTATCTGTGACATTTTTGAGATGGTTCATGAGGCCAGGAGTTGACAAATGATTCTTATGCTGCACGCCTATTAATGTTGAACTTACAGGTATTGTGACATGCCCAGATTTGAAAAAGATAGAGCAAAAGACATGTTATGGGACAAAACTTTAGGAACATCAACAATCAGATCATAGCATTTATTCAAATGGGGCCTGGTTCAAAGCCTATTGATGATAATGGAAAGACTCATTGACTTAGTAGCTTTGTATCAGACCCCTGATATTTTTCTGTGAGAGTAACTGAAACTCTGAGGGTTGTGAGAGGATTTTCATTGTTGTGATCATGGCAGAGATAATTTCCCTGCATCTGCAGCAAGAATAGTTTAGGGTATGGGCTATGGTGGCAGCACTACTTTTTATTGTGTATCTAAAAGTTTGGGGGTTCATGGAATGTCTACTTCTGGGCATGCTAGGGGGAAGCACCTTATGATTCTTCAGTCGTGCTCATCCATTTCATCATCATGCTTTTGACTGGATTTCACATGTTCTTCTCTTATTTATTTTATTTCTATAAAGCTGTAATTGGATAAAATTGAAAGTATGCCCTCTGATAGGTATAGCTTTGCTTGACATGTTAGTGAAATAATAGAATAGAGCCAACCCTTGACATGCCATCCAGTAGATCACTAGCTAGAAGCTTCAGCCTGTTCAGTGCTAGTTCTTTAGTTACATTCAGGATTCTTGGGAAAACGCCTGCCACTCTGCTCTGTGGCAGTGGAGGGTCCATTAGTATCAAAGCCAGTGTGCTTCTGCTATTCTAGGGCAGGGAAGTTTTTGAGGTGCTCATGTAGAGGATGAGCACAGGGGTTTAGTGCCTGTCTGTGGGGTTTAGTTCCTAATAAATCAAACCCTTGTCATAACTTTCACTTTTATCTCTCCTTTGTTTCAGATTCCCAGGAAGGAAATTACAAATCAGAGGTCAACAGTAAGCCTAGGAAGGAAAGGACAGCCTTTACCAAGGAGCAAATCAGAGAGCTAGAAGCAGAATTTGCCCATCATAACTACCTGACCAGGCTGAGGAGATATGAGATAGCAGTAAATCTGGATCTCACTGAAAGACAGGTACTGATGGAAAGTAATAGATTTTGAAGTGTTTGTTTAATATTTAAAACTAACAGCAGCAGTCACTCTCCCCATTTGATTTACCCATAGATATGTTAAAGTGTAAAATGAAAAAAATTAGAGGTAATGCTAAAATGACACACATGTATACTGCAAAACAGTGTTGCTGTGAAACAGATATTTATAAATTCAGTTAACCCATTGAAACAGACAATTAACATCAAGGAATCAAGTAGTGTATCTGCCAGAATGGAATAAATGGGTTTTCAGGTTGCCCAATGCATCTCTATTTAAAATACATCCAATCTTCCATTCTGTGCAATGGTTTGTGGCTAAATATTTACAGGCATTGTGACAGCTGTCCACCATCTATTTGCTCTCTGAATCGTCAAAAATCACAGAACAATCTACTAGAGTTGGAAGGAAGACATCACAGAATGGCCAAACCATAACTAAGGCTTCCATTTGAAGCATAGTAAGCAGTGTGTGAGTTTTCACACCTGCAATGTTTTGATGGTTTCAGAGTAGCAGCCGTGTTTGTCTGTATTCGCAAAAAGAAAAGGAGTACTTGTGGCACCTTAGAGACTAACAAATTTATTTGTTTTTGTTTTGATGACAACTCTGCTCTCTTCAAGCTATACACTTTTAACAGTTATTCGCTAAAAAGAAAAAATGAGATTTAAAAAAAAAACTTTAAAAAATTGTTTAAAAGAGACCAAAACCCCCTTATTGTCAGTCTCTGAGGCAGGGATGAGAGGGTTGAGAAGGAAACAGAATCAGTGGGGAATTGCATCTGAACTCCCAGAAAAGGTGCTTTTATACACAAAAGGTGATTTTGAAACACAAAGCTTCATTTAGTTATTCCCTTTTTGCTTTAAAGCTCAACTCCATCAACTCAACTGGAAGTTTACCCAACTATTCACCACATTCTGGCTATATATTTTTTGGGGAAATTTTCCATTCTCACATTACCAGTAGTGCAATTCCAAATGTGGCAGCACCCATGGGAGCACCAGAATGGACAGAGTACAGACCTTTACCATCCTGTCATCTTACCCTGCTCTGTGAAGTAGGAGGAGACAGTGGAATTTCTCATCACTCTTCTCAGTTTCCTGCTCTCAAGCCCTCATTCTGCAAACACCTAAGCACATACTTAAAGTTTTTTTGTCCATAGTCACATTGACTTCAGTGGAATTAGTCATGTGTTTTAGTTAAGCATGCACTTAAATGTTTGCAGAATCCAGGCTCAACACATTAATGTTTAAATACGCACATTTTCAGAAACATCCAGAATCTTTCATACAACAATATTGATTGTTGAAAGCATTTCATCCTGGCCTGATTACATACCTGAGTTTGTTGTAATCTTCCTCCCCGAGGAACAACCTAAATTATATCTGAAATGAAAATCAATAGGTACTCAGATAGCATGCTGATGTGTGCAGTATAAGAACCTAAAGGTATTAGCAGGCTCTCCTGATCATATGCAAAATGTATGATCACTAGCTGGCATGCATTAGACAGTGGGTACAGGGATGTTATAAATATGAGAGAGACATTTTATAATATGCAGTAACATTCATGCTAACTAATTCTGGTGGTCTGCTCAGAAATAAGACCATGCTTCATGAAACCCTAAACATTAGAGGCTAATAAAGACTGGTCAGTTATTCAAAACTTAATTTACATTTTCTATAAATAGTACCGCTCCAGACCCATTTTATACATGTGTGCGCGCATGCATGCAAATGAAACAGGATTTTCGTTGGGAGCTTCAAAGACATGTACATAAAATGGCATTCTAAGTTTACCTCTCTGTCTTTATAATGCATATCTATTATTTCATCACATCAGCTAGAAGGCAGTAATTTGTTTATAACATGAAGATAATAATGCCAGATAGCATTAAAAAACGCTTGTCATTCCAGTGGAGTTACTTTCTGTTATTTTAAATATGTTTCAGAGTAGCAGTCGTGTTAGTCTGTATTCGCAAAAAGAAAAGGAGTACTTGTGGCACCTTAGAGACTAACCATTTGTTAGTCTCTAAGGTGCCACAAGTACTCCTTTAAATATGTTTGTTAGATTTATAAATTGTGCCCTTTAGTATCAAATGCAAAGGGAGATTTATTATGGTGGGGAAAAATAAATAGGAATATTGATCTCTAAAGGCTCAATCTTACCATCCTTTCTCAAGCAAAACACCCATTGAACTCAAAAGACTTGATTTTCAGTTACAGTCTTTAGTAAAAACTGTAGCAAAGTGTTCCCTACTTGTCTTTTGACAGATCTATAATTTGTGTGTGTTTATGTAATGTGATCATCCAAAGATCCAACATTATCCACTTTCCTTAATTCCTTATGTCTTAGGAATTTAAAAGAATATATTTTACAAGAAATTGCCTTTCATCTTGCCAGGGACTGGACTAATTGAGACTAGGAATACTGAGTTGGTTGCACAGAAAGAATCAGTAGAATCTAAATCTGAATTCTACTTGAATGTCTTGAAATTAAAAATCATAGCTGGATTCCATAGAATAGTATGAAACAAATGTCAGTGTATTTATTTTTCTTAGACTGATCCAATATCAAGTACATGTTTGTTACTTCCCCATGACACTTCCCTTTGTATTTAATTCTTTTTTTGTATTCACACCATAGTTTGGAGGTCTGGATGAAGGAGATGCAGGGTGTTTCCTGAGGATTAATGATCAGATGGGAGAAATCTCAGCCAGTAATCCCCAGGAAGTAGCCTGAGCTGAGTTCATGATTGCTATTATCAGCTGGAAAATGGAAATAAGTAATTACAAAAATAGGTGCATGGTTTTTCTTAATGGATAATACAGTTTAAAATGGTATGTGTAGATCATGGCTAGACAGAATAAAATATTGTGCCAAATCCCCTCCCTCTTGTTCTGTGCTGGACATAGATGCAGGTAGATGTCCTGACGTTAGGAGCCTGCACCTATTCCTCTTCTGGGTCAGGCTTGGATTTTTCAAACCCATGAGTGACATAGTTGGGTCAACCTAACTTTTTAGTGTAGACATGGCCTAAGCATGTACACTGAGTTACAATGCTACATGGATTTTTCCTCGTAAGTAACAACAAATAAAATTATTGAATAATAATCCACGATGACCTTTAACTGGTTCGCCACTGGCAGGGTAAACCAACTGACTTCAATTAAGTTGTGCCTACTTACAACAGCAGTGGAATTAGCCCAGCATTATAGAGTGGTGTGACAAAACCATATGATGAGATGATTCTGTGTTCCAAAGGAAATTAAGTTTTTATTTCAACATACTGTACAGGGATAGCTAGATATGAACATATGTCTTTGGAAGTTCACTGGGAGAAAAAGCAGTCTTCTGAGACTGCTAGGTCAAATTAAAACCTCAGACTTCCTTTGCTACACAGTCATGGAGAGGAATGTGAGGGGATACTTTGTAGCAGATGTGTAATGTCAGTGCTAGGCATTGATACTTGTGATCACCTCTTGTAATTATAATGAACCCATCCACATAACATCTGAGCATAACCCTTCTTGTTAATCACATGTGGCACCTGGGCTGCTGGGAATGCTGATGCTTCCCTAGCATTCTAGCACAAAGGCCTGGATAGTTTCAATCAGGAAGGGAAAGCTTTTAAAGGTTCTGCATGAAATACATGTATGAAATTTTCCGTATGAAATACATACACAGCAGCACCGTGACTTATAGCTTTATGCCTTTCAGTCAGAAAGAAAGAGGGGGCCATATACTGCACTGAAGATGTCCTCTGTTGTCCACAACAAAAAGGTGATTGGCAAGGGGATGAAAACCTAGAAGCACATTCCAGTATCCTTTTGCTTTCTGAAAATTGCATATATTGGGGCAAATTTTGTTGTCACTGCCACTGTTGTAAATTGGGGACATCTTCATGGAAATCGGGTGAATTACCCTGGTGTAAAATTGGTGTGAATAAGACCGGAATCAGGCTTTCTACTTCTAAATTGTAAGAAAGCCTCTAAGAGTGCAATTCAGGGAGTCAACAGACCTGATTCTCCCCTCATACTAGTTTTGCATCAGTGCAGCTCCACTGACTTCAACAAACGTACTCCAGGATTACACTGCTGTGAGATCAACATTCATTTCTTCAGTGCAGAATCAGAATATTTCTTAAATACATTCTATTCTATTGTTAACTGAATGAATGTTAACACCATACCAGCATCCACACATTAGCATATTATTGTTGTTGTTGTTATTACCTCAGTAGCACCTAGTAGTCCCAACTGAGATCAGGGGCCTATTGTGCTGGGTGCTTTACACACATTAGGAAATAAGCTCTTCAGAGAAAGGACTACAATCTAAATAAAAAGATAGACATTCTCATGTAGCCCAGCTCATTTGGCCTGGTTTCCAGAAGTAATCTCTGCATACAGCAGTACTTCTTAGAATGATGTGACCGTGCTGGAGCATTGGCATTTGTGGCATATACTATCATTTCCCAAAACTTCTGCCAAAGGCTGTTTTCCCTGGAGAATGCTGTTCAACATGTGGTACTCATTTTCTCTGACTAGGTTAAGATGTGGGTTATAACACCTATGCCGACCCCAGCTGTAGACCCATCTATATCTGAAAGATCTTCAGACCTTGGGGGAATGACATTCTCTGTGTAAATGGACAATCAAATGTTAATGTTGGATAATGCAGCAAAGAAAAAAAAGCAGAGGGTATTAGTTGTATTAAACATCTCCACCAAGAAATTATGTTTGTGAACAGAATTAACCACTGATGGAATTAATTACTTTACATATGTTGTTTTTACTAAGATTAAGTAAAAAAGCAAACATCAAATTATTGTACAGCGTCAGAGAGGCAAAAATAAACAGCGGAAAGATATTGTCAGTCATCCTAAAGTTACCTCTTTCAGTTAGTTCCCAAGATGTGGCAGATGTGAGATAAATCATGGGGCCCATTATCTTAGGAAAGCTCAATCTTCCTCTTGACCATGATGATAATTTCTACCATACGTTACATCTTAAACAGGACATCAGCACCCAACACTTCATAATTACCTTTCTGGCACTTAAAACAAACATTAGAAAAACATATGTTTTACTGTATTTAAAAGCCCATGTAAGAGTGGCCAAGTTTCCTACTAGCATCAAAGCGAGGCTCAAATTGAATTTCCAAACAACTTCTAAGGTCAGCACAAATATAAATTCCTGGTGGAAGGACATGTTCAGAAAAAAAAAATGTGTAAAGGAGCCAAGTCCTGATTTTTGTTGTTTGCATGTTAGGCTATGTTATTCAGAATGTCAACATGGAACAGGAGTGAGCGTGATTTGTATGGCACCCTAACAAAAAAAAATATAATTGAGGGTTTCAAGAGAGGAGTATCAAAGAAAATTACTTTGACATCTCAAAGTCCAAGATATTAAGAGTGCACTTCAAGAGCATTTAAAACACATATGGTGGCTCTATTATCACACTGTAAAAATTCCACCAGTATAGGTGCCTATAATTGCTGCGCCATCGCCTATAGAGTGCACTCCCAATCCCTACTCAGCCAGCAGTTAATAATTTTCAGCTGGCAGGCCTCTATGTATTCTGAAGAGCCAGTTAGTATAAAAAATCTCTTAGGTCCCTAGACATTTGTAACCTTGACAAGCACATTCTTGGCTTTTTTGTCCATCCAGATAAACTTGGAGAAGGCACCATCCAAACTTTTTAATATCTCACTGTGGGATGAGGAGAGGAAGCAGCTGCAGTGGGGTATAAGAGGTGTGGCAAAATGGACATTTTTATAGGGTCGATCCTGCCAAATATAGAAAGAGTGGGAGATCTTTCCACCTCACAAGATCTTTTTTTGCGCAGAGCTAATCAAAGGAGCAACGTTGCAGTTCTTCAAGCTAGCTAAGGTTACCGGAATAAACAGTTCAAATATGTAATGCTTCTGTTTGCCAATGTAAATGGAAAATCCCACCTAGTCAGATTAAATTCCACTGAGGAGGGCTTATTTTTTGCTAGTTAACCTAAAGTCCCAATATCTGCCCAAAATCCATCAATCACTTACAAAATACCCAGAATCAGTGTTTCTTGGTAGGTGATGAGGAAAACAGTTTGTTAAAATAAAGAAGGGCTTTATGCTCTCTTGTCTGAGTTCTACCTAATGAAAGTCTTTAGTCTGTCAGTTTATGAAGTGGTGCCAGTAGTTCCATGAGTAGATAAATAGGAATGTCAAAAGAAGTGCCTTTTTAATGTTTAATTCTACAGGAAAGGTAGGCAAACAATGATTTATCATATAAATGGGAGGAGTATATGTACAGTATCTAGCACAGTGGGGCTGTTGTCCTGATTCATGCTTTTTTTTTTGTGCTACTGCAATACAAATAATAAACAATAATAGAAAATCCCCATTACAGAGGTGTCCTCCAAACAAAGGTCACTCACTTCGTAGTAACAAATGACTATTTATACTTGGTTAAAATCCTTTTTAGCATCTCAAGACTGAGTGTGGGATCCTGCAGTCCTTACTCAGAGCAAACAACCTTTCTAAACAAAGTTAGTGGTTGATTTGCTGGAGTACGGACCATCTTAACATAGTTAATCAATATCCGTCTGAGGTACCGTATTGTCGAATCTTGTCTGAAAGTCAAACGCTCATTCCAAACTTCCACTTATTCAGCATTGTCCACATATGCTATAAAATTTGAGTCTGTGTGATGAGCAGCAGCCCATGGCAGCGAGTCTCCAAGCCCAGGTCAGCAGATTTGGGCTTGCGGGGCTTGCGCTATGGCACTACAAATAGCTGTATAGACATTACAACTTGGGCTGGAGCCTGGGCTCTGAAGCTAAGGGATGGGGTTGGCCTGTGTTCCTCTAGATTGTTCATTGTATCTAAAATAATACCCTTAAAATAAAATAAAATAAAATCTAGTGATACTTTTATGTTTGTCTGTAAAATAATTACAAAAGAGCATTACAGTAATTCCATAATTTCTTTCTTCTGTAGAAAGAAATGCTCCTGGAAACCTAAAATATATCTAATGGGTAATTTTAATACATAATTTTGACTTGAGTAATTATTTACTTTTTAAACAAAAGTTAATGGTAAAACTTCAAATGATGAATTTACTTTTGCTATATAAATTGGGAGTGAGTTACTGGTTATAATTCATTCACAATGGGAGACCTTATTTTCAAAAATTCCAGTGCTTCAGTGGAGCTCAAGGACAACTGCTAGCCATGGACAGACTCTTACATCTGCGCGGAGACCAATTACCTTCAGTGGGGTTCTGGGCAGGCAGAATGGTCTTCCTGTGCCAATCAGCTTATGATGGGATTCGGCCCAAAATTCAAGGATTGTTCAGCCAATGCTTCTGTTAAAGCTAGCTTGTGCAAAGGTGTTGTGGAAGAGGTAGGCCAATGGGTGTCCTCCCGCATAATCCCGCATAGAATCATAGAATCATAGAATATCAGGGTTGGAAGGGACCCCAGAAGGTCATCTAGTCCAACCCCCTGCTCAAAGCAGGACCAAGTCCCAGTTAAATCATCCCAGCTAGGGCTTTGTCAAGCCTGACCTTAAAAACCTCTAAGGAAGGAGATTCTACCACCTCCCTAGGTAACGCATTCCAGTGTTTCACCACCCTCTTAGTGAAAAAGTTTTTCCTAATATCCAATCTAAACCTCCCCCATTGCAACTTGAGACCATTACTCCTCGTTCTGTCATCTGCTACCATTGAGAACAGTCTAGAGCCATCCTCTTTGAAACCCCCTTTCAGGTAGTTGAAAGCAGCTATCAAATCCCCCCTCATTCTTCTCTTCTCCAGACTAAACAATCCCAGCTCCCTCAGCCTCCCCTCATAAGTCATGTGCTCTAGACCCCTAATCATTTTCGTTGCCCTTCGTTGTACTCTTTCCAATTTATCCACATCCTTCCTGTAGCGTGGGCCCAAAACTGGACACAGTACTCCAGATGAGGCCTCACCAGTGTCGAATAGAGGGGAACGATCACGTCCCTCGATCTGCTCGCTATGCCCCTACTTATACAACCCAAAATGCCATTGGCCTTCTTGGCAACAAGGGCACACTGCTGACTCATATCCAGCTTCTCGTCCACTGTCACCCCTAGGTCCTTTTCCGCAGAACTGCTGCCGAGCCATTCGGTCCCTAGTCTGTAGCGGTGCATTGGATTCTTCCATCCTAAGTGCAGGACCCTGCATTTATCCTTATTGAACCTCATTAGATTTCTTTTGGCCCAATCCTCCAATTTGTCTAGGTCCTTCTGTATCCTATCCCTCCCCTCCAGCGTATCTACCACTCCTCCCAGTTTAGTATCATCCGCAAATTTGCTGAGAGTGCAATCCACACCATCCTCCAGATCATTTATGAAGATATTGAACAAAACGGGCCCCAGGACTGACCCCTGGGGCACTCCACTTGACACCGGCTGCCAACTAGACATGGAGCCATTGATCACTACCCGTTGAGCCCGACAATCTAGCCAGCTTTCTACCCACCTTATAGTGCATTCATCCAGCCCATACTTCCTTAACTTGCTGACAAGAATGCTGTGGGAGACCGTGTCAAAAGCTTTGCTAAAGTCAAGAAACAATACATCCACTGCTTTCCCTTCATCCACAGAACCAGTAATCTCATCATAAAAGGCGATTAGATTAGTCAGGCATGACCTTCCCTTGGTGAATCCATGCTGACTGTTCCTGATCACTTTCCTCTCCTCTAAGTGCTTCAGGATTGATTCTTTGAGGACCTGCTCCATGATTTTTCCAGGGACTGAGGTGAGGCTGACCGGCCTGTAGTTCCCAGGATCCTCCTTCTTCCCTTTTTTAAAGATGGGCACTACATTAGCCTTTTTCCAGTCATCCGGGACTTCCCCCGTTCGCCACGAGTTTTCAAAGATAATGGCTAAGGGCTCTGCAATCACAGCCGCCAATTCCTTCAGCACTCTCGGATGCAATTCGTCCGGCCCCATGGACTTGTGCACGTCCAGCTTTTCTAAATAGTCCCTAACCACCTCTATCTCTACAGAGGGCTGGCCATCTCTTCCCCATTTTGTGTTGCCCAGCACAGCAGTCTGGGAGCTGACCTTGTTAGTGAAAACAGAGGCAAAAAAAGCATTGAGTACATTAGCTTTTTCCACATCCTCTGTCACTAGCTTGCCTCCCTCATTCAGTAAGGGGCCCACACTTTCCTTGGCTTTCTTCTTGTTGCCAACATACCTGAAGAAACCCTTCTTGTTACTCTTGACATCTCTTGCTAGCTGCAGCTCCAGGTGCGATTTGGCCCTCCTGATATCTTTCCTACATGCCCGAGCAATATTTTTATACTCTTCCTTGGTCATATGTCCAAGCTTCCACTTCTTGTAAGCTTCTTTTTTATGTTTAAGATCCGCTAGGATTTCACCATTAAGCCAAGCTGGTCGCCTGCCATATTTACTATTCTTTCGACTCATCGGGATGGTTTGTCCCTGTAACCTCAACAGGGATTCCTTGAAATACAGCCAGCTCTCCTGGACTCCCTTCCCTTTCATGTTAGTCCCCCAGGGGATCCTGGCCATCTGTTCCCTGAGGGAGTCAAAGTCTGCTTTCCTGAAGTCCAGGGTCCGTATCCTGCTGCTTACCTTTCTTCCCTGCGTCAGGATCCTGAACTCAACCAACTCATGGTCACTGCCTCCCAGATTCCCATCCACTTTTGCTTCCCCCACTAATTCTACCCGGTTTGTGAGCAGCAGGTCAAGAAAAGCGCTCCCCCTAGTTGGCTCCCCTAGCACTTGCACCAGGAAATTGTCCCCTACGCTTTCCAAAAACTTCCTGGATTGTCTATGCACCGCTGTATTGCTCTCCCAGCAGATATCAGGAAAATTAAAGTCACCCATGAGAATCAGGGCATGCGATCTAGTAGCTTCCGTGAGTTGCCGGAAGAAAGCCTCATCCACCTCATCCCCCTGGTCCGGTGGTCTATAGCAGACTCCCACCATGACATCACTCTTGTTGCACACACTTCTAAACTTAATCCAGAGACACTCAGGTTTTTCCACAGTTTCGTACCGGAGCTCTGAGCAGTCATACTGCTCCCTTACATACAGTGCTACTCCCCCACCTTTTCTGCCCTGCCTGTCCTTCCTGAACAGTTTATAACCATCCATGACTGTACTCCAGTCATGTGAGTTATCCCACCAAGTCTCTGTTATTCCAATCACGTCATAATTCCTTGACATCACCAGGACCTCCAGTTCTCCCTGCTTGTTTCCAAGGCTTTGTGCATTTGTATATAAGCACTTGAGATAACCTGTTGATCGCCCCTCATTCCCAGTATGAGGCAGGAGCCCTCCCCTCACAGACCTTCCTGCCTGTGCTTCCTCCCGGTATCCCGCTTTCCCACTTACCTCAGGGCTTTGGTCTCCTTCCCCCGGTGAACCTAGTTTAAAGCCCTCCTCACTAGGTTAGCCAGCCTGCTGGCAAAGATGTTCTTCCCTCTCTTCGTAAGATGGAGCCCGTCTCTGCCCAGCACTCCTCCTTCATGGAACACCATCCCATGGTCAAAGAATCCAAAGCCTTCTCTCCGACACCACCTGCGTAGCCATTCGTTGACCTCCACGATTCGACGGTCCCTACCCAGGCCTTTTCCTTCCACGGGGAGGATGGACGAGAACACCACTTGCGCCTCCAACTCCTTTATCCTTCTTCCCAGAGCCACGTAGTCCGCAGTGATCCGCTCAAGGTCATTCTTGGCAGTATCATTGGTGCCCACGTGGAGAAGCAGGAAGGGGTAGCGATCCGAGGGCTTGATGAGTCTCAGCAGTCTCTCCGTCACATCACGAATCTTAGCCCCTGGCAAGCAGCAGACTTCTCGGTTTTCCCGGTCAGGGCGGCAGATAGATGACTCAGTCCCCCGGAGGAGAGAGTCCCCGACCACCACCACCCGCCTTCTCCTCTTGGGAGTGGTGGTCGTGGAACCCCCAACCTCAGGACATCGCATCTCATGCCTCCCAACCAGCGGAGTCTCCTTCCGCTTTCTCCCCCCAGACATATCATCTGGTCCACTCTCCGCATTGGTACCTGTGGAGAGAACATGAAAGCGGTTAGTTACCTGTGTCTGTGTTACTGGAACCCGGACATTCCGCTTACCTCTTCTGGAGGTCACATGTTGCCAAGCTTCTTCACTGGCCTCTTGGCTCCTCTGTGCAACCTGCTCTATATCTTTAGAGCTTTGTGCCCCTAGAAGGCTATCCTGAGTTTGGTCCAGAAAATCCTCAGTCTCTCGTATACAACGCAGGGTCGTTACCTGTTGCTCCAGACCTTCAATCTTCTCTTCCAATATGGAGACCAGCTTGCACTTTGTACAGACAAAGTCGCTTCTGTCCTGTGGAAGAAAGACAAACATGGCACATCCAGTGCAGGTCACAACAGCTGAATTCCCCCCTTCCATATCACCTACCTACTACGGAGCTTCCTCAGAGACGTTGGCAAGATGTAAGCCTCACTGGGCTCACTCCAGGCGAACTCCCAGGCAAACTCCTGCTGTGAGCTGCTCTGCTGTCCCCGCTGCTCCGCTGCCGCTCAGCTGGTTCGCGAGGCTCCGGCTATTTTTAAACAGCCAGGCTTCCCTGACGCAAACACACAGACACCCTAATGCCCGCCCCCTGCAGGCTAGCAGCCAATCAGACACTCACTCAGGCTCCCTCCCAGCAAACACACGCTCGGATACTTCCTCAGCAAGCAAACACACACACTCGGATACTTACCAGTCCCAGGCAAACTCCTGCTGTGAGCTGCTCTGCTGTCCCCGCTGCTCCGCTGCCGCCATCTCTCAGTAGACTTGACCAGGACCAAAAGGAAGCACAAACTGTACTTTTTTTTTTTTTAGGTTGGCATAGAAGCTACATTCCCTAGAAATTCCAGCTGGAGAGGTGATTGCTCTGTACTGCAACTTTGGAAAGTGATGACTTAACATCACTGTTGAGTTCTAAGAAAAGTGACACGTTTTGTCAGTCTAAAAATCAAACAGAACAAAAACTGAAACAACACATTTCTGAAACTTTTTGTTTTAAATATCTTTGGAGATTCACTTATGGATCCTTGTGGCTATATATGGAGGAAAAGGGCTATTTGTTATGCTAGGTACTTACAAAATGTAGCATCCATTTAGATGGTCATTTGTATTCTTTGGGCCTGGTCCATTTGAAAATAGCTGCAGCTTTCTGAGCCACGCCAGCTGTAAAAGACTGGATGTTGACTCTGCAGCCAATTTACTATCAAAGATACAAGATTGGCCTGCTTTGGAAGTCAAGAAAATTCCTCCAGTTTTGAAGGAATGAGCTGTGGAGACGGTTAAACTGAATGGAAATGAGGGTTCTTCCTTCGTGGCCTATGCGAAGGCTTCTCAAGCTATGGAGCCTAAGAGGTCTGCAGAGTTGTCATGTTTCTTGGAGCTTCCCTCCTTTAGTACTAAACTGACATCATAGAGCAAAGTGAGCACATTCCTCCAAGAATCCTGAGTCCCGATTCCCCATTGCCTTGGATTTATGCGTCATTTGCACCTGTACTAACTGGCTGTGAAATGCTAGCAAACCGGAATTCTCCACTTACACCCGTAAAAGCACTTTATTGTACATTTACTCCATACATGTGTAAATGTCTGCGCAAGATGAATCAGTGCCATATTGTCTAAAATGACTCTGTCCCACCAACGGATTTTTCAGATTATGTGTAAGCAATTTTTACTTAGTCTGAACAGTAAGAACGTCAGAAAACCAAACTCGCAACTTCAACTAATGTAACAAATCCTGATATAGTGCAGTGACTGTACATACAGAAGTACACTATACGAACTGGATCGTGACAGGCCCTTGTGAAAATGCATGGTGGCAGCAGAGAATTTGGCCCTTTGGTAGTAGGTAAAACTCTGGCCTTTCACAAGTATTTGCTATTAACAATAGTGCCTACACCACTGAAACAATAAATCAATTTCCAGCCCCTCATATTGCATCCTGCCCCCTGATTACTGTGGAGTATTCCTTAAAATAAATCAGCCATAGCAAAACATTTCTCTTTGGTGTCTGCTCCCAAGGAGATGCTCAACACACGGTCATATGGTCCTCAGCATATTTAAGCAACAGCTTAATCATCAGTCTGGGAGACGTAAATACTAAACAACTTGTCGACTAATGGAAAGACTTTCATGCCAATGAGCAGATGTGCCTAATAGTTGCTGATTTAGAAATAGAAATAGTTGCTAATGCTGTAATGTAATGTAGCCTTCATTTCCCTTCCCTTCATTCCCTATATATATACACTACACATTAAATTGAGCTATATACAACAGTGTGTGTTGTGTATATAATGTTGTTTGCAGTTATATTATATATAGAGAGAAAGATAGAGAGGGGAAAAGTACACATAAAATATCTTGTCTTATATTTTTAAGCACATGTTCCTGGGTGGAACTAATTATCCTCAACTCCCTCTAAAGTCACTGGAAGTTGAGGGCTCCTCACAGGAATACTCAGCAACCTATAGGATCAAGCTTTCAAACACAGACTGAATGCTGTAGCTTTAAATTGCTGTAGTACTATCCAGTTCCCCTATCTCCCCCCCCCCCCGCTGGTTTACTTCAGCTTGCTCTGACTGCCTACATCCCCCACCTTCATTTTCAATATACCCATTATGACATTTCAAGCAAGACACTTAACACTTTCAAAGGTGCTGTATGTTTGAAAAGCATTGGCTTCTGTGAATTACAATGAATTGACACTCAAAATTCTTCACACTTCCTGCCTAGTACTAAAATGTAGCTGGATCATGTATCAGTACCTATTTCCCTCCCATTATTTACTGTTCACAAAATCCAAAGGAAGTTCAGATTTCAGATATCTGAATCTGATCTCTAGAGGAAATAGCATGTGAAAAGCTCTTCTCATATTATTATTCTTATATTATTATTAGCACATGAACATTAAAGGCCTGATCTATAACCTGTTGAAGTCAATGGAAAGACTTTCATCGCCTTCACTGAGCTTTGGATCAGGTCTTCAGTTATAAAGTGTTCTCTCATTTAGCAAAGCAAGTAAGATTAATGGTACTTTGTGTAGTAAATAGATTGAGAAAATTAAAATCAAAATGAATTGCAATTATTTTTAGTTCTGTATCTCAATACACTTCGTTTTTAGCATATATATATATTTTTTTTTTACCAAACAAGAAAAATATTTCTACATTTGAAGTTATCTGGGTTAATCATTTAACAAGGTAAATTTGCCTCAGAGATGCAGATTATTTATTATCATCATTAATGAAACATTAACACAGTTATTGCAGTTCTAAATAGTTACAAATCTGTGTTTTGTTTTAAGCTGACTGCCTTAAATAGTAGAGATTTGGCACCAGATCTTAAACTCTGTAAAATGGAGCAAGTAATACATACTCACCTCACAGGAGCCCTGGGGATTAAATTCACCCCTGTAAAGAGGGCCAGCACTACTTAAACTGCATTTTGAGGGATTACTTAGGATATAAATGGTGAATAGACTTTTGGCTGTCCCACTTGCTAGTGTTCACTAGTTATTGGGCTTAGTGATCTCCCATGGAAGTCAACAGTCCAGATCAGAATTGGGCCAGATCTCATGCAGTTGAGAAGCTTGAAGAAGAGGTGTAATTACATTGCCTCAATGTACTTCAACTTCTAATTTCTTCTAGCTGCTTGGTGTTAAATTGCAGCTTCTTAGCCTCTTTTTACACACTGCTGGAACAGATATAAAGTAGGTCTAAGGGAAATTAACTGAATGTAAGTAGTAGGGGCAATTTACATGACTTTATACATCAACTCTGAATTTTGCCCTAAGGAAGATAAAGAGGGAAGTCTCAATTGGTTTAATTTGCACTTTCTTCCAGTCCTGTGCATGTGTATGTTAAACCAATGGAGACTCCCTCAGGCATATTTATTTCCTTAGTCTTACAGCCAATTTACTTACTTACCAATTTACACCTTAGTCTTCCTTAGTCTTACTTACCAATTTATACCTCAACTTAAACACAACCTCAGAATTTGGTCCTTTTATGTTTGAAGGTATTTGTCTTTCCATTGTTTGCCCTTCACTTTCATAATAAAATTCTAACATAGTCATAGAAATTAGAGAAAATAAAGAACCATTAGGGTTACCCAGTCTGTTTCCTCACAATGCAGGATAGCTCCCTATAGTACATTTACTAAATATTTGTCCAGTCAAGTTTTCGTTCCCCACAAGATAGGGCTTTCCACCACTTAGCTTAGATGTCACAGCTATTCAGCCTTTCTTAATTTCATCATCTTATTCCTAGTTATACTTTCTCATACTGCCATAAATAATTCATCTCATGTCTTGGTGTGACTAGACTTCAAATGTTTGTAGAATGTTATATGTATGTGCTCCCCTCTCTGCTTACTCCAAGTCATTGTTTAGCCAAGCAGTATCTATTTGGATCTTTTTAATCTGTTTTCATAAATCAGTCACTCCACCCTCCTTATCACTGATTGGTGAATGTCTGTCTGTAAACAGCTTCAAATTTCTATGTTTTTCTGGAAACAAAGTGCCCCAGTATGAATGCATTATCCCAAGTGCAGGAACACCAAAGCCTGACAGAACAGGGCTATAATTTCTCTACTTAGGCAACCATGTCACTATCTATGCTTTTTTCCTCTTAACTGCTTCATCCTATGACAACCTCATCTCTAATTTGCTGTCTACTGTCACTCCTAGGTCTCTTTCAGCATTATTTCTTCCCATGTTTCTATGTTGTGAAGTGTTTTTCCCCAGATGTATTAGCTGGAGTTTTTCCAAGTTAAGTTTAATTTATTTATAGCTTGCATGTATCTAAATCTGTTTGCATTTTTCTGTTGTTAGTGGTTTTCCCAACACCTCCCACTCATCTTTGATTCTTATTAATGTGGCGGTTTTCTTGCTCTGCCAAAACATTATTGAGGATATTAAAGAAGACAGGATCTAACACTTTGTGATACCCTATTAGACACCTGCTCCCAGCTTGATATATGGCTGTTTATTAGTACCTTAGTTTATTTTATACTGCTTATGCTCATGTTAAGTTTACATGACTGTATTAATATCCAAATCTATGTGAATTAATTTTCACAGACTGATTTTATTATACAAAATCTCTCTTGTATGTTTTCTTCTAAATTGAGAATCCTAAGTGTTCTTTCCTCTTAATATATGTCCTGGGATGTTAGCAATGGAAGTTAGACTTGTGGAGTCGCAATTGGCAGGATCACTCTCATTTATTTTCTGAAGATAGGTTTAGTTCTTCACTTGCTTTTCTTCAGTCTTCTGGTTCTTTCCAAGTTTTCAATCACTCTTCATTTAAAAAGAATTGTCGGTGGCTCCAGAAGTTTAATTTTGTCAGTGCATATGATCTGGTATGGATCAAGTCATTCTAAGTATTCCTTTACCTGCTCTTTATCACTAGCTATGTTTACAATATGTTCATTGGTCCTAAGGACCAAATCCTGCTTCCATGCATACTACTAAAGCTGCCACAGGCAGAGGAACATCATGGGTGGTGGAAAGTTAGTGGCAATATGCTCCACACGCTCCTGACGATAGAAAAGGAACAATCTGCTCACACACATTTTTCCCCCTCCACTCCCTTAATGACTGTTCCTGATCTGAGCATGCTTGCAAGAGTAGCTGGGGAGGTCTAGTCGAACTGTCAGCTTCACTGATTATTTTGCCTCTAGAGCTTTGGGCCTCCCAAATAGTACTAGGATTTTGAAAAGGGCAATGCAATGGTCTACTTGCAACAGTTTTTTACACACATACAATCTGAACTGTGCAGGATAGTAAATGATTTTGCCCAAAGCAGATAGATAAGATATTATGCAAAGAGTGGTTTCTGCAAAACAAGGTGAATACTGTGATACACTTTTGACAATATAGCATATTCCTTGATCTCTCAGAGCTGCAAAAATATCCTGAGAGCATCTTTTTTATATCTCAGTGGGAAGATTCCCATTGACTTCAGTGAGCTTTGGGTCAGCTCCATAGCTCCAAACACTACAGGTTTATTACAGTGTTTCGCACCAGTGCTGTAGTGTCTTTTACAAGGGGAACTTCACTGTAAAAAAAAAAAAAAAAAAAAAAGACATCTGTAACTTCCCATAAAGAGCTGTCAGTACAGTACAAATATTGTGTTTTTATGAAGACACTGCTTTCATGGAAGTCTCTGATATATGGCCTAAGTATGCTAATTCCCAACATCATGGCAGCCAGTCATAAATACCTTCCCTTTACACTCATTTGACTTTACTAGCCAGATTCTTTTGCCTTTGATGAGTAGTCTAAAGGAAAGGATGTGCATGGATTTGGAGCTGTTAACCAACCTAGAATCATTTTGCTGTATTCCCAACTGATTGGCTTTAAGAGCTCAGATTAGTTTTAACACAACATCCTAAGTATAGTAAATAAATAGAAAAAAATGTGACTTTAAACATCAGTTTTGTTGCTGTACAATTCTAATGTATCATTCAAAACAATGTTAAAGGCTAAAGCCTGTAAGATTTCCTGGACATACAACATAAATTCCTCAAAACATCCATTTGTGGTTCTATTACTGATGTTGTACAATGTGTCCTGCTGTGACAGCTCCTTGGCATTACTTTCAAAGCTCTAAAATATATTCCACTTATCACTGCAGAGGAGACATCAGCATTCCAAGCTCTCACTTCCTTTCCAAGTGAGAAGTTACCTCATGCTGTAGAATTTTCTGTAGAACTTTCATGTTAAGAGACCCAAAGATATGTTTGGGACACTCCATTACAGCAGTAACTCTAAGGGTGTTAAAATAACTATTTTTTCTCTTCTTCCATTTTCATAAAATACATTTACTTTCAATGTCAATGGCATATGCTGATTTAGAATCAACTGAGGATCTGATCTGATATATGTATAAGAGTTCTCATGTCTCTTTTAGTCTGTGGGCAATTGCAAAAGCAGATTGCCTGCAGTTTGCAGTGCTTAGTAGCACACCAGATTTGCAGGAAACAAGTATTCTCTTATACCAAAAAGGAAACCAACAACAGGGATTATAGTAATACGTATGTGAGCCAAAAAGGGAAGTCATTATCAATATTTATTATTTAAAAATTTCTAATATGGCCTTGCATATATCGGGGAAAGGCTTGAGAGGGGGCATTGAAACTGGAATTGACCGGTTTAAAAAAAATGTACAGTTGTTTCTTATTCTTCCATATTCTTGTTTTTGAATGAAAATTTCTTGTTTCATTGTCCCTTTTCCCAAGTACTTGGCATATTCCGAAAAATACTTAGAAAAAGATGAAAAAAAATAGGAAGGAAAAGTGTGGTTCTGTGTTAAGGCACAAGACTGTAAATAACATAGAAGAGAGAGGTTATTTTCTGAGCTCTCTATTAATTTGTGTCTGTTGTTTCCCTGGCCTCAGTTTCCTCATGTGCAAAATAGGGATGATATTTATCTCACAAGAGTGTTAATGTATACATGTCTCTAGGGAGCGTTGAGATCCTCCACTGGAAGGCATTGTAGTAGTGCTAAGTATTTCATGTAACCATATTAACTTATGACTGTTACAGGGGTTCTCAAACCTAATTGCACCGCATCCCCCTTCTGACAACAAAAATTACCTACACGACCCCAGAAGGGGGTCCGAAGCCTGAGTCTGCCTGATTCTCACTGCCTGGGGGAGCCAGAGCCAAAGCCTGAGCCCCACTGCCCTGAGTGGGGAAGGGGTCAAAGCTGAAGCCCAAGGGCTTTAGCCCCAGCCAGGCGGCCTGTAACCTGAGCCCTGCAACCCAGGGCTGAATCCCTCAGGCATCGGTTTTGGCTCCGGCTCCCGGCAGTGAGGCTCGGGCTTCAATCCGAGCCACAGCAAGTCTAAACCAGCCCTAGCAACCCAATTAAAATGGGGTCATGGGGTCTAAACCAGCCCTAGCGACCCACAGTTTGAGAATTCGCTGTCCATTCCTTCCCCTATTGTTCCTTACCCTCACGTTTTACTTCATGTCTAAAATTAGAATGTCAGCTCATTGGAGAAGGCAAGTTTCTTTTGTATTTGTTCTGTAAAGAAACTAGCATCCTGTTGGGTGGTACACAAATAATGATGCTATTATTTATTAGTGTTACAGATAACATCATTAGCCCTCAGTGACCATGTCTTTGTTCTTATTTTAAGGTAAAAGTTTGGTTCCAGAACAGACGAATGAAATGGAAGCGGGTAAAAGGGGGCCAGCAAGGGGCAGCAGCCCGGGAAAAGGAACTGGTGAATGTGAAAAAGGGCACACTGCTTCCCTCAGAGCTTTCTGGAATTGGTGCAGCCGGCCTCCAGCACACGGGGGACTCACTAGCGAACGATGACAGCCATGATAGTGATCACAGCTCTGAGCACGCACACTTATGATACACAAAGAGAGGATCCCAGCTCCGTTCTCAGGAAAGAAATGCTATGATGGCACGCCTTCCCCGGGCATCGTTTACGTATGCAAGTGACTCTGGCAGTGATTTTTTTTTTTAAAAAATGGTTATTAAAAATTCAAGCTTATTGTGTCTGCTTTTCTTGATTTTTTTTAGATGGTTTACAGTAATTGCCATGTCTTAGAGGTGCCTCAAGAGTGGGAAGCGGAAGATGAATTTGCTTTGAACATTCCAGATTTGTTTGTCATGTTTATGGACAGCGGGCAGGTATTTTTGCTTTAGCTTGCACTGAAAATTACATTGCTTTCAACAGAGGTTATATTCTGAAAAACCACAGTGCCACAAAATCACTGTCTAGTGGATAAGAAACTTATTTTAACTCTGTAAATATTTATCTTACAGCATTTTCCTGTCTTCACTAATTTTAGTAATGCATTAATATTAGCTGATGGCAATAATCACTCATGATGATAAACGGCTTCTTGTCTCTTTATTTTTGTTTTGTTGTCCCAAAAACAGACAATACATGTAGACACTTGTGTTCAAGTAAAGAACAATACTGTAATGTCTGATAGGGCACGTCCTTGTACCACAGACAAAACAAACCTTATGTTGCATTTACTCTCAACTGCTGCTAATAGGGTATTATTAAACTTACCTTGCTCCTCAATTCTTCTTATCTTATAACTGCCAGAATGATTTTTAGGATCATAAGGATAGTCCAGTGACCTGCCAGAAATAACATCATGTTCCACTCGTGTTAGGAATTTATTTCCACCTCCCCCACCCCCACCCCTAAAAATGTACACGTTACTTCTACATCCTCGTTGAGTATGTTGGGAAGCATTCAGCAGAAGTATTGTTTCTTCATCTTCTGATTTTAAAACCAGAAGATAAGTTGAGTTGGCTGCTTATGTTGGTAGAAATCAAAATTATGATGATAACTCTGATACTATGTCCCAAGTGTAAATTTAAGATGCATTACAGACTTGTGTGTACATACAGGCGAACACCAAAAATCAAATCTAACAAAACATTGATTGTACTTTGTAAAGAAAAAATGTTTAATAAATGATCCTTTTTAAATAATTCTGGTCTGCCTATAGTGATTTAATGGGAAACTTGAAAGTGTTCCTTTAAAAGTGCTAAGTAGCTCTAGCTTCACGAATCTTTCTAAACCTTGTTTTGCTTTGGGCAACATAAATCTATGTTTTCAAACTTAAACTTGATCTTGGATAAACCTTCTGCCTTGATCCATTTGGGAAACTCCTTCCTTTAGCAGGAAAAAGCAACCCTCAGCTAATGATGGCTTCAGCCAAGAACAACAAGGGCACATTAAACCATTTTCCAAGATCTGAGGCAAACATTAAAGGGATATTTTGTCATAGAATATTAGGGTTGGAAGAGACCTCAAGAGGTCATCTAGTCCAATCCCCTGCTCAAAGCAGGACCAACACCATCTAAATCATCCCAGCCAGGGCTTTGTCAAGCCGGACCTTAAAAACCTCTAAGGATGGAGATTCCACCACTTCCCTAGGGTAACCCATTCCAGTGCTTCACCACCCTCCTAGTGAAGTAGTGTTTCCTAATATCCAACCTAGACCTCCCCCACTGCAACTTGAGACACTTGCTTCTTGTTCTGTCATCTGCCACCATTGAGAACAGCCTAGTTCCATCCTAGGGTAGTCATGGGTTGTGGAAATGGAGAGAGAAAAAATGGTAACTGCCCAGAAAGGTTATGTAAACTTACATTACCTTGCCTTTATAAAATAAAGCTGTTCAAGACATAAAGTTATTGGCAACATACCTCTTCACCAAAAAGGTAGGAGATTAATGGGGATGAAAATAATAAAATAAGCCAGAGCATCCAAAGAGAAATCTTTAAGCTAAGTACCAATTAGCATTTACTGAAGATTAACAGTCACGTGAATCAAAAGAATCCTAGACATGATCAAGAACTTTTCCAGTCCAATTCCTTTCTAACTCAGGTTTGTTCACTATTACACACTAACTAGTCTTGTGATCAGTCTAGTTTAAATGTCCAAGTGATGGAGCATCCACAACTTCCTTTGGGAGACTATTTCACATTTTAGCATTACCCTATAGAGCCTAACGGATCATAAAATTACCCTATATCTATCAAATGCCCTCGCCACACAAAATGATTTAGATGGAGTTGGATAAGGAGGAAATAATAAAAAAAAAATACACATCAATACCATTATTACATGCAAATAATGACAGAGTAAAAGCATACTCTTATTTTGACCTTCATCTTCCCTTGTGCCTTTTCTCCCCACAACTGTTCGTTGCTGTCATTCATATATGTCTAAAATTAGACTGCACATTTTTCAGGATTGAGACAAAGTCTTGTATTTTGCTCTTTAAAATACCCAGCACACTACAGGCAGTGCAAAAATAATAATTAGCGATGTAGGACCAGTTTCCACCACCCCATCACACTGACTAGTACCTTACTTTGTGAGGAGCTTCACTGATTTTGGTGGGGACACTTGCAGAGGAAGGTAGCATCCAATGTGATTAAGGGTGGCAGAATCTGACTCATAGTGATCTCGCTGCCAGGAAGACTGTCTTGACATTAAGGAGATTCATTTTCTCTCCCTTAATTTCATCCCATTACTCTAAATTCTAAAAGGTGATGACTAGTAACAACTTATTACTTCTAGTGAGAGAAAAATGATACTCGGGTATGTTTTTTTTAAGCCAACATGAAATATGCCGTCCCTCTGTATGATTGAAGTATGAAGTCAGTAGGACACGTGTACAGTAAAGTGTGTTCCACAGAGTTTGCAGGATAGGGCCATGCATTTTAAAATAATCTGTAAAAAGAAAAGGAGTACTTGTGGCACCTTAGAGACTAACAAGTTTATTAGAGCATAAGCTTTCGTGAAAGCTATTAGAGCTTATGCTCTAATAAATTTGTTAGTCTCTAAGGTGCCACAAGTACTCCTTTTCTTTTTGCGAATACAGACTAACACGGCTGCTACTCTGAAAATAATCTGTAACGCTTTAAACACAAAGGTCCGGATTGTATAAATAATACCATGACCAGCGTTCAGAGAAGTTTGGAGGCCAATTGCTACAGGATAAACGCAGGCCTCAGGAGTGATTTGTACCAATCAGGGTATTGGAGGGAGCAGTCCTTCGGCCTCACCAAATGCAGAGCTTGATACTGTGTCTAGCCCTTACACAGAAGGTACAAAAAAATAGGGAAGGCTCCTTGCACCCTTCTCCAGTCATACCTGCCAAAGGACCCAGCACATTGTGGCTAAAACCTCTGTAATAATCTGTTTCTCAATTCATAGAGTTCAGCAACATGACTGTTAAGCACATCACTGGCAACAACTAGAAAACCCACCGAAACGTACTTCTGGCCATGCTACATTTGTCCATACAACTTAGATGACTGTGATGCCATAGCCGCCGTTTCAAAACTGCACTGTCCTAGCGATCGTTAATTATTGTGAATGATTCACCAGAGCTTCTAGGGATCCAATAATGACAACAGAAGGAGAAGGGTTAGGGAACTTCCCCCATGATCATAGGGAGCAGCAGACAAAAGAACCTGCATTGTATGTTTTAAAAACAATTGACCACGTCCACTGCCATTATACAGTACTTTCAGTTCAAGGCTTACGATACTCCTTGAGCCCCAGCACAGAAGGAGTTACAGGAAGAATCCACTTCCCTGCTTATCCCATGAGTGACCTGGAGTGAGGCTGTACAAACACACAGGTTGTAGTTGTGGCAGCCCCCAGGAAAGGGGTTGCCGAACATTGGCAAGGCCTCTGCTGGCTGTGAACAAGTGTACTGGGTTGCTTTGTTCTTTCTTTGAATCCCCTGGTTGCAAAGACATGGTCATTGAAGTGAGTGGGGTTACACACAGTACGTAAAGATAAGTATGTATGTAAATATTAGTAGGAACGGAGCTCTTTTGCATTAATTAAGCCAGCCCTGAGACCAGGGCTTTGGTTTGAACTTAATTTGAGGTTTTATTTTACTTTCCCTAGCTAGTCTATCTGCCCACTGGTTTATAGGACGGGATTAAGTACATTTAGCATTTTAACCATAGTATGTATGTGAGAGGTAAGTCTTTATTTTACAGATGGACAAGATGAAGCACGTAGAGATTGTGACTTTTCCAAGATCACATAGCCATTCAATGGCTGAATCAGGAATGGAACCCAGCAGAACTGGCTTTCTGTCCCTGGCTCTACCCACTAACTAATGAGCTTTCCTGCATCTGAAGACATTGCACTCTTATGGTTTGTGGGAGATGCCATGGTATAAGTTAAGGACAAAATGTCAGCTTGAGCCTCCTTTCAAATGTCCTAGCTTTAGTCAACTTGTGTCTCTTGTGTGAACGTGTATTTAAGCTGGCACAAATCGAGCACATGCAGTGTTTAAGATATAAGATTCCGGAATTTTTTAAGAGTGATATTTAATCAGTTATGTGCTATATGGCTTGAAAGGGAGAATTTTGTATGTGCTATTGTATGTGTGTGGAGATATCTTGGTTAGCATTCATTTGCTTTATGGTATATTTATTTAAAGTCACTTTGTGTTTAGGGCACACTGGGTTTTTTTCATGCTTTGAGGGCATTTACTGGTGAAGGCCGCATAGTGGGGGATAGATATAATAGTAATTTATATCTGTTAATCAGGGCTGTTGGACAGCACAATCAGAGCTTATCAGTGTCACCTGTACAACAAAAATATTCAAGGAATGTTAGTCTCCTATTACATTATTTAAAAAAACCACATCAATGTATTAAGGAAAAAAATGGTATCTTCTCCGATCAAATTTATACCACACTACTAACTCGCCATTTCTGGTTTTCTGTTCCTTCTCAGAATATTGATAAAAGCCAAAAATACTCAGAAATAATCAGTGCCACATTCAGAATGAATGCAAATTGATTATTGTAAGCAAAAAAAAAAATTTAAACAGTTTTTTAATTTAAATTAAATTTGAAATGTATAGGCTATGTTAAGGTGTACATTTATTAGTTATTAAAATCATTTAAATTAAATGTAAAATATATTAAGCGATACATGTTTGCTGCCAAGTTTTAAAGAAAGTCAGACCACTGAACTGGAGGAAGTCACTTGCTAAGCATTTGGAACCAGTGTTTATTGACATGCTAAACCAGCTTTAGAGCTACAGTAGCCTCTTCAGCGGTTGCAGGGAGAATTTTTCTTCATTTCAGTTTATTCAACTAGTACAGTTCAATGGATAGTTCATTCAAAGTTTAAAAAACAATTGGGAGTTGAAAAAACAGGAAAGCCTGGTATTTCTCTTCGAATCTATGAATTAAGACTAGGTATGAGAGGATCAGATCTACTAATTCTAAAATTGTGAAGGACATTGTGACCAGAAACTATAGATAACATTTCCTTTGTTTAATAAAACAGTTAGTTTTAAATGCAAAACATGTTTTGGAAACTTTTTTCTCTTATGCATCCAGCACATTTGAGGTAGTTATATTTAATAGTAATTTTAAACAACTAAAACACTGGTTTTATGCATTTTAATTGACTGTGGATTTCTGTCCAAATAGAGCTTCACACAAATGACAAGTAAAAAATTAATCATCTAATTAATTAATGCATCATTCACTATTTTCTAACATAGTAAAAAAATGTAAAAATTAAGAATATGACTGCGAATTAAGCTATCTATGTGTTTTAAATAAATATAGTATACTGCCTTGGTAAGCAAAAAGAAGTACCAAATTTAGAGAGAAGGCTATATTTAGTTGCAAATCAACATGTTTTAATGGTTACTAATCAATGAAAATCAACCTTTCTTTAAGAAAATAGCTAAAAAAACACATTGCAAAACACAATTAAAATTGAAGATTTAAATCAAGTTTCCTGCTGACTGATTTAAATCATGATTAAAATCGGTGATTTAAATTATTTTGATGTAAATCAATCCACTCTGATCACATTTATTCCAGAAATCTGCAACCCACTTTGACACAATTGTCTGTCTGTGTAGAGAGACCCAATATTAAATTAATCAAGGGTATTGCACGTGAGAATGTAAGTGTGCTGGCAGGGCTATGCTGTGTCACACACACACACACACACACACGCACACAAACACAACCACACCCTCTTCAATTTTTTCTCAGAAGGGTCCAAAACAGTGTCTAAAAGTTTAGATCCAGATTTTCAAACATGCCTATCAGCTCTGCTGATTCTCAGTGAGAGATTTTTGGGAGCTGTGCAGTTTTGTAAAGCTGGCCCCGATGTGACAGAAAAACACAGAGAATTTTTCCTAATGTCATAGAATAAATTATTAATTATTATATCACTCATAGTGCATTAAGCGCTCTCTACTCATGTAAGAAGACACCATTCCTGTCCTGATATCTGAAATACCATAACATAATTTTCATCTTTGGAAATTTTATGCAACAGTTGCTTTTTTTTTAAATGACATTGAGCATGTTTTGTTTAATAACTGTATGTATGAAAAGTCCAGTTGAATGACCCAAGTAAAGAACTTGTTATGTGGTACAGGGAAATAATAATCATTAGCTTTTGTACAGTGCTTTTCTTCTACAGATTCCAAACTACTTTTAAAAAGAAAGGTAAGTATCATTATCTTCCTTTTACAGATGGGGAATTGAGGCTCAGAAAGGTAAATTGATTTGCCGAAGGTCACCTGGCAACAGGTAGTACTCTCTTGACTCTCAGTCTAGTGCCCTATTAACTGGTCCACACTGACTTGGTTTTGATGTACCATTTGCAGAGATTATTGAGATCCAGCACACCATGGCTGGGGTGAATGCAAAACTCTTTATTTTCAATTTACATAGATGCTTACCTCTTATTATATGTGCCCTAGTGGCTACTATCGATAGTGGCTCTAAACATTCCCATATTCACATCATTTACCCCCATAAACACCCTTGGACCTTGATGATAGCCTGCTTAAGTCACACCCTTCTGGGCAACATCCATGCTTCCCTTGGAGAGCACTTGGGATCCATGCAGGAGAAAAGTGAGGGAAATGAGCGGAGTGATTGGGAGTATGCACATCACCCCCACTCACATACACACTATGGCCTTTCAGACAGGCTGCAAGATAGTAATGCCGAGCTATGTTATCTTTCGACCAGATTACTTGAGTGGTGGGGTTCTTCTTGTAAAGATAGGTCCCCAGGTTAGCCACTGGCTATAGAGCCCTTATAGCAAGATTCAAATGGGAACCAAGCTGTTAGGAAGAAATGGGAAGGAGAAAGGAGTGTTCTGGGGCCTGGAGCATGGATGGCCCGACCCTGCCACTGATCTCTCAATATTCATGTGGCTCTTAAGGCTTGTCTACCCAGGAAAACGATACCAGTCTAAGATTGGAAGTGAATTTAAAGTGTGGTAATTATACCCATATAGCTCACTGTGGAGACATTCTTGTTCTGAGATAAGAAGGCCTTTTGCTAGTTAAGATTACAGTGCTTTGGAAACAGTTTTTAAGATAACCCCCCCCCCCCCCCAAAAGACACTCTTATCCAAGAATAGGAGTGTCCATGCAGGAAAGTTATAAAGACATAACAATAGTGGTTTAACTATACCTGTATAACTGGAAGTCACTGTATAGGCAAGTCCATAGACATCCACTGCATTTGTGGACAAACACCATATACCAATGAAAATATCAGTGATAAACCTCCACAAGGAGAACCTCATGGAGAAACTCATTCCAGCAGATCTGCCCATTGAGGAAGGTGATGAGGCCCTTCTTAATTTACAGGAAATCCCACCTGGTGAAAAAATTACTGGCCTGTTGGCATGTTAGAAAGTGTTTTATGATCACTCATTGCTTGTCATCATATTAGAGATTAAGCAACCCAGCAATGTTATTCCTTATTCTTAAACAAATACAACATGATCTTATGTCAAAAATAAGGTATTTGCTTTACGAACAATATAGAAATGTATTGGCCTCAGAAGTTTCACTAATATAAATGTTGTGTTGTAGCAGTGAATTATAAAATGGTATTTTAATATCCTTTGCTGCTAAACAATAGAAAACGGTATTTCTTTTCAGAAAAAGAAGGCTAAATAGCGAGATGATTTTGATATTATATTGCACCAGTTCTGCTTATCTTATTCAATTATGGTAGCATAGCGTGCAAAATAATTATTTTAATATATAATGTATTGTATATTATAGGTTTGCATTTTTTTTAAATATAAAAGTATACACTATTATGGCTAACAAAATAGAAGGGCATTCTTAGCCATGATATAACCAGGCACAATGCCATACATTTACACCTGGGCTAGAATTTGGCCCTAAGTATTTTATAACAGTTTTTTCAAGAGCAAAATTTGCAGATCCAATAGAAGATATTTAAGTGCTATTTTTACATTGTAGTGTGATATATTGTCAGAGAGTTGTCTAATTGATTTCAAATGCTATGAACTTAATTCTCCAGTCCTCTAGAAGGTCTATGATTGATTTCTATGGGAGTTTTGCCTGCCTCGTGACTGCCTGACTAGTTTCTGTGTCATTTTTGTGTGCTCTGTAGAAACTCATTCACATGGTAGCTATCAAATCCAAAAATGTTTTGAATAATATGCAGGGCAAATATCCATTAACCATAGGTAATTTTTAATATCTGTAGACATTTAATTTCTCTGGATATTTTTATACCTACCCATGTCCAATACTGATATTTTTTTGGTATTGCCAAAAATATAGCTGAACATACAGACACAATTTACTACAGTATACACTATTTTTGTTTGCTTATGGATAGCAGTTTTTTTTAAAGTGTGCCTGTTTTGAACATTTACCAAATTATTTGCCAAGCAAGTCACATGTGCAGCTGAAAAAACACCTAAATGTATACTTGCCAAGGTAAAAGTTTATCTTGAATAGTACCCTTACAAAAAATTGCATGTCACTGCCATAGAAATATCTAATCCATCAAGGGAAAAATGCCAAATATAACTAGAACCCATAAAGAATAATTTTGTATGTGTATTTCTGTGATTTTTATACATGCTTGCACAAAAACATTGTGGAGAGAAAATGTTTGCACAATCTTTTAATTCATAAAGCATGCCAAGTGCAATTTAGATTTGCTCCTCCATATAGTATATTTGCTTAAAATGTTTGATTTCCTATGGTTGAATATTGACAACAGTATTAAAGACTCCTTTTATAAGTAATGCTTTTGCAATAAGCAAGTAATAACTATTTCTTATAAGAAAACAGTGGGCCTGATCCAAAGCCCATTGAAGTCAATGGAAAGATTCACATTGATTTCATTGGGCTTTAGATCTGGCCCAAAATACACACACCAGTTTCTACTCAGTGAACAGTGCAGAATTAAGAACACAGGGAAAGAGTTTCAAAAGTGCCTCCTGCCTTTGGGTGCCTTAATTGAGGGTCCTGGTTTTAAGAGTGTTCTGAGCACCCGTCCTCCAAAAAATCAGGGCCCCCTTATGGTACTTTAAAATGGGCACCCAATATCACTGGTCATGTTTGAAAATCTTGCTCAGGAGCTATTTTATTGCTCTTGGTTATGATGAGAGTCTTTTAATATTGGGTTCCTAGAGCTGGCAAGTCATCCTTTATTATTGAAATATTGATTTCAAAATCAAAATAAAAGAAATGTGCTATGGTGCTTGGAGTTTCCTTCAGAAATAATCTATCATATCATTAGATAAGAAAAAGTAAAGCACATTATATAGGGGCAGTTTTAACAGATGTTCATATATGGTTAGGAAAATTTTTTTGCCTTCCACTCAGATGTCTGTCTTGAATTTCTCACAGTTTTTGCAGACAGTTTGGCTGGCTTCCAACACACATCGTTGCCTGTCTGGTATGAAAAATGCCATCTGTGGTATATGAAGGTCCTTCCTTTAAAAGTGGACAGCTAATTATATTCTGGGCAGGTGGTACCAAAGCGAAGTGAGGTGTCAAGCATGGTATAACCTTGGAATTGTCTAAAATTACCATATTCTGTTGGGAAAATACAGCATACCAGAAACTGAAAGGAATTTAAATGTAGTCAGCATACAGCTTTCTCGGGATTCAGATGACAGTATACACTGTAGTGACATATTCAAAAATTTTAATAAGGTTAAAGTATGTGAGTTGAATCACATGTACATTTCCCAAAACAAATATCCTCCTTGGCTCTTATATCCTTGATTGCAGTTCTGTTAAGTGTACACTATAACCTTCAGAAAATTCCTGATGTTCTCACATTTTTCAGACAGGGCAAAATAGAGGGGTGCGGGGTGAATTTCTTTCTGAACTTTAATGGCTTGGGAAAACTGTTTGTTGAAGAGAAACAAAAAGATGGCTGCATTGTGTGAATGACCTCTGCAAATTCAGCCTCACCCTGCAAACACCCATACTTTAAAGCATTTTTGAGGATGAGTAAGATTTTTGGTTGGCCAGAATCAACACACACCCCATACTAGCTTCAGGGAGAAGATGAAGCTCTCTCCTTCCCACTCAGCTGATCTACAGGAGCCCCAAAACCCAGCACAACCACCCTTGCTGCCTCTGACTTTACAACAGCTAATCTGGTTCCTCCAACTCCCTCACTTAGCATCAGCCCCTTTCTACAGGAGATGAGGCCTCACTACCCAGCTGTTACAGCACTTGCCCCTCCCCTGCAGATGAGTGTTATATCAAGGGTTATATCAAAGTTTTACGAGCATAAGCACAAAGTCTCGGAGCTTATAGTTTAAGGTGGTGGTATATATTTTAAAATAATTAAGCTAGGTGGAGTTTTGGGCCCATTCACCAAATGTTTACCCTGATGTTTGGTAATGAGGTTTCAGGTTGTTTTGTCTTCCTTCAATAATTTGATTCACTTTCTGTGCAATCTCATATGGAAAACTCAGCCCAATACTTACAATAGCCTGGTATAGTGGTATGGTAAGGAAGCAGTGATGGTGAACTATTGTACAAATGGTACTGTTCAGTTTTTGCTATTCCTGATGCATCTGGATGATTTTGAATTACCAATCTTCCACACTGAAGAGCAGTTTTACTTTGATAAAGGACTGCCCTGGTGTTTTCAATATCATGCTTAGTCTCTGACTTTCTTCGCATCTTGCGATAATGAGATGTACACAAAGCACTGGTATGCTGCATTATTATAGGTTTCCTTTTTGGCTGAGCCAAACTCCTGTTAAATGTTACTGTGGAATCTTGAAAGACTAGCAAAAGGAGAATTAAAGACCCAACAACTGCACTTAGACAACCTTGATGAGGCTGGAACCAGGATCTGCTAGAATTAAAACCAGACTTCTCAAGGCAATATTTATCAAAATATCTCAGAGATGTTATGTTAAACAAACCAAAAAAAAAAATAGCCCAGAAACATCACTTTGCGTCCAAGATTTATTCTTATTGAAGGCCCTAATCCTGCTAACACTTGAACATGTGAATTAGCCCATAGAGTTCAATAGAGCCATTCTTATGAGTAAAGTTAGGCTATGTCTACACTACGCACTTTTAACGACAGAGCCACGCTGCTAGTCGTGCTGCTAAAAGACGTGCAGTGTAGGTGCTATTTGTCGGTGGAAGAGAGCTCTCCCGCCGACAAAAAACTTCCACCCTGAACGAGCGGCGGTAGCTCTCAGACAATGTACTGTTCACACTGGTGCTTTTCATCAGCAAAACTTTTGTCATTCGGGTGTGTTTTTTTCACATCCCTGAATGATAAATGTTTTGCCGACAAAAGTCCAGTGTAGATAAAGCCTTAGTCACACATAACATAATGGTTAAGCAAAAGTGGAAACCAGGGGTGGGGAAATGAATTTAAATCACAACTATTGTTATGTTGGAAGGTGTTAATGTCTTCCATCAGTCACAGACTTGGGTGAAATCAATGGGTATACTCAGCACACTTCACTCAGGCTAAATGAAGGAGCAATGTAATGCCCTTTTGCATAGTGCGAGCTGAAACAATACATGCCACTGCTCAAGACTGGTCAGCATGACCAGGCCTAAGTAAAAACTAATCCATGGGTGCTGAGGAATTTTCCTGAGGCCTAATTGCAAATGTAGAAACTGGGTCATTGATTGGTTGCATGTGTGTGTCAGATGCAGAAAGACGTGCAAGGCCAGAGAAGCAGTGGTGAGTATGAATGATCCTGAGAAGGGGCAAAGACAGAGCTCATTGGGATACAGGACTGTTTGAAACGCAGGCTTGGAAATTGTGAAGAAGGAAACTACCTCCTGCCGTTTATTCCTACAGTGTTCAGGTAAATAAACAGGATTGCATCAAATAAATACCTGACTCCTGTAATCAATTTCTCACCCTAAGAGAAACAACCTGGCAGGGCCAGGAATATTGGCTAGCCATTTGGGTCAAGAGGCAAGACTACTATAACATGAACAATACAAATATTCATAACATACTGCTATAAAAAGTATCCTTCCACCAACTGTATTTTTAGGAGATACCTTGAGCTACAAATACTATAAGTCTGTTTAAAAGAAAAGCTTCTGTTAGGCTTTGTCTATATACGAAGTTCGTGCTGGTTGAGCAGGTACAACTGTGTATGTTCTTAATTGGGTTTAAACATAAACTAATATAAAACAATTTGAATTGGAGATTATGCACTGAATTTTGAAACCAATTTAGTGAAACCAATGCAACTTCCATGTTTAGATAAACACTTAGTGACACTGATTGTGCCCAGAAAGTAACAAAATGGAAGACCACAGATTTTCCTACAGTAATGGCATGGAAAATAAGTCACTATAAAGAGAATAGCTTTAAACTGTCCACCAAAATAGGAATAAACCAGTGAGCATCTCAGCAGATTACACGGATTTGGCTGAATTGTGCCGTTACATATTTACATTTCTAGGCCTCAGGGAAAGGATAGGAGAGGTTAAGTTTGTTTGTTGTTTTTCCCTCCATTCCTTTTTTTTAAATTAGGGTCTATTGTTTCCATTATGTAATAGATCTTGAATCATTTTATCAAGCTTGAGGTATTGCATGTTTTAATTTTGGTGTTCCTTTTATCGTTTCCAATGCTTTGCTGTATATATATTCTCTTATATGAATTACTATATTGATCCTTGAAAATGTAATTTAAAGAAAAGACAGAATTTAATGATGGTCCAGATATATTTTCAGAGTCAGACATGCAGTGATAGGACCAATTATCATGTGACTAAATTTCTGGTTTTCCTGTGCAGATATTTTTCTTCTTAACTGCACCAGTTTATAGTGGGCTGTTGAAGCCTGATTAGTTAAATGTGTAAATTATGGGCAGGGGAGGGAAAGAACGGGATCTAGAAATTTGATTGCTTCCCATTGTAAACAGCACACTTAGAAACTTCACAAAAATCACATGCTACAGTTCAAAGAATAAAATTTAAGACAGTCATAAATAAAAAAAGTCACTCTAGAGACAATTCAAGAGGGATGTTGATAACTTAGAGAGGGCTCAGAGTAGAGCCTGGAGAATGACTGAAAGGATTGGAAAACATGCCTTAGAGTGAAAGACTCAAATCTGTTTATCTTAACAAAGATGAGGCTAAAGGCAGACTTGGTAAATCTAAGTAGGGAACAGAAATTTGGAGAATAGATATCTTATCATAAGGGCTCTTCAATCTAGCAAACAAAGGTATGGCAAGATCCATTGGCTAGAAATTCAATCTAGACAAATTCAGCCTAGAAATAAGGTGCAAATTTTTAACAGAGAGGATAATTAATCATTGTAGCAATTTATCAAGGGTAATAATGGATTTTTTCTCTATTCCAGCTCTTCACTGTTAGTGACCCTTTATTTGTCTGCATATCTCTGAGAGTTTTTCCCTCCGGCGCTATGCCAATATCAGAATTCTCTTTGAACATACATAATTGGGTTCTTGTGGTGTCCTCTGTGTTGGTTTTTGCCTAATGTTTCATTTTTTGGGGTGGGATGAGAGTGTTTTCAAAGTTAGGAGTAGCAGCCATGAAGGAAAACTTGTTCTTCTTCTTAGAGTGTCCTCTGCATGGTCCCACTCGCGAGATGCACCCATGGATGCGGCTCTGATGGTGATACCTCATAGCGGTGCTTGTTGAAGCATTCAGTTGCACTTCCAACACCTCATCTCTCCATTCCTGAATGTTCTGAGCGTGAAACTATAAAAGGGGCCACCTCACTTCCTTCCAACCACAGAACAGAGGGATGTGAACCTCTCCGGGTCCATCACACACGGATTCTTCTCTTTAAGAGAAAATCGTACCTTAGTGCAATATTCTTCTTAGGCCTTAGTTCTAGTGTGAAGGTTAGTGTTTCTGGTTCATCTTTATTTTTAAAAGATAATTTATTTCTTAGGTTAGATTAGTTAGTTTGGAGTTTATTTCTGATCACCGGATTCATGGCAGATCCAAAAGCTAAAAGATCTGGCTTCGAGAGCTGTATCCCTTGCCTTGCAGTCTTCACCGCATCAGATGTCCATACCAGATGCCTGTCATGCCCTGGAGAGTGTCACTCTCCTTCAAGGTGCTCAATTTGCAGCACTTTTACCCCGAGGGCTTGCAGAGAGCACCAGAATAGACTATAATCTGGGGACATGTTTTACAATTTCACAAGTTGATAGACAGAATGACAACAATGTTGAAACTTACTTTGGTCTCAACAGAAGAAACCTCCCACCCTGTTTTTGACATGGAGCTAGTAAACAGGAGCAGCAAATAGGAAGGTTTGCGATGGGTGTTTTCCTGTTTGTTAGCGTGTTGGTTGTTATATGCTTGTTTGCTTGCTGTGCCTGCTTAATTTAAGTTTAGAGTGTGGTCTGCTTGGGGGGGCTGTGTATTTGGTCTACTAGGCAAGGCTGAGAGCTTCCTAACAAGACTCTAGCCTGTCATCCTTTGATCTCTAATCCCTTTAGGATCCCTTGGGAGCAGGGCTAGCTCAGGGAGAACAGGGGTTTAAAAAGCCAGTTCATAAGTGACCAGAGGAGCTAGTGAACAGGGGCAACAAAAGGGAGTTTTGCAAGGGAGTTTAGAGAGGGAACGTAAGAGCCAGATATACCTAATAAACATTCTGTAAACTTAGGCCAATTACCACCCCACAAGAGGAAAAAAAATCCATGCACAAACAAACAAAAAAAATGATTCCAGAGTAAAAATAATGCAGGAAGAAGTGCTGGAATTTTTTAAAATCAAGATGGATATTTTTTCTAAAAGATATGCTGCTCTTAGTTCAAACGGGAAATAATTCAGGGAAGTTCTATCGCCTGGGTTATACAGTAGGTCGGATTAGATGATCACAGTGATCCCTTCTGGCCTAATCTATCAATCTTCTTTAAGGGATTTAGGAAATTTGGTGGGCTGTGCTTGGTTAATTGAGCAGCTATACAAAACAAGTTCTGTCTATAATTGTAGGTGATGGTATCATCCCAAATGTGTAAATCAGCATTTAAGAACATACGTCATACAAAATTATTTAACATCCTTTGAGGCATTCTCAGTACCTTAGCAACTGGCATAGGCAAGACAGTCAGTGGATATCATGAGGATACCACATATGGTATCAAAGGATAGAATCGGTTCAAAAATTGACCCAGGAATACAGTTGCAATACAACAGCAGTAAAGAATCAGCTACAAGTGCAGTAATGTTTTTGATATTGTATATATAAACTTTAATCTAAAGGAATCCCAAATTCTTATACAAATGATTACACAAATATTCTATAAATAACACTGCCCAATACTGAAGTGCAGTCATCTCTGGGGTGAAACACAGTAACTGTCCAACTGGTCACAGAGTAGTTAGGAGAAGAATGTAAATAATAATCAAACAAAATTACATTCTGCATACTTAAATACTCCTGTAATTATTATAATTACCCATCTTGGGACTAATACTCTTGTGAAAAGTAGTTTGGAACTTCACTGAGCACAAATTGTCTGGCCTTCTGTTGTACACCTCCTCTGAGGGATGGCATGTCACCAGTACAGTAACCATAACATCATGCTGCATTAGATCAATATTGACTCACTCAAAGGTAGCAGTGCCAGCTTCTGAATCACCAACATGATGCATAGTAAAAGCTAGGGTTTTCCCAGTGGTCTCCTTCCATTCAAATACTGACATGGTCTGACCCTGCATGACATATGAAGTGGGTGCAGTTCCCCTCATCTTGATCTAGACCTAGCTATTTTTACTAGTATTGAGTAGTATGTTATTCTGCTAGTAGTCCCGCTGGGCATGTCTACACTGTGATAAAAACACCACTGGCACCAAGTCTCAGAGTCTGGTCATCAGACTTGGGTTTGCAGGGCTCAGGCTGTGGGGCTAAAAATAACAGTGTAGATATTGGAGCTTGGGCTGGAGCCTGGGCTCTGAGACCCTCTCCTCTCATGAGATCTCAGAGGACTGGGCTCCAGTGTAAGCCTGAACACCTACACTGCCATTTTATAGCCCTGAAGCCTGAATCAGCTGACCTGGGCCAGCTGCAGCCATGCCTGTCTTTTATTGCAGTGCAGACATACATACCTTCTGAAATTAGTTTATTCGGTTCAACCAGCCTATTTACAGAGCACTACTCAGTGTGAGTAAGAATAAGCGGTCATAGACCTTTATTAGTTCGTTTGAGCTGTTTGGAAAATGGAATTTTTATCCTGCAGAAAATGTTGATATTTCAAAACTAGTTTCTGTTCCAAATCAGCAAAAAGAGCCATAATATTGAAAAATATCCATTTCTAAATGTCAAAATGAAAAATGCTGTTATGTTGACTGAAATTAAAAGTGTAATTTCAAATTGACATTTTGATATAACTTGTTGTTTCATTTTGAAACAAAAAATGACACTGAATGTCAGAATGAAAACTCTGGTTTTGAAATGTCAATCTGAAATAAAAATTTTCTTGCCAGAAAACCCAGATTTTTCATTCGAACTCAGATTTTTCCCATTAAAAATTTTGGTTTAGATTAAACTGTTTTTCAGTGGGAACACTTTCCACACACAAAGTTTCAACCAGCTCTAGCCCCAATGCATTGCTATGTTTGCTTAGTTTTATGCTGTACTTCTTTTGCTGTAGTAGTTTTAAAAAAATTGAGCTGCATTTCTAGCATGGGATTGAGATATTTCAGTTCACCTTATTTTCAAATCAGAGCATGCATTCTCGTAGTGTCATATGGGGTACCAGAGCTGAAGGAAATTTGCAGTTTGTTTAGAGTGCTTCAGCCAATAATACTGTAATATTGCATTATAATTTTTGAAACCTTTATTTTATTTTAGCGATAGTGACTACAGCAGTTCATTGTTCTTTTTGATAAGATTGTGATCCAATGGGACTCTTTTCATTGATTTCAGTGGTTTTGGATCAGGCCCTACAACTGGCAACCCTCTGCATTTGTGTATAGTTCATATTCCAGGACTAATACTTAGAAAGAAAGCTCATATTTCACAGTTAACACTAACCTATTAAAAACATCTTATATGTCTGTGATGCACCTGGAAGGATGATTTATGGGTAGCTGGTACAAAAACATACTTTATAATCACAGTAAGAAATAGTGCAGGCAACATTGTATCAACATTGTTGATTTCAGTAGAATCTCAGAGTTACGAACACCAGAGTTATGAACTGACCAGTCAATCACACACCTTATTTGGAACCAGAAGTATGCAATCAGGCAGCAGCAGAGACAAACAAATAAACAAGCAAATATAGTACAGTACTGTGTTAAACATAAACTACTAAAATATAAAGGGAAAAAAGCAATTTTCTTCTGCACAGTAAAGTTTCAAAGCTGTATTAAGTCATTGTTCAGTTGTAAACTTTTGAAAAAACAACCATAACGTTTTGTTCCGCATTTCGAACATTTCAGAGTTATGAACAACCTCTATTCCCGAGATGCCTGTAACTCCAATATTCTACTGTAAATTATTTGCACATCTTTTTAGGGCCCAAACATGACATCTTTTTATAGGCAAAACTCCTATGTGACTAGATTCTGATTGGTTACACTGGTATATCCAAAGTTAGTGGATGGTTTCAGAGTAGCAGCCGTGTTAGTCTGTATTCACAAAAAGAAAAGGAGTACCTGTGGCACCTTAGAGACTAACAAATTTATTTGAGCATAAGCTTTTGTGAGCTACAGCTCACTTCATCGGATGCATTTGGTGGAAAATACAGTGGGGAGATTTATATACACACACAGAAAACATGAAACAATGGGTTTTATCATACACACTGTAAGTAAAACTATTTCCCCATGTTATTTCTCCCCCCACCCTCCCAGTTCCTCAGACATTCTTGTTAACTGCTGGGAATGGTCCACCTTGCTTGTCACCATGAAAGGTTTTCCTCCCCCCCCCGCCCCCTTGCTGGTGATGGCTCATCTTAAATGATCACTCTCCTTACAGTGTGTATGATATAACCCATTGTTTCATGTTCTCTGTGTGTGTATATAAATCTCCCCACTGTATTTTCCACCAGATGCATACGATGAAGTGAGCAGTAGCTCACAAAAGCTTATGCTCAAATAAATTTTAGTCTCTAAGGTGCCACAAGTACTCCTTTTCTTTTTACGAATACAGACTAACACGGCTGCTACTCTGAAAACTGTAAGGAGAGTGATCACTTAAGATGAGCCATCAACAACTGGGGGGGGGGGGAGGACGAAAACTTTTCATGGTGACAAGCAAGGTGGGCCATTTCCAGCAGTTAACAAGAACGTCTGAGGAACAGTGGGGGGTGGTGGGGTGGGGTGGGGTGGGGAGAAATAACATGGGGAAATAGTTTTACTTTGTGTAATGACTCATCCACTCCCAGTCTCTATTCAAGCCTAAGTTAATTGTATCCAGTTTGCAAATTAATTCCAATTCAGCAGTCTCTCGCTGGAGTCTGTTTTTGAAGTTTTTTTGTTGAAGGATAGCCACCCTCAGGTCTGTAATCCAGTGACCGGAGAGATTGAAGTGTTCTCCGGCTGGTTTTTGAATGTTGTAATTCTTGATGTCTGATTTGTGTCCATTTATTCTTTTACGTAGAGACTGTCCAGTTTGACCAATGTACATGGCAGAGGGGCATTGCTGGCACATGATGGCATATATCACATTGGTAGATGCGCAGGTGAACGAGCCTCTGATAGTGTGGCTGATGTGATTAGGCCCTATGATTGTGTCCCCTGAATAAATATGTGGACAGAGTTGGCGAGTGGTTCTGTTGTGTAGTGTGTGGTTGCTGGTGAGTATTTGCTTCAGGTTGGGGGGTTGTATGTAAGCAAGGACTGGCCTGTCTCCCAAGATCTGTGAGAGTGATGGGTCGTCCTTCAAGATAGGTTGTAGATCCTTGATGATGCGTTGGAGAGGTTTTAGTTGGGGGCTGAAGGTGATGGCTAGTGACGTTCTGTTATTTTCTTTGTTGGTCCTGTCCTGTAGTAGGTGACTTCTGGGTACTCTTTTGACTCTGTCAATGTGTTTCTTCACTTCAGCAGGTGGGTATTGTAGTTGTAAGAATGCATGATAGAGATCTTGTAGGTGTTTGTCTCTGTCTGAGGGGTTGGAGCAAATGCGGTTATATCATAGAGCTTGGCTGTAGACAATGGCTTGTGTGGTGTGATCTGGATGAAAGCTAGAGGCATGTAGGTAGGAATAGCGGTCAGTAGGTTTCCGATATAGGGTGGTGTTTATCTGATCATTGCTTATTAGCACCGTAGTGTCCAGGAAGTGGATCTCTTGTGTGGACTGGTCCAGGCTGAGGTTGATGGTGGGATGGAAATTGTTGAAATCATGGTGGAATTTCTCAAGGGCTTCTTTTCCATGGGTCCAGATGATGAAGATGTCGTCAATGTAGCGCAAGTAGAGTAGGGGCATTGGGGACCAGAGCTGAGGAAGCGTTGTTCTAAGTCAGCTATAAAAATGTTGGCATACTGTGGGGCCATGAGGGTACCCATCGCAGTTAGTGGAGTGACCACAGATTTGTATTGTAATCTTGGGGCTTGATTGGCACCTGCTGCAGGAGGAGCAAAAGGGGAGGAACCCCCTGTGAGATTTTCCTCACAGAGACTTCTCCCTGACCATTTCCTCTTTGCTCTGCTGAGAGCTGGCTAGAGGGCAGTTCCGCAAACTGATGGATCTTGGGGGCTCAGCAGGAGTCAAGGGGCATCACAAAGAGGTGGTCTTCAGTGATAAGTTTATATTTATTAATATTAAAAGGCCTAATCCAAAACTCACAGCAGCAAATTGAAGATTTCAATAGGTTTTGGATCAGACCCTAAATCAGTAAGCATTGGGGAACAGGTAAATAAAATCACACAGAGAAATGTACAGACATCTTGATCACAGCTGCTATAAAAGTTATTCTACAGCATTAGAAGAATTCCTCACAACTACATATCACTGACTACATTCCATACTTATGACATTCCATTATGAAAGTCTCCATGCTTCACAAACATAAAACAAGATTAGAAACATTCATGAATAGATGGAATCCTGTTAATGACTTTTGGAACTAAAATGAAGAATAAAAATATGTATTTCATAACAAGTATGTTTTGTAATATGTAATTCTCTTACTTAAGTATGTGTGGATATACAGTTGTGATTTCTATTACTCTTTTCATTTTATGTAAATAATAATAAACAAAAAAACCTAAAATCTTACCCATTGTTAATGTGGGACATAAAGTATATTTGCAACTTGCATCAGTCATATTCAGTAAAGTCATTTATAACTGTAAAGCTGTATTGGTCTGTTTTCTATTACATCCCCCCCAAAAGCCTATGTTAAAGGAATATTAAGGTTACAAAGTCAAATATTCAAAAGTTGGAAATGCCAGAATTCAGGTTGCTTGTACAATTTTAATTTGTCCCTTTTGTGTGTGAGCATTACAATGAAGTCTTAATTACTTTATCACATGGATTTTCTTAAGACCCCTGGCCAGACGTCTGTATTACATTCTGTTGTTCCATTTCATGCCTGTATTTATTTGGGTTTCTTTGTAATCAGTTCATAATAGTTTTAAAATGATTTTATGTTTGGTAAAACCATATTATGTTTTTTGTCTAAACATCAGACTTTGGTGAGGGACTTTGTCAAAGGCTTTCTGAAAGTCCACATACAGTATATCCACTGGATCATGCTTGTCCGCGTGTTTGTTGACACCCTCAAAGAATTCTGATACATTGGTTAGGCATGATTTCCCTTTACAAAAGCTGTATTGACCCTCCCCCAACAAACCATTTTCATCTATGTGTCTAATAATTCTGTTCTTTACTTAGTTTCAACCAATTTGCCTGGTACAGAAATAAGGCTTACTGCCCTGTATTTGCCATGATCACCTCTGGAGCTTTTTTAAAAATTTGGAGTCGTATTAACTATCCTCCAGTCATCTAGTACAGAAGCTGATTTAAGTGATTTACATACCACACTCAGTAATCTGCAATTTCATATCTGAGGTTTTTTCAAAACTTTTGGGTGAATACCATCTGGTCTTCATGACTTACTACTGTTTAATTCAATTTGTTCCAAAAGCAACTCTACTGACACCTCAGTCTGGGACAGTTCCTCAGATTTATCACCTAGAACTGATCAGGTGTGGGAATCTCCCTTACATCCTCTGAAGTGAAGCTGGATGCAGATAATTCATTTAGTTTCTCTGCAATGGCCTTCATTGAGTGCTCCTTTAAGACCATGATCATCCAGTCGCCCCACTGATAGTTTTGCAGGCTTTCTGTTCTGATGTACTTAAAAAAAATTGCTGTTAGTTTTTGAGTCTTTTGCTAGTTGCTCTTCACATTCTTCTTTGGCCTGCCTAATTGTACTTTTACAAAAAGAAAAGGAGTACTTGTGGCACCTTAGAGACTAACAAATTTATTTGAGCATAAGCTTTCGTGAGCTACAGCTCACTTCATCGGATGCATTCAGTGGAAAATACAGTGGGGAGATTTATATATACACACACACACACACACACAGAGAACATGAAACAGTGAGTGTTACCATACACACTGTAAGGAGAGTGATCACTTAAGATGAGCTATTACCAGCAGGAGAGCGGGGCGGAAGAAAACCTTTTGTAGTGATAATCAAGGTGGGCCATTTCCAGCAGTGGACAAGAACGTCTGAGGAACAGGGGGGTGTAGGGCTGGGTAAATAAACATGGGGAAATAGTTTTACTTTATGTAATGATCCATCCACTCCCAGTCTCTATTCAAGCCTAAGTTAATTGTATCCAGTTTGCAAATTAATTCCAATTCAGCAGTCTCTCGTTGGAGTCTGTTTTTGAAGTTTTTTTGTTGAAGAATAGCCACTCTTAGGTCTGTAATCGAGTGACCAGAGAGACTGAAGTATTCTCCGACTGGTTTTTGAATGTTGTAATTCTTGATGTCTGATTTATTTCCATTTATTCTTTTACGTAGAGACTGTCCAGTTTGACCAATGTACATGGCAGAGGGGCATTGCTGGCACATGATGGCATACATCACATTGGTAGATGCGCAGGTGAACGAGCCTCTGATAGTGTGGCTGATGTGATTAGGCCCTATGATGGTGTCCCCTGAATAGATATGTGGACAGAGTTGGCAACGGGCTTTGTTGCAAGGATAGGTTCCTGGGTTAGTGGTTCTGTTGTGTGATGTGTGGTTGCTGGTGAGTATTTGCTTCAGGTTGGGGGGCTGTCTCCCAAGATCTGTGAGAGTGATGGGTCGTCCTTCAGTCAACTGCTGGAAATGGCCCACCTTAATTATCACTACAAAAGGTTTTCTTTCCCCCTTCCCCCTCCACTCTCCTGCTGGTAATAGCTCATCTTAAGTGATCACTCACCTTACAGTGTGTATGGTAACACCGATTGTTTCATATTCTCTGTGTATCTGTGTATATAAATCTTGTAACTGTTCCTTTTGTTTTGCGTTTAACTAGGTTCCTCATTTTTGTGTAGTTCCCTTTTCTGTATTTTCCACTGAATGCATCCGATGAAGTGTAGCTCACGAAAGCTTATGCTCAAATAAATTTGTTAGTCTCTAAGGTGTCACAAGTACTCCCTTTCTTCTTGCGAATACAGACTAACACGGCTGCTACTCTGAAACCTGTACTTTTACACTTGACTTGCCAGAGTTTGTTTCTTTCTATTTTCCTCAGTAGGATTTGACTTCCAATTTTTAAAGGATGCCTTTTTGCCTCTACCTTTTCTTTTATGCTCTTGTTTTGCCATGGTGGCATTTTCTGGTCCTCTTACTATTCGTTTTTATTTGGGGTATATGTTTAATTTGAGCCTCTATTATGGTCTTTTTAAAAAGTTTCCATGAAACTTGCAGACATTTCATTCTTGTAACTGTTCCTTTTGTTTTGCGTTTAACTAGGTTCCTCATTTTTCTGTAGTTCCCTTTTCTGATTTTAACTGCTACTGTGGTTGGCTTCTTTGCTATTCTCCCTCCCCCTCACAAAGATGTTAAATTTAATTATGCTACAGTCGCTATTACCGAGCAGTTCAGTTATATTCACCTCTTGGACCAGATCCTGTGGTCTACTTAAGACTATATCAAGAATTGCCTTTCCTCTTATGGGTTCCAGACTATTTGCTCCAAAAAGCAGTCATTAAACTAAAGGAGTCTAGAAACTTTATTTCTGCATCCCATCCTAAGGTGATGTACCCAGTCAATATGGGGATAGATCCCCCATTATTAGTGAGTTTTGTATTTTTATAGACTCTTTAATCTCCTGGAGCAGTTCACAGTCACCACCACCATCCTGGTCAGGTGGTTGGTAGTATATTCCTAGTGACATTCTTTTATTATTCAAGCATGGAATTTCTATCCATAGAGATTCTATGGTACAGTTTGATTTATTTAAGATTTTTACTATATTTGACTCTATACTTTCTTCCACATACAGTGCCACTCCCACACCAACATGATCTATTCTTTCATTTCTATATATCGTGTGCCCTGATATTACAGTGTCCCATTGATTGTCATCATTCCACCAAGTTTCTGAGGAGCCTATTATATCAATAGCCTCATTTAATACCAGGCACTCAAGTTCACACATCTTAGTATTCAGACTTGTAGCATTTGTATACAATCACTTATAAAATTTGCCAATATTTAGTTGTCTGACTCCATGTGATGTAATTGAGTGGGACTCTTTTTAATTTGACTGTTTCTCTTCAGTTCCTACCTATACTTTATCAACTTCTATCCTCTCCTTTTTACTAGGTTATAGAGAATCCCCATTAATAGATCCTCCCTTATGGGATGTCTCTGTCTGAACAGTGTGCTCCTTCACACCTGTCATCTTTCCCCAGCTTTAGTTTAAAAACTCCTCTACTACCTTTTTAATTTTACATGCCAGAAATCTGGTTCTGTTCTGTTCTGGTTTGGGTGGAGTCCATCCTTCCTCCTAATAAAACCTAAAACTGAATGCACTGTGTGTCCCTAGTCCTCTGACTGCTCAGTGCTGGGACTGGACAACAGGGGATGGATCACTTGATGATCACCCTGTTCGTTCCGTTCATTCCCTTTGAATCATCTGGCATTGGCCATTGTTGGAAGACAGGACACTGGGCTAGAAGGACCATTGGTCTGACCCAGTATGGCCATTCTTACATTCAAAGGAGGAAAAGACCAAGAGGGTATCTAAACCATCCCCCTAACTTTCCAGGATTGTTCTTTACAGTAAATTTTCAAGTGCCTTGTTCTGTCTAGTTTTAAAAACACCCCAATTCAGTAGTCCATCCGTATTCAGCAAACTGCATAAGATTGTACGTGTAGTTAAGTATGTCTTTAAATATTTTGTTAGTCTATCTGAATACAGAATTCCACATATGAGTACTATAACCATGTGGATACCAAATTGTGAAACATATTGTTTTGGTTATAACAACATAAACTGTCATAATCATCAGTTAATTAGTTGTGTCCATCTACTCTAACTATTTCATAATGTAAATTACTTTGATGTGCCAGATAGCTTCCTTTTTCTTGAAGAATGTGCTAGCATGTGCTCACAAAAATACAGTTAGAGAATACAACACTTCTAATCTTGGCATTCCTAGTAAATTAAATTAAAGAAAAGCCTTTAGAAACTCAAATCCAGGAAATCATGTGGCCCAGACAACACATCAGATGAGATGCTGGAACACAGCACCTAGCATCTAAAGTATCTTCTTCTAAAACTCTTTAATAGAACTGGATGAAAAATGAAATTTCCCTCTTATGAAAAAAATTGAATTTTTGAAAAAAAAAATTATTCTGAATCAGGACAAAAAGTCAAATATTCAAATCTTTTTGTGGAGAAAAATTCTGAAAAAAGTCCATTTTGGGAGCACCAAAACTGAATTTTTCAGGCTGTCTGGTGGACTGACAGCAAACCACTGTTATGTTAAATTGAATGGAATAATAAATGAGCCCAGAAAATCAAAAGGTATTAATGTGACCCTATCACTGTACAACACAAAACAGTTAAACATGGTTTGGTGTTTCAAGTACAGCCTCCTTAGTCCAATGGCAAAAGCCACCACTGAAAAACTTATAAATCTTTTATTAAAGATACAAAAAAGAAAAGAAAAACAGTTAAAACATTTGAAATGTAAAATATTAAGTAAGCCTTTCATTTTAACCATATCATTTATTCCCTTTCCCTTTAGCAGAAAGTTGTTATGGGGGAAAAATCCCTGTCTGCCAGTCTCTTAGATGCTATTAAAGATGGTATTAACTGTGCTTTTTGGGAGAAAGAGAAGAAGTTAATTGAGATGGGTAGCAGCTGCTGTTGCTAAAGTCTGATCCTACTTTCTTGAAGATAACCAAGACAAACACACAAAAGGGCAGGGAAAGAAGAGCAAAGACAGAAAATGGAACTTCTGTCTCTGATGCCTACTTGCAACCTCACTGCTGGAGACACATAGGCACAGTACATGGCCTTATCAACCACTCTGAGACCTGACAAACTTGCAGCAATGTTAGGTTGTCTAAGACATTGCTTTTAGCTGCCTTTCTGGCAACAAGCTCACAATAATTGTATTGCAATAGATGCAGTCTTGGCCGAAGAAGTCAGAGTCATATTAAACAAAAGACAAAATCAGAGAGATAGTAAAGAGAATAAATAAGGTGATGGAAAGAAAAGGACACATGAAGGAGGAGATAATAGCACAAACCCAAGTCTTATATCCCATGTGTTGTTCAGGATTTAGCCAGAGCTGGTGGAAGTGGCAATGTGTCATGGTGGACTCCAGAGTCCTGGAGAGGGTGGGAGTAGTAGCCATGATTTTGAAAGCTCACTCCTTTCAATCTACCCATCTTCCCATCACCACCATTTTGATCCTACTCCCAACTCTCCTTTTTAAGGACTTCCAAAAGTGGGTGAGGGATGGAAGAGCCCATCTCTTCATTATTTTTTCCACCAGTTAGGCCTAATTTCCGACACACCAATTTTGGTCTATTAATATCCAGTTCCTTTCTCTTCTTGTTTACTAGTCATAATCTTACCACACTCATTGGGTGGATTCAATAGATCTTTTTGTTTGGACTAATTCAGTCTTCCCATCTTTAACCACTGGCTGTCATTTCTAAGCAATTTTATGAACCAGGCCAAGCTGGACTTTTGTTACCTTGGACAATTTAGAGTACAGGCCTCTGCACTAAACCAGCCAGACTTGTATTAAAAGTTTCTATGGCATTGACACAGTCCTATGAAACTATCTGGTTCTGTAGAATCATCATTTTCTGACAGAAGCCTAATTCTGTTTAAAAAAAAAATTCAACCAACTCTGTGTTTAACCCAACTTCTCAGTCTGGATACTTCCCTGAGATCAGATAGACTATCCCAATATAAAAAACTGGAGATGTTCTCAACTAAAACTACTACAGAGTTATCTGTTTTAACAGCAACATCAACAAACCTCTGCAGCAGCATCAACAAAAGACTAACACAGTATCTCACCAACCACAATATAATACATGAAAGCCAAATTCGTTTCCACCTGGAGAAATGAACCACAAATCACAGATGCTCATTAACAAAAATGTCAGAAGTAAAAAAAGGGAAAATATTTACCTGCTTCATGGATTTTAAAAAAGCTTTTGACTTAATCTTAGTCTAAACCCAGAAAGGAGAGACTGCCCAGCCATCAAAATAGAGGAGAAACTGAGATAGACACTTTCTACACCAAGGTCCCAAATAAAAGAAGCATGAGAGAGATTTCCTCAAAGAATTAAATTTTTTAAAATATGTAATCAAAGATCAATGAGGAAAAACTGTGTCTGACCCTCAGAGAAAGGAAAGAAATGGTAGACATAGCATCACACTACGTAGCAACTTGCCACTGGATCAGGAATGGACAGTAATGATAAATGGACACAGTGAAGAAAACCCCAAATATAGTGTGTAACTTTATTCTGGATAGGTCATACCAAATCCTGGCAGACACCTGAGTGGTCCTATCTTTTTTTTAAAACACTTTAGCTACACTTGTATAACTTACCATGCCAATAATGTCTCATTGAATTGATAGCCTATGAAAAGTCATACCTGAACATCATTCTACGGTAACAGTCACAGGCAGAACAAAGAGATGGAACTAGACCTTGGATTAGCAATAACTTTGATGCATTATTGGCCACTTGGCTCAAAGATGACTGATGAATATCAAGCATATTCCCAGTCTCCAGGTGCCAGTGCTGTAATAATAATAATAATCATAGTAAAACAAGTGCTGTCCAAAATGGAGCTTTTCATTGGCAAAGGGAGATTCTAAATTACTTTGCAATACCTGGCCAATAATAAATGTCATGCTATATAACACTTTAAAACTATATATTGAATAGTTGGAATAAAAATGTATAAGAAGTCTTTCCCCTCCACTATTCATCATTCACTGATTTAAAGTTTGTTTCCATATTCAAGAATAGCATTAAATAATTAAAGCAAACTAGTCTCAGCTCAGGACTGGATAGAATTCAGTCTAAGGCAGACTGTAGTGTCCAACCCACTTTCCACCTGTCTGAATTCCTTTTAAGAGTTTACTATTTAGTGCTGGTACAGTACTGTGAAGAGACCCAATCAGGAAGTGTCTGGGCCTGCTCTGTTCCTAGAGTGGGTGGAACATAGTTCTTCAGAGAAAAGAAAAATATGATCTGTCTACAAAAAGAAAAGCAGTACTTGTGGCACCTTAGAGACTAACAAATTTATTAGAGCATAAGCTTTCGTGAGCTACAGCTCACTTCATCGGATGCATTTGGTGGAAAAAACAGAGGAGAGATTTATATACACACACAGAGTACATGAAACAATGGGTTTATCATACACACTGTAAGGAGAGTGATCACTTAAGATAAGCCATCACCAGCAGCAGGGGAGGGAAAGGAGGAAAACCTTTCATGGTGACAAGCAAGGTAGGCTAATTCCAGCAGTTAACAAGAATATCAGAAAGAAAAGGAGTACTTGTGGCACCTTAGAGACTAACAAATTTATTAGAGCATAAGCTTTCGTGAGCTACAGCTCACTTCATCGGATGCATCCGATGAAGTGAGCTGTAGCTCACGAAAGCTTATGCTCTAATAAATTTGTTAGTCTCTAAGGTGCCACAAGTACTCCTTTTCTTTTTGAGAATACAGACTAACACGGCTGCTACTCTGAAACCTAAGAATATCAGAGGAACAGTGGGGGGTGGGGTGGGGTGTGGGGGGAGAAATACCATGGGGAAATAGTTTTACTTTGTGTAATGACTCATCCATTCCCAGTCTCTATTCAAGCCTAAGTTAATTGTATCCAGTTTGCAAATTAATTCCAATTCAGCAGTCTCTCGTTGGAGTCTGTTTTTGAAGCTTTTTTGTTGAAGGATAGCCACTCTTAGGTCTGTAATCGAGTGACCAGAGAGATTGAAGTGTTCTCCGACTGGTTTTTGAATGTTATAATTCTTGACGTCTGATTTGTGTCCATTCATTCTTTTACGTAGAGACTGTCCAGTTTGGCCAATGTACATGGCAGAGGGGCATTGCTGGCACATGATGCCATATATCACATTGGTAGATGCGCAGGTGAACGAGCCTCTGATAGTGTGGCTGATGTGATTAGGCCCTATGATCTGTCTACAGATAATCTTGGGCCAGTTCCCTAATCTCCTCTAAGTAGACCAAAAGCTTTAGTTACCTTGTTTCCTGGAATGATCTATTAGTCAACAATAGAATTCCAGTCTTTAGACACAAAATACTTCTATGTTTTTGATTGCAATATAAGGATAGAAAACATCTAGTTTCCTATTTTAGTTTTTTGTAGAGCCACTGTTTGCGGTGAGCTTTACTAGTCATTGTTTGGGAGGAGAGTTAGGCCCTCTTCTATAGCAATATTATTGGATTTTTTTCCCCCACTCCTCTCTTTTACAAGTAAATCAGCTTGCTCCAAGGTTTCGAATCTTAAGCAGTGAGCATTCAGCTACATTCACAGCCTGAACAGTAGTGAGCTCTGGTCAACCTACTGTGGTTGACACAGTGTTAGTGTAGACACTGTATAACTTATGTTGACCTTAACAGTCCTCCAGCAGCTGTCCCAGAATGCCTGACATGGACTGCTCTGGTCATAATTGTGAACTCTGCTGCCCAGGAGTCACGGAGACCAGAAGCCACACAGCCCTTTAAAAACCCTGCATATTTTTAAATGCCTTTTTCTAATTGCCCACTTGGTGAACATCTATCAGCTGTCTCTTGTTGTGCGCAACTGCCCAACAGCATGGACGGCCAGTGACCCGGCTGTTGGGGGAAGCTAGCCCTCGGCCCCTCTCCTTGGGCTCAGAGCCCTCTCCTTCTCCCCCACTCCCCCGCAGGAGCCCAGAGCACCCCCACCACAGCTCCCGGCACCAGCACCCCAGTCCTGGTGCTCCCAGTGGGGCAGCCAGGCCCAGAGCTCCAGGCAGCGTGGCTGCACCTCCACCAGCCTCAGAGAGCCCTAAATCCCTACAGGAGGCAGGGCAGTGAGCCCCAGCCAGCCTGGGCCAGCCAGGTCAGAGTGCTGTGAACCACAGGAGGGGGCCTGGCCTGCGGGTGGAGCATGGGAGGAGCCACATTAGGCTGTTTGGGGAGGCACTGCCTCCCCATGCCTATGATACCCGCCGCCCATGCCCAACCGACAATGCCACTACACACTCCAGACACATTCCTGCCTGGAGTAGACAGGAAGTATTGGATCTCCTGAGCCTCTGGGTACAAGAGGCTGTGCAGACCTCGCAGTCATAAAAACATGGATATCTACCAGCAGATTGCAAGGGGGATGCAGGTGAAGGGATATGACAGGGATCGCAGCAGTGCTGCGTGAAAGTGAAGGAAATGTGACAGGCAAATCAGAATGCCAAGGTAACAAATAGTTGATTTGTTGCTGAGTCAGAGACCTGCCACTTTTGCTATGAGATACAGGCCATACTTGGTAGAGACCACACCAACAACCTGCAGTTCGCTCTGAGAAGCCCAAGGACTCTGCTGTGAAGAGTGAAGAGGAGGATGGGGACATACAATTTGGGGTTCCAGGTGTTCTGCAAGCCAGGATCTGTTCGAGATTCCATCCCAGTCCAGTCAGCCCTGATAGCTGAGCTCGGGTAAGCCCAATGCAGGGGAAGGAGCCTTGGGTAAGTGTGTGAATGCATTTCCCACTACTCTGTTTAAATGTTCAGATGGTGCCCGACCCCAGCAGGACAACAGGACACAGGTATCAACTTTTCATTAAGCTACTCATTCTAGAAGAGGTATCTGTACAACAAAGAGGTAGAGCTGTTATTGTTCCTCTCTAGAGTTAGGCAGGGGAGTGGGTGTGGAGCAGTTTATTTATGTACACAGGGATGTCCCTTGAATCCTCCTGAGAGATCTCAATGAAACTTTCCTGGAAGCATTGTGCTGTCCTCTCCCAAAGGTTTCTAGGGATGGCAGATTTATTCCTTCCTGTATGGAAGGATACTTTCCCAGGCCGTCCACGATGACCCTGGCAGGCACCACTACAGTAAATGGGCTAAAGGTAAATGGGCCCAGGGTGGATTTGGAATGTCAGCAGCAGCTGTGCTCTCTGTGCCTTTATTCTAGCCCATACCTGGTTTTACTACTTCCTGATATTTTCCTGATTTAATTAATTCCTTTCTAAATGACAACATAATGGCTAGCCCTTGTAATCCTCCTTAGTGACTGACATGTCTTGCCTGAGTGTCATCAAGTGGGGCTGTGATAAACCTTCCCCACACTTCAAAAGCAAAAATGAAACATCAAAAAGTGAGCGTGTGCCTGGTGAATACAGCCAAGCTCAGAAACAGAAAATCAAAATATGTCTAGAGATTAGAGCGAGTAAAAAAATGACATTTTTTCTTAAAAATTATTAATCAACATTTTCTGATTTTCCCAGTATGTTGTTCACTCTCTAAGAAGACCAACCCCTTGCAAAATAGTGCGGTTTCTCTCTTTAGAAGTAGCTGAGAGCTCAAACACGTAGACCTGGGGGAACTGGACCTGTACTGTCAGTGACTTTTGGAGAAGCGAATGGGCCCGGGGGGCCGAATGGGCCCAGCTGATGTCTGATATCCAGAAGAAGGGAAGTGGTTTAGTGTAGCCGGAGCTATGAAATGCGCCCCAAACTTGCAACAACAGGAAAAGCAAGAGCTGAACCCTAATGAGTCACTGAGCAATTACAGGCTGGCCATTCAAAAGGGCTAAAATAAACAAGAAATCCAACCGGAAGGAGAAATCGAGAAACGAACCGTTGCCTTGTCTCTTCTTTTTTATATCCGAGGCCTGGGGGAGCGTGTCCAGCGTGTCCCCAGGGCAGGCCGCCGGTACCGGCCGGGTGTGCTGGCCTGGAGGGGAGGCATGAGGGAACGGCGGGCTCGGGCTCGGGCTCGGGCTCAAGCTCAAGCGGCGGGGGAAGGGAGCGGGCTGCGATATTCACTTGCTCAGCGGCTTGGCTTCCGCCTCTTCCCCGCGGACGGACTTTCGCCCCGGGATTCTCTCCCCTCCCTATCGGCAGGGAGGCAGCCGGAGCCATGGACGGCCCCGCAGCTCCGCAGGGAGGCCTCTCGGGGTCCCAGCAAGTCCGCATGATGCTCTATGCCCTGCAGCCCCATGAGAGCTCCTTCCCCAGCCTCGAGGAGGTGCCCGATTATGTGAATAAGGTGAGAGCATGGCGGGGAGCTGGGCTAGGGACAGGAGATTTCTCTCTGCCTGTCGTCTCCCTGCCCGCCCCTCTGTGCCCCTTGCATCGCCCTGCCTGCCTGCCCGCCCGCCCCTCTCTCTGCGCCCCGTGCCTGGCCTCGCCTTCCTCCTCTCTGCCCCTTGCAACTCCCTGCCTACCCCTGTGCCCCTTGCCTTGCCTCACCTGCCCCCTCTCTGTGCCCCTTGCCTCGCCTTACTTTCCCCTCTCTGCCCATTGCACCCCCACCCTGCCTGCCCCGGGCTCTGTGCCCCCTGCCTGGCCTTACCTGACCCCTCTCTGCCCCTTGCACCCCCACCCTGCCTGCCCCAGGCTCTGTGCCCCCTGCCTGGCCTTACCTGACCCCTCTCTGCCCCTTGCACCCCCACCCTGCCTGCCCCTGGCTCTGTGCCCCTTGCACCCTGCTGGCTCTGTGCCCCCTGCCTGGCCTTACCTGACCCCTCTCTGCCCCTTGCACCCCCACCCTGCCTGCCCCGGGCTCTGTGCCCCCTGCCTGGCCTTACCTGACCCCTCTCTGCCCCTTGCACCCCCACCCTGCCTACCCCTGGCTCTGTGCCCCTTGCACCCTGCTGGCTCTGTGCCCCCTGCCTGGCCTTACCTGACCCCTCTCTGCCCCTTGCACCCCCACCCTGCCTGCCCCGGGCTCTGTGCCCCCTGCCTGGCCTTACCTGATCCCTCTCTGCCCCTGGCACCCCCACCCTGCCTGCCCCTGGCTCTGTGCCCCTTGCACCCTGCTGGCTCTGTGCCCCCTGCCTGGCCTTACCTGACCCCTCTCTGCCCCTTGCACCCCCACCCTGCCTGCCCCTGGCTCTGTGCCCCTTGCACCCTGCTGGCTCTGTGCCCCCTGCCTGGCCTTACCTGACCCCTCTCTGCCCCTTGCACCCCCACCCTGCCTACCCCTGGCTCTGTGCCCCTTGCACCCTGCTGGCTCTGTGCCCCCTGCCTGGCCTTTCCTGACCCCTCTCTGCCCCTTGCACCCCCCTGCCTGCCCTGGGCTCTGTGCCCCCTACCTGGCCTTACCTCCTCCATCTCTGTGTCCTTTGCACCCCCCTGCCTGCCACATTTCTGTGCCCCGGCCTCTCCTTCCCTGTCCCTCTCTCTATGTTCCTTTCCCTCTGTCCGCCTCTCACACACCAGCTGCCCTTTACAGCCCTTCGCTCTTTTCTCTGCTTGTCCCTCTCTGCTTGGATTTCACCTGCACGTCAGTATTACCAACCCCAGGCTGTCCAAAATTCGTCTGCCTCCCTTCCCCTAATGAGTTTGCCATAAAAATAATGAGATTTTAAAATGCTGCCTTTTTATTTGCCTTCTAGTTTCTGAGCCTTTAGGGTGCACTAGCTTCCTGTTTTCAAGCTTTCTGCAACCTTGGGGGCTAGGAACTTTTATTGTAAATGAAAGCTGAGATTTCCATGCTATCTCTTGGTACTAGCAACTGAGGTTTTAAGAGAAACCTCAAATATTGTGAGACTGGTGATAACACTGGAAGGTTTGACAATATGTGGATATAATGGGTGAAGAATTAAAATGGATAGCTTTAATATAAGGGGAACAGATATTATTTTCTCATAAGGAGTTTGAGATAGTACTGTACCCTGCTTCCCAGAATATGCAGATAGATTCTCTGCCCTGAAGAGCTTGCCACCTGGCTGGGACAAAGAAGAAAGGAAGTGACTGTTTCCATTTAAAATAATGAAGATAGTTAAAATGAAGGAGAAAAAGAAGTTTTGGGAAAGTCAGCTCAGACTTGTTTGTGCCATGCACACCCCAGCTTTAGTTAACTTTCAGATGATTTGTTTCACTCTTAGAACCAGTCAAAGCCTTGCTGTACCAGATTCTAGGGTTGGATTCTTTATTATTTTATTATTGTTATCAGTAATGCAGGAGCATCCAGGAGCCCCAATTCGAATGGGGCCCCATTGTGCAAGGCATTACAAGTACGTAGGCCATGACTACCCTAGAAAAAGTTTACCCATATAGCTCTACCTTTTAGTATAGACACAGTTTATGCTGGCAAAAGAGTGCTTTGGCCAATATAGCAAAATAATCTATATAGGCAAAAGCATTTTTATGATGTTATAACTGCAGTGACACTGGGGCTTTTCCCAGTATGTTTTGCAAAAAAAATTACACCCTGCAACCAATAATGGCAAAAGTTTCGATGCTGGGCATAGTAATGACAAGGCCTTTCCTTGAGGAGCTTACAATTTAAAGGATAATATAACAGGTGGATGAGACAGCAAGCGATTAAACAAACGGATTGTTGGGGGAGTGAGTGCAAAATAAAGTACTTTAGTACAAGCAAGCTGTGTACAAAGACTTGGAAAATTTATCAGACCAACTTAAGTGTTTCTGCGGGAGGGACTCATCCAGTTGGCAATGTCTTCTAAATCACTTGAGTATCTCCAGCGCTGCTGCTGCTGTTGATGAGTAGAGAGGGGGAACTGCAAAACTGAGTGCTGGGTTCCTTTTAGAACATGAAGCCTAAACCTATTAGCTACCCCTACCTTTAATATCAGCCTTTGTTTATAGCAGGATTTTAAAGTAGTGCTTTGTGGAGAAGCTAGCCCCTGTTTCTCACCAAAACTTCAGGGAAAAGAAAGGGTGTTTGGATACCATTTGGGACACTGGCCCTCGACCATACTCAGGGGTCCATTTTTCCATATCAGTTTGTGGATAACTGAATTTGGAAATTCCTCTTCCCCTTAATTACCAGAAGGAAAAGGGAAAATTCTGTAAAAAGAAAAGGAGTACTTGTGGCACCTTAGAGACTAACAAATTTATTAGAGCATAAGCTTTCGTGAGCTACAGCATGCATCCGATGAAGTGAGCTGTAGCTCACGAAAGCTTATGCTCTAATAAATTTGTTAGTCTCTAAGGTGCCACAAGTACTCCTTTTCTTTTTGCGAATACAGACTAACACGGCTGCTACTCTGAAACCTGGAAAATTCTGTGTATCTTTCTTCCCACATTTCAGGGTATCTGGAATGTTGCAATAATAGACTCGGCTACTCAACCCTTCTTCCCAGATTCTATTTCTTGGATCCTCTTCTGGTCCCACAATTGGGCAGCTCTAAAGCTTGACTTTGTTTCTGCTCATAGCTTTCACAGCAGGCAGCAGCACACTCTACTTCAGCTACTTTGAGAAGGTATGAGCAGCAGCAGAGACTCTGAATGTCTGTGTCCAATCTCAGGAATACGTAGTACTGCTAGTCTCAAGTGTTCAAAAATCATGAGTCGGCCTCACCCCTGAAAAAATCATGAAATTGGCTTGAAAAATGTTGAGGGTTTTTTTGAAAAGTGGCTTTCTTTTTATTTGCGTTCTGGTTTGTGTGTCTGCTGAGTGCACTCAGTTTATGTTTTCAGGCTTTTCTGCTCTACCATGAGAGCTAGAAACTTGTATTTCATTTTAAGTGAAAGCTGGGTTTTTCATGTAATAAGCTTACAGGTGCTGTGACTAAGAAAACACCAAATAGTGTGAGATCTCAATAAAATCACGAGAGTTTGGACAGTGAATATAGTATTGCATCAGTTTACATTTGGTTCATATTGAGAATATTATTTTGCATCAAGAAGGATTTTTTTAAAATGATACTTTAAATTCTGCAGAAATTGATGATTTAAGTGCTCACTCAACAAAGATAGCTTCCTCCTGAATGCTGAGAGAGAGAGTGGATTGTTCAGGCTACAGATTAAGGCTAAATGGAGTTCTTATCAATCCCAAACCCACTTAAAGTATTTCTGGTGGTGTGGTGGGCAAAAAGGTGGGAACTGGAAATGGATCGGGTGAGTTTGAAACCTAGACTAGTTGATCTCTTCGATCTGCTTTTTGACAACAACAAGATTTGTGGGAGAGGAACAGCAGTTGACTTGGATTCAGACACTCAGATCCATAAATGAGAACTGTTTACTGGCAAGCCTTGATTGGCAGGTGGGTAAGACAATATGAATGGTGCCACCTCTGCCTGTCTGACATAGCACTCCCTGTTTGACAACCAGGGAACATTGTCAGATGGCTGTGTGTGACATAATCGCACAATGGGAAACATATGCTAAAAGTGGTAGTTGTAAAGGAGTTGCAGTAGTGACAAGCGTGTACAAAAGTCAAATATTTTAAGCAGCGTAGTTGTTGGCTGGTAAAACAAATAGCTATGCACAACATAACCATATGTTTCCTATTCACCATTCTCCCTTCATCCTTAAAGGGCCCCCAACTGGTGTCCTTCTCTGGGTCTATGCAATTTGCAGTGCTGCACTTGCTGCTCCATAGCTCAGTCCCATACTATAGTATGAAGGCGTGGATCTGGCTTCCGGTATTGAGGTCAATGATCCCTTATAAGGACTGGACCTTTAATGAGCCAATTCTTCTCCCTACTGTCTACATACTCATTTTTTTTAACTTGTCATTGAGCTTTGGTTGAGAGGACGGGAAATGTTTGATATAGCTATTTTTCTAACAAAATGCTATATTTTTAATCATATCTCAGAAAAAAATCATGTTTCCTATTTAGTATTGAAGCAGGTGATGCAAAAACAAAAAAAGGGAATATGGTTTTATTGAGAATTGTCTAGGATTGTTGTATTTCAAATCAAAAATATTTATGGCTTATTGGTGCCAAATTATCAATATTGTATGTACCTGTTTAGGTTTGTTCCAGGAAGGAGACCTTTGAGGCATTTTGTTGGCTTTCAGTCATTGGATCTCCATTCTTTCCAAAAGGTTTCACATTATAATTTAGAGTCCAGTCCTGCAAACACTCACTGTTTGGCATAGTGCTTTAAAAACTTCATTGCAACAACTCGGGTCATAGTCAAGGCCTGTATATTCCACTACCGTGGAATTTGTCACAGAATTCTTCCCTTCCCTCATATTTGAGAAGATAATATTGAAACTGGGATCAAGCGTTGTGTTGCCTTCTTAAGACTTCCCACAGCAGGAAAAAATATTTCTGAATGGTTTAAGCCACCCACATTCATCTTGGTTGGCTGTTCATTCTGTATCCTAATGAGGGAAGTGTAAAGGTCTGTCTTGTTATCTATTTGACACCAGATCCTTTGGGCAGAGACACTCATCTAGTGTGCTTATTCTGCAATCCCTGCCTGTCCCTTGTGCCTTCCGAGTTCCAAAAGCCTCAAATGACACGTCCCCAGCTGTGCAAACCTCCTGTTTCATTCCTGACAGCATCAGTAATAGAGGTATAACATTTTGTACAGCAGTACAAAAATCTGCTGTGCATTGAAAACTGGAAATGAGGGGAGAATATAAAGCAAATTGAATTCAATATAAACATAAACAACAGGCGCTGTGAATTAAACTCTGCCTTAACAGTAGCAAATAATGTGTTCCATTTAAATGTTTGCAGGATTAAGTCTTTTAATCTGGGCAGAAATAGCTGATGGTACCAGATCTGATTTTTTTCATACTCTTGAACTCAAACAATGACCTCACAAACTTAAGCAAGCATGATCATAAGTTTATCTTAAAATTCAAGTTAAAATCAATGGAACTATGCCAATGTAAATTTTTAGTTCTTCAGTGTTTGGTGTCTTGAGATCATTATTTTTTCCCAATGAATCACATGGTAAAATGCCCATTCATTCACTTGCAATCTGAAGATGCTGCTGGTATGGCTGGAAAAGGATTTCGGCTGTACAAAACAATCTATAGCTCTTACGGAGAAGTCCCTGTAGTCAAAGTCAGCACTATCCTCCCGCCTCCGTTCAAAAAGACTAAATGAGAAATCATGTTCTATATGGAAGTGCCATCCAGAATGAGACCATCTGGAAAATTTGTGACAATATATATCAAGTGTTTATATGTAAACAAGGACATGCAATAATCAACTCAAATTTGTTTACAAATGAAATCAATATATATTTATTCAACTTTTCTCAGATATAATTTTTTGTATTGTTCATATCCATTTTTGACATGAGTGTAGTTAAAATTTTCACACCTTTACATCCTCTAGACACAACGATAATACAAATAATAATGAAACGAAAAGGCTTGGGGAGGATCATTCTAAAATGTCATTGTGGTATCTTCTAACATATGATGCTATTCTGAGTATCCTGCTTGCTATAGTGTTCAGAAATTTATGCAGAATTCAGTTTGTGTTGTAACTGCTCTTCTCCTCTTTTCAGGCTACGCCGCTTTTCCTTGTCTTGATGCTGTTGGAGTTTGTTGTCAGTTGCGTTTGGAAGCATCAGGCACCAGGGAGGATCAATGATAGCATAACTTCTGTTTCTGCAGGAGTCCTGTCTCGACTTCCAGAGTAAGTATGACTGTTGTATTGGCTTGAGTCATTCCTCATTTGGAAGGAAGGGGAAGAATTGCCTTATAAATATTTTAAAAGGTTGTAGTTAACCCAAATTAATTAGTCAAGAGGTGGATGCAGCTTTGCCAAAAAATTGATTTTGCATTAACAAGGTGTAAATTTCTTTCTGAAATGTAATAGTAAATTTAATATTTAAAAGATATTAACTAAGTCCAACTCTATCTTGAAATCTCTGGGGGCTTCAGGTATTGAGGAATCTGCGACTTTGGTTAGGTAGACTGCTTCTTGTGTTACAATACAATGTATATTTAAATCTGTTTTCTTCTGTTAGCTCTTGGGCAAGAGCAAAAAAATATACATATCTTGTTTCCAGTGGTCTATTTAAAAGGAAACGTATGTTGAACTAATAAGGATAGATGATAGATTTCTCAACATGGGCCTGATCCAGTGACCATTGAAATCAGTGGGAGTCTTTTGTTTAACTCCAGCAGGTTTTTCATAGGTTTTTAAGGCCTGAAGAGACCACTGAGAGTCTAATCTGACCTCCTACATAACACAGACCATAGGACTTCCTTTTATTAATTCCTGCTTTAAATTCAATAGCTGTGATTGAACTAGACCATATCTTTTAGAAAAACTTCCAAGCTTGATTTTAAAATTCCCAGTGTTGGGGTGGGGGGGGGGGGAGAATAGCTCAGTGGTTTGAGCATTGGCCTGCTACAACCAGGGTTGTGAGTTTAATCCTTGAGGGGGGCCATTTAGGGATCTGGGGCAAAAATTGTGGATTGGTCTGGCTTTGAGCAGGGGGTTGGACTAGATGATCTCCTGAGGTCCCTCCCAACGCTGATATTCTATGACTCTATGATTCATATGCAAGTTGTTTCCTATGATTGATTACCATTGTTAAAAATTTGCACCTTAGTTCTAGTCTGAATTTGTCTAGCTTCAACTTCCATTGGACTTTGTTATATCTTTGTCTTCTGGATTGAAACAATCTGTTATCTCATTTATGTTCCTTATGTAGGTATTTGTAGACTGTGATCAAGTCACTCTTATCTTTTCTTTGATAAACTAATTAGATTAAGTCCTTCAGTCTTTTTCTATGAGGCATAATTTTCAGTTCTTTAACCACTCTCGTGTCTTCTCTGAACCCTCTGATATTTCAACATCCTTGTAGTGTAGACGACAGAACAGTGTTTCAGTAACACCACTAACATCAATGTTAAGTAGAGTTGATTTAACCTCTTCTCCTGATATTCCTCTATTTATAAATCCAAGGACAGCATTAGCCCTTTTGGCCTCAGCATCTCACTGGGCACTCACATTCAGCTGATTATCCACCATGACCCCAAGTCTTTTCTGGAGTCATTGCTTCCCACGGTAGTTTCTCCATCCTGGAAGTATGGCCTACATTCTTTGTTCCTAGATCAGGGGTTCTCAAACTTCATTGCACTGTGACTCCTTTTTGACAACAAAAATAACTACGTGCCCCCAGGAGGGGGGCCGAAGCCTCGCTCCCCCAGGTTGGGAGTCAAACCGCGAGCCCCACAGTCCTGGCAAAAAGCTGAAGCCCAAGGGCTTCAGTTCCAGGTAGGGGACCTGTAACCTGGCCCTGCCGCATGGGGCTGAAGCTGAAGCCTGAGCCTCACTCGGCTCTGGGCAGTATGGCTCAGACTTTGGCTTCAGCCCTGGGCCCCAGCAAGTCTATGCCAGCCCTGGCAACTCCATTAAAACAGGGTTTCGACCCACATTTTGAGAACTGCTGTCCTAGATGTATGAGTTACATTTGGCTGTACTGAAGCACATGGGCCAAGCAGTCCAGATCATTCTGCATCAGTGACCTGTCCTCTTCATTATTTATAACTCCCCCTTTTTTGTCATCTGCAAACTTAATTAGTAGTGAGTTTGTTTTCTTCCCAGATGTTGATAAAGATGTTAAATAGCATAGGGCCAAGAACAGATTTCTAGGTGATCCCACTAGAAACACAGCTGCTGAGTGAAGATTCCCTGTTGGCAGATGCATTGAGTTAGACAGTTTTTAATCCCTTCAATGTGTGCCATGTTGATGTTGTGTTGTATTTTAATTTCTTAATCAAAATGCCATGCAGTACCAAGTCAAATGGTACTGGACTTACAGAAGTCTAAATATATTTTATCAACACTATTAGCTTTATAAACCAAATTTGTAGTTTCATTTAAAAAAAAGCTGTCTGGTTAGTTTGACAAGATTTATGGCTATGGTTTTGGATCAGGCCCCCAGAAAGTATGGACTACATGTGGTTGTTTATTTCAGTTTTCAGGAGCAATAGCCTTAGAAGTTGCCATTTAAAGAATTAAGCAGATACATAGAAGATATCAGCTAGCTCTTTCCCAACACAGCCTACACAAATTAGAAATATTCAAAAGAAGTTTGCTTAATTATTTGGTTGGTTATTTCATGTTACTATTTTTTCAAGATGTTAATTATATCCAACATGTTTTGTGTATCAGTTTTTATATAAACAAGAAATTCTTTCAGTAACTGATGAGCAGTGAAAATGACTGTATAACTGAGAAACCTCAATCAGATCTTATTTATGAAATCCAATATACATTTTCAGTTGGAATTAATGTTGTTTTCTAGAGATTCATACTCATCACAGATTTACCAAATCAAATAACTGTATTTCTGATTTGGAAAGACCAGGGCAGATTATGATTATGAAGGTCAGGGTGTAAAAGGAAGTTAGCAGTTTTGGTATCATGGTATAAGGAAATTAGCAGTTCAGGTACTATGTCTCACTTTTTATTTTAAGAGCACTATAATTCACCAGATTCATCCATCCCTGTAAAAAAATATTTATTAAGAAAAATTGCATTGTATGCATATAGCTCAGTTTTGCAAGGTGCTGAATGCTTTCCTCGCAGTGGCACTCAACATTTTGCGGGATTTAGCTCTGTGAATGCTATGCACGTATTATTTTGCAAGGATGGGAGAATTTGGTAAAGTGAATGACCACTGAGGACTCTCGGCACTTTTCAGGATCTGGCCCTTGGTGCTGGCACTGGCACTGAAGTAAATAAGTATACTGTACTAAGATTCTCATCCAGGTCACAGATTTAAAAATTTTATTAAAGTTAATGTTTAAAATCAAATTTACACAAGTTAAGAGGGAAGGTATTGTACATCCGGGGTCGGACTTGGGTTATGGGGGATTGCAAATATTGGTTACAAGGTTCACGAAGTACATGCATATCACATAACCAACATAGATCCAAATTGGGGTGTGGTCGGCGTTCTCGGTTACTCGACCTAGTACTGTCTGTGTTCTGTGATGTGTTCCGTGTAGACGTCTCTGGACTACCTGATGGTGTTGGACACCATGAGCTGTCCCAAGAGCCGGGCATAGCGTCGACCAACTCCGCACGCTTTCAGTACCGGCTTGTTGTGGGGGGTCCCATGCGCCCAGATCTCCCACAACCTGGGCGTGGATCTGGACCTCGTAGCCCTGGACTCTCTACTACTATGTGAAATCTGGGAACACTTTAGCTCTTTTCACAGTTGTTTTTTCAAGCAAGAACTGTGAAAGGCTTTTAGCTTTCTGAGAGTACATTCACAAAGCAGTTACAAATCATAGAAGTTAGGTGTTAATTGCCAGTTTCTAATGATGAATGCTTGGCCCAACACTGTTTTTATCAGTTAAAGGAGCTATGGACATTAGATAGACTAAACAGGACAGAACTGAAAAGGAGAACATTCTGTCTCCCTCCCCATCTGCCTTTTGGTGGTGTAAAAGAATTGGGATTAAAAAAAAAAAAAAGCACAAATTTGTTGCTGAGCTTTCCCCTTCAGTCAGTCGCTTTTCAGCAAGAAAAGGGTAGGGAAATCTGACAGAAACTGCTAAAACAATATTTCAGCAGAACCCACAGCATCAGGGGAAATCCTAGTGCAAATCATTAACAGCTGAGGGTTAGATTAACACACCATTGATTGTATCCTCTCCGAGGGACTAATTTTCATTTTCTCAACTAGCTGAAATGGTTTGCCACTTCCTTAAAAAAAAATCTGTGGTTGAAACTAAAATGGTGTGCTTCAGCCTATTAATCCATTAGTTAGAATGAAGCTTCAAATGCGTCATCACAAAGAGGTTTTTGGATTATGGGGAAAATGAGAAGTCATGAAAACCAAATTCAGTCTCTGAGCATAGTTTTCCATTCCACAATCTGGGTAACAAAAGTGTAGCAGACCTGAGGGAAAAATTTTTATTCTGTGTTTTGTACTTCATTGGTAGAGAAAATGAAAAACACAAATTGTGGGAATTAGTATGCCATATACAGGCGCTATATATATATAATATATAATTTGTGTATAAGGGAAAAATCTTATCAAACATGGGAGTGCATCTTGCTTGTAAGCCCCCACCCACCCCGACTGTGCAGCATGTAATAGAGATGCTTGTCGTGGATACACTACTACTTGCAACATAACCTGTACACTTTTTAAAAAAACAATTTTTTCCTCATACCAAGTATGATATTTGATGGAAAGTAGTTTTTTGGGGGGGGTAAACTGATTGGACTTATTGAACTTGATTCCAATGTGAATAGAAGTTGCAAAATTTTGTCATTAACTTACATGTTGTTGGCCAAAAAATATTTTGAGAACTTTTATTATACATAATTATTTCCCTCAACAAACTGCTGCCAGGATGCCTGAAATGTTGCTATTTTTTTAAAATATATTCTCCCAAGAGAAGTCTTATTCCAGATATAAATATCTACTGACCAAGTATGTGTATTATTTCTTACTGGTCCATTTCTCCTGTTAAAGCAGCAGAATATAAATCAATTCAAAATGTGTTTGGGGGATAATTTAGGTAGGTACATTTTCAAACTAGATGGAGAACTCTCAATTTGATGTGCAGCTCCACAGCATTCATTTATTGTTATATACACACACATACATACACAGTTTTGTCAGTCATGTCTGCAATGGAATTTTCCATTCCAATGAGAAAGGTACAGTTTATCAGACTCTTTTTTTTAAACAGAGGAAATTAAAGTTATTTGAAATATTGTTAATGTCCAGAAAAAAGAGGGAAAAATGCCTTCTGGATTTTTCATACCATTATGTGTTTCATAAGATTTTTCCACCTTATTTGTAAAATTTCATGTAAAATTTAAAACCTAGCAAGCATAATTTCCAGACTTTTACATGTCAAGGGGGCTTTCTCCTCCAGTCTTTCAATAGTGGAGATTGATGTAATCTGAAAGTGTGAATAAGTGAAACTCCAGGCCATAATGGTCAAAATGGAGTAGACAATCTGTGCTCTGAGAAGCTTCCATTGATTTAGAGGCAGCGAGCCTGTGTACATACATGTGCTGTATGTTCACAGCATGTGCTGGTTTTAGAGGGTACCTTAAAACAGAACTTGATTTCTAAAACATTTGCAACTCCTAACTTATTGATCACTCCTACTAGAGGAAAATGTGCAATTTTCAGTTCCCTGGTATCTTTGTTTCCATTTCTCTATTTATTAGTTTTACCTTGACTCCACACAAAAGTTACATCTCTTTAACTAAAGACATATTTCTAAATTGATCTAGTTAAACTGATGTGTAGAAAAGCTTAATTTGATTTAACTCTGGCTTTTACTAGTAAGATCTAGTAAGTCAGCAAGGAGTCGACTTCAGCTAAATTGATACAAGCTAGAATTAAGAGGGTCTGTGCAAAAGTTTACATCAGTTTAACTAAATCAGTTTAGAAATATACCCTTAGCTAAACCAATGGAACGTTTTGCAGAGATCATGTCTTAGAACATCAATCATTGTGAATAACTGCATGTGAGCCCAGTTCTGTACCTATTGAACTCGATCATTCACCTTGGCGGTTGTGGGTGGACCCTGTGTTTGAAAGAAAACCATTAGTTCTGTTTGTTCACACACATGGGTGTGTAGGAACACAGATTGTGAGCTCTATTTCCTGGGATTTGAGATGCGTTTTTATTTGTTTAATAACCTTTACTGCTCAAAAAACCCACATTCCAGCCCCTCCTCCCCAATCTGTTTTCCAAACCAGGTTATATCACACTGAATTATATTACATATGTTCTTATTCTTCATTAAGAAAAATTGGCTCAGTTTGCGTACTCTGCAAAGATGTAATGTAATAACTATATGGTTATATTAGTGTGTAGAGTACTTCACTGTGTAAGACATAATATATTTACTAGATAATGTATTAAGCACAGTCAGTATTCCACTAGATGGAGTACAGGAGCAGCAGTTTTAAAGGAAGCCAACCTAATTTGCTGGGTCAACATCCCGAAGTCCTGGAAACTAGAAAAAACGATTCCTTAATTATTTCTAAAATCAAACTGTACAATTTAAAAATAATAGACTTTCAGAGCTGCATATAATAGTGTGAAAAAAGTGAACTGTGGCTTTTTCAGACTCAGGAGCCTGACCCAAGCTGTTGATTTAGAAAATCCACATGAACATGTAAATATTTTTTCCTCATTTCACCATATGACATAAAATAATGATTCATTACAGTTATTTCATTACATTTTTAAAGGGCTGTTACTCATTTTTGTGGTCTCGGAAAAGTCACATGAATTTGTTCTGGGCTGAATGGGACATGTCCATCCCTCATTCCCAACTGGTGTATATCATAAGTATATGATACTGGTGAATGACATGTGCCTGATTCTGGTCTCACCTACAAAGCATTGTAAGCCCATTGGGTTCAGTGGAATCACTACTGATTTACAATAGTGAAAGAGCAGAATCAGGCCGTAGGTTGAAAGAGATACTGAATGAACATTGCTATTTCTATAGCATCATATATGTACATGGAGCTCATATATAAATGCAATTATTAAGACAATTCTCTGTGCAGGATTGTAGTCTAGGAACCCATCCTGCAAATCCCAAAGCCTTTTCTAAACATACAACTTGTGCCGGTTACCCCAGTATAGTTAAAGCAGTACAACCTCCCTAGGCCTACGCAGTTTTGTCAATAAAAGTTAGCTTTTGTCGACAAAACAGCGGAGGTGTGCACACTGAAAAGCCCCTCCCGCTGATGTAACTCCCCTGCTATGCTGACATAATAAAACCACCTCGACAAGTGGCATAGAGATTTTTGCGATGTAGTTAAAGCAACACAGCATCAGTGTAGATACTGTTCTCGGTTATGTCACCCTAACTGGCCTCCAGGAGGTGTCCCACAAAGCCCATCTTGACCACTCTGGTCAGCAGTTTGAACTCCACTGCCCAGAAGGTACACGGGTATGTGCCCCTCCCCCATTTAAAGCCCCAGGAATTTTTGAAATTCCTCTTCCTGTTTGCTTGGGTGTGCGCAGTTCACACAGCATCTTCCCAATTGACCATGCCTATGCTGCTCTCCTGCTTGGAGCCCACTGGAATTATTGGATCTGTTGAGTCTATGGGGAGAGGAGGCTGTGCAGTCACAGGTTAATTCCAGTTATTGGAATTTTGATACCTGTGGGCTGATTGCTAGTGGATGAAGGAGAAGAGGCACGAGAGGGACATGCAGCAGTGGCATGCTAAAATCAAGGAGCTGCGGCAGGCGCACCAGCAGGCAGGGAGGCTGCACGCCATCCTCAGCAGTGACCCCACCTCCACCGCCAAGAGCCCCGTGGATACTTTTGGGGGACTGGAGGCAGCGGCCAGTGGACTCAACCCCAATGATGAAGCGGTGGAGGAGGAAATGGAGCATGTAGCAGGGTTGTCCGGTGGTGTGGCAAGTCAGGACCTCTTTTTCACTTCAGAGGGGTCTAACCAGTCCCAGCACTCTGGCTCTGGCACACGGAATGCAGTAGAGGGGTGCTCTGGTAAGTGCTCATTTTGCTTTGATACTGCATGGTGAGAGGAGATTGCGCTCTTGTGTACTTTGTTATATGGTAGAGGAGGGATAAGGGACAGAAAGTAACAGAGCCTGTCCATCTATGCAGTGGGGACATGGTGGAAAAGTTTGTTAATGTTCACGGGGATGTCCTGGGAATTCTCCATAGAGATCTCTAGGAAACTTTCCTGTGGGTATTCCGCAAACTTTCCTGTGGGTATTCTCTGCCGAAGGCTCTTTGGAAGAGCTGTCTTATTTCTCTCACCACTGTAGGAAACTTTGCCGTGCCACCTGGCAATTATTTCTGCAGAGATCAAAGCACCACACATATGAGCAGTGTATGGAGCTGGTCTGAAGCCACACTCTTGCAGGAGATGTACCCTTGCCTCCTGGGTTACCCTTAGGAGTGAAATACTGGGTTTGATTACCCTAGCCTGTGGAAAAGGGTACCAATATTTAGAATAGTCTCCCTAGCCACTTGTAGTAACTGGCTTAGCAAACCACCCTTTGTCCCTTCTTGCCCATTCCCCCTTGCCAATCCTCCTGCCCAAAACTCACCATTATTGGGACTCGTGCCAACCTGTTTTCTAGTCAAGGGACAGTGAGAAAGAGGTGTGTGTAACTGTCTCTGTTCATTGTTTCTTTGTCTTCTGCAGATGTACCCTTGAGGACCCACTCCTGCACACCAGTGGAGCGCCTTCATCAGATAAAGTGGCGAACCCGGAAGAGTAAGGAGGATATGTTTCGCGAAGTGCTGCAGTCAACAGATGCAGCATATAGTGAAACAAGAGTGGAGGGAGACAATTAATGACTGAGGGTGGATATCCTGGAAAGGACACAGGGACAGGAGTGGATGATAAAGCTCCTGGAGGGCCAGACAGAGATGATGAAGTCTCTCATTACCCTGCAATCTGAGCACATCCGTGCACAACTTTCCCTGCAGCTACTACAGAACTCTGGTCCATGCCCTCGCCAAACTCCGCACTGCATTCTTCACGTGTTCACAGTTCCTCTCAGTACCCCATGCACTCCATATCTAGGGACTGGTTTCCCAACGAAAGCTGGAGTACACACAGCTGTGAGAGCCCTAACCATGAGACTGTTCCTCATTCAAACATCCTCGGTTTGACCAAAAATTTGTTTTGTCCTGTTATTAAACTTAAGTCTTTGAAATAAAATGAATCTTTATTTGTGGCATACACACATCAATCATTGCTAGCTTTAAAACACAGTGGCTATAGGTAGGAATATTTATGTAGTATGTAGTACAATTAACATTCAGAAATCATGCACTATGGAGTAATTCAAGACGGCAAGTAAACATTGCCTGGCCAAATGCATCACATAAAGACACGTTACTGAGAATCGTTGTCAAAATGCTCCTTTAAAACCTCTCTGCTTCGAATAGTCTTACAAGGGCAATTAGAAGGGTGCAGTGGATCTGGCTACTCAAAGCCGATCAGCCTCAATGGTCCACCCCGGGGAAACTTTTTCCCCCCCCGTTGCTTCGCAAATATTTTGCAGAGCACAGCAGGTCGCAATGACTATTGGAATATTTTCCTTATTGAGGTCCAACCAGCCAAAAAATCAGCGCTAGTCACCTTTTAATCGACCAAAGGCACATTCACTGGTCATTCGGCACCTGCTGAGTCTGTTGGTGATGCACTCCTTGCTGTTGTCAAGGTTGCCAGTGTAAGGCTTCATGAGCTACAGGAGCTATGTGTAGGCAGGGTCTCCCAAGATCGCTATGGGTATTTCCACATCCTCCACTGGAATCTTCTGGTTTGGAAAAAAAATTCCCATGTACAGCTTTTTATACAGACCAGTGTTCCTAAAGATGCAAGCATCATGCTCCTTCCCTAACCACCCTACGCTGACAGTGAAAGACCATGTGCCTGAAAGACCATGAAGAAGTAACTTTTTCGGTTTATATACTTTATCAAAAGATGGTCAGGGGTCAAAATTAGGATATGTGTTCCATCTGTCACTCCTCAGTTAGGGAATCCTACTGCCTCAAAACCATTGATTATTTCCTGCATGTTAAAAGAGTCACAGTCCTTTGTAGCAGGAGGCAATTAATGGCCCTGCATACTTGCATCACCACAACCCCCATGGTGGACTTCCCAACTCCAAACTGATTTGCGACTGACCAGTAGTCTGGAGTTGTCATCTTCCACACAGCAATGGCCACTTGCTTTACCACTGTGAGTGCAGCTTTCATTGTGGTGTCCTTGTACCGCAAGGCAGGAGTGAGCTCTGCACACAGTTCCATGGCAGACAGCACGGCAGGCATCACTGATCTACTCTCTGTTTCTCAACTCATGGAATACTGCAGGACCAGCCAGGTTGTGTTCTTAACACTCATTACCATACTGGCCAGTAGCTCAGGATTCATGCTCTCAGGTAGTGGTGGTGGATGCACAGTTTACAACATCACAAAATGATGTAGGAAGCCCAGGTAATGATGAGACCAAAAGAACTGCATCATGAGATGGTGATCTGTTCCCAAAGCTCCTAGCGGCAGAGGTTGACAGAGGATGGCGAGTTGCACAGTGGGATAGCTACACACGATGCAACGCTCTCTCTGTCGATGCAAGAGCAAAGGACACAGTCTGCCAACACAAGGAGCGTTGCATGGACATGCACAACTGATGTTCTTAAAGCGACTTATGATAGTCAACATAACTTACGTAGACTTAATTCTGTAGTATAGACATGGCCCTATTGTGGACACTAATATTGGTAAAAATAAGCTTATACTGGTAGAGCTTACTCTATACAGGAAGAGGAATAAGCTATACTTGTATAAACATATATACTGGTAAAATTGTGTCTACATTAGGGCTGTACTAGCATAACTGAATTGGTACAGAGTGGCACATAGTAATACCAGTACAAAGACTGTGTAGACTTATGTCAGTAGGCTTTGCTCACATGAATAACAACACTGAAGTCAGTGGGACTATTTGTGAGGATAAAGATGATTTGCATTAATAAGGTTTTTAAGAGTTAGGTGTTAAGTTATAATGGGATAGCAAGAGATGACAGAAGTGTGTGGAAAGAATGAGTTTTATTATAGTAAGAGATCATGAGAACTTTTTATTTCTTATTCCCCAAACAATAGTATAGACTATTGTTTTTTATTCCCTCTTGCTCTTTATGTATTAAATTAACAGTTTGAGAGAGTGAAGTCTGACGGGAATAGGTGTGGTGGAATGGAGGTCAATGCTGGAAGACAACAAACTATAAAATAGAAGATCTGTATGAGTACTCAGACTTGCCACATGTTTTGCTTTGTGATAACATTTTTTTCCTTTGAGGAGAATTGGGAATTTGAATTATTTAGGCTAAAATTCCAGAGAATAAAATCGTATTGGAGCAGAGGTTTGGTTCAGCTTCAGGGTCTAGTGCAGTGGTTCCCAAACTGGGGTTTGCAAAATGTTACAAGGGGTTCTCGGGGGGGGAAAAATCCCTAATGGCAGACAGAGCTGTCCCTAGGGATCCCGGGCAGCACAGGGCCAGCAGCCCGGAGCCCCTGGACTTCCAAGAGCTAAGCAGATCAAAGCAAGCGTATCTATCACACTGAGGAGATTTAAACTTCAAGACTCCTTATAAAAAATGGAAATGACGGTGGATATATTTTGCTGTTTTTAAAATTAAATAGGCAGCTGTATTGTTTTTAAAATTATTATGAAGAACAAGTTTAAGCTTTGTTGTAACGTGAGTTGTGAGCCTGGACTGCTCAAGGACTGAATGCTTTTGTAGGAGAAACTCTTTGAGTTGGCTTCTTAAATCCCTTCATGCTGTTTCACATCTGATACTCCTTGATGAAACATAGGAGCCTAGTCTTACAACAGGTTTATTCAAACTGATACAAGCTATGAAAGTGAGATCTTGGAAGAGTGTGGCCATTTTCATAATGTAATACAAATACTGTGATGATAAATAATAATTAATAGCGTGTAATAAGCATGTCACAAAAACAAATTTTATATTTCCAAGATCACTGCTTTTATAATTTATACTCCGGTAAAGGAGAATATCCCTGAAAATATTCATTTTTAAGGGGGGGATTCGTGAGACTTGACATTTTAGTGAAAGGGATTCACAGGTTGTTAAAGTTTGGGAACCACTGGTCTAGTGGGAACGTTTTTTGAAAATGTAGGGTGCTATTTCCTGTAATCAGGGGCTTTCCAGAGTCGTCTGATGATTTCCCAGTTGTATCGTTTTGGTGAATTATTTTTAGCCTTGGGTTATTTCATGACTGGTTTTCACATATTAAGAATGGGAGAGAATCATATTCATCTTGCTGATAGAAAACAGGGAATAGAACTCCCATAACTCCCTCTCCCCTTCCCTCCACCTTGCAAAAAGTTTGGCTTTGTGCTAAAGTGTGAAAAAAGCCTTGACTGTAGTATGTCAGGCATATTTCAGCTCGATTTGTGTCAACCCTAATAAGTCAGTTGACAGGGTAATAAATTGGGTGTCTGTTCAAACCCTGGCACCTATACAGGAAATAAAAGGGGATTTCAGTTGCAGGCAGGTTCACTTTGTTTTGCAAATGGAAGTTTTCACAAAGCTTCTCCTCTCCCTCCCTTTTAGTGAAGTCATATTATTAAAATGTTTATTCCATTTTGAACTGGAGCCAGTTTTTCGTCTGGAAAAGAAAGCTCCATAGTGTCTTTTGAAATGTAAAGCCCTAACCTTTCCACTCTAAAACAAAGGCTTAGTGAGCTTTTAATTATTCGTGCATCCTGATGTATAATACGTGTCTGAGTAATTGCAGTTTATTTAAAAGAAATTGTCTTTGTCCTGCTTTTTGAAATTCTGCAGTGCTGTCGCTTTGTTTCTTCCTGTAATTGATTTGCATGGTTGATCTTCACAACAGAAGCATGGGAATCCTAAAAAAGCCCCACAAATATTAACATAGCCTTCATGATCGATTTCAAAATTGCTTGTTTCATGACATAATAAACTAGTAGTTATGGAGGGATAGCTTGCAAGATAAGAGGTGACCGTGCTAGTTACACAATATTGACAAGTCCTCCTTCCCTGGAATAACGTACACAAGTTTTTTTACCTTCATTTCTAGCGGTTCTCGAACTGTGGGTTGGGACCCCTCTTTTAATGGGGTTGCCTGGATTGGCATTAGACTTACTGGAGCCCGGGGCTGAAGCCTGAGCCCCACTGTCTCAGGGCCGAAGGCCAAGGGCTTCAGCCCTAGGTGGCAGGGCTTGGGCTTTGGCTTCGCCCCCCAATCTAAGGTGGTAGGTGTCGGGTTTAGCCTCCCCCGCACTCCAGGGATCATGTAGTAATTGTTGTCAGAAGTGGGTCATGGTTCAATGATGTTTGAGAACCACTGACTTAAAAAAAACAGACCAAAATAGTTAGGAAAAGTTCATAAAAGGGAAAGGAAAAGGGGAACTGGAGAATGCGTTGTAATTTAAGTAAAGTTAAGGAAATTGGTTTTAGTTAGCCTTGAGAAACAAGGTATTCACAATAAATTTATGCTAATGGAACTTATGGGCAGTGTGTGTTATCTGTCACCTTCTGCGCCCAATCCTGAGAGGGTATGGATCTGTTGCAACTCTTAGCTTGAGAGCCTTGCTTTTTAGTTCAAGCTATAAAGTCTCTGAAGGTCCCACATTCAATACATACCACCAACCAACATGGTAGCTGTCCTCTGGATTTTCCTAGAATGTCCCCTTGAGATCTGCACTGGGAACGGGATATCTGTGCATGGATTTCCCTCTTCTGCTCAGATGGTATCCTTCTTCCACTCTCCACACAGATCTTGGTGCTTCAGGCCCCACACAGGTTGTTCCACAGTGCTGTGGCCCATGCTAAGGGGAGGGGGGAAGAGGGTGCACATTATCCCCTCCCCTGGTCCTTTGCTGCTTGCTAGACCTTCTTGCAAGGAGCCAATTGACTGTCTTTCCCCTGAATAATACAGGGATATCTCTATGAGGTGAGCTGCATATGTGGATTGTGACTTCATTCACCAGAATTTTCTCTCATGTTGCTTTTGTTATCTGGCCCAATGGGGACAAGATGGTTTAGAGTGGACACTAGTATTAAAACAAGTAGCAGTAGCTTAAAGTAAAGGACAAATGGAATTTTCAAATAAAACAACAACAACAGAACCTCTGATGATTCGGGTAATTGGATAACAGGTTGTCTATAATAGTAAATTCAGCAGAGGTGCTCAAAATGAGAATAGATAAGTCTATGGAATATACAGGTTAGGAAAGACCCTCTCTCTCTCACTCAGGGTTTCATGCTGCCTGATGCAGAAGGCTGGACTAGATGGCCCAAAATAGCTGGCCTTCAATTCCAACCCTATTTATGATTAAAAACTATAATACAATTATGGGAACTAAACTGTCTTCAGTGATTTTAAGAAGTTAAACTTAGGGTTCAGAGAAAAGGAATTAAATCTTAAAAACTCTGAGCAACCTTTGAAAGTTGTAACTGAACACTAGGTCTGGACCTTTCTATTTATCACACTGTAAAAGAAAAAATCAAAAATATTTAGCTCAGCAATTTCTGATTCTTCTGAATTATATACTGATATGATGGATTACTCTTCATTAATTATGGTAATCAACTAGTGTCATGTGCTACAGATTTGTGGTTTGAGCGTAAAGGAAAAATAAGCAGATTCTGACTTCTAGTTAGAGTTGTATATTAAAATGTGTTGCCAGGTTAGTTTGAGTTTTTACACCTTGGCGTCAGCTCATGGAACAAAAGGACTCAAGGGGAAATGCTGAAAGTTGATCAAAAATGGAGGAAATGTATCAGTTCACATATATTTCGATGTACTGCAGAAGCATTATATGTTAATAAAAGGCAGAGACTCAAGTGAGAAAACAGTATGTAATAACTGATACTGTATGTTGCAAGAGGTGTTTTAAATTTCCTGGTCATTGAAAAGATGTTAAGAAATACCTTTTGTGTCTGTGTTTGAATAGCATCAGTTCCCTTCTGACCTGTTCTGAAGGTGATTAAAATTTATACTAAACCTTGCATATGCCTCATATTGCAAAAATCTGGTTTGAGACATAAAATCATCTTTAGAAATATTTCTGTTACATGGCTCTTATGAAAGTTAAACATGTTCCAGGTGCATCTGTTGCTACTTCTGCGCATAGCTAAAACGTTTTTGAAAGTGGCAGGTACACCTGCCATTGCTGCTTGCAGTGAAATTCTCAATCTACCAGCTGCCAAAATGAGGGTGAGCAGACTTTCTGAAGTGAGAAAACAGGACAATTGTTGCAGGGATAGTGGTGAAGTGCAGATCTGTTTTGGCAGCTGATGATCATAATTAGGGCCCTACCAAATTCACGGTCCATTTTGATCAATTTCACAGTCCTAGGATTTTTAAAATAGTAAATTTCATGATTTCAGCTATTTGAATCTCTACAGGGTGTTGTAACTGTAGGGGTCCTGACCCATAAAGGAATTGTAGGTGGGTCGCAAGGTTATTGTGGGGGTGTTGTGGTACTGCTACCCTTATTTCTGCGCTGATGCTGGCCATGGCGCTGCCTTCAGAGCTGGGCGGCTGAAGAGTGGAGACTGCCGGCCGGGAGCCCAGTTCTGAAGGCAGAGCCACCACCAGCAGCAGTGTAGAAGTAAGGGTGGCATGGTATGGTATTTGCAAAAAAGAAAAGGAGTACTTGTGGCACCTTAGAGACTAACAAATTCATTTGAGCATAAGCTTTTGTGAGCTACAGCTCACTTAGATTCATAGATATTAAGGTCAGAAGGGACCATTCTGATCATCTAGTCCGACCTCCTGCACAGCGCAGGCCACAGAATGTCACCCACCCACTCCTATGAAAAACCTCACCCATGTGTGAGCTATTGAAGTCCTTAAATCATGGTTCAAAACTTCAAGGAGCAGAGAAGCCTCCCTCCAGTCAACCATGCCCCATGCTACAGAGGAAGGCAAAAAAACCTCCAGGGCCTCTCCAATCTGCCCTGAAGGAAAATTCCTTCCCGACCCCAAATATGGCAATCAGCTAAACCCTGAGCACATGGCCAAGATTCACCAGCCAGATACCCAGGAAAGAATTTTCTATAGTAAATCAGATCCCATCCATCTAATATCCCATCTCAGGGGATTTGGCCTATTTACTCTGAATATTTAAAGATCAATTACTTACCAAAATCCCATTATCCCATCATACCATCTCCTCCATAAACTTATCAAGTAGAATCTTAAAACCAGATAGATCTTTTGCCCCCACTGCTTCCCTTGGAAGGTTATTCCAAAACTTCACTCCTCTGATGGTTAAAAACCTTCGTCTGATTTCAAGTCTAAACTTCCTGGTGGCCAGTTTATACCCATTTGTTCTTGTGTCCACATTGGTGCTGAGCTGAAATAATTCCTCTCCCTCTCCTGTATTTATCCCTCTGATATATTTATAGAGAGCAATCATATCTCCCCTCAACCTTCTTTTAGTTAGGCTAAACAAGCCAAGGTCCTTGAGCCTCCTTTCATAAGACAAGTTTTCCATTCCTCGGATCATCCTAGTAGCCCTTCTCTGTACCTGCTCCAGTTTGAATTCATCCTTTTTAAACATGGGAGACCAGAACTGCACACAGTATTCTAGGTGAGGTCTCACCAGTGCCTTGTATAATGGTACTAAAACCTCCTTATCCCTACTGGAAATGCCTCTCCTGATGCATCCCAAAACCGCATTAGCTTTTTTCACAGCCATATCACATTGGCAGCTCATAGTCATCCTATGATCAACCAATACTCCAAGGTCCTTCTCCTCTTCCGTTACTTCTAATTGATGCGTCCCCAACTTATAACTAAAATTCTTGTTATTAATCCTTAAATGCATAACCTTACACTTCTCACTATTAAATTTCATCCTATTACTATTACTCCAGTTTACAAGGTCATCCAGATCTTCCTGTATAATATCCCGATCCTTCTCCGAATTGGCAATACCTCCCAGCTTTGTATCATATGCAAACTTTATTAGCACACTCCCACTTTTTGTGCCAAGGTCAGTAATAAAAGGATTAAATAAGATTGGTCCCAAAACCGATCCCTCAGGAACTCCACTGGTAACCTCCCTCCAACCTGACAGTTCGCCTTTCAGTAGGACCCGTTGCAGTCTCCCCTTTAACCAATTCCTTATCCACCTTTTGATGTTCATATTGATCCCCATCTTCTCCAATTTAACTAATAATTCCCCATGTGGCACGGTATCAAATGCCTTACTGAAATCTAGGTAAATTAGATCCACTGCATTTCCTTTATCTAAAAAATCTGTTACTTTTTCAAAAAAGGAGATTAGGTTGGTTTGGCATGATCTACCTTTTGTAAAACCATGTTGTATTTTGTCCCATTTACCATTGACTTCAATGTCCTTAACTAATTTCTCCTTCAAAATTTTTTCCAGGACCTTGCATACTACAGATGTCAAACTAACTGGCCTGTAGTTACCCGGATCACTTTTTTTTCCTTTCTTAAAAATAGGAACTATATTAGCAATTCTCCAATCATTCGGTACTATTCCTGAGTTTACAGATTCATTAAAAATTCTTGCTAATGGGCTTGCAATTTCAGGTGCCAATTCCTTTAATATTCTTGGATGAAGATTATCTGGGCCTCCCGATTTAGTCCCATTAAGCTGTTTCAGTTTCGCTTCTACCTCTGATATGGTAATATCTACCTCTATATCCTCCTTCCCATTTGTCATGCTACCATTATCCCCAAGATCCTCTTTAGCCTTATTAAAGACTGAGGCAAAGTATTTGTTTAGATATTGGGCCATGCCTAGATTATCTTTAACCTCCGCTCCATCTTCAATGTTAAGCGGCCCCACTTCTTCCTTCTTAGTTTTCTTCTTATTTATATGGCTATAGAACCTTCTACTATTGGTTTTAATTCCCTTTGCAAGGGCCAACTCTACTCGACTTTTAGCCTCTCTCATTTTATCCCTACATCTTCTGACCTCAATTAGGTAGCTTTCCTTGCTGATCCCTCCCATCTTCCACTCCCTGTATGCTTTCTGCTTCTTCATAATCACCTCTCTCTAAGATGCTTGCTCATCCAGCTTGGTCTACAACTCCTTCCTATGAATTTTTTCCCCTTTCTTGGGATACAGGCTTCCGATAGCTTCTGCAGTTTTGATTTAAAGTAATCCCAGGCCTCCTCTACCTTTAGATCCATAAGTTCTTCAGTCCAATCCACTTCCCTAACTAATTTCCTTAATTTTTGAAAGTCAGCCCTTTTGAAATCAAAAACCCTAGTTGCAGATTTATTTTTGTTAATCCTTCCATTTAGTTTGAACTGAATTAGCTCATGATCACTTGAGCCAAGACTGTCCCCTACAACCATTTCTTCTATGAGGTCCTCGCTACTCACCAAAATTAAATCTAAAATGGCATCCCCTCTAGTCGGTTCAGCAACTACTTGATGAAGGAATCTATCAGCTATCGCATCTAGGAAAATCTGAGCCCTATTATTATTACTAGCACTGGTCCTCCAGTCTATATCTGGGAAGTTAAAGTCTCCCATGATCACGCAGTTTCCATTAGTATTTATTTGATTAAAGACATTAAAAAGGGCTCTATCCATATCCAAATTAGATCCCGGAGGTCTATAGCACACCCCAAGCACTATCGTAGGAGAGGCTTTACTAGTTTTCTTCCCCAATGTAATTTTTGCCCAGATGGACTCTGTCTTATCCATTGCATCGCTTCTTATTTCTTTACATTCTACCTCATCATTGATATACAATGCTACTCCACCCCCTTTAACTTTGTTCCTGTCTATCCTAAACAGCACATACCCTTCAATACCTGTAGTCGAGTCATGACTACTATTCCACCATGTTTCTGTTATTCCTATAATATCTGGTTTCACTTCCTGCACCAGTCGCTCTAGTTCCTCCATTTTGTTACCTAGACTCCTCGCATTGGTGTACAAACATCTTAATTTTTGCTGTTTGGACTCGCTCACATTTTGTACCCTATTAGGCACAGTCATTCTACAGCCAGTATAACCTATTAGACTAGTATCCACACCGCCCTCGCTCCTTATATACATTCTCCTACCCATGGCTGTATCCTTTCTTACTTCATCTTCTTCCCTCTCAATGCTAAAATCTGGCGTGGAGATTTTCTGGACATCTCCCATCCATCTCCCCCCAATTCCTAGTTTAAAGCTCTCTTTATCAGTTGTGCCAGCCTCGATCCTAGAAGTCTCTTTCCTTCCCTACTCAGATGAAGTCCATCCCGAGAGATCTGACCTCTGTCCATGAATGCCTCCCAGTGGCCATACATCCCAAAGCCCTCCTTATAGCACCACTGCCTAAGCCATCTGTTGACAGTCATAATCTTGTCAGACCTTTGTTGCCCTTCTCTAGGAACAGGAAGGATCCCGCTAAAGATCACCTGAGCCTCAATTTCCTTAAGTGTCTTCCCCAGCCTAGCATAGTCTCCCTTGATACTTTCCAGCGAGAATCTGGCTGTATCAATTGGTTCCCACATGAAGGATAATTAGGGGATTCTTTCCCACTCCCTTTAGGATCCTTTTCAACCTCAGGTCTACATCCTGTATCTTAGCACCCGGAAGACAGCACACCCTTCTATTCTCAGGATCAGCTCTAGTTACAGGCCTGTCTATTCTTCTCAATAAAGAGTCCCCGATCACATAGACCTGCCTTTTCCTGGTGACAGTGCTATTCTCCAGTCTCTCCCCTGTTCCCTCTGGCTGCAAGTTCTTTCCATTCCTATTTTCCCTTACAATCCTTTTCAACCCATCCTGTATCCTCCTGGGGCTCATATTTGGTGTAGTCTCCCTTGACTCTTCCCCTTTTTCTATAGGACTAGCCTCTCTTCTCTTCTTCCTTACCCTTCCACCTTCAACAAGTACCTGCTGAGACCCTTCTTCATTTTCCAACTCTGCAAACCTGTTCCTAAGCTCTATTTCTCCTTCACTAGCCTGTCTTTTTCTCTGCCTGGTTCTTTGAGTCACATGTTTCCACTGACCACTTTCCTCATCCAGTCTCTCCTCAAAATTCCCCAGCCCTGCTTCCATCTGTGAGTCTGAGCTTTTCCCTTCAGATACCTCATATCTTTGCTCCATCATCTGCTCAAACCCCATCCTAAACTCAACCAGACTTTCCACCTGCATCTCCAAACCTCAGATCTTTTTCTCCATCAGCTCTATCAGACAACATTTCATGCAGAAAAAACTCTTACCAGTTCCCCCCTCCAGGATCATGTACATACCACAGCTTCCACATCCAGTCATCCTCAATGTGTCTTTCACTACAGGAGTCACTCCCACAGCTGCCTCTGTATCTGTCATCTCCTTCCCACCTAAATCCTGTTAATCTGGGAAACAGAAGCCACACCAAAAAGACCACACCCCCACCCCCAAGAAAAAGCAAACCCCAAACAAGCACCAGAATACAAACTCCCCTTGCCAACTCCCACTCAAACTCCCCTGTTTAGAACTCTATTTGCTAGCTCCTGTGCCACTGCTGACTGGCTGGCTACCTTTATAGGGCCCCTAGTCAGAAGCCCCACCCCCTAAGCAGGGCTCAGCTGCTCTCTTAGCACAAAGCCCCACCCCCTAATCAAGCTCAGCTGCTCTCCCAGCACAAAACCCCTACACACACACACAAATACTAAAAATACAAAACCAAGTACAACTACTTCATCGGATCTTATGCTCAAATAAATTTGTTAGTCTCTAAGGTGCCACAAGTACTCCTTTTCTTTTTTGTGAATACAGACTAACACGGCTGCTACTCTGAAACCTATGGTATGGTATTGCCACCCTTACTTCTGTGCTGCTACCTGCAGAGCTGGGTCCTCAGTAAGCAGCTGCCACTCTCTGGCCACCCAGCTCTGAAGGCAGCAGAGCAAAAGTAAAGATGGCACTGTATGGTATTGCTACCCTTACTTCTGCTCTGCGGCTGGCGGGGTGTTGCCTTCAGAGATGGGCGCCTGGCTAACAGCCGCCGCTCTCCGGCTACCTGGCTTTGAAGGCAGCACAGAAGTATGGGTGGCAATACCATGCCCGCCCCCAAAAAAACCTTGTAACCTCCCTACAACTCCCTTTTGGGTCAGGACCCCCAATTTGAGAAACGCTGGTCTTTCCCATGAAATCTGTTTAGTATAGGGTAAAAGCACACAAAAGACCAAGTTTCAACGCGGGAGACCAGATTTCACGGTCCATGACGTGTTTTTTCATGATTGTGAATTTGGTAGGGCCCTAATCATAAAGAGAGAGGTCTCCTCTTTCTCTCAGCTAAGTAATCCTTCCACCTTTCTTTCCCTAAAGCCCTCTGCCTTTTCAGAATAAAAATGGGGACAGGTTGCTGCTCTGTTTGCTCAGTAGTAGCTAAAGTTTAGGACTTTCAACTGGGTTGGTTCTTCATTAATAGAAAAAATAGCAGTATAGAGACTCATGGTGTTTCCTTCTAGTGTTCAGCTAACTATTGTTATGGCAACAGGTGCTAATGTCAGTGATGTAAAAGCATTTAGGATGAAAGTCTCCATAGAAAGAGTTAAAATGCAGCCTTTACACCCAAAGAGTTGTTAAGAGGACAGAGTGAGTTAAACCTTTTTGAGATTCCTTTGTGTTACACTGTAGCTGCAGTGCATGATCCTGTGTTAGCAGTTTCGGTCTAAAGGTTTTCCCAGGTATAAAGCCTGGGAACTGAGGGAGGAAAAAGGAAGTATGTGATAGGCAGGGGAGATTCCAGGAGAGACCTAGGTCCAAGACAGCTTTTGCTTGGTGACAGAATAATAGTGCTTTTACTGAAGTTTCTGCAAAAGGGAGTTGCCTATATGTAGTTGGTGACCACACCGCTGTTCAAGGAAACAGAAATTGTGTACATTTTGTAAATTAATTACACCAAAAATACCCTGGTTTTGCATCACTGATTTCTTCTTCAACTAAGAAACTGACCTATAAGGTCCAAAAGTATGCTACCACTCAGCAAAGATGTAACAATATATTCACAATCCTGATTGCTTTGAACAAAAATGGGAACGACAGCAGCAAAGTTTCACAGAGGCAGTTTCCGCTACAACACACAGTCTCCGGCCCTTTTAGCCACTAGTTTATTTTCCTGTAACCTTGTGTCTGACTCCCAACCATGGCCTAGAAACCCTTGAGCCCAAAACTATGCTTTCTTCAACCACACAAACTCTTTTGTACTGAGTACTGAGTGAGGGTTAGGCCAGGAATGACTGGGAGTGTAATTAGCCATTGTCCAGCAATGCAGCAACACAAAAGAACTCAGCGAACTTTTGTCACATTTTTCCTTTTCCCTCACTTTCTCCTTTGCACTTCCCCCTTTTTTTCTCTATCCCTAATCTTCAGTCCTGCAGTACTCCTTCCATCAGTCTTTCTAGCGTTTCCCCTCCTACTGTCTTCCTGCCACACACATTCTTTCTTATTCATCCTTAGTCCTTCATCTGGCTATGTTAAATGTATAATGAAAATATTCAGTGTGTTCAGATTTGCCATGGAATTATTCAAATAAGAATAATAATTAGTAGCATCCTAAAAGTATTTCTAACTTGTAGATTAAAAATGAGTTTCTCCCAGTCACATGAATACCTTGTGTACAATACCTCTGTGAATACCTCTGTGTACAATAAATGTGGTCAAAGAAACTGTCTAAAAGGCTTTAGATAATTTGAAGCCAAGAAGGGACTGAAGATCTCCAAAGAAATAAAAAACACTAGAAGACTTCAGGTTGCAATGGAGAAAAGGTTGAACAGGATGGGATTGTGCTATTTTTTCAGTCTTGGCTCACAATCCTTAGTCAATAGTGGCATTGGAGTCAATGATAATATTGCCAGAATAAGGCTGCAGGATTGGCCGAGTGGCTTTATATGTTAGAAGAAAACCCTGCAGACTAAAAAGTACAAATATGCAATATAACAGATCTATTACTCTAATTCAGAAGGTTCTTGAGAAAACTGTTTTGTTGTATATTTCAGTGTTGTGTCCAGAAGCCTTGAATTGACTACCTACATCTATGTGTGGGATAACTACAGACTCTTTGAACTGCCATGGGACTCACCATGGACCTGGTATATGACATTCCTAGGAGTAGACTTTGTATACTACTGGTTCCATCGCCTGGCCCATGGTAGGACTTAAACAGATTTTTCATTTTATTTGCTTGTATACATATTCCATTTATGTATTCTCAAGGTTCCACTAAGAGTCACTTGAACTTTGAGTGGGGGAAACTGATTTTATAGTTTTTTTTTATAATATGGATGTGAATGTAGTAAAATGCAAGACCTAGAATTTTAAAAATATTGCTCCTATGCTCATAGAATACCACAGAAGGAAAAATTTGGGAGGAAATATAGGTGGGACATGTATCTTACATGTATTGCTCTAATTTGTGCTTCCGGGATTACTTTAATATTCTGAATTGAGTGGTATAATGGGTTGACTATAAAAGTGTATCAGCATACTTCATTATAATTTTTTATTACAGTAATTCCCAGATCAAGCCAGATTCCTTATGTTAATCACTGAACAATAAATACAGAATCTTTGTTTACAATGCACACTTTCAAAAAGGGAGGGGAATGAGAAACAACATATAAACAAAGTACTGGTAGGCACATAGCTTGTTAGTTTAATCTTTTAAAAAACATGTTCAGTTTGTACCTAGTTATTAGGAAAGGGCAAAGGTTAAAATATTTTATGCCCAGTTTTTAAAAATGTTTTGTTTATATTAAACTATTAAATATATAGTTACTTTAATTTAACCCTTGCCTATTTCTATTTTTTTTTAAATGTATACTTAAAAAAGATTCTCTCTCTCTCTCTCTTATAAAAGAGAAAAATGTAAGGTTTAAAAAGGATAAAGCTATTTTTTACTCTCATGATAGGGGCCATATAAATACTTAGGAATATTGGATAGATAGGTCTTTCTGTGCATATTTTTTATGGAAATGTAGTACTTGTGGACATATCTATCTCTTCAGCTATCTACTTATATGACTCTCCAATTACCACAGTATTTTTTTCTGATCTTTTCTCTTTCTACATTTGAAAATGTTTTATAGAAATCCTAACATATGGGCTGATCCAAATCCCACTGAAGTCAAAGGAGAAGCAGTCTATTGTCTAAAGGACTTTGGACTGTGCTCTGTAAGGCACAACCCCCTCGGTTCATAAAAGCATTGATGCATCTGGTGTTAGTTTTCTAGAATGCAGGGAAAGCATTAGCTGGTGAAAATAGATCAGTGGAAAATATGGAAGGAGGTAGGAAATTAGTTTGGGTGGCTGAACTGAATGGGAGTGAAGGATGGTCTCTGATCAGGATTTAGCACAATGCTGGGTGGATGCTTAATTAGGAAGGGAAGAAGATAATTAGACAGACAACAGTGATATGGGAGGAACTCAGGAGTTCATTGGGGAGAGAAGTAAGTGAGGAAGTGGATGGGAGCTAGAACAATGCTAGGGGAAGGAAGAATATGCTTCTTTGTGAGTAGCTAAGTTTGGTGTGTGGGAAACTGGGAATACATGTCACAAAAAATGACATCAACAGTACTTGGGAGCATTAGATCATAGTGCTGAAGATTGGAAAAACGCAAAGGACATTCCCATTTCTTTTTAAATAAAATTTCTATTAAGTGAAAAGTATTACTAGAAAAATCATATGAATGGATCTGAATTTCCTCCCATTGAAGTTGGTAGCAAAACTCCCATTGACAGTAAAGAGGGAAGGATCAGCCTCTAAATATCTAAACACATTTAGTTAATTTCTTTTTGAGAGTAGCTCTGAAGGTCATCCAGCTTCTGTTTATGCAGAGAGGGAGAAAGGTATTGTGTTAATACCAGCTTGTGATTCCACATTTTTAGGATTTGTCTATACAGCCCCACAGTTAAGTCTATGGGGTATTTCAGAGTGCGCTACATGTTACACTGTAACTCTCCTGTGTGGATGCTGTGGGCACAAACTAAAAGGTATGTAGTTCATATTAATGTAGTCCAACTGGAAAGAAGACTACATTAATGTGAACTACGTACCTTTTTAGCTTTCACCAACAACATGAGCATGGGGGAGTTATACCTCAGCACACTATTGCATGCTGCAATTCAGACCCCCATAACCCAAACTGCAGGATTATGTAGACGTAGCCACAAAATGGATGACACTTGTAATTAAAATGTAAAATTCCAGTTCATACATAATAATCCGTAAATGTAGTTCAGAAAGTTGTTCTGTTGCAAAACACTGGTCTAGTCCAAACAATGTTGGTGTCATAGAACCATGCTATATAACTAAGTTCATTATCCTTGAAGGTACTGTAAACTTGCTCAATATCAGCTCTGTGCTCCAAATCACGTAACTGACACCACATTCTTATAGAAACCAACTTTACATATAGACAATGGATTAAACAACACTCTGCTCTTTGAAAAAACTCAATATCGTAATGGCAAGATTGCTAAACAATATATTACTTCAGAACTGGCTAAGCAAATCTAATGAAAGAGGCACTTTTTAAAAATAAAGAAGGAACCCTTCTGGAAAAACACTCACCACCTTGATATATTTGGGCACTGAAGTGTAATCGTGAGTTCAAAAGCTCTTTTTGATTGTAATAGAACTTTAGTCAGAGCCCCCGTGGAATTCAGGAATGGGCCTTACAATGGTGATAACAGTTGTAGGAACTGTATACCCAAGTAAATGCAAAGTGTATGAATTTTAAAAGATATGAATGATGGCACTAAAGAACTATGGCTTTCCTACATTTGAAAGTTGTTTCATTATTGATGTTTAAGATAAGACAGTTGCACCTAGCATTATGATTTAAATTCATTCTGTTAGGATTCAGACTATTTGGGGAAAGAATCCAAACAATTAGAAATTCAGATATTTCTCTTGTAAAAAACAAAAACAAAAACCCAGCCTTTGAAATAAAATCAAGCTTTGACTTAGTGTTTGAGAAGCTGTTTTCCTCTTTCCTATGTGTGTGTAATAGCCATTATCACAGACTGAATTTACAAGTGTACTGCAAGGACAGGATACATTTCTTTGATGTGATCTTACTTTTCAAAGGATGTGCTACTCTAAGTGTCCTTATGTGTATGTGTTTCATTGTTTGCAATACTCGCTAAGGAGCTTGAAAATAATCTTTTTTACTACTTAATTGACCTCTTCTGGGGCCAGATTCAAAGCCCACTGAAGTCAATGGGAATAATTTCCTAACTGTGGATTTTTTTCCTTATGTTTTTAATGGATTTAGTTTGACCTGTTTTGTTTGTGGAATAACCTCACTATGGCCTAGAAACCAGGTTTGCTAGGTTTTCTGCTTCAGTTTTCAGGAAAGGATAGGTGTGGGATTGTATTACTAGATATTTTTAATCCAGGTACAATCCCCACCAAATTATGCACTTTTAAGGTAATTCAAATATAGATCTGAGTATGCTGGATGATTCTGACATTTGGAGCCATTTCTGATCTCAAAGCCTGGAACAGGGACCTTACAGTTTCTTTCAAATTTAAATTGTAAATTGAACTTTGATAACTTTCTGCTTTTGATTTTACTTTTCCAAGTAAAGGACCCAGGGCCAGAGGGAGTGTTCCGTGAGGAATTCTATGCAGGGATTCCCCAAAATTGTCTGGTCATAAAGGGGTGGAGGTTTGCCCTTCTCCTGCCTCTTCAGAAAAGGACATCAGGCCTACCCCACACCTTGAGCTTTCCCCAAGTATCTATGGGAGGACACTACAAACGCTTTGGTTCTCAGAGGGCATGCTGCTTCTGCTCTCTGGGGGATAAGGCTCTTTGGCAGCATGTCTCCCTAGGACATCATACTAAAATGGGCTTTATACTGGCTAGGGAGCCCCCCATGGATCCCAAGAGAGACGGTGGTTATATGGAAGGGGTAGTACAGCCTGCTGTAGTATTAACGTTTCTGGTTTAGTTCCACAGGGCTGGAGAAAGGATGCTGTGCATTCCCCGTGGCCCTGGCTTGTCCATTTAGCTCACAATTTTCACCCATTCCCCCAACAAGGATGTTTGGTCATGTGGAGAGGACTTGATTGGGGAGGACGAAGGGATAGTGCTGATGTAGCCTTCTTTGAAAAAGAGGAGTAACCCATGTGTGGATTGAAGGAGGTGGTATGCCACAATCTGCCCCAGAGAGAGAATTGGGGATTCTGAATGTACAACAATGAAAGCTGGACCAGTGCCCTAGTCAACAGAGGATACCAAGTCTAGTACTAAGTTCATTAAAGGATATTTTCTTTTTTGTATCAGTGAGGACTGCAAGTTTTTGATAGAAAAGCGTAACACTTATCATAATGTGTTTGCCACCTCTATTGCTTTGGAATTTATTGTCAAATCTTATGGCTCTTATTTATCTGACCCTTTCTTGCCTTTACGTGCTGCCTCTTATCTGTGGCTTCTCACATTCTCTGAAGTCAGCATAATGTGAATGGCTTGTGAGGCAGGACCTGATATAAAGGTTAATGGAATATTGGAAGAACTGTAAATTTAAAGGATTCATTATGATTTATGACTGTTAATTTGATAAACAGCAATGTAAAGTGGTGTGTGACTTTTGTGATTGGAAATGTGATCAGAAAAAAGAAGATTCCTCTCGAGATCCAAAAACATTCCAACTTTCTTGTACATAGCAGTAGCTCCAGATTTTAAACATTGTCCGTTTTTTATACGATAAAATAAAACTGACCACATGAATGAACACCAGTATAATGATGTTGAGTTTAGGAGTGATATTTGAGATAATGCAGATTGAGAAAAGTGTGATCCTAGCCAAATAAAAATAGAAAACATGGTGAGGTGTAAAGCATCTGGGTAATATTCGGCTCTCATTCTTCAGGGCACAGTGGGAACTTCTTCTGATTGCAATGGGAATTGATCCCCAATGATAAAGGGAACTATATGTGCCTTGTAGCAATTCTTTACCTTTTCATAAATAAGATTTAATCTCCCCCCATAGACAGATATCAATTTCAAAGCAAATGTACTTAAAATATTTTAGCTTATAAAGAAAGGATCATGTTGAATGTTAACAGGCCAAAATATTACCCTTCCACACGTGCATACAGACAAATAAAATATTTTTTTATTTAAAAATGTTAATCTGAAAACTGTCAGCATTCCAACCCAAAGGGTAGAACTGTAATGCTTTGTACTTGCAGTTATAATGTTTGTCCAATAGATTTCATTGTGCCGAGACTTCCAGAAAGGGAGTAATTACATAAAAAGATAAGAGTCCAGCTTGTTTTGTTTGTAGTTTGTTACTGTTCTTCCTGTTGCTTAAAAAGGACTGTGGATCCCTATATTGTGTCAGTAACAGAGTTAAAGTCTCTGCTCCGAGAGTGGTTGACTCACCTAAGATGCCGAGTTCGTTGTGATAGACAAAGATATCACTATTCACTACCTTTTCCTAAGTGTGAGCAGAATGGCGTCCTGCGAAAATTATTGCCCATCCCTGATCTATAACAACTTCTTCTGATGTGCTTCTAACTATCTATAACTAGATACTACTCAGTTTCAGAGGTGGGGTTTTTTTTTCCACCAAATGCATCCGATGAAGTGAGCTGTAGCTCACGAAAGCTTATGCTCTAATAAATTTGTTAGTCTCTAAGGTGCCACAAGTACTCCTTTTCTTTTTGTAGATACTACTCAGTGTCACATGATTATAATATCTATTAATCATTTATTAACATTTTATAAACCACTTATAAATGAAAATTTAATACAAAATGTGACCTAGATTTCCTTCTGTTCCTCTCCTCGATGGCTAACCTGCCTTCTCTGCTCTTCCCACTTCATTAGATATCTTTCCCTGCATCACAGGGTGTGCTACCTACTATGGAGCGGTGAGAAAGAACACATTTGGGTAAAAACATGCCCTGGCTAATGTCCTGCTCTCTCTCCAAAATGTGCCTGGCTTTAGCAAAGTATTTAATTAGCTTCCACAAACTTCTTTTCCTTGCCTGATCTCAGCCCAAGAAGCCCTGGAATGTGATTCCTTCTGAGGACATAGTCAATTAAGAGGTAATGACATTGACGTGGTGTGCAACAGAATGTAGTAAGAAGAGCATGGAAGGGATTTTATTAATACTACTGAGGTGCATGTGAATGATTTTTGACTATAGATATTGGTGACTTCTTTCTCTGAAATTGGCAGTGAAAGTCGCTAGATTTGTCACTGGTCACTTTGACACTTATTTTCTCACTAGGGAAACCAAAAAGTCACTAAATCTAGTAACAAAGTTGCTAAGTTGGCAACACTGGAAGGGAGTCATTGAAATGCTATTTCGCAAGGGTCCTGCCCAAAAATAAGGTTGACGGGGGTCCAGTTTTCAACTGGAAAGTCCGGTTGAAGTGGGACTGGTACAGTGTCTGGTCAGATGTACTGACCCGACCCCAAAAGTCTGGTTACCACGATTGGAGGGAAGCTCCAGGTCATCCACCCGTGCTAGACCCTGCTGAGCCAGGACCGCCTCTTACCTGAATATCATGGGCAGGCAGGCTCTGTGTCAGGGGCTGCAGCTCCCATCCCAGCCCCGAGGGAGTGGGAGCTCAGCTTGGTGTGGGGGAAGGGTGGAGAGGATGGAACGATGAGGAAGTGGGAGGGGGAGAGCAACGAGACATCAGGGCAGGTCCTCGAGGGAAGAGGCAGGACGGGGTAGGGCCTCAGGAGAAGAGGTGGGGCAGGGCGAGGTTCCAGTGCTCCTGCTGTATTGTCCAGTTTTCAGAAATTAGAAAGTTGGTAATCCTGTCCACAAAACTCCTGATTGTGGGGAAACATCCAGTAACACTGATTGGCTAGGAAGCTCTGTTTAAACCAGAAAGGCACAAGAAGTTGTCCAACTAACTAGAGGAAACCCTAGCTGGCTACTACTATTATGGACCCTGCCTCCTTACCTGGCTGCTGAGCCCTGCCTTCCTGTCTGTTCCCAGTTCCTGCTTTCCTGCTGCACTACAGGTCCCTGCTCCTATGCCCTATCCCTGACACTGTTTCCAGCTCTCACCTCTGGGACCTGACTGTCTCCAGCTCCAGCCTTTGACTTGGTACTTGATGTGGTCTTCTGACTCTAACCATTAGTCCTATCTGCCCATGCCCAGGTCTTTCTAGTTAATTACATATTTGAAATGACTACTGACTTATAAAAATCCTAAACTTTAGCTAGTGCTGCCCTCTAGTTTGCCTGGGAATTTAAAAAAGAAAAAAGTAATAATTTTTGTTCTGTGAATGGGGACATGGGTTTGAAAGCATCTAACTTACTGTGCATAGAAACGGTTCATTTGACATACTTTTCCAAGTAAGCTGCTGAAAACCTATGTAAATGGTGCCTAACACTTGTAGAGCTTGAGCTATTAATGTACGTGAGCAAGAATCTGAATTATTCTGGATTTGAGAGTTATGCTTTTTACAATTTTGGGTTTTTGTTTTTTTGTTTTTTGCTTGTATAGGGTTTTTAAAAATGAATCCATTACATTATATACGTCTGTAAATGTTATCCAGATGGGATATCATGCCTACAACATTCTTTCAAACAGGCAATATCATAAAACTCTACCAGAGAGTTTGTATTTTGGAATTTCAGCTAATTACCCAGTTGAAGGTATCACAGCTACATTGTTCTTCTCTCTTCCCTTTCTGTCTGTCCGTATCTTTGTTTGTATATTTCTGCAAAAGTGTGCGGGAAAGATTGATATATGGAAACCAAAGTGGGGGTATGTGTAAAACCTTGATTTCCTTGATCCCGTTTAAACCTATGTTTAAGCTGTGTTGCTTATTTCAATTCAGGATATTTCATCTCTATATATTTATCTAAAATTGAATTGCCCAATAATACCTGTCCATTGAACAAACAAAGTGTTTAAGTCACAGGATTTCAAGCCTTGTTTTAAGTAAATGTACTTCTCAAGATAGATCTGAAAGGCCTGGGGGTGTGAAATGGCACAGTTAGTTGCAGTGCCAGCTTTACTATACTAGCCTCTCTCCTGACCTAGAAGCATGCTTGAGATAGCTAGATGTTGAGAGAGCTGCATGTTGATTTCATCTGTACCTTTCTGCTGAAACTTCCAACAAGGTTGCCAAGTGTAGTGGTGGTTTTGTAATGTGGAAATTTGCTTTTGAAGAATTAGACTGAGAAGAAACCCATTCCACATAAACCATTGAACAGCAGTGGTAGCAATCTCTGGTTTATACAAATCTCAAGTAGGACTGGTGACCTAGAGAAGTGAAAGGGTCTGTCTTTATCACAGCTGATGGCCCTTTGAGGCATCACCCAAGCTTTCTGTAATGATAACAAAGTAAATGCTATTCTCCTGTTGCACTAGCAACAGGCAAAATGCCTGCTCTTTATTTATTGCTCTGTTTCTCTGTCTGTATAGCTGCAGCAGCAACAGTTTGCATGGAAATGCACAGTAATGAAGACTTATCTTGGTTAGCCCCATTGCTTTATGGCAGCAGTTAGCTAACATGGTATGATGATAAACAATGCTTTTGCACTTTTAAAATTTCTATAGAAGTGCTTTACAAACATTGCTGAATTTAGCCTTGCAGCAATCTTGTGAGATAGATAGGAATGTATTAATAATCCACGTTTACAGATTGGATGTGTATTGCCTCTTTTACATCATTCTGAAAGGTTCTGGGGGCGAGGTAGAGTCATGGACTCTGGTGAGGAGTTGGGCTGTTGTAGAAGGCTCAAAATTCCTCCCTCAGGAAGGCTCTTAGGGCTCTTCTACACTGGCACTGTACAGCGCTGCAACTTTCTCACTCAGGGGTGTGAAACCCGCAAACCCCCTCCCCCCCCAAGCACAGCAAGTTTCAGCGCTGTAAAGCACCAGAGTAGACAGTGCACCAGTGCTGGAAGCCGCACTCCCAGTGCTGGTAGCTACCCCCCTCATGGAGGTGTTTTTTTTTTTTTATAGAGCTCTGGGCTCTGCCACAACTACACAAGCTAAGTTAAAGCGCTGCCATGGCTGTAGACTAGCCCTTACGCTGTCTCTTATTTTGTGTTGCATATACAAGTAGAAGTTCTGTCTTTGCAGTATCAGAGTCAAGGATTTATCCAGAAATTAGAAACTTCCTTATGTTTAATGCCAGTGAGCAGATGTGATAAACTAGAAACAAAATTGGACATATCATATTGTTCCTTTCCTTCAGCTACTCTGAAAACGTGAATCTGAAATTACTGTGATTTCAGATAGTTTTTCAGTGTTTCTAGATATTTATAGAATTGGAAGGTTCTGTGACTTTTTTTGGTATGAAAAATTGTTTGAATAACTGAAATTTTTTCAAGAGGCTATACAAACCCAAATCACATTAGAATTACCTAAAACATGATTTGGCCTGGCTGTGGCTAGAACCTCACGCTAATAACTGACTTGTCTACGTTACAGTTATAAATATAAAGAACAAGAATAATAATAAAACCTTAATGAGTGCCTTTGTAAATATAAAAAGTGTGGGTTTGTTACTATGAATAAATATCCTAGAATGAGCTTTGTGAATGAATACAAGCACAATTTCTTTTATTTTAAAATGGCAAGCAATTCCTTTCAGCATATTACTCAGATTTTTTGAAGCTGGGTGATTGTGAAGATTTCATTCTTTGATAAAATTCTAGTAAGACCATCAGCACTTAGAATCTTTTTTATACATTTTAAGATTAATTAAATTTAATGACAATTAATATTTAAAATGTGTATGGAGCAAAGAAAATATTGCTGCTTCTTGGCCATGTTTTTTGCATATATGTTTTCTCCAATGCATCTTTATTGCCTTAATTACAAGTATTTAAAACTGCCAAAAATACTTTTTGAGCACAGGAAAGGCAGTCTTTTCCCAGGACACTCTGTATAAACTGAGAGTATATTGTTGGAAGATGTAACCTGAAAAAAATGACTAAACCAGATATTTTTTTCCTTTCTTCTGTATGTTTAATAGCTAGGAATATGATTAGACTTGTTTTGATGTCACTTTTACAGTCTGTTTTTTTCAATCCCAGTCCAACTACACAGGAAATTTAAGTAATCTATATTAATTCTCAGTTACATTTGAGGATCAGTAATTCATCAAGGCAACTGTTGAATGGTTTAAAAGTGAAATTGTTTGTTTAACCTTTATAATCAAATCACATGCTTAAAACATAACAGAACACAGGCAGATTATTATGAAAAGATATTCATGATGCAATCTCTCATATGCAGTAATACAAAGCTATATTAGGAGATCAGCATGTGAAACTTCAGGTGAATTGGCTTGTCTTTAGTGAAGTTAGTTTAAAAAAAGCAAAACTTGAAATTGGAAGATGGCTTAAATTTTGACTATGAAATAATTGACTAGCACTCTTCTCTAGTTAATGTACTTTTTAAAATAAGAACACAATGAAAACAATGCTTAGTTCTTATGTAGCCCTTCTCATCATTAGGTCTCAAAGTGGTTTACAAAGGAAGTCAGTGTCATTATCCCCATTTTACAGATGGGGAAACTGATGCATGAGAAGGTGAAGTGATTTGCCCAAAACCAGTGGCCAACCTGGGAATAGAACCCATATTTCCTGACTCCCAGTTTAGGTACGCCACACTGTCTTCTCCCTAATTTTATCAATTAAAAAGTAATCTAGATTACAACATGTGGTGTGGAACCAAGTTAATGTTTTTGTGGTGATTTTAGTATTTGAATTTCTTGTTTTGCGTTTTTAAAATCTTAATATTTCATTAATGTAGGATTTTCCTCATAATATATTAATAAAGTACATAAATTAGTCTTTATTATTGTCTAGGAGCTGAGGAGTTTATTCTTGAATTTACTGTCTATATTTATTTTTAATCCGTAATGTGTTTTTATTTTAAAGTCTATTTTAGGATCTAGCAACATTTGCCATATATTGGAAATACAATCACATAATAAATACAATCACATATGTATGCACTCTGTGGCTGCAGAAGTACATATTCACAGACTGAAAACCACAGTCAAAGGAATCCAAACTGCTTATTTTTATACTTACTGGTATCCCAGGGAAAAAGGTAAAGATCAGTTTATAAAACCTGGACAAAAGAAGGATGTAACTTTTTCTGTTCTCCCTTGGGATGAATCTCAGCTGAAATAACTGACAGTTTTTGGACTTACAGAAGGAAATGATGAGGTAAGATAAATATCCAGATGTTTTCTGGCCAGATGTATAAGCTTACATTTTGGAAGACATGAATGCTATACCTGTGTCTTCTGAGAGGAAGTTGTAAATAGTAAACATACAAACTCTTTATCTTTGCAGTTCTGAAAAATTTTGAGTTTCAAAGTAAAACTTCAAGTTATATCTTTTTGTTTTACTTACCAAATAGCTTCATGAGAAGAGATCTTATAACCAACTTCCAAATATAAATCTGTACTGTACAAGAGTTATTTTTTTTTAAATAATCATTATGTTTGTAAGGCTAATTTGACACCCTTGGTTCATTGTTTTTAATATAGGGAAGATCTAGCTTACAAAAGTGTCTTGGTTTTCCATCACAAGGAAATAGGTGTGCCATCTTTTTGCAAGTTTCCTATGTTCTATTCCCATGTTTCAAGCCCTTTATTTACCAAAAATGCAAAGTTTGACTTTTACCAGTCTTTCACCTTTTACACTGATTCTCTACTTCTCCCACCTAACACACAGATCTGTTTCTTTTCAAGTAAATTGTTAGAAGTGGCTCCCTGCACATGCAGCAGTAAAGCTCATCTCAGTCTGTGCTTGTTTTCAGAGTCAGGGAAAGGGGAAAGAACAGCCTCGTGTAAGTCATGTAAATAAGTTAGCTGCTAGGACTTATGAACCAGATGTAGTAGCTCCAGGAAAAAATACTAGATTTGAGGAATATTCTTCCCATATGGGAAGAAGTATCTTAAAATTGGCAAAGAAAAACAACTCCCTAAAAACTTCTAGGGATAAATTTTGAAAAGTGGCCTCTAAATGCACACCTATAATTTTTGCCCATGCATTTTTGATCGTTAATACCATGGAGGAGACTTCTCTGTCGGTGATCAGGAACAAGAGGCCCTTGGCATGACTGTAGGACTGAGGTGAAAGTGACCCCTTCTAGAATGCAGTCAAGTTGTTACTGCCCAGACCTCCCTCTTAGGGCTGGAATGACTCCCATGGCCTGCATGGCCCAAGAGAAGGGTGAATATCAGAGCCTGGATAGGAACTGACAGTTCATGAGAGATGATGAACTCATGTATAAAAAGTCCTCACTCCTAGAGAAGCTCCAAAACAAGCATGTGCAAATCTGTGTCTTTTTTGTCTTTTTGGGCTTATGCCATGGGTTGCTCATTCCCTGGGCTAGATGGTCCTACTGCAACTGCCAGAACATGCAAGCTTGCATGGGGCCCACAATTTCAGGTGGACACAGCCTTTAGTTTTGTAATTCATTTTATTTATTTAAGTGTTAAAATGTGCCCAGCCTATGCTGTGCACATACATTATAAAAATATTAAAACAACAGTTAAAATAAGGACCCAGTCTTCTTCCAAAAACAGACCTTCCAAAATTCCACAGCTCAAAACCACAGATTCTTCCAACCAGAATCTCTCACCGACTTACTCATTCCTCCCTAGAGCCCTGGGAGAACAAATAGCCCCTGCAGCATGACCTAAAGGCCACCAATTCCTGGCTCTGTAAGCATATACAAATAGTGTGCTTCATTTTCAGTATAATCCTGTGTAATGCTGCTACTAAGACATTATACATAGACAAACCAGAGGGAAAGGGATACAATGTACAAGTAAGGTGATCAGGGTAATACCAGGCACGCACCTTGCTAGCTCCATATCTTTATATAGAGACAAGAAAGAGGAGAGGAAAACTGAGAGATAAAGAGAGATGATAATGAACAGGAAGAGTGAGGACAGTCAACTGAGAAGCTGCAATGGTAGAAGTGGGGTGGGATGAAAAGGTAACAACAACCAATAGCAATACAGTGAATGAGAGAAAACATACAGTCCAATTTTTCAGAGTTGTGTGGAGGACTGGAGGCTGTAAAGGTTCTTCCTGTGCCAAGGGGAGTTGCAGCCGCTATCTTCCATGTGGGGGAGGAGAGAGGAGTCTGCTGGGCCGAGTGCTCCAGGTGGGTCCTTCACAGTTTGGTGGTAAGCAATACAGGGGGGTTGAAGGCCCAGCCCTACCCTCTTCACTCTTGGATGTGACGAATTCCCCAGGACATGGGGATTTCCAGAGTCTGTCCCTGGCAAACTCCTCCCGTTTGCGGCTGATGTTTCCTTATGTGCAGGGGCATGGAAAGAGTGGAGATTACACATATATTACTTGGTTTGGACAATGTCAGTTAGGATGGCGAAACAATAATGTGTGAGGCAGCTCACAAAGCTAGTATGTAGTGACAGTATCACCAGCTCTGTCATTTGCAATTTGATCATTTGGAGGTTTTTAAACCTTCAAGTGATCTCCCTACTCCTGCTTCCCGCCTTGATGATTTTCAAATTGGCCACCTTTTCCTAATTTACTTTCCGTAAGGTTGAAGCTAAGCAAAATGTACCGGGGGAATATCTGTGGCAGAAGCACAATGTTACCAACTTCAAGTGCTCAAAAATCCTGAGCTGGCTTAAAAATTACATTGATTTTTTTAATGGGGAATTTTTCCTTTGCTTTCTGCTATCTGAGCCATTAGGGTACACTCACTTCCTGTTTTCAAACCTTTTCCCACCACCACAAGGACTGGAAACTTACTTGAAAAAATAATGAAAGCTGGGAATCTCATGCAACTGTTGATTACAGAAATTGTGCCTTTAAGAAAAATGCCAAAATATCATGAGACTCATGATAAAATTGCAAGGGTTGGTAACTTTGGAAGCAGGAGGAGAGACTGAGAGGGTTGGGGGAAGCAGGAGGAGACTAAAAGGAGCACAGGGAAATGTGTCTAGTGGCGGAGCAGAAGAGGGCTGAAGGTGAAAGGGAATGTGGGGCGATCAAGAGGTGACTGAGGGTGTGAGGAGGAGCAGGAGACAGAGCAGGGGGAAGATGGGGCCCAGGAGGAAGTCTAAGGGCAATGGCAGAATGTGAGGAGTGGGAGGGAGGTGCAGGAGGAGGGCGCGGATAGTGATAATAACAGGAGATGGGAATGGATAGAATCAGAGCTCCTGTACTCTAGCGGTGAATGGTGAAATCTCAGCCCATTTCAGTGAATAGGAGTTTTGCAGTTTCAGACAATAGCTGGGATTTTGCCCCAGAATTGGGAAGTGGAGTCATGAATGCAGCCAGCTGCGAGGCCTGTATTTTTCCATGTGCATTTAAGATTGAATTTTGAATCTGAACTGATCACACAGCTTGTGGGAAGACAACTTCTTCCCCAAAGGGTCAAAAACCAGATAATTACGCCTCTCCTCCACCAAGTTATTTTTTAAAAACCTCATGATTTTAAGCCAGTTCAATTATTTTTTGAATGTGTGCAGTTGGCACTCCTGGGTATCTGCCTGGAAGATCAGGCAAACTTATCCTCCACTTTGCTTCTCATAGGTGACATGGCAATAGAGAGTGTTCAGGAAGGATTTCAGTGTAGTATTTTCTTCTTAGCAGTGCATCCATTCAGAGATTTAACTTTTTAGCTTCATTTAGACATCCCTGAACAGATGCACTATTGATTATTAATATACTGCACTGAGAAGTATCATGAATTTTTCTATAGGAATAACATCTAACACTTAGTTTCTTTCATGCTGAAAGATACCTCAATGTTTTACAAATGTATCAAATTTGTACAGAAACTATGTGCAGAGATCATTTCATCTACCTTTGTAGCAGAGCACAGTTACAACACAAACTTTAGGACAGGAAGTGAAGAATAATACTGTAATCAGTTGAAATTGCAGGGGAATTTATTTAGTCAGAATGTAATTATGGAAGGCAGAACTTGGTCAGGAAGCAGGATTAACTTTCCTGCTCTTTTGAAAAGTGCCAGAGGATTGTTAATAGCTATAAATGGTCAGGATGTTGGTTTTATGTATCAACCAAATGATAGCACTTGCAACAGAAGGGTGCACTTTAATGTTATGCTGAGAATGTTATGAATTGCTTAATTTCTGACTCAGTGATAAAGATGTATCCTAAGGAAACAGGATCTAAACTTCCTTGTGCAGTTTAACTTACTTGAAGGTCTCTTGTCCAAATATCGACCCAATCCTTATTAGTTTGTCAGATCTAACGTGATCACAGCACATTTGTTACGTAGCTGCAGGCTTGAATAAGGTAAATAGGAAATTACTTCACCAAATTTGGATCCTCTGATGTAAGCAGAACACTTTTAACTATGTCTCCATGGCACAAGGAAATGTTGACAGCTGTTTGACTGCAGGGTTTCTTTCAGTTTTTGCCTGTTTTGCTACTCAGACCAAATATGCTGAATTCTTAATTCAGTGCTTTATGGTAGAACTACATTTTTCCCTTTGATATGTTGTATATTTGGGTCTATATGCCAATCACTGAATCCAGTAGTGAGATAAATGTTTGTCCCCTAGTGTTTCAAAATAGTATCTGACTCACCCTAACATTGGTGTAATTATGTGGCCATTACTTTGCACATTATGTTGAAAATATACACTTCACAGTTTCAAGAAGTAATACAATAGATCTTACTTCTGACAAAGAAATAACAAGCACGAGTAGCTACTAAATATTGACAGTCAAAATCCACATGCAGGGAATAATGCCTACTTTAGGCATAAATTTGCTGCATCTGTGTTTTGTTCTAAGGAAACTTCGCTCACCTTAACTTTGGAATGTTAACTGAAACCAAAATATTGCAATCCACAAGTCTGACTCAGGTAAATGCTATATTGATAGCTGCTTTGAATATTTAACATTAACAAGGTCAAAATGAACCACAGTACAGCCCTACTGTATAATACAGGTTTCAGAGTAGCAGCCGTGTTAGTCTGTATTCGCAAAAAGAAAAGGAGTACTTGTGGCACCTTAGAGACTAACAAATTTATTAGAGCATAAGCTTTTGTGGGCTACAGCTCACTTCATCAGATGCATTCAGTGGAAAATACAGTGGGGAGATTTATATACACACACAGAGAAATGAAACAATGGGTTTTATCATACACATTGTAAGGAGAGTGATCACTTAAGATGAGCTATTACCAGCAGGAAGGGAGGGGGGGAAGGAGGAAAACCTTTTATGGTGATAATCAAGGTGGGCCATTTCCAGCAGTTACCAAGAATGTCTGAGGAACTGTGGGGGGTAGGGTGGGAGGAGAAATAACATGGGGAAATAGTTTTACTTTGTGTAATGACCCATCCACTCCCAGTCTCTATTCAAACCTAAGTTAATTGTATCCAGTTTGCAAATTAATTCCAATTCATCAGTCTCTCGTTGGAGTCTGTTTTTGAAGTATTTTTGTTGAAGGATAGCCACCCTCAGGTCTGTAATCGAGTGACCGGAGAGATTGAAGTGTTCTCTGACTGGTTTTTGAATGTTCTATTCAGGGGACACAATCATAGGGCCTAATCACATCAGCCACACTATCAGACATCAGCTGTAGCTCAGGAAAGCTTATGCTCAAATAAATTTGTTAGTCTCTAAGGTGCCACAAGTACTCCTTTTCTTTCTACTGTATAATAGTTATTCCCATACATCAAGCACATAGTAATTAAACATTAATTTTAAGCCTGATGTTACTCTTCAGGCAAGTCAAATTTAACTAGTGACTTAACAAATTTAGAGATACAAAATTATGTTTTAGTTTTTAATCTTTTGGATTGAAATGAGATTAGACTTTTTAAAATGCATTAGCCAACTGATGTTAATATTTTGGATAGATTATTTTATTTGGCAATTTTGAGATTTGGATTTATTTTTTTAAAAGTCCATATTAGATTCCTTTTTTCTCAAGTTATTGTTTTAATCATAATCTAAATATATTCCCTTAATACTATGATCTGCTAGGTTAATAAAAAGAAAAGGAGTACTTGTGGCACCTTAGAGACTAACAAATTTATTAGAGCATAAGCTTTCGTGAGCTACAGCTCACTTCATCGGATACAGACTAACACGACTGCTACTCTGAAACCTGTCATTAGGTTAATAAAGTACATTTGAAAATGTAGCTCATTCAAAAGATTAGACAATATAACAATATATGTGCAATTTATTGATTCATGCAGTTTAATGTAAAATTAGTACTGTAAAGGCTTGTTTGAATCTGCTATTGAAAAAAGCAGACAAATTAAATTGATTGATGGTACTACAAGTGACCTTACTATATCGGTACATTTTATAATATAGGGTGAAATAACATTCAATACTCTGCCCATTTAATGATCTTTTAAGGGTTAATATAGCTTTTAACATGTACATCAGCATAGATTCCAGTAAGCAATGTTGTTTACATCAGATGTCCATTGGCCAGTCCTTCTGATCAAATAGCATATTGAATTCAAGAGTAAGAGTGTGACAGACCCATATCCTGTTTTAAAGAAATATAACAGAAAGCTAACATCTGCCTGCTTGGCTTCATGTGGTGGAGAAAAGTTTAGTAGCAAGTTACAAAATGTTAATCCTTTGTGCTCATTAAAGTATGCCTGACATTGTGAGCACAATTCTATGGTATTTCTTGGAGTAAGACTTTCCAAGCCTGTAAAGAAAATGTTTTTGCAAGGAGCCTTTCTTTGTCCTGACATTTGAATGAGAACACAATTCATCATGAATCTTTTACTCTTCCTCTTCCCTTGGAGAATAATGAAAGGAGTCCATTCATTGCAGTCTCTTGGTGTTTTCACGGAAAAATCATACATAACAGTCCATCAGCACAAGCCCACTCCTCATCTGAAACATGAGTAAAGCTTGGAACTGGAGCACTTTATGCCCATTGCATATTTCTACCAGTGGGCTGGACTTTTGCCATTGTTAATAATGTTGAAACTAGAACTGATATCTCAGAATAAAAGAAACAGATTATGAAAAAAATATTTAAAAAGAGCAATCCTGTAGGCACTTGCTTATCAGGTAAACATACCACACAGTTATACTGGAAAATGTGTAATTGTTTAATTATTATGCAAAGCTTTTTTTTTTTTAAATGACACTAGAAAATGGCCTCTTCTCAATTTGGAGGTTGAGAACATTCCTTAGGGAGCTGTGACAGGATGTTTTCTGTTAACCTCTTTTTAATTTTTTTTCAACTAAACAAGGAAAACCATTTCTTACCGGTCATTGTTTCCTTATATGTCTAGGTAATAAAGTTGTATCTAAGAAAGCAGTTGCTAGAAAATTCTGTTATCTATTTTGAATTTATGGAAACTGTATTTACCTGGTGTTGAAAAACTGAAGAATTCCTCCAGAAGAATGTCACAGCTATGCTAGTGCCAAATAAATCTAGTGGTGTGTAGTAGACATGGATAGTAAAAGACTTCATAAAAAGTGGAATCTAGCTCTAAGGGCTATACTTGCGAAACATAATGTGGGATCTGAGCTGCATGACTTCCATTACACGCAGCAAGAGTGATGAGGCTGTAATCCCATTTAAACATTTAAAAATATTACCTGAATGTAAAGTGCTACTGTACCTACTGTATCTTAGGGTATGTCTACACTGTAGGTTAAACCTATGGTCAGTGGAACTCTAGCCCACTGGCTCAGTGTTTGCAAGTCTGGGTTTAAGCTTCCACAGTGAATATTGACCCTAGGTTTAGAATTTTTGAACCTGAGTCTCTGGCATCTATGTTGCATTTTGCAATCCCAAGTCAGACAAGCCTCTCATTGGGTTTTCTAGCACCCTCCACAGCCTTAGCCGCTCTCAACCTTTGTTCATGGTTCAGTGTGGGAAAACCTGACTGTCCAGCCTTCACATTACAGGAAGTAGTCACAGCCTGCTACACTCAGCCTGTAGAGCTATCTTTTGGGTCTGCATTCAACTGAAGCCAGAAACATGGAGGATTTGCCATTTGAAGAACTTGTCCTGCTTGAGCGATCACTCCTATTTCAGGAAACAGACAGAGCATCCATAAGATGCTGATGGACATTATGGCAGCATTTTTGACCTATCTAAGGAAGAGAAGGATGATACAGATGTAGCAGACTCACATTAGCTGATGCTGATCATGACTCTTAAACAGCTGCTGATACATCCTATGTAGCCCAGCACATCTGGAGCAGAGCCACAACCGTAGACTGGTGGGATCACATTGTCATGCGGACCTGGGATGACCAGTAGTGCGTTCAAAACTTATAGATTCATAGATACTAAGGTCAGAAGGGACCATTCTGATCATCTAGTCCGACCTCCTGCACAGCGCAGGCCACAGAATGTCACCCACCCACTCGTATGAAAAACCTCACCCTGTCTGAGCTATTGAAGTCCTTAAATCATGGTTTAAAGACTTCAAGGAGCAGAGAGGCCTCCCTCAAGTCAACCATGCCCCATGCTACAGAGGAAGACGAAAAACCTCCAGGGCCTTTCCAATCTGCCCTGGAGGAAAATTCCTTCCTGACCCCAAATATGGCAATCAGCTAAACCCTGAGCATATGGGCAAGATTCACCAGCCAGATACTACAGAAAATTCTTTCCTGGGTAACTCAGATCCCATCCATCTAACATCCCATATCAGGGGATTTGGCCTATTTACTCTGAATATTTAAAGATCAATTACTTACCAAAATCCCATTATCCCATCATACCATCTCCTCCATAAACTTATCGAGTAGAATCTTAAAACCAGATAGATCTTTTGCCCCCACTGCTTCCCTTGGAAGGTTATTCCAAAACTTCACTCCTCTGATGGTTAAAAACCTTCGTCTGATTTCAAGTCTAAACTTCCTGGTGGCCAGTTTATACCCATTTGTTCTTGTGTCCACATTGGTGCTGAGCTGAAATAATTCCTCTCCCTCTCCTGTATTTATCCCTCTGATATATTTATAGAGAGCAATCATATCTCCCCTCAACCTTCTTTTAGTTAGGCTAAACAAGCCAAGGTCCTTGAGTCTCCTTTCATAAGACAAGTTTTCCATTCCTTGGATCATCCTAGTAGCCCTTCTCTGTACCTGCTCCAGTTTGAATTCATCCTTTTTAAACATGGGAGACCAGAACTGCACACAGTATTCTAGGTGAGGTCTCACCAGTGCCTTGTAGAACAGTACTAAAACTTCCTTATCCCTACTGGAAATGCCTCTCCTGATGCATCCCAAAACCGCATTAGCTTTTTTCACAGCCATATCACATTGGCAGCTCATAGTCATCCTATGATCAACCAATACTCCAAGGTCCTTCTCCTCTTCCGTTACTTCTAATTGATGCGTCCCCAACTTATAACTAAAATTCTTGTTGTTAATCCCTAAATGCATAACCTTACACTTCTCACTATTAAATTTCATTCTATTCCTATTACTCCAGTTTACAAGGTCATCCAGATCCTCCTGTATAATATCCTGATCCTTCTCCGAATTGACAATACCTCTCAGCTTTGTATCATCTGCAAACTTTATTAGCACACTCCCACTTTTTGTGCCAAGGTCAGTAATAAAAAGATTAAATAAGATTGGTCCCAAAACTGATCCCTGAGGAACTCCACTGGTAACCTCCCTTCAACCTGACAGTTTGCCTTTCAGTAGGACCCGTTGCAGTCTCCCCTTTAACCAATTCCTTATCCACCTTTTGATGTTCATATCTGCATGAAGAAAGCTACGTTCTTGGAGCTTTTTGAGCAGCTCGATCCAACCCTGCAGACTCACAACATATGCATGAGGGCAGCCTTGTTGGTTCAGAAGCCAATTCCTTTAACCATCTGGAAGCTGGCTACCCCAGACTGCTACAGATCCATTGTTAATTACATTGATGTTGGAAAGCCAACTGTAGATAGAGTGCCTCAGAAACCTTCACCACCAATGAGGCATGTGATTTACCCAAATGTGGTGGGTATGAAAAATATCCCTGAAGTGATTTTTAGTTTTGAGAGAATGAGGTTTCCAAACTGTGCTGGGGTCACTGATGGGACTCATATTCCCATAGTTTGCCCTTCTCAAGGAGCACATGAGTACATAAACTGGGGAAATAGTCCATTGTTATGCAGACCCTCGTGGACCACAGATGCCAATTTATGGATTTTGATATTGGCTATACTGAAAATTGTACCTTCATGGTCAGGCAAGGATAGTATTCCCAGCAAATGACATTGTCATAAATGGAGTTACTGTCCCCACTGTTATATTAGGGGACCCGAGTACCACCCTTTCGCTTTGGCTTCTGAAGCCATATCCTGATTTTAGAGGGCCTGGCAAAAGACTCACAGCAGGGGTAGAACTGTGGTTGAATGTGTGTTTGGCAGATTGAAATCCCACTGGTGCTGTTTACAGAACCATTTGGATTCCAGTGTCATCAATGCTGTTCACATTATTGTGGCTTGCTGTGCTCTTCACGATGTTTGTGAAGCCAAAGGTGAGCCATTTGCCCCTGAATGGACCAATGACAGTGATGGATTGCTGTAAGTGCTCTGATCACAACTGGAGCAGGATACACCTGGGTGATAGAAAACAGGGATTCTCTATGCTCCTACATTATGGACTTGCGTGGACAAATTGAAGAGGAAAAATAGTATGTTTATGAATGTGTACAGCAGTGTTAACTGTAGATGAGGAACTATCACTGTTCGCAGTGAATTGTTATAATGTTTTAATTATGGATGAGATGACTGCTTATGAAATGGGAGGTGCACTGTATGGCAAGGACTGTGGATTTTCATTATGGATTGATGTAAATAGATATACTGAAAAATTGTGTTTGGAAACAATTTCTCAGTTGTGCTGTATTGTGTTTATCTTTATTATTTGAAATACACGTTATATGATGTGATGCAGTGATGGTAATAAACTTTCTTAATAAAATGTCATTATTTGTGAACATGGCTGTATTACAAAAAATAACATTGAAGTATTGCCAGGCAGGCCAGTGCTATTACACCAACAAAACATCCGTAATAAACCAATAACAAAACAAGTAATAAAACAAACATTGAACAGTGCAAAAAGTGAAACCTGGTGCCAACAAATAAATCCTCAGGCTTTCCATTCTCCTTTCACTTTCCTGGGAATTTAATACACACTTGGAGCTTCTGCTGCAGGAGGGTGGAGGCCTGCAGGAGGGGTGAAGGACTGCAGGGGGTACCTTTGATCTGTCCTGCTACCGTTAAGTCACAGTTGCATAGGCCACTCAGAAGTGGAATTGTCCAAATTTTTCCTGATCTGCAGCACATGGTACCATGGAGGGGATTCAGGACATGGTGTGAGTGCAGCAGGATCCTGTTCTCTTTCAGCCACTAGTACACACGGCCTTTCAAACTGTGCTCTATCTTCTTCCCTCAACTGACATTCCTACTCCAGAAACTGCTGCCCATCGCTCCTTGCCTGCGACAATTCTGTCCTCATGCTCTGCAACCTGTCTGTGCCTTTCCACTTGCCGTGAAAGTATTGCACCTAGTTCAGGTTGTCTACCATAAGCTCATCGTGGAAATGCTTCCTCTTGGATTGACATGTGACAGTTAGAAATCCCAGCCTCCTGCTGTAATGTGGCTGAACAGCCACAGTACAAGGGATTGCAGAGGGATCTGAAAGGACCTGAAAGCAGACATCAAACAGTGCAGTAATGTCCCATTATTTCACAAAGGTTCAATGATCCCAGAGAAAAGTGCCTTGTGCTATCTCAAGGTCAAAAAAATGATACATAAGAACATAAGTACAGCCATACTGGGTCAGGTACTTCAATGACAGGTACTTCAGAGGTAATGAACAGAACAGGTGGTAATCAAGTGATCCATCCCCTGTCGCCCATTCCCAGCTTCTGGCAAACAGAGGCTAGGGACACCATCCCTGCCCACACTGGCTAATAACCATTGATGGACCTATCCTCCATGAACTTATCTAGTTCTCTTTTTTTTTAACCCAGTTATAGTTTTTGTCTTCACAATGTCCTCTGGCAAAGAGTTCCACAGGTTGACTGTGTGTTATGTGAAGAAATACTTCCTTTTGTTTGATTTAAACCTGCTGCCTATTAATTTCATTTGGTGACCCCTAGTTCTTGTATTATGAGCAGGAGTAAATAACACTTCCTTATTTACTTTCTGTAATTCTGATACTCTGTAAAACTGTGCTTCAGTATATTGTAAGAGGAAAGCTTCAGTAGACATTGAGGCTTGGGTTTTGAATCCCCTGGCATAGTAGTAGGGGAGGGGGGACAGTGACTGAGAGATTCCCTCTATACCACTTGCACAAGAGGGAAAAAAAACAGACCTAGTTCTCCCTTCTTCTATATTTTCATAACTTTTCCTTTATTTCATCTGTTAACTATCAAGATATAGATTTTCAACCTCTTTCATATCATTTCTGCAACTGTTATCACCTACAACTCGTCTTCTTTAGATACCCACCAGAATTCTCTTCTGTGGCTGCCAAGCTGCTTCAGAGGTATTACTTTAAAAGGTCCTACCCTGGCAGGAATTGGCACAGTATTTATAGAGAACCTTTCCACTTTCTGGTGTCTGAGGAGAACTAATTCCAAGTGACTGAACCAATACACTTCGACAGAAGGCATAACACAGGGAATGGCAGTGAGCCAGAATCCACCAAACTGCTAGTGACCCCCATGTGACCTTTAGGTGAGGAACTGCTATGTTAGTTATGGAGATGTCATAATGACTCCGTAAGTAAGATTGTGTTGAGCTTTTCATTTTGGCCAGGATTAAAATCCCCCTCCCCTCCTTTTTTTGCCCCTAAATGATTGAATATCATCACCAAACTTTACACATTCTTTCAAGCCTAATTGTTTTTTTTAAATATGGTTTACTTCTTTAAAAAAAAAAAAGACTTAGGAGGCAGTACTTAAGTGTTCCTTTATTTGAAATTTGCGTTGAGGTGCAAACTCCAAATCCCAAACTACTACTCTCTCTCTCTCTCTCTCACACACACACACACCCATCACATCTGCTCTGCAATGCAATTTGCACATTTCTGAATATAATATTTTCTAAATTATTCCCCTTATTTTGCATAATATTTATAGTTCTACTCACAGCAGTTAAGTATGGACCCCATACTTATGTGGCAAGACAGGCAAGAGAATGAGTCTTTTCTCTCCCCCCCCGCCCATGCCAAGCCCCCAGGGTTCAGTAAACATCTTTCCCTTCTGAAAAGCCAGTGTCAGTCTGTTTAGCCTTTTGGGCTTCTTGACTGATCAATTACAGTAGCATGGCTGGTAGCTTTACTCCTGAGGCAGCCTTAGAAACAAGTCTCCGTCTCTCCCATCACCCGGTGTGCCCCATTATGTTGGGACGGGAGAAGGGTGATATGGAGATGTGTCTCAGCAGCCAAGCTACCAACCTGACTCCTCAGACAACTGAACTAGGAGAGAGTCCCATTCTGATGTGCCAAATGAGGCTCATCAGATGGGCACTGCTGGTAGACTGGTTGCACAGACACCTTCAAGTCGCCTTTGGAGCAATTCTACACCTCCTCCTCTGCCTTGGGGAGGATTCCCATGTATTTCCTGGCTTCTGCAGAGAGATTTAGCGGTCTGTGTGCTACCAAGTTTGGGTTCTGGATCCCTTGGTTTAGCCCCAGCGTATAAATCAATGGCAATATCCAATATCAGTATAGCTATAAGAATAAGCCAAAAACATTTGAATAAAGTCCAGTAAAAACAAGAATATTAAAGATAGAGAGAGCAAGAGAAGGGAAATTAAAAGGTAGATTTAAAATTGGAATGTTACTAGATAAAACCTTCTCACTGTAGGCAGTCTCCATCCGGGTGGATGAATGTCATGAGCACAGTGCAAGCTGCAATGTCACACTGAGCAGAAATTTGCTACTGTGTGTTGTATGGATCCACTGAAGAAATAAAACCTTTAGAACCATACAGAAATGTCCTCAGCCCATCACACTGAGGCATGTCTGAATTTAGTATTAAACTACTTTTTTTGCTATTATTATATTTCTTTAAAAATGAACTGAAAAGACTGGAGAACACATTTTTATTCTTTATCTGCCGATGACCTCATTAAAACATAAAATAGTGCAAGGTACATTTCTTTTTAAATTGTGCTGATTTGTACTTGTAATTCTTAAACAAAAACCCCACATTTATTTCGCAAAAGCTTTAACGACACATATTTATGGTAGCATTTAATGCATTTAATACTCTGTAATATTTGTTAATATATTCATTATTAAATGTTAAGATAGAGATATGGGAAGAATTTGTTTTAAAGCTCTCTTACATGTGGGGGTTTAGGTTAAAATATTCAAAAAGTCATATGCATTGCTGTAAAAACGTATGGTAGATGTCTTCATAAAAATCTGTTCCTCATCTATAGTCTGCCAGCACAGTGGATCAGTAACCAAAGTTCCTTTCACTATTTCATATCTCTGATTTATAAAATGAATAAATATGAAGCTAAATTGCTGTTGAATGCAAATGTTTAGTGGGAGAGAGTAGCACATTTTAATTTAATGAGTGCATTAGTATATTTAATTTTCCAAATGGCTAGAGAGATGCAATAATACCTTGTACAAACATGGTTTGCTATCTTCTGACCTCCACACAGTGCATATAAAATGAAACTATTTTTCATCTTTAACAAACTGCAGAAACTGAAGTATGGAAAATTCATTCTGTGCTTCGTCAGTGACTGCAAGTGACTGAAGTAGCATAAATAAGCTTGTCTCAGAAGTCACTCATCAGTAGGTTGTTGGAAACATTAATCCCACACCAGAACATGGTGAGTAATTACTATAGTGAATTATTTTTGTGACATCCTGAACAGTCTGTAGTCATTGACATTTATTTTTACAGCATAACGTGTAAAAAAATAATTCAGTTAGTAATTTTTGTTAATTTATAGTTTCTATAATCCTCCTTGCTTTTTTTTTTAAAAAAAACAGGGTCCAGTAATTATTTTATAGTGATACAGTAGCAAGACTTCATGCCAGTCACATAACTAAAGCTTGTGCAAAGGTTGAGTAGCACAGTAAAACAAATAATTGGGAACAACTTTTAATTTGAAAAACATTAAGAACCTGAGACAAATGTACACAAAAACAAAGACTGTCATGATTAATATGTCGGTACTTAAACACAATGGGAGATTTAACACTTTCCATTCTAACAGACTATATGCATATGCGTTGGCAATAGTTTGAAAGACTGGGTTCAAAAGTTTGGCGCATAGGACAAATATTTTATTGTACGTCTGTCCATATTAGAAGAGAATACCTGGCAAGTCATTGAGCCCTTGAATGGATTAATCCTTTTATGTGGCATATTTTCAATTTTAAAATGTGAACCATAGTCAAATAAAATCCTGTATAATATTGGAGGTATGAAGCCAATAGAGTTCCATAGAAAGCTTATCATTGTCCACAGATGCGTCTTTAAAATCTAAAGTATAAGTCACGTATATGATTACACATCAACCTACACTAAACCCGCTTCTGTCAGGTAACCTGCCGTTTGTAGTGAACATTTCAAACTATCACCAATGTTTTCAATATATATATATTTTTGAACTCTAAAGATAAATTATATTTAAGTCTGGGGGATATTTTGGATACCTGTGGATTTCTGAGCCGGTCATGCTATGAAAGGCTGAAGACAAAAGACTTTCTGGCTTGATAACCTACCCAGAAGACAGACCAGCCCATTGAGTTAGACCAAAAAGAAGTCCCCATCACTCTTTAATCCCTGTGCTTAATCCCATGCAGCCCAGTAGAATTAAGGTACTAAAGGAAGATGTGTGGACCTGGATCTGACCTGAGGGCCCATTTTCTGTTATGTGAAAGGTGGGGTTTTTTTTAAGTGGATTTAGGGGAGCTTCACCTTCTCACCTCTGATAACTGGAACAGTGTAGGGATGCTCCTGCTCTAGACTCTGGAGGATAGGCAAGCACCATCTTTTCACAGTCCCCTCTTATTTGGGAATGCAGGTAGGAAAATCTTCAGTCTGATGGCTCTTACTTCATCTTGCTCTGGTTGGCAGAAATTAGTCTGTCAGCTAGGAAAATATAGATGCCTTTGGAAGGCACAGCCCCTTTTAAAACCGTACCCAATGACTGATATTTTTGTCAGCTATGGAAGGAAACCCAGCCTCACGTTAGGACAAGCACATTTTTCAGTGTCATTGTTCAAGCATTTGTGTTGGACAGAGTCATGATTGTGCCTCTAGGAATGTGATAATTTAAGGTAGGCAGCTGTCTAATTCCCAATGGTCTGTTATAAAGGTGACCATATTTCTAAAATAAACCATAAGATACTGCAGTGGCAACTTTTATGTAGTGAATTACTTGTATACTTTTTTTAAACAATGAGTACTTGTGTTGCTTCTACCGGCTTCTGATTCAACAGCAATATGTACATACATCTCAGAATGGAAGACTTTTCCCAGTAACTTGTGGTATGTTTACACTGAAGCTGGGAGTGAACGTCCAAGCCTGAATAGACATGCTTGTGCTAGTAGCTCAAAATAGCTGTGTGGACATTAGAGCTCTGGCAGAGGCGTGAGCTAGCCGCCTAAGCTCGGACCCAGGGTGCAGGGAGGTCCAAGCTCAAGCCTCCTTCAGTGCTGCAATGTCCACACAACAATTTTTTGTGCACTAGCACAAGCCCCCCTATCACATGTCTGTCTCTCTGGCTGGCAGGCTTGCTCCCAGCTGCAGTGTAGACATGCCATTAGTGTTCAGAATCATAGCACTGTGAAATGTTCAGGCATCTTTACCATTCTATTTAAGCTAGAGAACAGCTGTGATAAATTATACGCTTATCTGATTTTTCTCCAAATTGTTCATTACAGTGAGCGCTCGTTCCATTGGACTGTTTTGTTCCTGGTAAGCAGAGCAAATTCTGCTTGATGCAGCAATAAATCTTGAACAAACATTTTGTAGTTATAAAATATATGGAAAAACTTTTGTAGCTACTAGCCCTCAGGCAATTCTGAGTTGAATAAGGGCCCCTTTAAAAAAAATTACAAGGGGCATCCATATAAGGCCAAACTATGGGACAGATTGCACATTAGCATCATGATGTAAGGGAAGTTAGCCCCCCCCAAACACCTGCATGGCCTCTCTACTCCTCCTGACACCCACCAGTGGGTGGAGCCTTGATTCCTTCTGTCAATTTTTATCTGGGTCATAGGAAATAACTTTCTATTTAGTAAATGACAGGCCGTGGCCCTATCATGCTGTTGGATCTGTGCAGGTGGACACTTACTCCCATATGGAGCCCCATTGAAATTAATGGTCCTCTGCATGTGCATAAGGCTCACTTATGAGGATATGATGGTAGAGTCAGGGCCAACATGTTTGATATAATGAATACAACTTAATACTCAAACTGATGTGTCAGAAAAAATAAATCATTTTGCTGTGTTTTGATACGAGAGCACACTACAGACTTCTGTTTACCATATAGAACATTTTGCATTATGTAGTGCTTGTGTTTTCTTTTTTACATTTTTTTAATGTTGTTGATTTCTATATTCACTTTAAAACTTGATGTAAATTCCTTATGCCTTTTTGCTTTTAGAACTGTGCCTTACCAATAAATGTTCCTCGCAGATTGTTCAGTTTATAGCACAGAATATTACTTTTTTATTAGTAATTGCACTGCAGATTATGATGTGGTGGAAAAAAAATCTATTCTTTTCTTAAGGCATAAAACCAAGTTCCTGTCTGTTTTGCGGATGTTAAAAATCCCTTGACACTCAAGGAAGAAGAGTGGGAGTATTAACTCTCAGGAACCCTTGGCTAAGTACCCATGAAAAGACTCTTTCTTCTCCCAACACAGGGGACTAAACTTGTTAAGAATGCTCACTGTGAGAGGAACACTTTAATAAATAAAATAAATTTAAGAACATATTCTTTGGAGCAGGAGGAGAGCAATGGAAATCAAATCCTGCCTTTTATCTCTTTTAAGAGTGATTACAGAGTAGGACAGCTTATTTGAGGATTTGCCCGAAACTCTAAGCATGAACTGCTAGGGAAATAATGACTGCATAGAATTTTTTTCGTACGTATTTTTACATTTTACACCTTTGGGAGAAGTCTTGTATGTATTTTTTTCTCCAGATTTTTTTTTTAACTAAAACACTAAATCAAAGGCAGTATCAAAAATCAAAAACGTCTTGGGCTCAGATGTAGACCACTTCAAAGAAAAGTAGCTTGCATTATTTTAAATTGCGAGAACTTTTAGTCAAGTTCATTGTCCTAAGAAGTTATTTCAAATTATTAGTGCCTCTCATAAAAATAAAAAGGTCTTGCAGTGAAATTTCACTCGTTACAGTCTGTGAAATGGTTTAATATGTTTGCACTGAAGGTTTTTTAGGAACTTTGTCAGACTGACTGTTTTCCTGGATGAGATCTTCTGAGGTTAAAAGCATCTCTAAATCTTAGTATACCTTCTCTGGATGCAATTTGCTACCCTTTCAGTCTGGAGCAGCTCTTTGAAAATATCAGTTATCTTAGATGACATAGGGCTGACAGATACCAGGAGTTAGAGCTACTGTGCCTAAAAGAATTGATGGACACCCCTCACTGGAACTGGGGGCTTTTGTGTGCTCTGGTTGTTAAGACAAACACAAAATGCTTCTGCCAAGAGAGGCCGCCCTACAGAGCTGTGGATAGATGTTGTTATTTTTAAGAAGAAGCCCTCTGGTGATATAACAGGGCTGACCCTGTTAGTGGGGGCTTCATAAATCTTTCTCAACTGAAAGTTCCTGGCCGTGCAGGTTGGAGGGTGGACAAAAGAATCAAAAGAGCCAGGATGTGAAGTCTCTGTACTGTACATGTGAGGATTGCCTATGGGACTTTGCAATAATATAACAATAGCCAAGATTGCAAGGCACAGCTTCAGTTCGCTGCCTGCTTTCAACTGCTTCTAATAACAGCTTTAATTTTACATTCCTCATGTTATTCTACATAAAATCTCAAAGTTATATTGGTTCTTTTCAAAGTTTTAAAGAAAACCCAAGAAATCTTTTATAGCCTCTCTCTTTTAGTAAGAAACTCTCTATTAAGAAGTGGTGGCCACAACATAAAAAGAGGTAATGGCTGGAATATAAATGATGGTGACATGTATGATTCTCCATATTTTAGGAGATTCCCACTATCCCATGTTGAAAAGAATTCCATAAAATGTCAGATCTGTCTACAGTGGATGTTTTATCATCCCCATGTTAACGTTTGTTAATCATTTATTTGTAGATTTACAGTACAGTAGCTTCTGAAATGTGAATGATGAAGCCTTTCTTGGAGGAAGCTGATGAAATACCAACCTTATAGCCCAGAATCAGGCTGTGGAACCTACCTAGTGATCCCAGAACAAATATTTTTATTCCATCTAATGAAGCCATGGGCAGGCAGAATCATTTGCCAGCTGCAAACAGGTGACATCGCAAACAGAACTACAATTTTTAGTTCCAAATACAGGACTTTGGTCATTTCAGTTAGCTTGCAGAGGTGGACAGGGTTTTTGCCTGAATGCAGGCACCAACTAGAGGCCGACATCGTCCATAATTCTGAGCCCTTTACACCTTTCCGTGTGGGACAGAGGTCCTCCTAGTCACCAAATATATCTGGTGCCAAGGGGGTTTTCTGTGTAGCATAGGACTGTTGAATTAGCTCTACACTGCCTCCTACAGACATGACATAGGGATGTGTCTGGAATTCTCTGTGCTCTGGCTAATCTGGATCACAGGTGGCCTCTGAGGGTCAGACAGTACAAAATAGAATAACTTACATTAGGGGCTGTTCTGGTCCTTGGCAAGCCCAGAATTTTGGAAACACAACAGTGGTATAAAGTCACCTTGGCTACCTTCCTAATGGGCTATGCCTCCTGCAAGGCATGGTGCAGAATCTGCCCCTATGTCCAATCTCTTTTTCATCCCCCAGCTCTGGCCATTTGCTATAATATTCCTTACCATTAGGAGAAGTGCTTGGATGAGGATAATTAGAGCAGCAGCTCTTAATGGAATGCATTTAATATCTCAGCACCTCTCAGGAAACAATTCAGAATGCTACAACAAATATAAAGTTGTTGAAGATATTGTATAATATCTGTAAATAAATAGGAGAACTCTCATTAATAAAGTGGTGCGTTTGGAGGCAGTGAAGTCAGTAGGTTTCATTTGGTTCAAACAGGCTCTCTGAATTTCAGATAACAACCCCCCACTGCAGCTCACAGCTTCTTGGTGGGATTTATCACACAGAGGGGCTTGCTCTCACTGATTTTTACTCTGGTGTGTTTACACTGACTTAATCTGAGTTACTCCTTATTTACATGCTGGTGTAATTGAAATTAGAATCAGGCCCCTTGTGACTGCAGGTCTGGGAAAAGACCCTAGGAGTCCTTTACCACCTTTAACCATTAGAAAATGCTACCACTTGAAGCAGAATCTAAATGCAGTTTAAAAATGAAATGGCTTTATTTAGGGTGGGCACGTAGGCCCAGATCCTTTATGGTATTTAGGCACCTTTGAGGAGCTGGGTTATAGAGCCTACTTTAAGGGCATTTAAAGTGAATGGTAAGACTCCAATTGTTTTCAGCAGACATTGGGTTAGACCCATGAATCATGTGGGTGGACCTTTTGTATATTAGCTGTGCTATGGCTAGTTCTTCTTTCCATTTTAACGTTTGATCACACCATCATTCCACAAATGCAGAACTTACATGTTTTTCCTTCATATAAATCACAGTGAAAACAAACAAGCAGCTCTTGTTTGGAATTTAAGTAGAGTTCTTGCAAGAGTTTTGCTCAAGAATGCAAATGTACACAAGGCTAATAAAAATAAAATAAAATTGATATAAAACTTCATTAGGATTCCCTTTCAGAAACCCAATTGTCAGTGAGATCTAGTTCTGTGTCTTATATCTCAATGGTCGGAGGAAGGAAAGGAAAGGAAAACATAATGGGAACCTTTGGAAAGAAATAGTATTGAAAATACTCTAACTTGCTAGTGTATACTTATGATCTGCATTATGGCACTAACAATATTTTGCCACGAATACAGTAGTTAGAAGTGAAAGACTGGGACGAAACTGATACCCCTGATGCTACTATCCCCTTATATTAGAGCCTGAACTGTTTCAGTCATCCTTTTAAGGGCAGGACTGCCACAGAAGAAGAAATCGTACATACCTACTATGTATAAGGCAGAACATACTATCTCTCTAAACAGAAACATTAACAGTTCATATCCGCAGTATTTACAAACATGGACATTTCTTATTCATACATGAACATTTGCTACACCATCTTAGAAGAAGGACAAGAAAAGATTGTTTTGGTGAAGTAGGCTTATTTTTAGGTGTGAGGTGCCCTTTCTCAGCATTTCAGTTATTCCCTGTATGCTGTTTGTCATGGATATATTTTCTAGAGATATCATCCATATCCATCCATTAACTTGGAGCTCTAAATGGAAGTAATGAAACAGAATGGAACCAATAAAATGAAGTGAGTAGAACCTTGCTAATTTGACTGAAAGATCAACTGCATTCGTGATTTAGAGAATCACTGTGGATTACAGGTTTTGCAAATTAACAAGCAATTGAACAAATGTATTTTTTTAAAATAAGGGTAATGCATCAGATAAAATACTTCATTTGTTTCACAAGTAAAGTTTTAATTTTTTGTTGATCACTAATAATGTACTAGTAAATATTCTGTAGCATATTTTGCAAAGGAGTGGGACCAAATTTTTCTCTAATTTATACCTGTCATAAATATAAAGGGAAGGGTAAACACCTTTAAAATCCCTCCCGGCCAGAGGAAAAACCCTTTCACCTGTAAAGGGTTAAGAAGCTAGAATAACCTCATTGGCACCTGACCAAAATGACCAATGAGGAGACAAGATACTTTTAGAAGCTGGAGGGGGGGGGGAGAAACAAAGCCGCTCTCTCTCTGTCTATGTGATGCTTTTGCTGGGAACAGAACAGGAAGGGGGTCTTAGAACTTATAAGTAATCTAGCTAGATATGCATTAGATTCTGTTTTGTTTAAATGGCCGAGAAAATAAGCTGTGCTGAATGGAATGTATATTCCTATTTTTGTGTCTTTTTGTAACTTAAGGTTTTGCCTAGAAGGATTCTCTATGTTTTGAATCTGATTACCTTGTAAGGTATTTACCATCCTGATTTTACAGAGGTGATTCTTTTACTTTTTCTTCTATTAAACTTCTTCATTTAAGAACCTGATTGCTTTTTTCATTGTTCTTTAGATCCAAGGGTTTGGGTCTGTGTTCACCTATGCAAATTGGTGAGGATTTTTATCAAGCCTTCCCCAGGAAAGGGGGCGTAGGGTTTGGGGAGGATTTTGGGGGAAAGACGTTTCCAAGCAGGCTCTTTCCTGGTTATATATCTGTTAGACGTTTGGTGGTGGTGGCAATAAATTCCAAGGGCAAACGGAAAATAGTTTGTACCTTGGGGAAGTTTTAACCTAAGCTGGAAGAAATATGCTTAGGGGGTTTTCATGCAGGTCCCCACATCTGTACCCTAGAGTTCAGAGTGGGGAAGGAACCTTGACAATACCTGTGCCACCACCTTCACATCAAAGTTCACAGAGGGTACATGGGAAAAGAATTTCAGCCACTAATTTTTAGCAATAAGAGGAATCACTACAGCCCTGTGCTATTCAGTCTGTACCAAGAAGTTAAAAAACTCACTATTTGTATGTGTACAGTGCAAGATTAGTGACATGCAAAATGAAATGCGGTTACTGTACTCACACTAATTGGTTCTTTAAGACAGAAGACAAGTACAAGAATACCAGAAGTGTTGTTACATTAGTAATATGAGAGACACTTGGCCAAATTCTGATCTTTTACAAATTCTTTTACACTGGCATGAATACAGAATAACTCCTTTGACTTGAATGGACTTATTTTGGATTTACAGTGGTGTATCTGAGCACAGATTTTGCCCCTGTGGCATTACTCTGGATTTGCACCAATGTAACAATGATTGGAATTTGCCTACTGTGTGATCCTGTGTGTCATCCAACTCTCTTGTCACCTGCTGGCATGTGTGGTACTTTCATGCTGCAGATAGGATTTTCTTGTTTAAGAAGCTGGGGACCTTTCATAAGATGGGTAATAATCAATAAATCATGTGTTAGTTGTGGCTGTTGCACATATCAAGTCATATTTCTATGTGTCAGTGCCCAGACTGTTATAGGGTATTCACGTGTTTTTATTGCTGTACCTTTTCAGGCTCTTAGAGCCAGTTTGAGTTGCGTTTTGGTTCATAGTAACTTAGAAAAATCAATTCCCCTTTCCTTCTGCCAAAAGAAGGAAATGGAATGAGGAATTCAGCAGAAAACTTCACTTACCAAACACCTGTGGTTGCATGGTATCTGTGTGTTTGCCAAGGAATCATCGCTAGCAAATTGTGAAAGTTAAACAAACTGCATTCCTGTGAGTTACCTCATTACCTGTGAGTCAGATGACAGTTAGCTACACAGGCCCAGATCTTTAAAGTTAATGAGGCATTTCTGTGCTCAGCATTGCAACGCCTAATTGATTTTGGGCCTAAATCTCATTTTCAAGAGGGATTTAGGCACTTGAGTTTAATCCCATCAACTTTAGATGGACATCCGGGGACTTACATTTTTTAATATAAGAATTAAATGTACAAGAAACAATTTTCATGGTACACTGCAGAGAATGGACAGTTTCTTCACCTTTATACACTGCATATTTGATCGAGGTTTTATATAAAATAAATTAACTCCTTAAACAGAGACGTTAGGGTATCTTAGCATCAGTTTTCAAGAACACACACGTTCAGTAAATGAAATGCTCAGAAAATACCAGAAAAGTCAGACTGCACTTCAGGATCAAATTTCCTGGACCCACCCATTGTTCAGTAATAAATAACTAAGTAGGGAGGAGGAACCATAATAGATGTAAGATAAAGATGATTTTGGTATACTTTATATCTAATGATTAGGTAGTGAACTTAAAAGAGAGACCATTGTGATTTAATCAAAACAATTGCTTGAAATTTAAATGCTGTTACAGACAAGTAATTTTTTTTAAATTGATGTGAGAGCCTGCATTTAATATAAAAAACAGGCTCTTTTTCTGGCATAGGAGTGAGAACAGTAATGTGGTCAGTGATGACAGCTCATGATCTGTCCAGTGTCATAGGATCCGATGGTTGTTTTGGTTGGCCGGCTTAGTGCAGCAAATTTCACAGGATTTTGTACCCATTGACTCCTGGTGAAGATCTGAGGTTAATCAGCAGAAAGAAAATCAACAGTTATTCGGCATATTACTTGCATGTACTGGGCTCTACTGTTTTTTGTAAAGTTTATTAGCTACTTTAATTTTTTTGCTGTAAATATTTCACTGTCTGATCCAGAACAAGTCCAGAAACCAATTTTAAAAAGTTTGTATGGTGTATTTTAAAATTGTAGCTGAGTATAAAAGTAGAAGCATGTTCAAGTTTCTTGGGCTGCATTGATTTCAATGAATTTTCAATAGCTTATCTTAGATTTAAAAACAAAATTGGTTTCACTGACATATGAAATTTCCTTCTTTAGAGACCTCTCATTTAGTTGTTCACATTATACTATAAAATAACAGATTTCCCTTTTTCTCCGCTAAGTGTTGGGACAAAGTTTGTTTCTGAATGCTTAGGAAATGGTCTAATTAATGCACATTTTAAATCCTCTTTCACACTTGATACTCACCAAGAATTCTCAGTTGCATAAATAGGAATTACGGTATATAAACTTATAAAAAGGAGAATACTAGATCTTGAGCTGAATTCACTTGGTTAGTTCAAGAAATGCCTAAATTCAATTGAAATAAAATTGCTGGTTAATTGTCATCTTAATCCTAATCTATTTGTATGACCCTCTCCACTGTAGTATCTCAGCACTTCACAAACCAGATAAAAAATATTCTTACAATCCCTGTATTCAGAATAGCAGCTGTGTTAGTCTGTATTCGCAAAAAGAAAAGGAGTACTTGTGGCACCTTAGAGACTAACAAATTTATTAGCGCATAAGCTTTCGTGAGTTACAGCTCACTTCATCGGATGCATTTGGTGGAATGCAGCGGGGGGAGGGGGGGAAGGAGGAAAACCTTTCATGGTGACAAGCAAGGTTAGGCTATTTCAGCTACCTTGCTTGTTACCATGAAAGGTTTTCCTCCTTTCCCCCCCCTGCTGCTGGTGATGGCTTATCTTAAGTGATCACTCTCCTTACAGTGTGTATGATAAACCCATTGTTTCATGTTCTCTGTGTGTGTATATCAATCTCCCCTCTGTATTTTCCACCAAATGCATCCGATGAAGTGATCTGTAGCTCACGAAAGCTTGTGCTCTAATTAATTTGTTAGTCTCTAAGGTGCTACAAGTACTCCTTTTCTTTTTGCGAATCCCTGTATTATTACAGTTCCTGTGGACACATGGTAGACAAGAAGAAATAGCATTATTGTAAATATATCTTTTAGTGGAATATTTTGTTAAAATATAACCCATAACTTTTTTTTACGAGTAAACTGAAGTCTAAGCAAACTCCTTAAATATGCAGTATATCTAATTGTACATTGCTGTGTCAAAAAATCCTGTATTGTAAAAAGTGTTCAAATAGTTGTGATTCTCTTCTGCAATACAACTTTATATCAAATATTTAAACTTCCCATACAGTCTGTACTTTTTAAATGTTTGCTATAGAAAAAATCACCCTTTTAAGCTAAAATTTAGTGGATCGTAGAACGGTAAGATTAGGGCAAATTTTATGTATGAAAATTAGTGGCCATACAGAGTGTGCACCGAAGTTGTTCTCTCAATAATCAACAAAAGCTATACTCAGGACCAGAAAATGTTCTTAAATTGATCAGTTTCACTTTTTGGATTTTACAAGAAACATCAACCCTTGTCTTATAGCCAGAGAGACTTGGACATAGGTGGTGTATGTGTAGATTGTGTTCCAACAGCATATTGTTGTCACTTTCAGATCTCGCTGAACTGTTTTAAATGGCACTTGTAATTGACTTTGTTGGTTGCAGGGAATCCTTGGCTTTGTGTGGGTGCATAATAGTATTAATTGGTATCTCTACAGTGTGGCCAAAGGAAAGTGTGGGAGAGTGGTGGGTTTTTAGGTGTGGTAAAAAGGCAAGGAAGCTGCTACATTGCTCAAATGGCAAATGAGCTGATTATTATCACTAAAACACCTGAACATATGTGCTTACCCAAATAATTTAAAACTAAAACAAAACAAAGTGCCAGACAATATAACCACTTTAACATGGGCACAAATGCATGGCTCTGATAAACTTCTTTTTTAATGTGTTTCAAATAAGTTATATATTGCCCCTTTTCCATTACTTTCAAAATAGTGCATGGAGTGTTAACTGCATAACTCCAGTTGACACTGGGAGGCTTCCTTAGTGATGAATTTTAAGAGGACTTTTATCATACTGGTATTACTTACGTTATTTCACAAGTATTTCTTCAAGCATGTATAGGCACAATGCCAAAGTTACTAGCTGTTCTGTAGCGACACACAATTAAAGACATATACGGGCTACTAATGTGTATATTTATTCCATACAGATTGAAATAAGATCATTTGTCTTCCAAGAGGTGCTGGACACTGTTCCAAGGGGGACTTCTGGTTTCAGCTTGGTATTGCTGACTTTCATGCTAGAGATGAGTAACTCTGAGATGCATTTTAATATTGACAATGTAAAGTGATCTGGTGTTAGTGAGGTCTGCAGAAAAAGTAAGAAAAACAGGATTGGAGCCAACAAACCTCTCTGGATTTAGTGAATATTATTTTCAGAAAATCACCAGATCTGATCTCCAGAAGTCAGTGTATATAATTTGGAATTACCCTATTTTAAAGGAGGCAAACTAAGAATGATACCAACTTTTTAATGTAATTTTTTTTGTTTAATCTATAAAATATATCCTTTTTTTATGGTTGCAAGCGGAGAAACTGCATTTATTTTCTTTGTCTCAGGAAAATAATAAACTACAGACTTGCTAGGCATCCAAAGCTTTACAAGTGAATCATTACAATTAAGAAAAAAAAACATTCTCCAAACTTTCCGGGATACCAGTCCAACAGACAGCAGGTAGTATGACCTGCCTGCAGATGGAGACAGGAAACACACAAGTTCGGTCAAGCCTTTTCTAGAACGATGCCATGCTACTCTCGGAGACCATTTATTCATTTACACAAGTTGTTTTATTTAGCAGTGTATGTTACAATTATTTTCATATTTACAGCATGACTTAATTTATAGTTGTCTTGGGTTATAACGTTTAAGAATGATATGGCCCAATAGAATACTACTTATACTGTCCTATATCCACTAACCTCAATGTTCAAAAGTGATTAGTAATTTTGGGTGCTTTGATTTTGGTTGCCGAGAACTTTCTTGAAAATGAGACCCCTTTCAGAAACTGAGGCACCCAAAATCACTACTCAAAATGTAGGTCACTGTCTCTAAGCAACCAATAACAATCACATAGTTATAATTCTGAGATTCCGTAGAAAACCCATCAGCCATTAAGCAATAGGCAGCAATGCAATTTTGGTCATGAGCTAGAGGGGGACAGCCTGCTGTATTTTGTCTTCATAACATTATTATATTATTAGCTAACATTAAATATTTTCTGTGAAACCTGTTGAGTACAAATTGGGGGGACGGGGATGGATGGGAATTGAGCTTGTAACCTCTCCTACTCATGAGAAAAATTGCACAAGGCCAGAGCTTGCTATCCCAAAGAGGAATTAAGAGACTTACAAACTGTGGCAAAGTAATCTGCAGAAGGGAAAGGGAGATTCCCCTGCTCTCACCAGGGAAGGGTTTTTCTTTAATTGTCTACAGATAAAAAGATGGGGAAAAAGTCTTTAGAGCCATTCAACCAAGACCAGCAGCAATCCAATAGAAGAAGTAGCTCTTATAGCAATATCACATCAATACTCTGGGGGTAGAACGTGACCATCTACTGAGAGTCGGATCCCAGGTCTGCCTCTACCTGCCCCCTGAGCACAGCTGTACAAGGAGTGCTCCTGTAAAAGACTCAGTTTAGTTCCACTCAGTGCAGCTTTGTGTGGCCCTCTGCAAATCCAGATACCGCCTCTTTTGTTGTGGAACTGCACTAGTTACACTGCCAGAGAGTAGAGCAAGGGTTAGGATTTTCCTCTAGTGTAAGAGCATAGTATTATGGTCAGTAAGGAGCAGAGGTAGAAGTATAATCTCATGTCTCCCACTTCTGTTATTAATCCACAAGGCTTGTGTTTTTAGCATCACGAACACAACTTCCTTCTGTGACTTTTTTGAAAATGTGAATTTTTGCATGAGTAGCGCTTTTTTTTTTTGCACACTTCACTGCAAGTAATCTTCAGTCCTTGAAATGATTTGAAATTACCAGTTTCAAAGGGGTAAGGGATGCAAAATTATGCAAATGAAATGGGTGAAAATATTCACAGTAATTTTTTGAATGTATTTCCATCATATGGCCCCGTTCTCTTTTGGATGAGAACATTTTCTACACAACTAAAATCTGGGATTTGTGGATTTTTTGTTTTTGTGTTCGTTTGGCTGTTGTTTTTTTGAGAGTGAGCATGAGAGAGGAGAATAAGCTAGTTTGCTGTTATTCTGTTTTAAAAGTGTCACTGAACTTTAACTCTTATTATTTAGTTACCCATCACAGATGCACAGAAAGGATTTCAGATTAATATCTCCTCTGAAAAACGGCGTCTCTGAACCTACACTACTGCATTCCTTCCTCTTTTGTACTGCACTGCAGCATCAGCATTTTGAAATATATTTCAACATTTGAAAAAGTATATTTGGAAAAGTATTTTGCACTGTAACGTATTGCAAATTAACACAAAACTTTTGGACAACCAGCTCTGTAATATGTCAGCTACACAGAACAATGTCCAAATAATATTTCTGCTTCGACTTAAACCCACCAAAGCAAGGAAATCCAGAGCTGCGTCTGAAATTCCAAACTCGGGGCCTGATTCACCCTATATTCAGGGATTACGCTGGTGTAAAACTGGAGCAATTCAATGGGGAATTAGGCCCAGGGACCCCAAATTTTAACTCTCAAGTAAAAAGTAACAACACAAAAATAATCCCCAAACCCACCCCTAACAAATAAGTCATATTTGTGAAGAGCGGTTAAGACTACACTGTTTGTCTGTGTCCGTCTTAAACAGAATTCTTCCTTTGTCCAAAGCCAGCAAAGCAGGTAAGCGTGGGTGTAACTTTAAGCACATGCATAGTTCCATTTATTTGTGAGTTGGTCTTTGTTTAATTATATTTGAGTTTCTTTTAAAAGAGCAAAGGTAGTTAGCTTGCACGATGATCTATTTACTTGCGAATTTCTATTTAAAAGAAATGATGAGTAGTCCCACATGGGCCTATGTAAAATAAAGCACATGCTTGGGGCCTCAAACATTATATATTATATTCCTTCCTATAACACAAGTAGCTGAAAAGATTTGTTTTCCCCATTTCTTCCAAAAAGTAGTTTGATCCCAGATTGAAATGCCATATTCCAAATTTCAACTATAAGATGTTAGGAAGAGGAATTTTTGGCTTGTCTGCTTTGGTCCAGCAGCAAGGACAGGAGTGGGCAAACTACGGCCCGCAGGCCGGATCCGGCCTGCGAACCATTTTAAGCTGGCCCGCGAGCTGCACCAGTGGCTCGGCCCCACTCCAGTGCTCTGGCTGCGGTGCTGGGTCGGGGGATGCACCACGTGGCTTGGCCCCGCTCCGGCCGAGGCACTGGGTTGAGGGCTGCACTAGCGGCTCGGCCCCGCTCCGGCTGAGGCGCTGGGCTGGTGGCTGTTCCATGCTGCTCGTCCCTGCTCCGGGGCTGCAGCCGAGGCACTCAGTTGGGGCCGCACCATGCAGCTCCTGGAAGCTGGCAGTGCGCCACTCTGGCCGCTACGCGCTCCAATGGAAGCTGCAGGGAAGGTACCTGAAGACAGGGCAGTGCACAAAGCTGCCTGGCTGCGCTGGAGGGTAGGAGCCGGAGAAGGGACATGCCACTGCTTCCAGGAGCCACTGGAGGTAAGCGCTGCTCAGAGCCTGCACCCCCGAGCCTCTTCCCACATTCCAACCCCCTTCCCCAGCCCTGATCCCCCTCCCGCTTTCCAAATCCCTCGATCCTAGCCCGGAGCACCCTCCTACACCCTAAACCTCTCATCCCCAGCCCTACCCAGAGCTCGCACCCCCAGCCGGAACCTGCACCCCTTCCTGCACCCCTTCCCCAGCCCTGATCCCCCTCCCACCCTCTGAACCCCTCAGTCCCAGCCCAGAGCACCCTACTACACCCCAAACTCCTCATCTCCAGCCCCACTCCAGAGCCCGCAACCTCCACCCCACCCCCCCCGCGCTGCACCCTCAATTTTGTGAGCATTCATGGCCCATATAATTTCTAATCCCCTATGTGGCCCTCGGGGCCAAACATTTTGCCCACCCCTGAGCTAGGAGAAAAGGAGAAAACCCAATCCTGACTTGGGTTTTCCATAACACACACATGAAAAAAACAAACAGTGGACATTTTAAAAGTAATACAAATAGGAGATTATAATACTGGTAGATGATTAACTCTAGAGTTCCAACTTGTGCGCTGTTATAATATTCCTTTCAGCAGTAAGAGAAATGCCACATTAGAAAATTACAGTGCTCTCTTCTACTGGACCTGTGGGATCTGCTTTTCATTAGTAATTCATCTACTAACTGTGTAAAAAAATTTCACACAGGGGAAATACTTTTTATTATTACTATTATTATTATTATATTTATTTATTATTTTATTTTTTATTTATTATTTATTTAAGGCTGAAAAGAAACTTGCAGCCTCTTTTTTCAGAGTAAGAAAACTGCATTTTTTTTTTCAAATTTCCTAGCTGGTGCTGCTGATTCTTTTGCATTAATCATGCCACTTTGTAATTTAACAACTCTTCTAATATGTAAGGTATCATAGCCAGAGAATTAAAATGACTAGTTACAGGCAAATATTGCAGACCTCCAGGGTACAAGGCCAACATCCAGCCTTGATCTGCTAATTAAGTGTACTGGTAAATGCTGTAATTCTTACCAGGGTTCTGACCCTGGAGTCTGATCAGATCACATCTTTGCTAGTAGGTGTCTGATAAATTTGAACCACTCTCTGCTTAATGGAAGGGAGAAAGCACATTTTCTCTTGTGACAGTTCTCCAGCATAACCACCTGCAACCTTCTGTATGCTGGAGGTAGATCTGTTACTCTACTCCTCCTACACTGTCTTGGCTGACTATGGGGATTCTCTGCTATTTTAGACCTCTTCAAGACATGAATGCCTTTCCCCATCAATAGGTACAGTGTGCCTGCCTCTGTTGCTTCTTGTAACCTTTCTGAGCAGCAGAAGAATCTGCTGGGATGGGTTGCTAGCACTTAGGGGGACACAAATAGAATTCAAAATTACCTTGACAAATGGGAGAATTTGTCGGAAATCAACAAGATGAAATTCAGTAAAGATAAGTGCAAAGTACTTCACAGAGGAAGGATATACGCCTAGTTTTTTTAACCTTTCCTCATAGGTTTGCTAAATATGTTATCATTTTTGTTGCTCTCCTTTTGACCCTCTCCAATTTGTCCACATCTTTCATAAAGTGTGGTGCTCAGAACTAGACACAGTACTCCAGCTAAGACCTCACCAGTGCTGAGTAGAACAGGACAACCTGCAGTGAGAGAGGGGACTCTGGCTGCATTACTTTTTTTGCAGATCCCTCCATTATGGAATGTAGGGGAAGGACAATTCATGGCCCTAGTCCCGTGTATCCCTGGACGGTCAGAAGATTCTCAGTAAAAACATTGGGAGGCCACAGGCGCACAGTACTGCTGAAAAATTATGCCACTTTTACTTAGATACTCAATGGCAGCTTTAGGATCCTAATTTTAGGTTGCCAGGTTTGAAAAGTTCGTATGTATAGATATAGTATAAAGTTTTCAGTATTTCTTTGAATCAGGCCCATAGAAACCATGTTCAGAAAATAAATCAGATCTGGCAAGTTAAAGCAGCCCAGATAAGCATACCTTAGTATAGACCCCCATGAACTTTGAACTCCATTACCTCCTAAACCCCTGTTGGTGGAACTTCCAAAGAATGTTCCAAGGGCAATATTTCTAATAAAAGAAGATCTTCCCCAGATTTTCCCCTGAGTTCTGAAATAGCTGTACAACCCATAGTCACTAGGTTCCAAAGTTAATGGATGAATGATAAAAAATAAAGTGTTTAATGCTTGTTTGTAATTTGAAAATGTTGGCTCTAACATTAATAGCATAGTCTTTTTTGATTGTTCATAGACATAGATGCGGAAATATTTCCTAATGAGAATCGAATTTTTAAGACATGAAAAAACCCCAAACCCGAATCCCACATTGTGATTTTCCCAGCACCTCACATCTGGAATGTGTAACTTGCTCAACCATAACTCCTGTTCTGGTGGAATGTTCAAGTGAAAAAGTGTGCATTTGTCAGGGAGAGGGAGAGGGAGTGGAGTTGGCACTGATACAGGCATTTCTGGTGCTTTAGTTCAACTTTGGCTTTTTCTTAAAGAAAAAACATAGAAAACGATCAATAGCTGTTTACCAAAATCCATGAGAGCTCAAGAGCGCACAGCTGGCCTGTAATAAGGATTGACTGCACTCTGTGTTGTCCAGTACACTTACACAGTTTTTTCTTTTAAACAATCAAAGTGCATTAGTGCTGGGATACACCCTGATCTTGGGCACTGAATAGCATTTTTGTAGTTCTGGATAAATTAACAAAGGTGCTATTGAGTCAGAGTCTCCGTTTGCAGTCCATTACACAAAATTCAGAATTTCAGTAGTAGTACTTGAATGCCAAATTGGCAAAACATTACATGAAATAAAACAAAAACTAAAGGTAAAACAGTACACGTTGCCTTCCAACAATATTAAAGCTTAAAATTATTATATTGTACAGTACACTGGAAAACAGACATACACTAGAAAGCTAAATGCAAACTTCACAGACAAAATTATATGTATCCCTGGTGCAGCTCCATTGAAATCAGTAAAGTTATACTGAGGATGACTTTGGCCCTGTGTTATTTCTGGCCAGCAAGATAAAAGTCCATACATTTATGGAAGTCTTTGCAAACATACTCTATCTGAAATCCTGATTTATCTAGTTTCAGAGTAGCAGCCGTGTTAGTCTGTATCCACAAAAAGAAAAGGAGTACTTGTGTCACCTTAGAGACTAACAAATTTATTTGAGCATAAGCTTTCGTGAGCTACAGCTCACTTCATCGATGTTTTGCCAGTGAACAAGTCCTAGTCAGTTACAGTGGTTTGCATGAATATACCCCTATAAAAAGCAAACATTAATCTGAGTGGAGAATAGAAATAGCCAGGAAAAGATCAGTATAGCACTTGAGTGGACAATCTCAACTTCTCCCAATAGGAAATAAGAAATACCTCAAAATTTGATTCTTCTCCTTGTTTTTGTCATTCAAGTTATTTAAGAAGTATATCAGTGCCCTTATGTGTCCGTTTAGCAGCACTACCAGCAGTGGCTCTCATATACCTACTGTGTCTCCTAGATGACCAGGGTTGCTATCAAGTTGTGTTTTGCAAAACTCTTGATCTGAACAAGAGTTATATTTGTCTTCTCAGCGTTTCAATGGTTTATGCCAGGCCAGCACAATGTCAAAGCAAGTGCTAATGGGTTACACATGGTTTTCCTTTTTCTTTCTGGATCAGATATGGTAAAATGCTTATATAGTACTCACTGTATTAAAAGTGCTGCATGACAATGGCTGCTGTCTGCTGGCTTCATGCAGTTTCTGAGGCTCTGTTTTGGTCGTCTGAACAGAAATGCAATATGTGTTGTTCTTGTTGCTGATGATGTAGTTGTAGTCATTTCATATTCACATCCCCAGGAAAGTGCTTAATGTAATTGTCTCTGTAAGCAGTAAGTGATCTTACTTTACTTTTATCTGTTGCTTCTCTTCACATAATATGGTTGAAGGGATGGTAACATTTTCTAAAGTCACTAAAATGTCTTGTGGAGAGAGGGGGCTGTAAAGGAGATTGCATGAGCCCTGACATCTCAGTTTATGTGGTCACACCTGAGTACCATATAGAGGAGATTACTATTCGGGTTCCTACTATTCCTAGTTTTCTTCAGCAGTTGCACAGATTATTTTATATCTGGGTGGACAACAGTTAGTATTCCCAATTTGCTTTAATTTTCGGTCACTCCTCAGGTCTTTACTTGGGTCAGTATTTGGTTCATCTGCCGTAATTACCAAGTCAATATTCAGGAAAAGCTCCTATTAAAAGCAATCAGCGAGGATTACAGGATTTGGCCCATAAAGCCCACACACATGAGATTTTAGAGAAAGATTTCTGAATTCCAACCCCAGATATGGTGATCAGTTAGACACTGAGCATATGGGCAAGACACCTGGGAAATAATTCTCTGTAGTAACTTAGAGCCCTCCCCATCTACCGTCCCATTTCCAGCCATTGGAGATATTTGCTAATAGCAGATGCAGATGGGACATATGCCATTGTAGGCAACCTCATCATAGCATCCCCTCCAAAAATTGTCAAGCTCAATCTTCTAACAAGTTAGGCTTTGGCCCTCACTACTCTCCTTGGAAGCTTGGAAGTTTCGTAACCTCACTCCTCTGATGATTAGAAACCTTTGTCTAATTTCAAATGTAAATTTGTTGATGGCCAGTTTATATTCATTTGTTTTTGTGCCAGTGCTGATCCTTAATTTAAATAATCTCCCTCCTTGGTTTTTATCCCTCTGATATAGAGAGCAATCATATTTCCTCTCAGCCTTTGTTTTGTTAGGCTAAACAAACCAAGCTCTTTAAGTCTCCTCTCATAAGGCAGGTTCTCCATTCCTCTGATCAGCCTCGTAGCCTTTCTCTGTACCTACTGCAGTTTGAATTAATCTTTCTTAAATGTGAGAAACCAGAAATGCACACAGAAGGGATAGTTCATAAGTGAAGCCAAATTTTCCTTTCAAAAATTTAAAACAAATGAGCTAGAAATTCTCAAGGGAGAAAATAACAAGGATTCAGTTATGCAGACTTGAGAGTACACTATACACTGATTGCTAATCAAATGGTGGTACTATAACACTGAATTAAAAGAAAAAAAATAAAAATAATCATGAACAGAAGAGGTCAGATTCTCTAGTGCACCAGATTTCTGCCACACTGGCAACATAATCTAGCCCTAAGGACAATTTAACCAACTCGGGGAGATCCGTCAATAACAAGTAGCCTTTGTAGCTGGAGGCAAGGGGGCATGGCTAGGATGTGTTGTCTGTTGGGAGCTCAGATTTGGGATGTGGCTGAAGGCTGATACAGCTGAGTCTGAAGAGGATCGTAATGGGAGCAGGAAAGAATCCACTGATTGTCCTTCATGTGAGAACAAATGATACTACTAGATTCTTGCTGGCACACATCAAGGAAGACTACACTGGGCTGGGGGAAATGCTTAAAGAAATGGAGGCTCAGGTGATGATGTTCAGTGGAGGAGAGCAAAAGAGAGACAAGACTATGATGAACGACAGATGGTTCAGGCATTCCCTTCTGGAATTTTTGGAAACCTTGAGTCCCATCAAGATCCCCATTCACAGTTGGATCATTACCTGTTCATCTTTTTATTAATACTGAAGTTTTGGCTGAGAATAGAATTGCAAAAATATCCTCCCCAAAAGCCATAGATCAAAAACCTAAACTGGGTTTTACATGGAAATATATGTTCTTCGTCCATCACTTCATTGTTCAAAAAGTTATATATTAGGAACAGTGTTGCTTTATTGTTGGATAATCTCTATCTTCAGCTACTAAAACAATATTCAAGATTCCAAATTCCATGGCAAGCCATGCCAAGGATGGTATAGAGTTTGTGTCATCTTGTCTGATGAGAAAAGATTAAAGTAAAATCTAACATGATGTTCTCATTGCTACAACTACCTACAGTGAATTATGCTTATAAGAGGCTCAAGTAATGGTAGGTTTGTATTGTGGTGTTATGTTGATGTGATATTTTTGTTGTAGCATTAAAAGATACCATAATGCATGATGGAAATGCTGTGTCTAGCAGCCCCTATGGAGTGCAAGGACCAGATTAATTAATTGTTAATTAAAGCAAAGTTCTCCTCCTGCCACTTTTCTGTATATAGTCAGTCAAGCTCAATATCGTCATTTAGGATTGGATTCAGAATTCTAACACTAATAATTTTTGTTTAGGGAAAGGAGAATTTTTGGGAAAACGGAACTCTTCCAAAATATTTTATTGTAGCTTTAAAAAGCACAAAGCTTAATATTAAAACATTTTAATTATTTGGGTTTTTTTAAATAAAAAATACCCAAAAGGAGGAATCTTCACAAAGAAAAACAAAAGTTTTGATTAGGTAGAGTCAAGGTTTTTTAAAGTAGAGTTGGAAAATAACTGATACAGAGAAACTTTATTGGAAACAGTGTCTTGGAAATTATGGAGACTAGCTGTCACTGAGAGAAAAAATTGCACATATATATGGTTTAATTTACTGTGGTCAGAGGCTCAAGAAGAAAAGTCTAAAGGTAGGGCACAGAGCAAAGTCCCTTTGCTTTTTCTATGCATGCTTAATATAGCACTAGTATCTGAACATCAATCTGATCTCTGAAATTCAAATTGGCTTAAGAACATAAGAATGGCGCCACTGGCTCAGGCCATAGGTTCATCTAGCTCAGTATCCTGTCTTCCTACAGTGGCCAGTGCCAGGTGCCCCAGAGAGAATGAACAGAACAGGTAATCATCAAGTGAGCCATCTCCTGTCCTTCTGCAGACAGAGGCTAGGGACACCATACCTAAAAGCCATTGATGGAGCTATCGTCCATGAACTTATTTAGTTCTTTTTTTTGAACCCTGTTATAATCTTGGCCTTCACAACATCCTGTAACAAAGAGTTCTACAGGTTGACTGTGCGTTGTGTGAAGAAATACTTCATTTTGTTTGTTTTGCCTATTTGTATCTGTTGCCTATTAATTTCATTTGCTGATCCCTACTTATTGTGTTATGAGATAACACTTCCTTATTTACTTTCTCCACCAGTCATGATTTTATAGACCTCTATCATATCCCCCCTTAGTCATCTCTTTTCCGAGCTGAAAAGTCCCAGTCTTATTAATCTCTCCTCATACAGAAGTTGTCCTATACACCTAATCATTTTTGTTGCCCTTTTCCAATTCCAATATATCTTTTTTGAGATGGGGCGACCACATCTCATACAATATTCAAGATATGGGCATACCATGGATTTATATAGAGGCAATATGATATTTTCTGTCTTATTATCTATCCCTTTCTTAATGATCCCAACATTCTCTTTGCTTTTTTGACTGCTGCTGCACATTGAGTGAATGTTTCCAAAGAACTATCTCTTTCTTGAGTGGTAACAACTAATTGAGACCCCATCATTTTATATGTGTAGTTGGGATTATGTTTTCCAATGTTCATTACTTTGCATTTATCAGTTGAATATGGTAAATTGAGGCCTTTAAAAATGGGAATGTAAACTGCTGTTGGGTCTACAACACAATAATAAGAAAATGACACTTTTGTAAGGTTGACTAAAGAAAAGCACAGAAACTTGGAAATAGCTAAGGCAATGACAGGATCTGGAACTATACTTCAATGGTGCTAATTTCTAATGTACAGTAGGACAGTCAGATACTAACAGTTAAATACTAAAACCCTGATCCCGCAACTGGTTCTGTGCATGTAGACCACAGCTCCTGCACAGAGGCCCAATTTTATATCAGTGGGACTCTAAGCCAATTTCAAGATCCAGAGCCTACTTAATTGTAGTCCCTGCACACACCTGCCCTCTAGGGCTCTGCAACGATCATACACTCTTATCCCACCACCTAGATACTTAAGAACTGCATAGGGGAAACAGAGGCACCCACACACTATTCAGAGGAAACATTAAGAACAGTTCCTCTTCGTCACATCTCTCCCCCCTTCGAGATTGAACTGAGCGGGATCACTGGAGCTGGTGACCTGGGGAAGTTTGAAGCCACCAACATTCCCATGAATGCCCCAGCATCTCTCCCATTCCTTGGTGGGAGTTACACCAGGCCCTTCCAGTTTCACGCCCTCCCTTAGGTCGGGGGTGGTTGATAGCACTCGCATGCCGCATGCGAAGTGGGAAGGTTTATGTGACCCGTGTCCTTTTGCCACCCCAAAACCCCTGGGGGTCAAACTGGGATCAGATCTTCTCCCAGCACTCCATTCTGGAGGCCTGCAATTCGGGCTCTCTTGGTTAAGAGCCCCCATCTTGATCTGGGCCACATACTGTTCACTTACAGAACTAGCATGGAGACATCCCTTTCTCAACAACCTTGTCTCCCCAACAAGCTGGCCAAACACAGCCACTTGGTTATAGGACTGTTTAACTTTCTTAACAGCTTTCACTTCATCTGAGACCTTCTCCAAGCTATCCACACTGGATCTTTCAACAGGAAAGTCAGTGGCTTCATTCACAACAGAAAATTTCTGGCTGTAAGGAACTGAAACTGTCTTGATTAAATCACTTTCACACCCTTCAGTTGCAGTAAACTGCTTGCAAATACTACCATGAGGATTCCTTTCCCTAGGGCTTTTCTATGCAACAATTCACCTTTGACAGAAACTCTGCCCTTACCCTCTTCACCTAGGGCTTGCTCTAGAGGAACACTTTCCTGAGCAACAACAGACTCTTTCTGGTTGCCACACACAAGTTTGGGAATCTTTTCCTTCTTGCTACAGGTTTCCACACCATCAGGAGGTAACACAATCAAGTCACCTTTATGCTCTCCTTGTGCCCTGCTAGGATCTCACCCTGATTAGACAGAGTTGCTACACCCTTTCCCCACAACACACTAGCAACAGGCAAAATACAAGCACCAGAATTGTCTGGTCTCTGGGATTTTACATAGACGCTAACTGGATGCGACCTAGTTACAGGGCCCTTCTCCCTAGCAGACACAAACTTAGGACCATTCCCTTCCTGGGCTTTAGTTGAATCCAGAACCAACTCTGAGACAACTGCACTATTCTCAACCATCACAGGCTGAAAGGCCCCTTCTGTCTGCTTCACAGACTAAGAAGTACCAGACACCATTTCTCCTTTACCAAACACACAGCTTGGTACCATACTAAACTCATTACCTCTAACTTTTTAGAAAAATACCAAAATATATTTTGATGTAGGAAGGAGGAGCATAGTTGAAGTGTATATGTATGTATGTATGGGAATAATGATACTACCTTTATCTATTTTGTTTTACTTTAACCCTGTGAATGGGACTACTCAGAGGATGTGAAGTCTTAGAATCAGATTCTTAGTATGTATACTTGCTTTTTGTATAGAATTGTAGAAATGTAGGACTGGAAGGGAGCTCGAGAAGTCATCAAGTCCAGCCCCCTGTGATATGGCAGGACCAAGTAAATCTAGACCATCCCTGACAGGTGTTTGTCCAACTAGTTCTTAAAAACCTCCAATGATGGGGATTCCACAACCTCCCTTGGAAACTTATTCCAGATCTTAACCAACCCTATAGTTAGAAAGTTTTTCCTAATATCTAACCTAAATCTCCCTTGCGGCATATTAAACCCATTAATGCATATTTTAAGACTGGAAGTTCTGTCTGGTAGCCCATACTTACTTACGCTGAAGCTGCAAGGTCAATGCAGATTTTCAGCCTTCCTTTTTGAATTCCATTGCTTTTGTATGGTCCTGTGTATATGAGCACTTGTCAATCTATCCCGCACAGGCCTGCTGCATGCTAACTATCCATGTGGACCCTGCTGCTGTGCTCTAAAAGTTCCCTAGTATACTTGATCTACCCCACTTTGAAATGGGACTAGATTAAAGTGCCTTTTAGTGTGCAGAAGCAGGATCTACATGGACAGTTAGTGAGTGGTGGGCTAGTGCAGGGTAGATTTATGCCCCGGTTTACTATGAACTAAGTGTCAATATAGAAAAGCCCTGTGCGTTCATAAGTACCAGGCTATGCATGCTCTCAGCAACCAATAAATAATGTTAGATCTTCTGTATTACTGAACCATAGGACATATTGCCCCATTCATTTTTATGCAAGACCTCTCATTGATTTCAATGTGGCTGAATTTACAGTATGTATTTATAGTACTTATTTTTAAAATTTCACAATCCAGGCCACATACAGTAGAATTAATTTTACTAGGAATTGTCTAACTCAGTTCCCTTGCATCACACTGATTATTTACCTCTAAATATTTAACTGAGATCATCATACTTCCTTCGGATAAAAAGAAAACAAAGACGTTTTGAACTCAGTAACTGAATGGTTTAAGTAAATAATATAAAAGACGTTATAAAAATAGACTTTTAACATGATAACCAGTTAATATTTCCTTTGATTTTCGGTATTAATATGTCCTTTGTTCTTGTCTATTGGATTAAATCATTAGACTCTGATCTTGCAAGTTTTTCTGCATGGGCACAGAGATCCACCCATATGGATCCTGTTGCAGTGTTGGGGCCACACATACACAATTTGTGTGTGTTCATGTTTATATGTAAAGGGTTTGGCTTATTCCTCACTTCAGATGGCCCACCGCAACTTCTCCATGATGGCCCATCACAACCTCACCTGTCCATTTCTCTCACAACATATCCCTCAATCCAGCCTTGTGAAATTCTGCTTGTCTGGGGGAAGTACTGTGTGTGTGTGTGCGCGCTCCTGATTGTCATAATAAGGGTGGGTGCATAGATGTTGTGCTTGGTTTGATGGTGTTTCATGACAATTGTGAAAGGCTGCCTTAATTTTAACAGGCTATCTCAGCCGTCCCCTTCCTGTGACCCTGCCCCTTTCAGCTCCCCTACTCTAAAAATGTTTCCTAGCAGAACCCAGCAGGTCTTTTATATATAAAATGAAATTTTGTATTGCAGCTGGTGTTCTCATCAGATGTGCAGTAGGCTCTGGGGCTCATTCATTAATCTGAAAGAGTGGGTGTCCGCAAATCCCTACACACACGTTTGAAGTTTTAAAGTGCAGTTGTACTCTGAAGAGTGACTTTGTAAAAATGGGATTTGGGGGAATCTATGTTCATTGTAGCTCATTGATTTCTGCATAAAATACACTTGCTTTACAACTAAAATGAGAATGTTTACATAGAGTACAAAAAAATAAAATTTGACATATGTACAGAAATCGGATTCCACTGGGTGAAGAAAAAATTATCGGATGATTGTTCATATCCATTCTAACATATTTTTGCATACAGGAGATCATTCTTATGGACCAAAATAGGCATGAGGCTGAGCTCACTTACACTGCTTCCACATTAGTGTGACTTCATTGACTTCAAAGGAGCAACTTCTGATTTACACTGTTGTGAGATCAAAATCACCCAAAGCATCCAGTGTGTTGCCTATTGCCTGTCTTTCTGTGTTCCAGATTCCGCCACCTATTGTAGCTTTGTGTTATTCCTCTGGCATAAAGCATTTGCTAAGTCATCTTGACTGGCTACCAACAGATTCTCCTGGCACAAGTGAATCTCTGAATGGCATGGAGCTGGAATAGTATCAACCTCTTTTCCTGTCAGTATAAAGGGCCATGGAGTTGCTATTTCTGTCCAGTCCCTAACTACCATAATGTGGGATCCTTTGTGGGATCATTACCAGCTCTCATAGCTTACAGCTCTGGCAGGCTATAAAAGATGGAGGCTTGGAGATGTGTCTCTAAGCCTTAATATTAAAACATGGATTTCTAGATATGCTGGCTCAATTACTGCAGTGCTTTGTGTTAGAAAACTCAGTAACTGGGAGCTGTATTTTGAAACTATCTTTTGTCTTTTTTGATGTGGCCATCTTTGGTATATTAACTTTTCCCATCATGATTCCTCCAACATTTTGCTGGCCAGAAAGAATTGGGGGAAAGAATGTTCTTTTTTTTCCCATTGGTATGCTATAAGGGATCTAGCTTCTGCTAGAAAATGTTAAATTAATATTAAAGTGGCATTTTCAAAGATAACCTTTCCAGTGGGAGGTAAAGGATCAGTCCTAGTGATTCTTGGGCAAATCAGAGCCCTTGATATGCTTGATATGTGTGAACATTGCTTGAAAAATATCCTGTATGCAAAGAAGCTTGTACATCTCTATACAGCTTAATTTTAAAGTGTGTCATACTTGGTGCACAATCAGGGCAGCAGGAAATCTTTGTGTGTGAAAATTCCATGGAACATAAGGACCTGTCCTTCGGGTCATGCAGTTGACAATCTCTGGACAAGGTCCAAACATCCATAGGATACCCAAAGCTGTGAAATCAATACATTTTTGTTTAAGAAAGTTTGCTAGCGGTGTTTGGGGTTCCCAGAGAGACCCATTATTTTACTGGCTCTGTTACCTCATGTTACCATAGTCTTGCTATGCATTACAGATAAAGTTCAGAGTAAGGTTGAAATGTTGTCCTCGATACACCCTGGTGTGTTTAAGTCTTGTAGAAGTCCTTGGAGAGCATATTGTGTTTGCACATACTGTGTATGCAGAGCAGCGTGATCTAATGATCAAATTTTAGCCATAATTTTGCACAAGTCCTGGATTTCCCCCCTTTTAAAATCTCAAAGTCAATGTCACTTTAATACAATTCTATGTTAAATTTGATCTTTTTTAAATGATATCAAAATGGGGGGAAAAACCTATGAAAGGGGAGTCCACACTGACACAATATAGATTCTGGTATAAGTTTAGACATTTTCCAGAATTGGCATTCTTTTTCTGATTAATCACAATGATTTTACATGGGCATTGTATTCCATGGAAACCTTCAGTAAATTAAGCTTTCCCCTTAAATATCTACCCTCGTGTTTAAAATAGTACAAGTAGCTAGTCTATTAAAAATCCTAATATAAAATAATAACTGGGTGTCAATGTAAATGCTGTTTATAAACACTCAGTTTGTGTTAAAGTTATGTCCACATTCATTTGGAAAAAATGAAAAAAGCCAGGTCTTCGTATTTGTCATGGGCTTAGTCCCTAAGTGCTTTGCTGCTTTGGAGCCAGAGTGCTCAGCACCTTGCAGGATCAAGTCCCATCTGAAGAACAGCTTGGGAGATGGAGGAGGGAATAGTTCCTGCATTTACCTTGTAGTCCAGCTTCCAGCTGAGAGCAGATTCTTAATGCTAGAAACAGTTTGTGACAGAAATGCTGAAGCAACCTCAAAACAATGGTGAAATATAGGGCAATAGTATACTGCAGAAATACAGAATAAAGTAATGAAAAAGATACCACCTTATCTGAATTTAAAGAAGGCTGTCATCAAAGTTTGTTAGAAAAAATTTCACAAGATGAAAATGAAAATTGTTCAGTGCAAACTGAGATCTAATCATGTGCAAACTGAGATCCCGTCATGCACAAACAGATCCTCCCTACCCTCATACTTAGCTCTCCCCACTTTAGTGGGGACCTGCATGGCTACATGGGTCTGCCAGTTACAGGATTAGGGTCTAAATTTGCTTTGATACTATTGGTCTGATTCCTTTGCAGTTCTTAATGCAGAAAGTAAGTTGAGTTTAAGAACAAACAATACAATAAGATCTTGAAGTCAACCAGTCTTACTGAGAGTATTATGAGAAAATGTTTCTGTTATGTAATTTCCATTTCGCACACAAACTAAAACTACACATTCATCCGTTGGCATATTAAAGGCATATGAAATATTGCAACCCTGTACATGTATGTTAAAAGAGCCATATTTACTTCTTTCCTCAGAAGACCACACAGAAAGAAAGCAGAACCCTGCATAGCATCTTTTCAGAGCCCCATGATCCTCTCCACTTTCCTCTTTTATTCATCTCTCCCTCCCAATATCCTGAGCCTGCTCCACATCATGAGATATGTTCTAGTCCCATATGCTATGTGCAAGCAGAGAGAAGCAAGTGGCCCAGAATAAATAGCACAGTTAAAACATGCAAAGGCAGAATCAAATCAGCATAAGAAACATATACAGGATACTAACATAATATTTAGTCAGATGATCACATACTGATTATAAATGTAGCCTTTAAAAAAAAGTTAAAAAATTACCTTTCTGCATATTTTACTACATAATGAAATTTTCAACTGGATTCCTTACATTTAAATGTTTGGTGGTGTTTTGTTGTGGTGCCGAGATATAAATTAATTGATATAATGAGCATAAAGCAGATAAATGTTAACCCATTTATGAGTTGTGAGATTAAGAAATGCTATAGTTAATAGATGTGCAAAAGCTAGTATCAGTGCACAATGTGAGAGAATAATAAAAACACTTTTAATTTTTATGGCCCTGACTCAGCAGAGCACTTAAGCATGTCCTTAAAATTAAGCACATGAATAATTACATTCTCATACACAAAAGCACTTGAGCACATGCTTAAGACCTGCTTAAATCAATGGTGAGTCAAAGTTAAGCACCTTTGTAGGAGATTTGCTAAATTATGGTTTATAATGCCAATGGTGGTACATATCCAGAAATTTTTTATAATGGAAATATTTAAATATTTCCATTATATAGTAGCTATGAATATGATGTGGCATGCAGAAACAGAATAATACTAGTTGAAGGCATTTCTTTGCCTCATACCTCACTAATAAGCAGGATCTGGAAGTAGGCATGTACCACTGTAGAGTATGGGATGTGAGATGGTGTTATTTCCTGCCTGTTTTTGCAGTGTTTGAAGCCCCCACACTTAGACATCAAAGTCATGGTTTTTTTAGTCCCTTTTGTTGCTACCAGTGCATAACCGTGGGAGCTTGGCAATTATAGAAACAGGGCCTCATGTTCCTGTACCTGGAATAGCTACTTCTGGGAATGCTGAGTGCAGGCAATAGCCCATTAACTACATGAGCATCTAATCTGCTCAGTAGATACTTGTTAATGAATATATAGAGCATTGCAGAGCAATTTATAAGACTTTTATAAGGAGTAGGATGTGGTAGTTTCCTGTACCCTATTTATTACTGCTGATGATGAAAAAATTATGGGGGAATATTCAAAGGCACAAATAGGAGCAAACAGCTACCTAGTGCAGTCAGTAATAGTATTAGTATGCACATTGCCCTGATTCCCGACTTTTTCCTACCCTTGCTCATTGCATCATATCTAATTGTAGATCTTCAGAGCATTAGACCAAGCTTTGTACTGGTTCTTTAGAGCATCATATATTTGTGGGACTGTATGCATTATAATATAGATCCCCTAGGAAGACATCTTTTTCAGTATAAAAGCATCAATTGTCTTACTGCTTAAGAACTCTTAAATATGCTTTATTTTCATATGGGAGTGTAGTCTTTTGAAAGAAGTTCATGCAAATGGGAAGTTTCAAGATGTTAAATTTCTTCTTGCACCTGTGAAATGCCTTCCTGAAGTTGAATTTATAGGCTCTGTAGTCCTTGACCCATGTTAGATGAGGGACAGGTTTAAGACATGGTTGGTACAGTTGAAGAGTAGTTATGTGTCATGCAATCTGTGTGACTGTAGGTTAGTCATGCCCATTAGATTTACTTCTAGAGTTCAGGAGACAAAATTAATTTGTTTGATGCAGGAAGTATGGTTTAACTTTAGATGTTCCTTTGTATCTAATGGCACTTAATTCAGTAGATTGTTTGTTTTTTTCACCCTTTCTTTTTCAATGATTTATGTTATAAAACACAGGACTTCTTCTGTTACACCTAGAGATTTCTTCTCTGGGTAAGTAGCACTGTAAATTATTAAATACAGCTACAGTATCATGATAACTTTTAGTGTGATGGTGAAGTGAGAACACTGATTTTATGTAATTTGAGTCAGAAAAATCTGAACAGATAAACTATTTGCAACTTTTTGCAGCTGAATAAGAACATAAGTAATATTAGTAACAGAAAAAGGCCATCTGGTCCAATTTGCCTGCCATTTTTTGATTGATTATAATCTTAACCACCTACACTTTAACTGTACTCCCTCCCCAGTCCCATCCTATTCCAGAAACAAATATATCTCTCTTGAAAACCTTTATACTCTTTGCTTCGCTAGCTCACTCTTTCCTTATACCTTTTCATATAATCTGAATAATTTGTATTATTATTTGTAACACAGTAATCCCCAAACATTCCAATCATATCAGTCTCCTGTTATATTAAGTGCTGTACAATGTGTAGAAACCTAGCAAGAGACATCCCTGCCCAAAGAATTTATCCTCTGTTAAGAGAGATGCAACAAGTGAGTGTAACAAATAAACAGAAGGAGTGGAGGAGAGGATAAGATTAAAAGTCATATGATTGCATAGACTAGCCATATGCACAGTATACAGGCACGAAGTTTTCTTGTGGTACCAAGAATGTGAGTCACCGTGTTCCCCCTGCCTTAGCATGAGAAAGAATTGCTGGTGCTAACATGGGTGTCAGCTCCCTGACACTCCCAGTGGTTTAGCCACCCAATATCCTCTGGGCTGTTCCAGCCCCTATTTTGCTTTTTAGATTAACCCTTGGTGTACTCCAGTTCCTGAGCTTTTCTGAAAGGTCCCCCTGTAGTGTCCAATCACTGGACACTCATAGTAATTGCCAGGTTTGTTATTCCCAAGAGAACAGTAAACACAACTAGATTAGTACAATTCAGGGTCAGGTCTTTTACATAACCACAGCACAGAGATATATTTATAGTGAAACAATTGTAGTTTATTATCAAAGACTTAGATTTAAGAGATACTGAGTAAGGATAATGGAAACAAAAATGGTTACATTGATAAAAAAAAGTAGAAAATGGTTCTTAGAGTCTAAATTTAATTTTAACAAGCTAAAATCCTTACCTACAGCAGTTTCGCCCTAAGGCTTCCTTGCAGCACTTCTCCAACCAGGACAGCTTAGGATCCTGTTTTCATGTATATATTTGCACTGCCTTATTAGTTCCTCAAATAGAGGATAAAAATGGTGTTCTTTTTGAATTCCTCCTAAAGTTCACTGTTTTTGCCCCCCGAAGTCAGGATGACCTCCGTGATTCCTTTCCTAGGGTTCTGGCTCCAAGATGTTGTCCTATACTCCTGTTTGTCCCATATGCAAATATGCTTCCATTGTATTGATTTATAATGCTTAATTTATATGTGGCAGAGAGATACACATCTTATCTCAGGTTTCAGAGTAGCAGCCGTGTTAGTCTGTATTCGCAAAAAGAAAAGGAGTACTTGTGGCACCTTAGAGACTAACAAATTTATTAGAGCATAAGCTTTCGTGAGCTACAGCTCACTTCATCGGATGCATTTCATCTTATCTCCTGTGTGGAAGAAACCTGTTCGTCAACTCTACCTGGGACATTGGTTTTAACATGCAAGTTTAGTACATCTACGCAACTTCTTAAATATCATCCACACATACATCTCACAATGATAATAAAGATCAGGATGCTATAAACTTTTATTAGACACCTTACATAACTCTGTGGATTAGCAGCATGTTGGGTGCTGAGTGTCTTTTTCCACTATTAGGGTCCTCTGCCAGCAGAAGCTAGGCTTGATCCTGTGATGAATGTAGACAAGTTGTTTAACTTATTATAAATCTTGAGAGCTCCCATGCCCTGTATACAGATAACATATGCTGCCATCCAGAGAAAGAAATTTTAAAACATTATAAAACTTTCTACCTACAAATATGTTTTCTATTAACCACTCTGCCCCACAGCCCCCACCCCCTTTATTTTCTGTAAAAGACAAAGATTTGGTGCTTGTTTTTTTCTTTAACTGTGGGAGGAGATTAATGGCTGTAGAATAACAGACTACGTCTTGTGTATACTGGAGTTTTAATTGGCACAGTCCACCTAAGGAGGGCAACAACAGACTCTGCTGGAACAGTTCTGAGCCAGCGGTCTCAGAGCAACAAAACAGCTATTTTAACATTTATAATAGTCATACACTAGCCAGAGAATAATACGACAATGATACTTTATAAAATAAAGGGCTGTTTTCCTTGAGGAGATCTGCTTATTATAAAAATTGTTTAGGTTAACGTCTCCCCACATTTTAGTATGTTGCATTTCATAGCTTTAATGATAAGTTTCTTCTTATTCAATATATAGCCAGAGTAACAGTCCATCCCCGCTCTGAAATACTAATCTCAGGTTATGTTTGAGGAAAAAAGGTAAAAAATCTGTCATTTAAATGAAACATTGGAAGTTTTTACTCAGCTCGTTCACAAAAAGCCCCTTTTCCGCACTTGATTAGGGTTACCAGCTCTCCAGTATTATTGTAGAGACTCCAGGAACTAAAGAGTAATTTTTAATTAAAGATTATGTCATGTGATGAAATCTCCAGGAATACATCCAACCAAAAGTGGCAACCCTACTTGACACCCCCTCATTCCCTCTCCTCCCACCCCAAATACCTTCTGGCTCAGAAACCCAGCTCCATCCTGCTCATTGCACCCACCATTCACTCTCCAGTCACCAGTTACTGGGCCTGGAAAAACTGGAGGATGGGGCTATAGGTGCAAGCAGTTTGGAGCACGTAAGGGGAGCTCCATCCCCTTTCTCTGAGTGGTTAATATGAATTAGTCCCACAGAAATTTGTGTGTATTCCCGGCTCTGCACCACTCCTGTTCCCTCTACTGCCTGAACAAGCCTGGTGTTCCAGTGTTTCCAGGCATCCCTGGACTCCCCCAGGGGCAGCAAGTGGTACTGAACCTGAAAATATAGTGGCCAAACTGCAGTCTATCTATAATATGTCTTCCATGGCAGCACTGGGTGCAAGACCCACCTGAGGAATAAGTCAGGGTAGAATTTGCCCCTCAGACTTCTTTGCATGCTTGTTTACCCACTCCACCTGCAGTACCTACGTAACTATATTTTTAGGAAAATAGACTATTACCACTCCCACTTTTTCATGATTGAAGTGCAAGACCAGATGATATCAGCAATCATAGCGTTCCAGTAATAGTTATTGGGCCAAGCCCCCTAGTGTGGTGTGCCAATTTATGCCCCATTGCCAGCTGATCTTAATGCTGGTGTATCTGGCTATGGGCTCTTATGCCCCTAGTGCAGACATAGGGGATGTGGTTTGAGAAAAGAGATGTGGCTTGAATGGCCCCAAAGCTTAACTGATCCTTGACCACCACTTCAACAATTTGGGATCATTAAATTAGAGCAGCCCTCAGGCTGTTCTAAATTATATCTGGGATTAACCCTATGCAGCAGATCCAGAATTGGGGAAGTACAAAGGTGAGCTTTACACCACCCTAGCAGCTTTACTAACTTGGGCTGTGTACTCCATGGCAGGAGCTGAAGATCTGGTGCATTTATCTAGCCCATGTGTCAATATGGTTTTCATCACCATGTTGTCTGAGTGATAATCTCAGCTGCACAGCAATTGATACAGCCTGGAGTCATGTATTACCTGAAGGATGCAGCAGTCAGTAGTTTAATGAATGACACAGAAAATCTGGTGTTGTGTATGTGGTTTTGGAAATGGGCGTAGATTATAGGAATTGTCAGTAATGGTAAAGAAAGTGCTGTCTCTGGTGCAAATTCATTTGTACATGAAATATACTGTAAATGGGCTAGTGTGTGACTACCAAAGTGTATAATGCAGGAATTGTTGTTGTTTGGATTCATGTTCTCTCTTGGAAGAATAATTTATGGGACATTTGCACAATGCCTTCTTAAATATTTTTGGGTGACTTACAACCCTTGCGGTATATCTGATTAAATGTCATATTTGAGTTCAGAAGGTTAAAGTCCTATTGTTTTGGTTGGGGTTGCGTATATTGAGCTTGTTCCAAAGCCCATTGCAATCAGTAGGAGTCTTTATGTTGAATTCAATGGGCTTTGGATAAGGCCCATATAGTGATGCTCCACTTAAGCTCTGACTTTTCCAAGGTTTACAAATCTAAAAGCTCCAGTAGGTCTGATATTGAAGATAAATGGATTTAACTGAAATAATTAAAAAAGTTCATTTAATGGGAGAAAAAAGAAAGAAAAAGATACATTTTTGATTATTTAAACTATTTTGTGTTAATTTTTTTAAAATGTGCCACCTACCTTATTAATTGTTATCAGACCACTGAACTATTTTGGGGGGTGGGAGGTATGTAATTAGTTTATTTTTAAAAAATGGATGGGAATTTTAAATACATCCAAAACGTTGTAAGCTTTTAATGCCTATGATCAGGGCATACAAACCATAAGTGAATGTGGTACGTTGAAAAAGGCCTAAATCCTGAGGTCCATTGAAGTCACTGGATGATATTGGCAATTCGGAATATATTTGAAAAATGTGTATATCTGAAGGGCACAGGATTTGCACTAGCTGATACTAGTGCAGCATGTGGATTTTGACCCTGTTCTATGTTTCCATTTACCTTAAATGTATGCTAATCAAGCTATTTTTTGTCCATGTAGGATTCACTGTACTCTGGGATATGTATAATTTTATGAGTTATTAAAAGTAAATATCAAAGATTAATGTCTTTCATCCCAGGATCCCAAAGGATCTCTGGAGTCTGCTCTTGCAATTGAAGTGAAAGGTTGAAGGGATAGGTGAAACTTTGACTAAGGAAAATGGGGCAAACGCCTACTTTTACAAAAACTGCCTTGGAATCTTTAGGCTTGGAAGGCATTTAAGCACCCAAACCCCACTAAATTTCAATGGGCTCCGTTGAAAATTCAGTCTGTATGTCGATGTATAGGAGACAGGAACTTGGTTTAATAAGCCATCCAAAATACTCCCAAAGAGAAAATTGTGTAGAATCCGTGGCTCTGATTCTCTTCTCACTTACACTGGTTTTATACTTTGTAATTCCATTGACTTTGATTTTTCAATGTTAAGTCTCAATTTTATCTGTTTTGGAAAGAGGAAGAGCTAAATAAATTCTACTGGAATTTGAACTATCAGAAAAAAGCTATATAAATTTCCCCTGATTGACACCCCTCATTGTGTTTAGATGTTGGCGGACTATTATTTATTACAATTTGTCATTTTTTGCAATTTATCTCCTAACTTTCCTTGAATGTGGTGCTTTGTGGGGACAAATAAGAAACATGAATGTTACTTGAGTTAATATCAGTCATTGCTTCTTTCTTAATATCCTGTAGCTTTATGTTGCTTTAAATGTATGCACAGTCAGAGGTTTGAACATTGTGGGAAAAGGATTCACTGGCATCCAATCCTGCCATTAAAGTGCTTCCCATCTGAATATTGGCTGCCAAAGTATGTGGTATCCTGCAGAGCAAGAGGATGAGGACATAGATTGCAATGAAGCCGAACAGTTTGCACTTCCTAGCAGTGACACCAGACATCAATCTTTCATAGAGACAGCCTAGAATACAGGAAAATAAGAACCCTCAGAAAAGAACAAAAGGAGAATTATCTTCTCTTTTTCCATTTCATTCCAGTAGTTTCCTTCTAAGAGCCTTCAGGATGAATATGTTTTCAAATTCCATAGGCTGACATTTCAGTGACTCAGTTTTTTAATGTAGCTTGAAGAGGTAGAAATGTAAGCACTCTGAAATACCCAATTATTTGATTTTTAAACTCCATTTAATTTAGTTTCAGGTTTTCATATCATTGGGCTATGGAGCAAAGTGCTAATTTGGTCACAGTTAATGTTTCTCACATTGATACTACAGAGTTTGACATTAGCATTCAGTAACACCAAGTTATATTATGCAGCTTGGCGATACTCCAAAATTCAGACTTGCCAGTATAGTAATCAGCCATATTTGCAAAAGCTTTGAATCAGATTTGCAGTTGCTGAAAAAAATGGTGTCGCTCCTTTGATTTCACTGGAGCTATGTTTGTTTATTCCAATTTTCACTAGCTAGGGATTTTATCCTTTACATTGAAACTTCTTGCAGGTTTTTATTTTAATATATAAATCTGGCTTCACCAGCAGAATTGATTTATGGGCATTCAATTAATGAGCCATATGCTCCTCTTTGTAGTAAAAAGGTGTGGAAAGAGCTAAGAGCTGCAAAAAATTGCTACATGAATGAGCTGCATGAGTTAATACATACTGAATCACTCCATCAAAGGGGAAAAAATAAACTTTGCAATAACCAGCAGTGGGTGTGGCTAGAAATACCCACTGAAGAGAGAAATAACTGAAGATTTTGGGCCAGATCCTGGGCTGCAACTGTGGAATGCTCAAAATAGATCAGAGTGTTGGCAAAAATAAGGTATTAAGCCACTATTAAATCAGTCTTGAAGCTGCCCTGGCACTAGTCCATTCCCTGGTATAAATCACAACAGACTTCAGACTACTGTGGCCAAAGGGGCCTTGGGCTGTTATGACAATCAGGGTTTGCTGGAGAGCAGGGATACCCTAACTATACCCCCGTATGTGCAGTTGGGATAGGAAGTGGCATAGGTCGCTATGGTGGCTCCTCACTATTTGAAGATCCATCCTTATGCTGAGGAAATCATGTAGGGGTTTACATAAGCCAGCATTCGGACACTTATTCCCCTGGGATGGTACAAAGCTGCTTCAAGTTACCAGAGAATCAGGCCTACTATCTTGGGGAGGATTTGAAACACTGCACTTCCAGCGTATGGGAAAATTTATAGTAGGGGACCATAGTATACAGAAATAGGCAGCAAAGTTTTCTGAGGCTGGGGAAGACACTTATGGAAATCGAGGCTCAGGTGATCTTTAGTGGGATTCTGCCTGTTCCTAGAGAAGGGAAACAGAGGTGTGACAAGATTATGACTATCAACAGATGGCTTAGGCAGTGGTGCTATAAGGAGGGCTTTGGGCTCTATGGCCACTGGGAGGCATTCATGGACAGAGGACAGTTCTCTCGGGATGGACTTCATCTGAGCAGGGAAGGAAATAGACTTCTAGGATGGAGGCTGGCACAACTGATTAAGAGAACTTTAAACTAGGAATTTGGGAGAGATGGTTGGGAGATGTCCAGCTAATCTCCACGCTGGATTTTAGCATTGAGAGGGAAGAAAATGAAGTGAGAAAGGATACAGCCGTGGGTAGGAGAATGGACCTAAGGAGGAAGGGCAGTGTGGATACCAGTCTAATAGGTCATACTGGCTGTAGAATGACCTTGCCTAATCGGATACAGAATGTGAGCGAGGCCAAACAGCAAAAATTAAGATGTTTGTACACAAATGCAAGGAGCCTAGGTAACAAAAGGGAGGAACGAGAGCTACTGGTGCTGGAAGTGAAACCAGATATTATAGAGATAACAGAAACATGGTAGAATAGTAGTCATTACTGGACGACAGCTATTGAAAGGTATGTGCTGTTTAGGAAAGACCGAAATAAAGGTAAAGGTGGTGGAGTAGCACTGTATATCAATGATGAGATAGAATGTAAAGAAATAAGAAGCGATGGAATGGATAAGACAGAGTCCGTCTGGGCAAAAATCACATTGGGGAAGAAAACTATTAGAGCCTCCCTTTTGATAGTGCTTGGGGTGTGCTATAGACTGCCAGGGTCGAATTTGGATAGGGATAGAGCCCTCTTTAATATTTTTAATGAAGTAAATACTAATGGAAACTGCGTGATCATGGGAGACTTTAACTTCCCAGATATAGACTGGAGGACAAGTGCTAATAATAGTAATAGGGCTCAGATTTTCCTAGATGCGATAGCTGATGGATTCCTTCATCAAGTAGTTGCTGAACCAACTAGAGCAGATGCCATTTTAGATTTGGTTTTGGTGAGTAGTGAGGACCTCATAGAAGAAATGGTTGTAGGGGATAATCTTGGCTCAAGTGATCATGAGCTAATTCAGTTCAAACTGAATGGAAGGATAAATAAAAATACATCTGTGACTAGGGTTTTTGATTTCAAAAGGGCTGACTTTCGGAAATTAGTTAGGGAAGTGGATTGGACTGAAGAACTTAAGGATCTAAAGGCAGAGGAGGCTTGGGATTACTTTAAGTCAAAGTTGCAGAAGCTATCGGAAGCCTCCATCCCAAGAAAGGGGAAAAAATTCATTGGCAGGAGTTGTAGACCAAGCTGGATGAGCAAGCATCTCAGAGAGGTGATTAAGAAAAAGCAGAAAGCATACAGGGAGTGGAAGATGGGAGGGATCAGCAAGGAAAGCTACCTTATTGAGGTCAGAACATGTAGGGATAAAGTGAGACAGGCTAAGAGTCAAGTAGAGTTGGATCTTGCAAAGGGAATTAAAACCAATAGTGAAAGGTTCTATAGCCATATAAATAAGAAGAAAACAAAGAATGAAGAAGTGGGACCGCTAAACTGAGGATGGAGTGGAGGTCAAGGGTAATCTGGGCATGGCCCGATATCTAAACAAATACTTTGCCTCAGTCTTTAATAAGGCTAATGAGGATCTTAGGGATAATGTTAGCATGACAAATGAGAATGAGGCTATGGAGGTAGATATTACCATATCTGAGGTAGAAACGAAACTCGAACAGCTTAATGGTACTAAATTGGGGGGCCCAGATAATCTTCATCCAAGAATATTAAAGGAATTGGCACATGAAATTGCAAGCCCACTAGCAAGAATTTTTAATGAATCTGTAAACTCAGGGGTTGTACCATATGATTGGAGAATTGCTAATGTAGTTCCTATTTTTAAGAAAGGAAAAAAAGTGATCCTGGTAACTACAGGCCTGTTAGTTTGACATCTGTAGTGTGCAAGGTCTTGGAAAAAATTTTGAAGGAGAAAGTAGTTAAGGATATTGAGGTCAATGGTAAATGGGACAAAATACAACATGGTTTTACAAAAGGTAGATCGTGCCAAACCAACTTGATCTCCTTCTTTAAGAAAGTAACAGATTTTTTACACAAAGGAAACACAGTGGATCTTATTTACCTAGATTTCAGTAAGGCGTTTGATACCGTGCCACATGGGGAATTATTAGTTAAATTGGAAAAGATAGGGATCAATATGAACATTGAAAGGTGGATAAGGAATTGGTTAAAAGGGAGACTACAGTGGTTCATACTGAAAGGTGAACTGTTAGGCTGGAGGGAAGTTACCAGTGGAGTTCCTCAGGGATCGGTTTTAGGACCAATCTTATTTAATCTTTTTATTACTGACCTCACACAAAAAGTGGGAGTGTGCTAATAAAGTTTGCGGATGATACAAAGCTGGGAGGTATTGCCAATTTAGAGAAGGATCGGGAAATCATACAGGAGGAGCTGGGTGGACCTTGTAAACTGGAGTAATAGTAATAAGATGAAATTTAATAATGAGAAGTGTAAGGTCATGCATTTAGGGATTAATAACAAGTATTTCAGTTATAAGCTGGGGACGCATCAATTAAAAGTAACGGAGGAGGAGAAGGACCTTGGAGTATTGGTTGATCATAGGATGACTATGAGCCACCAATGTGATATGGCCGTGAAAAAAGCTAATGCAGTCTTGGGATGCATCAGGAGAGGTATTTCCAGTAGAGATAAGGAGGTTTTAGTACCGTTATATAGGCACTGGTGAGATCTCATCTGGAATACTGTGTGCAGTTCTGGTATCCCATGTTTAAGAAGGAGGAATTCAAACTGGAACAGGTACAGAGAAGGGCTACTAGGATGATCCGAGGAATGGTAAACCTGTCTTATGAAAGGAGACTCAAAGAGCTTGGCTTGTTTAGCCTAACCAAAAGAAGTTGAGGGGAGATATGATTGCTCTCTATAAATATATCAGAGGGATAAATACCGGAAAGAGAGAGGAATTATTTAAGCTCAGCACCAATGTGGACACAAGAACAAATGGATATAAACTGGCGATCGGGAAGTTTAGACTTGAAATTAGACAAAGGTTTCTAACCATCAGAGGAGTAAAGTTCTGGAATAGCCTTCCAAGAGAAGCAGTGGGGGCAAAAGATCTATCTGGCTTTAAGATTAAACTGGATAAGTTTATGGAGGAGATGGTATGATGGGATAACATGATTTTGGCAATTAATTGATCTTTAACTATTCATGGTAAATAGGTCCAATGGCCTGTGATGGGATGTTGGATGGGGTGGGATCTGAGTTACTACAGAGAATTCTTTTCTGGGTATCTGGCTGGTGAATCTTGGCCATATGCTCAGCGTTCAGCTGATCGCCATATTTGGGGTCGGGAAGGAATTTTCCTGCAGGGCAGATTGGAAGAGGCTTTCGCCTTCCCCTGTAGCATGGGGCCTGGGGACACTTGCTGGAGGATTCTCTGCTCCTTGAAGTTTTTAAACCATGATTTGAGAACTTCAATAGCTCAGACATAAGTGAGAGGTTTATTGCAGGAGTGGGTGGGTGAGATTCTGTGGCCTGCATTGTGCAGGAGATCAGACTACATGATCATAATGGTCTCTTCTGACCTTAATATCTATGAATCTATGAAAATCTGAGCTGAAGCATGTGAAGCTTCAACACTGTGCACATGGCCTCTGCATGCTTTACCATCCTCTAAAACTTCTGTCTTTTTCCTAACTGAGATGTGGATTTCTGATAATACTAAGTTAATGCTGCTTTGGGATAGTTACCCTTTCAATTTTTTCCCCACAGATGGGGAAATTTGTTCATTTAGCCTTTGGGGTAGTGGAGATTGAGCCAATGTTGATTGACTTTTTTGAATATCTGCTGTGATTTGTGGAGTTGATAGCATGGCAGGGTGGGGAGTTACTATGGCATAGCTGCAGTCTGCAGTATTATCCTCCAGCAGCCACATGGAGACTCCCATACAGTATAAGTTAATATTGACTTTGTCTGCTCCTCTGATCTCATTATATCTCGGAAATTCTGCAAGTTTAAACTATATCTGAGTTTTCTGAATATTTCTTGCAGTCCCCTGGGATTTTGCTTTAGGGGGAGACGATCTGCCCCTTTTTCCCCTGGGCAGTATATGTAATACTTTGGCTTTCCCTGAGTCTTCCCACGTTTCCTCCTCCCATTCTTTCTGGTTTGAGTTTTGCAGATCTTTTGTGTGGGAATGGTTTTGTGTTTTCAACTGGTATGGCAGCAGATCAAGCAAGAGGTTTTGGCTGGTGCACAGCTTTTGGAGACAGGTTTTGTACTAGGTTGCTACAGCTTTTGGCGTGCAAACCATGGGAGCATATAGCCCAATGTACTACTTGATTATAAGTTAGCCCACTCACTGAATATTTTACTGACCACATATAGTAATTTAAGAAGAGGAAAAAAAGCAGAGATAGTTTTGAAAAAAAGGACAGAAAAAATACCTCTTTTCTCATCACAAAATAATCATGCATTTGAAACTTCCTTTTGAAATTTGTTCATTACATTGGTGACAAATGTTAATTGCTGAATTACTTTGTGCTGCTCTATCATGACATGTTATACAGTAACTTTACTATTGAATGTGTACTAGTCATTGTGTGATATAAAAGGCGATAACCTGGATGTTAATTTGTGTCACCACTACACTCTGTCAGAGAAGAATATTGCTTTGCACCTTTCATCTCAGTATTACAAAATGCTGAATAAACAATGAAGCCTAAATTGTGCTTCTTGCGAGGGGATGGTATGGAGTTGCCCCACCTCACCAGGGCCGGCTCCGGGCACCAGCGAAGGAAGCAGGTGCCTGGGAAGGCACTTCGTCCGTCATCAGGGTGGCACGTCCTGGTCTTTGGCGGCACTTTGGCAGCAGCTCAACCAGGCTTGGTTTTTTATTTTTTTTTCCTTCGTCGCTTGGGATAGCAAAAAAGCTGGAGCCGGCCCTGCACCTCACCTCCCTGCACAGGCACAATTCTTCTGGGAGTGCAAGCCAGTGCAGCCCCTGCTACATGCTTTCCCAGAGTGCAGCGTGCATGTTCCTCTCATCAAGCCATGCAGACTCAGCTTTGCTAACTGATGCCATCTTCTACTGAGATGAGCATCACCCTCACACTAGCCTGTAACAAGTCTGCCTCCTTTCAACGTGCAAGGACTGGCCCTGATCAGAAGAACAAGGTGAATGGGACACTCCTTGCATCCTCTTTTTTTGCACCCATGCAGGACCATATGCAAGTGCTGGACCTAATTAATTTATCCTCATAAAGTTCCTATGAGGCACTGTCAACTGCTCTTGGTGCAGTCTTTCTCAGGGTCCCAGCTTTTTCCCAACTGGTCCTCTTCAATTTGTCTTTAATTAGATCAGTCCATAAACTCTTATTTTACATTGAATCTATCTGCCCTTAAACTCCAGGGCTTGCAGTCTCCTTGTAGGTTTTAGAGTAGCAGCCGTGTTAGTCTGTATTCGCAAAAAGAAAAGGAGTACCTGTGGCACCTTAGAGACTAACAAATTTATTAGAGCATAAGCTTTCGTGAGCTACAGCTCACTTCATCGGATGCATTTGGTGGAAAAAACAGAGGAGAGATTTATATACACACACACAGAGAACATGAAACAATGGGTTTATCATACACACTGTAAGGAGAGTGCTCAAGAAACTCCCTGAAAAAGCACAAGAACAAATCCGCACAGACACACCCCTGGAGCCCCGACCTGGGGTATTCTATCTGCTACCCAAGATCCATAAACCTGGAAATCCTGGACGCCCCATCATCTCAGGCATTGGCACCCTGACAGCAGGATTCTCTGGCTATGTAGACTCCCTCCTCAGGCCCTTCGTTACCAGCACTCCCAGCTATCTTCGAGACACCACCGATTTCCTGAGGAAACTACAGTCCATTGGTGATCTTCCTAAAAACACCATCCTAGCCACTATGGATGTAGAAGCCCTCTACACCAACATTCCACACAAAGATGGACTACAAGCCGTCAGGAACAGTATCCCCGATACTGTCACGGCTAACCTGGTGGCAGAACTTTGTGACTTTGTCCTGACCCATAACTATTTCACATTTGGTGACAATGTATACCTTCAAATCAGCGGCACTGTGATGGGTATCCGCATGGCCCCACAGTATGCCAACATTTTTATGGCTGACTTAGAACAACGCTTCCTCAGCTCTCGTCCCCTAATGCCCCTACTCTACTTGCGCTACATTGATGACATCTTCATCATCTGGACCCATGGAAAAGAAGCCCTTGAGGAATTCCACCATGATTTCAACAATTTCCATCCCACCATCAACCTCAGCCTGGACCAGTCCACACAAGAGATCCACTTCCTGGACACTACGGTGCTAATAAGCGATGGTCACATAAACACCACCCTATATCGGAAACCTACTGACCGCTATTCCTACCTACATGCCTCTAGCTTTCATCCAGATCATACCACTCAATCCATTGTCTACAGCCAAGCGCTACGATATAACCGCATTTGCTCCAACCCCTCAGACAGAGACAAACACCTACAAGATCTCTATCATGCATTCCTACAACTACAATACTCACCTGCTGAAGTGAAGAAACAGATTGACAGAGCCAGAAGAGTACCCAGAAGTCACCTACTACAGGACAGGCCCAACAAAGAAAACAACAGAACGCCACTAGCCATCACCTTCAGCCCCCAACTAAAACCTCTCCAATGCATCATCAAGGATCTACAACCTATCCTGAAGGACGAGCCATCGCTCTCTCAGATCTTGGGAGACAGACCAGTCCTTGCTTACAGACAGCCCCCCAATCTGAAGCAAATACTCACCAGCAACCACACACCACACAACAGAACCACTAACCCAGGAACCTATCCTTGCAACAAAGCCCGTTGCCAACTCTGTCCACATATCTATTCAGGGAATACCATCATAGGGCCTAATCACATCAGCCACACTATCAGAGGCTCGTTCACCTGCGCATCTACCAATGTGATATATGCCATCATGTGCCAGCAATGCCCCTCTGCCATGTACATTGGCCAAACTGGACAGTCTCTACGTAAAAGAATGAATGGACACAAATCAGACGTCAAGAATTATAACATTCAAAAACCAGTTGGAGAACACTTCAATCTCTCTGGTCACTCGATCACAGACCTAAGAGTGGCTATACTTCAACAAAAAAGCTTCAAAAACAGACTCCAATGAGAGACTGCTGAATTGGAATTAATTTGCAAACTGGATACAATTAATTTAGGCTTGAATAGAGACTGGGAATGGATGAGTCATTACACAAAGTAAAACTATTTCCCCATGGTATTTCTGCCTCCCACCCCACCCCCCACTGTTCCTCTGATATTCTTGTTAACTGCTGGAATTAGCCTACCTGCTTGTCACCATGAAAGGTTTTCCTCCTTTCCCCCCCCCGCTGTTGGTGATGGCTTATCTTAAGTGATCACTCTCCTTACAGTGTGTATGATAAACCCATTGTTTCATGTTCTCTGTGTGTGTGTATATAAATCTCTCCTCTGTTTTTTCCACCAAATGCATCCGATGAAGTGAGCTGTAGCTCACGAAAGCTTATGCTCTAATAAATTTGTTAGTCTCTAAGGTGCCACAAGTACTCCTTTTCTTCTTGTAGGTTTTGTCTCCTTGTAGGTTTCTCAGAGGCAGCCTGGCATGGGGCTGTTGCCCCTCTGCTATCCCAGGCCTTCTGCCTCCCTTTCCCTCTCTGTTCCCCCTCCTTTATAGCTGGGTTTATTTTCTTTATTGGTCCCAGTTGGGTGCATGTCTGCGTGATTGATAGTTCTGGCAGCTCTGCAGATTGTAATCAGCCTGATTGCCGGTAAGCATGGAAGACTCTCCTCTCCCTTCTGCCTATGCTCAGTATGGGGTTTGTAAACTCAATTACAGGTACATAAACTGAGAGAAGTTAAATGACTTGCTTGAGGCCACACAGTGGAAGAGCAAGGATTAGATTCAGTGGAAGAGCAAGGATTAGAACTCAAGACTTTACTTCTAGTCTTTGAGTTAAACACAATATTAATGTTAAATGACTTAAACACAAAAATGTTGAGAACATTAAACCCATCAAACTAAGCCTTTGAGTAGGGAAAAAAGTGTCTGATTTAACATAAAGACAAATAACCAGGTTAAAATGCAATGTACGTCAGCACCTCCTCCGTCTCCCGGACAGATGTAGTGCTGTACAGGCTGGGATACACTGCGGAGATATATAATACATATACTCCTTTGGGTGCGTGAATAGTACACTCTTCCACATACATTCCTTGGGTCAAATCCTCCTCTCATTTAAACCTGTGCAGCCCTATGGTGGCAGTGGTGTAACTGAGGGAAGAATTTGACCTTGTGGGAATCAAATTTGTGGTAGGAAGGATGTGGAGGCTCTCTGTGAATAAGGTATTTTAGCATTATTTAACAACAATTTACAAGACACAAATACGGTAAAACAGTTCCAGCCCAGAGGAGCTAAGGGTATGTCTACACTACATTTCAAAGCCCACAGCAATGAGTCTCAGAGCCTGGGTCTACAGACTCAGACTTGCAGGGCTCACGCTATGGTGCTAAAAACAGATGTTTGGGTTTGTGTTGGAGCTTTGGCTCTGAACTCCAGGGAGCAGGGTGGACTGCAGCATCAACACTACTGTTTTTAGCACCATAGCATGAACCCCGCAAGCCTGAGTCCATAAAATCAGCCTCTGAGACTCCCTGCCACAGGTTTTAAAATGCAATGTAGATGTAGTCTGAGAGTCTTACAGATAGGCAAAGACAGACCAGACAAATAGGGAGATCGATAGAGATTTTGACTTAGAGCATGACTCTCTCTCTCTCTGCCCCCCCACCCAATCTAATGTTGATGTGGAGATGGTAGTTGACTATTGCACCTTACTGTGTGTTGGTAGGGCAGAAGAAATGAGACTTCAGGAAAGTTTTGATTTCAAAGCAGTTGGGAGCCTCCCTCCATTTCATACCCATCTTTTGTTGCTATAAGATAACTGTCTCTCCATAAGATATAAGCTATAGGGTAAAGCTCAAATGTGTTCTATCTGTGTGCTTCATCCAGCTCTTATGCAAATACGGCACTCAGCAGGGAGCATGGATCTCTGAAAAAGTCTGCATTAGACAGCAGATTTATTCATAAGACAAAGAAGCAGAGTAGATCAGTTGTAACTCGGCAGGTAGATAGTGGATCAAACCCATCTTGTTTTTCCAAACAAAAGCTAATAGCTAGATACTAAAATGTTTCCTGTTTACCACAGTAATCTTAAACCCATCCATGCGTTAGCTACATGGAATGAAGAAGACAGATGGGAGTCCCTAACACAAGTTGTAATTGGTCTGTTTGGACCTCTTTGCTTTTCCTTTGCAGAAGGGTCTAAATCCCACAGAGAAGGGTCTCACAAATGGAAGAGGTGGCTGCAAAGTTTGCTCCCCCATCATATTCCTCTTCAACAACCACTGTTGGGGCTCTGCTTAGCAAGGCCATGGGAGAGGGTGGAGTCAGGAGACCAGCCATTTTATGGGCCTGTTCCCTTGTAATTGCAATGCAATATACTGAATGATACCCAAAGCATTGTAGGTTACTGCTCTTCATTAACAAATTTATTAGAGCATAAGCTTTCGTGAGCTACAGCTCACTTAAATTTGTTAGTCTCTAAGGTGCCACAAGTACTCCTTTTCTTTTTGCGAATACAGACTAACACGGCTGCTACTCTGAAACCTGCTCTTCATTAGGTACTGGTGGACTCTCAGAGATCACACTAGGTGGTGGAGATAGGGAAATATCTCACTACTGGCCTGGGTGGTCATTAGCCATTCATCATATGGTACCTTTGTGATGTAGTACACATAATTGTAAATATTCTCAATTGTGTACTGTTAGATAAGTCAGATGTTTCTGTTTCTGACTGAATAATGTATGCACCTTACCCCACAAAAATAACAAAGATAGAACAAAATTAGATTTTGAATTCAAATAAAAACATCCCTCCATTCACTTGGCCATAGCCATGACTGCTGAAAAGAGACAATCCAAAGCATAGCTTTAGGTTATCTCATTATGTGGTATACAAATATGCTCCACATTGTCTGCACACTTTTGTTTTTTTATTCCAAAGCCTATGGTTGAGCCCTCTGAGTGAAAAAACTTGAAAAGAAATTGTTCATCTGTTCAACAGAACTGACACATTTTTACCTTGCTGGTGTTTTTGGGGTGTTGTGAAAATGGCTGTTTTCACCGACATAGCTTCTTGAACAGACAACAGTTTTTATTGGCAAATGCATTTTCTCCTGTTAAACAAAATATGGTGAGTTGTGTATCATGGTGAAAGGTGAAGGAAATTAATAATGAAGGGCAATTTGAACTTACTGTGTTGTGTATTCTTAAGAGAATCTTATGCCTAAGATGAGCAGTGTCAGCCATACCATGTGATGGTAATGTCCATCACATGCTGAAAAAGCACAAGAACAAATCCGCACAGACACACCCCTAGAACCCTGACCTGGGGTATTCTATCTGCTATCCAAGATCCATAAACCTGGAAATCCTGGACGCCCCATCATCTCAGGCATTGGCACCCTGACAGCGGGATTGTTTATGCTATGTTTGCTCCCTCCTCAGGCCCTACGTTACCAGCACTCCCAGCTATCTTCAAGACACCACTGACTTCCTGAGGAAACTACAATCCATTGGTGATCTTCCTAAAAACACCATCCTAGCCACTATGGATGTAGAAGCCCTCTACACCAACATTCCACACAAAGATGGATTACAAGCCGTCAGGAACAGTATCCCCGATAATGTCATGGCTAACTTGGTGGCTGAACTTTGTGACTTTGTCCTCACCCATAACTGTTTCACATTTGGGGACAATGTATACCTTCAAATCAGCGGCACTGTGATGGGTATCTGCATGGCCCCACAGTATGCCAACATTTTTATGGCTGACTTAGAACAGCGCTTCCTCAGCTCTCGTCCCCTAATGCCCCTACTCTACTTGCGCTACATTGATGACATCTTCATCATCTGGACCCATGGAAAAGAAGCCCTTGAGGAATTCCACCATGATTTCAACAATTTCCATCCCACCATCAACCTCAGCCTGGACCAGTCCACACAAGAGATCCACTTCCTGGACACTACGGTGCTAATACGCGATGGTCACATAAACACCACCCTATATCGGAAACCTACTGACCGCTATTCCTTCCTACATGCCTCTAGCTTTCATCCAGATCATACCACACAATCCATTGTCTACAGCCAAGCTCTATGATATAACCGCATTTGCTCCAACCCCTCAGACAGAGACAAACACCTGTTACTGTGAAGAACCCTTCTGTGGATTGGGGAGGGAGAGGAATATTGTGATCTGACCCTCAATTTTTATTTAGTTTTCACTTAGTTCCCACACTAATTCTCCATGAAGTTACCTGGGAGTTGGAGCCACTGAATTCAGTGGGAGTTTTCCTGAGCAGACCTCTGGATTTGGCCCTTCATAAGTAGATTTTAGGGTTGGGTTTTTTTTGAGACATTATCCATCAACTGTTGCATATAATACTTTAAATCATAACCATTGTTCTGATACCTATTTCTAAGTTTATTGTGTTCTGCTCAATTAAATTTTTCAGCACAGTTGTTAATCATGCATGACTAAGAAAAAATGAAACTGTGTTTTGTTGAAGCTTTATATAGCTAGCACCTCAAATTCCATAAGTGCATACTTTCCTTGGTTATTTTGGGGAATGGGAATGGAGAGGGTTGGTACAGATTTTGGCCATCTTTTTTATTATCTGTTCTTTTAAAAATAGGCATTGGGTGCACGTCTACTTTTTACCCTAAGGAAGGGGGAAAGACTGTGTTTTACAATTATATTTTCATCAGTAATTTGTCTTCTCTTTGATTCATGGAAATTTAAAAATATTGCCACGTAAGCTTTTCTGAGACACTTCAATTTCTGTTCCTGATGCTACTGATTAGTGAACAATAAGTTATTTTCCTTGGTCGGTCTTTGAGACATATTTGTATTTTACAGCGTATTATTTGTAGCTGGATATTGTATAATAATAACAATAGATTGATGCCTAGATTCAGGCTTCTTAGTTACAGTTATAAACTCTTGTTAGTGTAAATGCTGCTATTTATTCTTTCATTACTGGTCTTTCCTGCTGTATTACAGAAGATGCAATTCTGCAGAGCAGGATAAAAACTTCAGTTAAATGCAAGGGGAGTTTCAGATCATTATTGCAGAATAATGCCTTGTCTTTAAAATGAAGCATTCCCCCACTTGGCTACCAGTTATCAGTGCAGACAAGACAGAAAATATTAATGTTTTTTTCCTTTTTTTCTTCTTCAATTTTGAGGCCAAATCCTGCAGTCCTTAGGCGAAACTCTCCTTTATCAGGCCTATACTCGAGCAAAATAAGTTGTTTGGCACTATTTCCCAAAATGAAAACAGATTGCAAAACCATAATAAATGTTGCGATTTCATGGAAATTATTCGTTCTGTCATATTTTTGCATCTCCTCCAATTTCACTGTAATAGTTTGGGAAAGCGTAAATGACAGATTTTGACTCTTTTATAGGTAAAAGCTAATTGTTGCTGTTAAAGGTGACATTTGAAAAAAAATACTGTTAAAAAAATTCTGATAATTCCAAGCTTGATCTTTTGGATAATTTTATAAACCCAGATCTGTTGCAATACACATGGGGACAGTAATGTTAAACTGCTTCAGATAAAAAAAAATAGCATGAATATTAGTGGTGGTCAGTTTATTCAGCTAAAACAGGATAAAATTCATTTCAGATTATTGGCTCTGCCCTTTGCTATTGTGACTAGATAGAAAGTGTTAAAAATAGGGACACTTTTTTTTCAAGGATGCCATGGGCGGGAATACTTGCGTATATAAGACAAAGCCCCTAATATCGGGATGATCCCGATATTATCAGGATGTCTAGTCACGGTAGCTCTTGCTCCCAGTGAATTCAAGGTGAGTTTTTTCCATTAACTTCAGTGAGAGCAGGATCAAAGATTTTATGTTGTACTCCATTAAGATCAGAAAATATTCTTAGACTGAATTACTCATGGCAGTATTGTTTGTTTTTTTCTAATACTGCTCTATTGTATTTCCAACTTACTAATCTTCCAAATCGATCGTCTCACATTTGAGAAGATTTTTAACGTGCAGTTAGCCTGCTCATTAGATTAAGAGGCTTTTTAAATGTTAAACTCTGTTAATAAAATGTCATTTTAGTAATTAGTTTTGAAAACCATTTGACCTTAACCAGAATGAATGTAGACTGTAAAAATCAACACAGATTCCCTTCCTTGAACTTTTCACAATGCTGAAAAATGACTGAGGGAAATAAGGAAGATCCAGTTACTGTACCTTGTTTGTACAGCTGTACTTCATTGAGTGAAGGCTTGTGTTACACACAGTTTGTGATAGGAAGTAAATGCTTTTAAAACAACTAAGACGACAGGTTTTTAACCTCCACCTTTTTAGATTCTTTGTTCACTCATTTAGCTTCTGTCAAGGTCTTGGGAAGCATTTCAAATACAAATTATTACACAGTATTGAAGCTCACCTGAATAATTCATCTCCTAGTGAGTTCATTAAGGCAGCGTGCATTAAGATGTCTCTTCCCCCCGCACCGACCCACAAAAAAAAAAAGATGACAAATGTTAAATAGATTGCACACTTGTTACTTCAGGAGAGGAGACATTTAAGGAATAAAGGTTTCTCAGATTGAGTGTTACCTCTTTTTTGTGATAGTTTAAATTATAGTTTCAAGACAGCTATCATAAGGATTTTCAAAGACGTGGAGGACAATCAGAAATGATGAAGTTGCCTTATAAATTACTAACTTGTCACAGTTCATTAGATACAGAAATTGTAATTTTTAGTGTACAAGGCACTCTGTTATTTCTCTAGTCCCTTGAAATGATGAAGACATCTTGAGATTCATTAAGGTGTTTGATTTGGCATCCTTTTACTTTACAACTATGTGTTAATCATCAGTCCTGAACCATTTGACATAGTTTTGGCACTAGATAATTTCAAAGCATTTGAATACACATTTGTAAAATCATGCTTGTGCATGGGATCCCAATATCTGCCAAAGGCAGTTTCCTAATTGTTCCAGTGAAACATTGCCATTAGTGGGGTGGGTTTAACTGGCTGTCAGCCAATCAGTTTTCAAATTCTGTATCAGCTGAGACTTTATGTAAATTTCACCCCTTTAAACAAATGTGACCTTTAATTTAGTTGCAAGCTAAAAAGGCACCTTATGGGGCTGCATTAACCACCTACCTTCTCATTATAGTGTAATTAAGACCTTCCTCACAGCCTCTTGCTATACATCTGATGGCCATGAAAGATTTTGGTTTTCCTTTCTGCTTGATAACCTCCCACTTAAGACTGTCCAAACATCTTTAGATTTTCAAAGTTTCATCGCAACAAGGTCACCTAGAGTGGCACTTAAAGAAAAAAATGCCTTGGTAAACAGTTAGTAAAAAGAACAGGAGTACTTGTGGCACCTCAGAGACTAACAAATTTATTTGAGCATAAGCTTTTGGGCTACAGCCCACTTCATCGGATGCATAGAATGGAACATATAGTAAGAAGATATATATATCTACAGGGAATATGAAAAGGTGGAGTAAGAGGCTAATTAATTAAGATGAGCTATTATCAGCAGGAGAAAAAAAAACTTTTGTAGTGATAATCAAGATGGCCCATTGCTACTCTGTAAACAGTTAGTGTTTCTCTATATTGCTCTGAAACATGCAGCAAATCAAAAGTGTTATGCCTTTGGGGCATGTGACCTACACTAGCCTCACCCAAACCTCACCATAAAACAGTGCCCCAGTCACTATCTTTTGACTGAATCCAAAGTTCTCAGACAGTAATATCTGAATGCTTCGTTTTTCCATTTCTTGTTAATAGGCAGACAATGGTCATGTCCTTATGGTGTGAGTTTCCAGGTGGGCTTGAAGACTGAAGTGTTCCAGAAAGCCTTTTAACAGCTACTATTTAAATTGTTTCTTAACTCATCAAGCACTAAAACATTTTCAATATCCAAGTCTGAAGGAAACCTGAAGTATGGTACATGAGCACACAAATGCAAAACAAATGAATGCACACCAAATTCTGTCCCTTTGAAGTCAATGGCAAAATTCCTAGTGGAAGCATAATTTAATCAAGGCTGCCATCCCCTGACCCTTCATCTCACATTCTCTTAAAGCCTTCTGCTTTTTTTTGTAACCCCATTCTTCTGCTCCCTCAGCAAGTAGATTACTACCACTTGTGTCCACTTACCAATGTTTAACCTACACCATTCTCTTCATCACCTCTAAATTCAGCTCTGAAGGTGAGTTTTTATTAACTGCCATATTATGATCAAATAGCAAAGTGTAAATTTTGAAATCACTTGCTTATAGGTTAAAAAAAAGTCATGAGAGATGAATGTTCTTTCTTTCGTGCTTCATTAGAAATTATGTGTTTTGCAGAGGTTAATATATTGTGGGCAGCACACCAAGTACATCATAGTTCTGAAGCTTATAACTTATCCACAGCACTGAGACAATCTGCACTGCAGAGATACTCTTCTTGGGTAAGTTATGCAAAATGCAATAATATAATTGAACTTTATTAAAAATCACTGCTATTTAAAATCACAGCTATTTAATTTTGTCTGAAGGAAAACAAAATATAAGTCAAGAAAATGTTAGACACAGAAAAGCACAGCGCAGAAAGGTAATTTGAGGCATCCTGAGGATTATGTGAATCAAAAATAGGTATGCTCACACTCTCATTGAGATGTGTGAAAAGGAGAAATAAAGACAACTTTGAAGAGGACAATTATAGTCCCAGGCTTTCACACATCATAACTTTCTAAACACCATGAAACATATTCTTCTTCATAATGCCAGCATAGACACGGAGTAACAGCAGTGAAGATAATGGACTTACTCTGGATCTATGCTGAGATAAATGAAGGCATGGGGAAAGCTGACAGGTACGGAGGAACACGTGGTTCGGACAGAGAGAGGATCCTTGGGGAGGATCTACTATTGGAGATTCTCTATGTCTTAGTAAGGAGGAGAGCATGGAAGATAAAATACTGGTAGGATCTGATGAGAAACATTCAAATGAAAAAAGTCTCATTCAATTACATCATGTAATGGGAGACCACTAAAAAGTGACAAGTTTTTAAAGTGCTTATATACCAGTGCTAGAAGTCTATATAATAAGATGGGTGAACTAGAGTGCCTTGTATTAAGTGAGGCTATTGATATAATAGGCATCACAGAAACTTGGTGGGATGAGGATAATCAATGGTACAGAGCAATACTACAGTACAAAATATATCAGAAGGACAGAACAGGATGTGTTGGTGCGGGAGTGGCATTATATGTGAAAGAAAGCATAGAATCAAATGAAGTAAAAATCTTAAATGAACCAAATTGTACCATAGAATCTCTATGGATAGTAATTCCATGCTCGAATAAGAAGAGTATAGCAGTAGGGATATATTACCAACCACCTGACTAGGATGGTGATCGTGACTGTGAAATGCTCAGGGAGTTTAGAAAGGCTATTAAAATAAAAAACTCAGTAATAATAGGGGATTTCAACTTTCCCCATATTGACTGGGTACATATCACCTCAGGATGGGATGCAGAGAGAAAGTTTCTTGACACCTTAAATGATTCCTTCTTGGGGCAGCTGGTCTTGGAACCCACAAGAGGAGAGGCAATTCTTGATTTAGTTCTAAGTGGAGTACAGGATCAGGTCCAAGAGGTGAATATGGCTGGACCGCTTGGTAATAGTGACCATAATATAATTAAATTTAGCATCGCTGTGGCAGGTGGCAAAACACCACAGGAGCCCAGCACTATAGCATTTAATGTCAGAAAGGGAAACTACACAAAAATGAGGAGGTTAGTTAAACAGAAATTAAAAGCTACAGCACCAAAAGTCAGACCCCTGCAAGCTGCATGGAAACTTTTTAAAGACACCATAATAGAGACTCAACTTAAATGTATACCCCAAATTAAAAAAAACATAGTAAGAGAACCAGAAAAGAGCCACCATGGCTAAACAACAAATTAAAAGAAGCATTGAGAGGCAAAAAGACATCCTTTAAAAATGGAAGTTAAATCCTACTGAGGAAAATAGAAAGGAGCATAAACTTTGGCAAATTAAGTGTAAAAATACAATTAGGAAGGCCAAAAGAGAATTTGAAGTACAGGTAGCCAAAGACTCAAAAAGTAATAGCAAAAAATTTTTTAACTATATCAGTAGCAGGAAGCCTACTAAACAACCAATATGGCCACTGGATGATCCAAATGCTAAAGAAGCACTCAAGGACAATAAGGCCATTGTAGAGAAACTAAATGAATTCTTTGCATCGGTCTTCATGGTTGAGGATGTGAGGGATATTCCCAAACCTGAGCCATTCTTTTTAGGTGACAAATCTGAGGAACTGTCCCAGATTGAGGTGTCATTAGAGGGGGTTTGGGAACAAATTGATAAACTAAACAGTAATAAGTCACCAGGACAAGATGGTATTCACCCAAGAGTTCTGAAGGAACTCAAATGTGAAATTGCAGGACTACTAACTGTAGTCAGTAATCTATCATTTAAATCAGCTTCTGAACCAAATGACTGGAGGATAGCTAATGTGACACCAATTTTTAAAGAGGGCTCCAGAGGTGACCCTGGTAAGTCTGACTTCAGTGCTGGGCAAACTGTGTGAAACTATAATAAAGAACAAAATTGTCAGACACATAGATGAACTTAACTTATTGGGCAATAGTCAACATGTTTTTTGTAAAGGAAAATCATGCCTCACCAATCTATTAGAATTCTTTGAGGGGGTCAACAAGCATGTGGACAAGTAGGTATACTCCAGTGAGTATAGTATATTTAGATTTTCAGAAAACTTTGACAAGGTCCCTTACCAAAGGCTCTTAAGCAAAGTAAGCTGTTATGGGGTAAGAGACAAGGTCCTCTCTGGAATCAGTAACTGGTTAAAAGATAGGAAACAAAGGGTAGGATAAATGATCAGCTTTCAGAATGGTGAGAGGTAAATAGTGGTGTCCCCCAAGGGTCTGTACTGGGACCAGTACTATTCAACATATTCATAAATGATCTGGGAAAAGAGGGAAACAGTTGCAAAATTTGCAGACGATACAAAACTACTCAAGATAGTTAAGTCCCAGGCAGACTGCAAAGAGCTACTAAAGGATCTCTCAAAACTGGGTGACTGGGCAACAAAATGGCAGATGATATTCAGTGTTGATGAATGCAAAGTAATGCACATTGGAAAACATAATCCCAACTATACATATAAAATGATGGGGCCTAAATTATCTGTTACCACTCAAGAAAGAGATCTTGGAGTCATTGTGAATAGTTCTCTTAAAATATCCACTCAATGTGCAGCGGCAGTCAAAAGAGCAAACAGAATGTTGGGAATCATTAAGAAAGCGATAGATAATAGGACAGAAAATATCACATGGCCTCTATATAAATCCATGGTACACCCACATCTTGAATACTGCGTGCAGATGTGGTCGCCCCATCCAAAAAATATATATTGAAATTGGAAAAGGTGCAGAAAAGGGCAAAAAATGTTTGGGGGTAAGGAATGGCTGCCGTACAAGGAGAGATTAATAAGACTTGGACTTTTCAGCATGGAAAAGAGACAACTAAGGGGGGATATAATAGAGGTCTATAAAATCATAACTGGTGTGGAGAAAGTAAATAAGGAAGTGTTATCCTTCTCATAACGCAAAAACTGGGGACCACCAAATGCAATTAATAGGCAGCAGGTTTAAAACAAACAAAAGGAAGTATCTCTTCACACAACACTCTGTCAACCTGTGGAACTCTTCGCCAGAGGAGTTGTGAATGCCAAGACTATAACAGGGTTCAAAAAAGAACTAGATAAATTCATGGAGGATAGGTCCATCAATCGCTATTAGCCAGGATGGGCAGGGATGGTGTCCATAACCTCTCTCTGCCAGAAGCTGGGAATGGGTGAAAGGAGATGGATCCCTTGATGACTACCTGTTCTGTTCATTCCCTCTGGGGCACCTGGCATTGGCCACTGTTGGAAGACATGATACTGGGTTAGATGGACCTTTGGTCTGAGCCCATATTGCTGTTGTTATGTTCTTCTGTTCTTAACTGGGACCAGTGGGAGAATTGCCTGTGAAAGGACTGGATGGGGTGCTGTAGACAGTCCCAAGGTCGATGCTGGCACCAGCTTTCAAACCAAATTACAAGGTATATTAGCCTGGAGCCATGGGAAATCAAACTAAGAAGTAATGATCCTTGCTTGCCTTCTTTTACGTAAACATATAGCAATAGGTATATTTATATTTAAAAAAAAACAAAAAAACCCTACACCCTACCAAAACAAGACACTCCATTACTATGCAGGCTTCTCCCTCTGGGGAGAGGATGGGAGGACAAACAATAAGTGACAAATGCATTGTCAAGTTGCTTAATGCACTACTGGCAGGCAGTCGGATACCACAGTGATGCATGTGATATAGAAAGCTACATAGACTAGAATAGAACTAGTTAACATCATGGTGTGCATTGCTCTTTCACATCTGAGAAAAGCAAATAGAGATTTAATGTTTGTCTTGTAGGTGGAATTGTCTAGATCTGTGGTCGCCAAAGTTTTTGGATCACGCACCCCCAGGGCCAGCTCTAGGGAAGCAAAAAAAAAAAAAAAATGAAGAGCTGCTGCTGGCGTGCCACCGAAGATGGAGCGGGGAGAGCTGAGCTGCCGCTGGCATGCTGCCGGCAAATCAAAAGTCCGGGAGAGCTGCTGCCGCCATGCTGGTAGCGCTCCTTCAGCAGCGCTCCTCCTGCCGCTCACCCCAGGGATGGTCTTGCGTGCACCCCATTTTGGAGACCACTGGTCTAGATTGTGTAAAAGCAAGGGTGAAAATTATCTCTTTCTGAAGCATAGCCATCACTTGAACACACGTTTTGTAAATACCCATGCTCAGGAACCCCATGCTAATTCTTAAAGAACTACCATTTTCTGAACTGCCTACATGAGGAAGAATCGTGTGTGTGTGTGTTTGCCTTTAAACATAATCGAGTGAAAGGTTATTGTTAGTCTCTAAGTGATATCTGATGTCTCTGAGCTTATGCAATTGAAGGCAGTTTGACATCTCATTTTGTTGAAGCATATGAAGAGGCTTGTGAGAATGTTGTGGTGGATAATGTGGGATTGTGGGACTGTTCTGCTGCCAGCTCTGTATGTGTTTTAAGTTAAACATTATAAGATAAATCTGTATATTAATCTGGGTTGAGTGTATTGTGTGGGTTGTGTGCAGGCTGACTGAAAAGATATGAAGGGAAAGAGAAGAGAAAGACATGCTTTAAGTGCAAGCAGTGGTGTGAAACATATTCTTGAACTTTGAATCAAATGCCTATAACTTTGTCATGTGTGTAGGAAACATTTGTGTTAGTCCAGTGGGTTCGAAGTAAAGAAGCAGATCTCTTCTTAGGCTGAGAGAGTGGTCTTGAGGCTTGCGCTGAGAAGAAGACCTGGAAAAATGGTCCAGGGCCTATGGCAGAAGCACAGATTTTAGGAACTGTTAGAAACTCTGTTTCTTCTGTTTGGGAGTTTTCACCCCTCCCCACATCAGACACTTCTACAGGTGACCCTTACAAAAACATTCTTTACTGGATACAGCTTAAATTGCAAAGTAGCATACAAAACGTGCTGTGTTGTCAATCTTAAATTGACCTATAGATTTATAGAAAGATCTTTCCTAGCTCACTACTTACAACAGAAATCCATATATTCGTCACAGAGGGGGTTCAGAGTAGACTCATAAATATGAAGATGATTCTTAATTCCTTTCCACATCATCTATAAATACCATTAAATTACCCATGCTACCTTCAGGTAAAAGGAGATAATTAAACATGTCATGAGAATAATACAGTTGATTGCACCAGTGTCATTGCACTGGGCTCACCAAAACCTTGCCTGCATGCTGCTCCTCCCGTGACCTTTGCATAAGGTGTCTTTTGAGAAGTTCCATGTAAAAAAGGCAATAATTCTGTGCTGCTTTATACCTTGTGTAACCTCTTGCATGGAATGTGAAATATTACAGAACATGTCCCAAAGAATCCAACTCCTCTGTAAAAATGCCACCTCTAGCCCACTTTTATTTATTTATAAGGAAATGGGTTCTTAAAAGTGCATGAAGTAAACAGTTCAAAAAAATCAATGAAAGAGAGAAAGTTACTTGGGAAAAAGAAAAGGAGTACTTGTGGCACCTTAGAGACTAACAAATTTATTAGAGCATAAGCTTTCGTGAGCTACAGCTCACTTCATCGGATAAGTAAGCTGTAGCTCACGAAAGCTTACGCTCTAATAAATTTGTTAGTCTCTAAGGTGCCACAAGTACTACTTTTCTTTTTGCGAATACAGACTTAACACGGCTGCTACTATGAAACTTGGGAAAAAGTGCATGGTGTTTTGCAAACACAAGGTTATGTATTCAGAAAGACCCAAACAGTGGAACTATGGATATTAATTCTACTCTGTTTTACAATTAAATATTTTCATTTTGTTTTCATTTAATAAAACATTTGTGCCAAAATCTCAGCCTTTGAGGATCAGAGTGATTATAATAAAATTGCAGATTGTCTTTTTTCCTGATGTTCTAACCATTCTATGGTTTAATTATGCAGAAACATAACATGAGGCTGCTTACATGAGTGCACATAATAACTAACAAAGTAGAAACATTTCTGTTGCTTGGAGGAGCAATGAAACAAAGCAATGGAGAACCATCAGATGTGGCCTTTGTATTTATTGCTCTAGTTGAAGGAAGTCTGTGTTTTTAGAAGGACCTTATTGTGTCAGCTATGTGCAAAACAGACGCCTTTTAGTCTATTTATTTCCCGTTGGAAATTAACTCCTTAGATATTGAACGCTATATAAATACTTTCTTTAACTTGACAGTACCAAGACAGTCTGAGTTCAAGATTCTTACTACCTCTATCAGCTGCTTCTTGTGGTGCTCCATCCATGAGTTTTGTAAAATGGCTTACAGGAGTCTGACAATGGACTTTGCCAGTTCTACATATTGCACGGTTCAGATTTTTAACAGTGAGGGTGATCTACCATTGGGATAATTTACAAAGAATTGTGTTGGATTCTCTGTCACTAGCACCTTTAAAATCAAGTTTGGATCTTGCCCACCTGCACTTAGTGTGAAGCCATCTTGTCTGTGCTTGCTGTGGGTCAGCTCCCTGAATCTCCCGGTCTTTGGCATCCCAGGCACTACATTCTATGCCTCCACTGGCTTCATTCTCTCTATACAGGTAGCGATAGACACAAACCAAGCCCTGAATACTTGGAGCATTCCCTGTAATGTCCAGCACTTCCACTGAACACTCTCAAAATTACCAGGCACCTGCTGTTCCCAAAGGCACAGTACACACCAGCTTGCAAGATTCAGCTCAGGACCATCACTTTATTTAACACCACAGCACCTAGATATATTCATATATAAAACAAGAATAAGTTTATTTCCAAAGAAATACAAAATAAATTCACAACACGCTTTCTAGAGACTAAACTTAACTAACAATTTACTATCTTGTCTAAAGAAACTTATTTCACCCAAAGTTCTCCAGCATTTTCAGCCAAGCCTGGTTGAGGCCCTTTTTCATGAAGCAAATTCACTGGCCTTTTACTTCCTCAGTGGAAGGTGCTAGGGTGACTCCTCTGTCCCCCTAAATATACTCAAACAAGCCTGTGATGTACACCTCCGGATAGGGTTCTCCCTCACTCCCTCCCTCTGCTTTTCTCTTTCTGTTCGTTTCTTTCTGAAGTCTTCAAACCCTTTATTTTCATTAATTTAAGACTAGGGATAGGAGACCCACTGTGAATGAGAGGATACTTAATTAATGTGTAAACACTTAAATGGCTAACCATCTCTTTCCTGACAGAAAACCTGTTTTTTCACCTTTACTGATAACTATTACCTTGACAGAGACTTTAAGAACATATTTTCAGTATATACACATAATTCCTTACACAACATCCATACATGTGTTTCACAATGATTTTGATGATGAGTGTGACACTGGATTTTATATGAGACCTCACATGACATTCTTTGATGAATTAGAATGTACATATCCGACTCCTCTGCACCCCCTGCCAGTTAGCATTAAGAGGTTCTTAGGTCACAGATATGCTCTAGGACTTATTTCAGGGAAGTTCTATAGCCTGAGTTATTCATGTTAAACTAGATGATCACAATGGTCCCTTTTGACTTTGGAATCTATGCATAGGGAGCCTTTCTGTTTTGCCACCAAAAGTCTCTCACCTATGCACTTATCCATTCCCCCATTTTTTCTGAGACACATCTCCTGGATTTTATTTTGTCTAGAAAAACTTCTCTCCCTAGCCCTTACTCCACCTGTCTGTTGTTTCATACTATGTCAAGTGAAAAAACCAGTGAGTTAAATCTTATTTGCAAGGAAGGAAGACTGAACTTTTTTTGGATGTGAGGGTCCCAGAGTTCTCACTTAATGACGTTATTTAAAGAGCCATTTGAATACCTAATTCAATTCAACCTAATACCTAATGTGAAAACTAACATGATATTATTCTCCATGTATGACAGTAGTATCTTTCCTAGGTAGGCAAGTTATTTCAAGGCAGTATGACAAAGAGAATGGGATATTTAAGATCAGCAAATACTAGAAGCATGACAGCTGTTTTAGTTATAGCACATTTTTATCATCGTTAGAGTCAGGAAAATATAGTAGTTATTGTCAAATATATGCTTATAGGAGTATTGTCTAGTGATCAGAATAAGAATTTTGGAGTCAGAAGTCCTGGATTCTCTTACTGCCACTGCCACTTGCTTGTTGTGTGACCTTTGACAAGTCATTTATGTAAACTTTTTGTATCTCCCTTTACTACTCTTAGTAGTAGTATAATAGTAATTATTACTATCTATTATTTTTCTATAATATATATCTCACAAGAGGTGTTGTAAGGTTCAATTAATGTTTATAAAGTCCTTTGAGATCTCACATGATATATAATTGAAAGTATTTACAATATATGAAAAATTTTGAATCATAAACACATGTATATTTTCTCTCTCATATTTCAGGTTTTCTACTTGCCTATGGCTCTTTTTATTCCTCCATCAGTATATGCTGTTCATCTCCAGTTTAATCTCCTTTACCAGTTTTGGATACATACAGAGGTAAATCAGGTTTTTAAGCCATACCTAAACAGTTTGCCTGGAGCAGTGTCCTGGAAATCCACTAGCAGCTGATTTATTGTGTAAGAAAAATCTTTGTCTGACTTCTTTAAGGAGAAACATCTGTTCATTTTTATTTCTTTTTCACAATATATATTGCAAAGTTTATAAGAAGCAATGAGGCCAGTTGGTCCCAATTAGATTTAAAAAAAATTAACTGTAAAGAATCAAAACTTTTTACTATTTTAATACTATATTTTCCTATCTCGCAGCTTATTAAATATTTCTGGCTGATATTGAAACTTATTTCATTTCTAAGATACATATTTCAGTAAAAACAGTTAGAAAAACAATACTGCTTAAATATTTAGTTTTGATTTAAAGGTCTCTCCCAGATCACATCTAAATTCTCAAATAAAAACACATTCTGCAATTGTCTGATCACCGTATTTGTGTGAGTGCACTTGCATGTATATATACACAAGCGCATGTTGGTGTGAACTATAGCTATGTTTTACATACTTATAAAAGTAATAACGCACTGTAATTAGTAAGGAGATTCCCACACTTCTCAAGTACTTGAAAGGGGCTTGGCTTTAAGCCTTCTCGATCACACTATACCCTAGATGTCTATGGCTATCCTATGTCACATATGTGTAGCATACTGCCCTGTTGAGCTGTTGATTGTCTCTGCCATCAACTTCAGTTCTTCGGTTATGCAGCCTTTTGTTGTGCCGTTGTCACTCAGCTTTGGCAATGTGTCATGGTCATGTGTAGGATTAACATTAGACTATGTTTACTTGAAGTGCATGGGATGGGCCATTGGTAAGTTGTTGTTACATAGTCAGTGAAAGAATATGATATACTACTTTCCTGCTGATGGCCGCCATCACTTCTATGTGGCAGAAGCATTCTGCGAAGTGCCAGCATTCCACAGAATTGTATTAGTCACATGGCTCAGTACTTGTGGTGCATTTTGTTTCTTAAGCACTTAAAGTGAAATGGAAAGGTCTGTGCATCACTTAAGTCCCACTAATCCCTTAAACCCTTAATAGGATTTAAGAGGGATTTATATGGTGCATTGGCCTTGTGTTGGTGCTCTGCACAGGAGTGAATTTCACTCTTAATTAATAATTAGACCCCTTATTAGTAGATTATTGAGACACTAGAAAATTAGTTCGTCCTTTGGAATGGTCACAGTTCTTTGTTTAAATACTTGGATCTGTTTAATGTAGATATTATTAATACTGTTAATAATTATTAATAATTAACAACATGTATTACATTTAGTATCAGCTTTGTTCATAACCCTGTTATGCTAGGCAATAGACAAAAATAGTCCCTTACCTGAAGACCTTAACAGACAAGACAGAAAAAGGGAGGGGAAAATGCAGAAACCAAGGGGCTATTGTCACTTTCATTTATAACTATGACGATATTGTTAAAATGTTGGTGTAATTGCTGTGAACGCGCACTATGGGCACGATCCTGCCAGGTGCTATTTCTGTGAGGCTTGGAGTGCTCTGAATTTTCCCTGACATTGACCAGAGCTGAGGGAGCTTTATATGTCTACGCTTGTCTGTGCTAGAGAACTTTGGTCTTGCAAAACCCTTATGATGCCAGTTACACCCACAGAATTACTACCAAACGTGCAGAGGTGTTCTGCATTGTTGGTACTGTACTGAGAAAAGCTAAACCTGTGGCCACTGCTGTGTCAGTCTACACCATTGCAGCGCTAGTCTAGAGGACAAGGGTGGCAGCTGCAACAGTTCAGCTGGTTCTCCCATTGCTATATTGCAGTGCCGTGTCTGTCACTGGATCCTCATGAAGAAACAAAAAAAGTATGTTGTGTATTTTGAAAAACAAGAAACTTCACAGGAAAAACATTTAACCGTACTGGGAACAGTGGGATAAGTAATCCCCATGCAGTTCTACTGCAGTGGTTGGAAGGAGTGCGGTGTGGAGTCACATGTACACATGAAACTATAGGACTAGTATACTCTTAATACACCACTGCTGTTCCACCAGTGCAAATTGTAACAGTTCAGTTCTCCAATGTAGAGCACTTCCCTATCAAGTCCAAAGTTTTCTTTTAGAGACATTTCGCCTAAATGTCTGCAAAGGCAGGATTAGGCCCTAAGTAGACACGGAGAAAAATACTATGAAAGCTTAATTTTAAAATTCTTATTCATACACATTATCTGTTTCTCCTTAAGAAAAACAAAATACGCCCACTCTATTGATACTGTTTTGTTCCATAATTTTGAAAGATTAGTTTAGGTTATGCACTAAATATTAGTACAGGTTGTGCTCTAAAGACAAACAATTTCATCTTTAGTCAAACAAACGAACAAAACTGAAATGATTTTTGAGTAATAGGAGAGAGGAAGGAAACTGACTTCTGATGGAGGTTTTTTTTTATAACTTGCTGAGAATTAAATGTGTATTTTCAAATTCAGTAATTTAAAAAAAGATAGAGAAGAGATCCTTCTGCACTGAGACTTTGTGTGCCACGTTTCAGTCTGGAGCAAATGTTTATTGCTGAAGTACAAACTCCAACCCTTCCCCCAACTTGAACTTAGTCTTTCCATTATTACATCACATGATAAATGAGGTTGCTTTCAACATCATAACTTTCAACTTTCATAAATTTCAACTTTTCCTTATCTGTAGTAATAGTTTCTGTTCAGCTTTTCAACCAGAAGAGCAAACAGGATCTATTTTATTGTAAATCACACAGCTCATGTATTTTTGTGATAACAACATACTAAGTCCTGAGGGTTAAAAGTGTCTACTCTTTGCATCCCAATTGGACTAACTCAGCCCTCAGATTCCCTGTCCATATTCCTCCAGCCTAGTAGGTAGGCACTTACATTTGACCTTTTATGTAAAATAACTACAGTTTTTTAAGCATTATAAATCTGAAGACTATACTAAACTGTTCTGCTTGTTACAATAAAAAACAACAACCTCGTACCAAAATCATAATGGGCTGTTACAATGAATAAAGGATTCCTGCTGTTTATAAAGAAAGGCTGCAGGTGTTACAGTGGCAGAAATGGAGGTAATTTTATTCAGATGTTGCTCTGTGACAGATGTGAACTATATATTTATATTCAATTGTGTACTTCCATTACAAGAATCTCTTTTCGGAGGGTTATCTCTATTGCAAGGTTAAATCAAGTACTGAATGCTATCAGAAAGTCCCTAAAGAAGCCCTTTGTAATAGATAGATGGCTCTCACATTCCTAGGATTCTGAAATAACTCTCATAATTGTGTGTTTAATTCATGTTAACAGTATTCATTAACTCATGTTAAAGACAAATGTTGAAAGAATGAAAATACATTTTTGTAATGCTGCATAAGGTAAATGAGTTAAGGGAAAAAAGGGCCCAATCTAGCTCCGTTTAAGTCAATGAAGAAACTCATTCAGTAGGACTAAGATTCAGTCCTTAATGAATTGGTAGAAATGCCTATCCAATTAAACCATTCTCACCTGAAACGAAGAGAGTAAAACGAAATTACCTTGGTCCAAAAGCATTAAACTACAACTTTTCAATAGCCACAAAATGTTTCAGTCCAGCTACTAAGAGACAGAATTACTTTATTTCAGTTTATTTTCATAGGTGATTCACAAGGTTCACATTAAACTATATCCTTCCATGATGCCTTTACTTGCGCCAAGAAATTAGTGCTGTTTATAACCTGACTGTGGAATGCAGAAGCTAGTTTCTGTGGGTTTAGCTGTCACTCCATGGATGTCAAATGGTATTTGGAAAGCAGCAACTGAATGAATCCCTGTTAATAGTAATTGTGGTGACACATTATTCTTTGCCTGTTTGATCTTTGACATGCATTAGTTTCTGCTTAATTTGCTAACTTGGGGAAAGATTGTGGGTTGCTCTACACAGCCACGCATGGAAGTAATATTGCCATAGGCGTCTCTTAGTCCTCTGTGCTGTCTTCTTGCATCATTGGTCTGCATAAGGGGGGAAATGAAAGCGTATGGGGACATTGCTACTAGCTTCAGATGGGTGGGGAGAGGCCCACGCATGGCAAGGGTCTTGACTCTGCCCTGTGCCAGCTGCCATGGAAGGAATCTGCTACTGTCATTTGCCAGTTGTAAATTAATAGAGAGAAGGTTAAGGGGTGACTTGTTTACAGTCTGTAAGTATCTATATGGGGAATAAATATTTAATAATGGGCTCATCAGTCTAGCAGAGAAAGGTCTAACACAATCCAATGGCTGGAAGCTGAAGCTAGACATATTCGGAATGGGAATAACAATGAGAGAATTAACCATTGGAACAATTTAACAAGGGTAGTGGTGGATTCTCCATCACTGACAATTTTTAAATCAAGATTGGATATTTTTGTAAATGATATGATGTAGGAATTATTTTGAGGAAGTTCTATCGCCTGTGTTATACAGGAGGCCAGACAAGATGATCATAGTAGTCCCTTCTGGCCATGGAATCTGTGAATCTATTAATGACTTCCTGCCTTGGAGCTGGGGGGAGCAGAGGGGAAGCAGGGAAGGAGTTGTGACTGTGTAAGACCCTTGCACAAAGCCCGCAGAGTGGCAGATGAGTCTAGGGTCGTTCAACAATGATGATTACAAATGTAATCATAGACTGATAGAAATTAGAAATGGACTTATTAGTAGGGTTAGTTGAAAATTTTCTGTCAAAACTGTTTTTCATGGGAAAATTGACTAAATTTTATTTTGGGAAAAGTATTTGCTTTCTGCACAGAATTTTGCCTTTTGTTGAAAAAATGATTACCTGAAAACTGAACTCTTTCAGCCCCAAACTGAACTATTTAGGTCAAAATGTTTTGATTTGGAAATGCTGCTACAGTATCTCATGGGAGTTGTAGTTGAGGCACCTCATGTCCCCATTGTCCCTGAAGGGCCACACCACGCAACTGGACTATGTCTCCTATGATGCACCATTGCCAGGGACTCCTGGCATGACCTCTCCAAGCATGACCTCTCCAAGAGGGGAGACCATGGTGCTTTATGGGAAATGCAGTTCAATCAGGGCTTATGGAGGAGAATGGGAGCATGAAGCACCTAAATTATAACTCCCATAAAGCACCACAGGGACATTTCCAAATTGAAATATTTTGTATTTTGCTGATATTTTTCACTATTCAAATTTGTGCTGTAAAACTGATTTTTTTCCAGGTCATCTAGGCCACCTGCCTGGCACTATAGCATTGTTCTCTACAGTATGTCTTTTAATGCTTTTCTATTCTTTGGTGGCCAAATTGTAGCCGAGGTTTGCACCTATGAATACACCAAATGAACTGCAGTCAAAGGGAATAGCTCTGGCTCCCTTAAAATCTCCAGTAGACTATTCCATAGTATTTCTGCACGTGCTCTCTTTGGGCAGGGAGGAGTTGGTGTGGTAAGGCACGACCTGTAGGCATGTTCTGTGTGTGCCTCCTGCATAACTCCAGCCCCATGTCCCATGCTGACATTTCAGGAAGCATTTGAGTCTAACCACTTCAGTACAGTAAATCCATCCAAACTAGATTTTCTTTAGATTATCCTAGTTCTGAACAGGACATAACTTGTTTGAGTACAGGTGCACAACTGTGGCAAAATCCTGAAGCTCTTGCCTGGGTAAACTCTCATTTGAGTGTGAAATGAAAAGAAACTGAGGGCCAGATTCAGAAATACTTTCTTACAGTTCTAAATCCAAACTTAATTACAATATATGGTCAACAACCCCCCCAAATCATAAGTAAAATACACACTGCTAGGTAAAGAAGTACAATATTGCACCAAACAACCCAGTAGTTATCATGTAATTGCTGAAAGTTTGTGTGTGTATGTGTGTGAGAGAGAGAAGTGTATGTTTAAGGCAAACACATATTGCTTATGGTATCTCAGGAAACCTATTTGGGACACAGATCTAATGGTCAGCACATAAAATAATCATAACATCTGACTTGGAAGGCAGCAATAGCATATGGAAAAACAGTAACAAAACATTGGATATTAGAAAAATTACTCATTTATTGATCTCTAGATCCCAGTCAATGTGATCACTTCTTTGTGAATTTTATTTTTCATATTTATACATTCCTTATCTACTGTGTCTGTGATACTCCCACGGAAGTCAGTGGAAGTTTTGTATGCAGAATGATTGCATGAACAGACATGTATATAACTAATAATTCATATCTGAAGTATTGTTTTACATAATCAGTTTCTTAATGGAATACCATCAGGTCAGACTGGTCTAGAAATGTGTTTGCTAAATAAATAAATAAAAACAAAAATAGCTTTGAGAAAACATTAGGCTAACACAAATGTTTCCATTTAAAAAAAATATTTCCTGTGAAATAATAATAAAAATTCCCCAGTCATGTTTGCAGTCCCAACACTGAAGTTCCGTGCTAGTAGGTAAGAATCTGAGGGTGTGAACTTGCAAAGGCTTATGCATGTGCCTTAGGGCTTGTCCACACATGGAGCTCATCAGGAATACCTATTGCACTTTTAATTCACACCCTTCCTTAATCCAAACTAACTTTCAAGTGTGGACAAGTCTTAACTTTATGCATTGTGGTTTGTCCCAGTGAATTTAATGGTACTGCCGACAGTGAGTAAAGTTAAGCATGTGCATAAATCTTCACAGGTATGCGGCCTTCAAGTGGTATTGAATGAATCTGACTAAAAACAAAACTGAAATTGACTAGGCTGTTTTATTGTGCAAGTTGAGAACTATGCAAAATGCAATATAAACACTGAAAAATAATCTAAAGTAACAACATGAGTGAGGTAATATCTCTGTAGCTTGAAAGCTTGTCTCTCTCAACAGCTGAAGTTGGTCCAATAAAAAATATTACCTCATTCACCTTTTCTTTCTAATATCCTGGGACCAACATAGCTACAACTGCATACAATAATCTAAAGTGTTATTTGTAAGGACATTTTAGATATCATTGTTAACTTGACAGTCCCTCTGTCACATGAAAAGGCCACACATTTTCATATTAGTAAAGAGATTGATAAATTCCAAGGATCAATCTGATAACTTTTGTGTAATCAAGGTTGTATGAGAAGAAAATTTAGCTATTATGGAGCTCAAGTGGTGAACAATTAATAAAGAGAGCTCTCCTTTTTGTCTAGTCTCAATAAGTTAGTTCCTTTAGCAGGGGGGAAAGTCCCTGTTTCTCCACAATTCAAGACCTGGAACAAGAAAGTTCTGCAAATAGGTGTGCCTAGTTCTGTTTGGTATGCCCAACAGAAACCATATGTAGACAAAGAATGTCACTAAGACTGGAATAATTTAATGGTATCTATCATTTAGAGCCTGAAAACATTGACATTATTATAGTTTGATGTTTAAAGTTGTACCTCTCTCACCCTTATTAATTCAACCTTAACTGGGCCTCTTATAAATAGGCCACATTGCGCTGTAGTTACTGTAAATATTTTGGAATTGTGTTGTTTCGTGCAATCTTTTAAAACATTAGGAAATTACTTTAACAAACACACATTACATTAAACTAATTACCATTGTGAGCTTGGTGCCTGGATGGATCATACTGAGAATGCCACACTCAGGGCAGACTGCAAGAAATAGTGCAGACAGTCCTTCAAACTGGTGGTTTATTCTATAATTAGGTTCACCAAGCCAGTAACAAAAGAGCTCTTTCATATCACAGTGGTTAACAAGAAGCCAAACACAGTCTCCTTTAGGTATTCCAGCCATTGGCTCCCATCTAGACAACAAAATCTAATATAGTGAGACGTTATTAAAGCCCTCTTCACCATAAATCAAGTTTTTCCAATCCTGAAGTATCAAGCACATTACTCCCCAGTAATGTGGGGAGTACAATGTCAGATCTTACCCAAATACACGCTTACAACCAATCCTTAATAACTAAATCTAAGATTTATGAATAAAAGGAAAATAAAGAAGTGAGTTATAAATGGTTAAAAGATCAATATATATAGATGATTTTCAGTGTTCATAGATCAGGGTCATAGCAGTGATGTTATATCTGCTGGCTTGTAAAGTCTCTCTGTTATCAATTCAATTGGTTATATTCCAATAGGCAGTTCAGGTGTAGAGTCTGTTAGAGTTTTTTCCATAAGAATTCCAGGATAACCCAGGTAACTACCTGAAGACCTCTGTCCTATGGCTTAGATCTTCCGTGTTAAAAGTTAAGTGGACCTAAGATGAAAGGATCAGGCCTGAGGCTTCTCTTTTATAGTTGAAGAAGCCTGGGCTCTGACAGGCCACTCTACACATGGACTTTGATAAAAGTGAGCGGACAGTTTGTGATCTCTTTTCAATGGGCCGTTCAAACTACCAAGATAGTTCACAGGTGGTTTACTATGTGGAATTACAAGTTTCAAGGAGAGATGAGGACAGTGATATTATTATACCACAAGTTCCATCTAAATGATAATTTCCCCTTCTGATCTCCAAGTCTATAGAATAAAGTATTGAAGCATTATAAGATGGGAACAGGACTTAGTGTCTACAAGCTAATTAGATCACATTGTTAGATTTCTAATAGGATGCAGGTAAGCACAGATGCATTTAGCACTTACTCCTTGATTCTCTAACAATAACGGCAAATGGGTTAAAGATTCTAGGCTACTTAACATGGCTTTGATAACTGTCTACACGAAATGGCTCCATTTACCACTGTAATACTCTTTTGATATGTCCTTAAGAGTTGCTTACAGGTCACCCAGCTTGCTGATTTTTTAATCCTTGCTTGCCCAGCATCAAATTGTATAAAGAAATACTAAGCTCACAAAATAAAAATCCAGTCCCACTGACATTTTACAATTTTATATTTAGAGACCCCAGCCACATCAGACAGTCACAGCAAATCGACAGCTTATATTTTAATATATTTAATAGGGAAAAAAGAATAAAAAAACCCCAATGTAATGTGCTCTCCTGATCACTACAGAGATATGAGGAGATGTCAGGAGCAGTCTGCTTTCTCCCTCCCGGAGAGGGAAATATTGTATTTATCATAATGATGCTCACTCATAGCCTCTTTCAAAAATAGTGGAACTGGCAGAATTTCTCTGACTAATTGACCTTCTTTTTCTAATTATTTTTCTGCTGGAAAAGAGAGATCCTTAACTGTAAGCTAGAATGAGTGAAAATTTTCCATTTAATATATTTTGGAGAAAAAAATAGTTGTTTTTCATATATAAAAATTTTAATTTTATTTGAATTTCTGTGATTTTTCAACAAACTGGAAAAATGATGAAAATGGAAATTTATCATTTTTCAAACTACTAAAATTTATCAAGAACTGTCGGGTTTTTTTTGTTTTATTTATTTATTTATTTATTTGTTTGTTACTTTTCTCCTGCCCTTCTCTCCCTTTTTGCTCTATCCAATTTGCTCTTGGGGAAAAAAGTAGGAAAAAAAGGAAAAGAGGGAAGTTAAAGGGGTGAAAAAGCCAGAGGAAGAAAAACTAAAGCTAAAAATTATTTGCTTTTCACAAAAACATTTTTAAAAATTTTCAGTTTATGGTAGAAAAACACCCCCCCCCCCCGAAAACTAAAAAAGTTCCAAAGTCCCTGTGGTGAAAGAACTGGAAATTTCCAACCAATTCTAATGAAAGCCTTTTTTCAAAAACTGACTCTGGTTTTGAGCTGAATGAGAGTTAGACAGACAATGTACAATGCAATTATATGGGAACATATTTTCTTTTACCAGGGTTTGGAGTATGGTCTCTTGAATTCAGTATTTTTTTTTTAATGACAGCAGTAACCAGTGAAAGAGATAAGAGGGACAGCAACAGGCTCTGTGAAGAAATTCTTACATCAATATACACTAATTTCAGCACTATAATGTTATACTAATTTTCCCTATATAGACCTCCGTGAAGTGGAGTGGCTCCATTAACATCTGGGTGCTTTTCATCTTCCTTTTGCTTACTGTACTATCAGGTGATTCAGGGGAATGACGCTTGGGTCATTGAGAGTAGTAAAATGTGTATGCTTCTTATCATGTACAAAAATTATGCAGTCAGTGAAGGAAGTGTAATAATAATAAGTCATAACTATCGGACAAATTCTGAGAAGTGTTGAGCACCTGTCAATCACATTATGCTGAACGGTGTTGCAAATGCTCAGCTCCTTACAAAATCTGCCACATTCACTTATAGGGGCCAAGAATTTCAAAAGTGACTAGGGATTTTGGTGCTCTCAGTTTTCAGGTGCCCAACCTGAGAAATCTTAAGAGGGCCCTGACTCTCAGAGGGAAGTACTCAACAGTTTCTGAAAATCCAGCTTCTTTAAGGTGTCTCCAGCTGGTCACCCAAAAACAGAGACTCCCCAAATCATTAGTGACTTTCAGAAAGCTTTCCCATGGTGTCATCTCCAAATGTCTTTTAGATGCCTGGCCAAATATAACTAACACCATTACTTCATGAAAATGGCAACACATCTCAATAAATCCTGGATGCAAAAAAACAAATCCCCAGTAACTAATTTCTCAGGATATGATAAATAAAACAACCATCTGTCCACATAAAACTGTGAAAGTAACTAAAAAAACATTGTTTTTCCACTGCAGGTAAAGATTTTCTGCTGTTGTGGCTACAACAGCTATACCATGGGAGAGAAAGGTAGAGGGTCATGTCCTTGCCAAAAAACTCCACCTTCTGTCCTCTTGATATTGTTTTATGAAGCAATCTTAGTTCTTGCCATGAGACATAAGACTTCAAGGAGACTGTGCTTATATTAGTTAAGGTTTTAAGTCCAAATAAGGAATTTAAAGGGCACTCTCTTTATAATGGGCTGCCAATACAAGTCCCAGGTTATACTGTGCTACACAGAAATACAAAGTGCAAAGGACTGCACTTTAGTTAGGTTGGAACATTTGTCAGATGTGGGTGGTTTTAAACTGAGTCAAAGGTGTCTAGAGCACCCAGTCATATTGGAAGGCCACACTTTCTTGAGTGTACATAAAGCCAATAAGTCAGATCAAGTACATCTTTCACATTTCATGTGACGTGTTCATTAAGCTGAGGAGGGGTAAGCAAGCTGCCTAGTGCAAGTTCTCGTGGAGTTTGTTTGAAACATTTAACTTCAAATAGTAGTACTGAAAAAAATGACTGTTCTCATGTGCTCACTCTCTCCCTTAGTTGCTCCACTTAAAATGACCAGTTAATGTAGGTTTTCTATCATTTTAGTTGGTCATATTGATTGAAATAACACACACCCACTAACACGCTCATCTACCCTTAAGAGAAGGCTGAATTAGTAATTTTTTCCAAAGAGAAGTAGAATCCTCTATTGAAAGTGTTAACTGAAATATTCACATCAAATGCCAACTTGATTCAAACCTTGACCTCCTGGTTGAGAGGTAAAACAACTATGAGTGACAACAATCTGCCTTCACGATAATTTATTATAAACACATTTCTAAAGCCTGTGTGTTTATTATATAAACATACCCTAAGCCTGACTATCCATTAAAGCTCGGCTTTCACCTCCTTCTACAATACAGATTTATCAGAAATTCACCCCCTATGAAACTCTTTATGATCCCAACAGGCCTGATTCCTTCAGCTTGTTTTATTTCCAAACTATAAATATTGTTTTTTCACTCCTCGGTGTGGAAATTTGGCTACCTCCATATTACATGCTTACTGGAGTAGAAAACTGCCTAATCAGATAGGAAAACAGTTGGCGGTGTATAAATCAGGGTTTGCTGAGGATTTCAAAGTGTGAAACTGGGCAGACGAGCGCATATCCTAGGAGTTCTGCCTTTCCCTAGCTTCCCTGTAGAGATTTCACATGGCAAATATGGTCACCAAGGCCATCTGTATAAATACATGGGTGTGTTGTCTTGAATTAACACAACAGTGTTAGTGGGGAATTTAATTATTTTTTTTATTTTAACGTTTCCTCACCAGATGGTCTCAAATGTAAATTCATCTACAAATAATAATAATAATCCTGATCATCTTGATTTTTGTGAGGAAATTGATAGTAATAAGTGCTTGAGTACCAGCTAGACCAGCAAATGAGCTAATCCTAGGTTCATATTCATCCATGGTGAAATTTCCCTGACAGCAGTGGCATTGAACCAAAGATGAATTTGACCTCTGCCGTCTGTAGGTCAGTAATGCTGGGGTAATTGAACCATCACTGAGTTATAAGCAGTCTCTCCTAGACTTATGGTGAAAAATTCCCTTTTGTCACAAATGGTTTTACTGTAACATTGCCTGTTTTACTCAGTCTACATTCTTTTCTACATTCATGTCGAAATAGAGCTGAAATAAAGATTCATGTTGTAGTGGTGACAGGAGGAGTTGTTACACAAGATGTAAAGTTTCCCTTGGATTTCATGTCACGATTTTTTCTCATTATTTAAACAAGAACTGCATTGAAGTGGTGCAGGTACGAGGCAATAAAGATTTCCCTTGGTGCTGACAAACCTTGAGACCGCAAATGGAGGTGCTTACATGCCACAAGAGAGGTTGCTGCATTTATGTTCTTTTCCTCCACTCTACGTTTTGCTGTCACAAAGGAAACATCTTTATATAAATATGTTCCTATATAAAAATTATATATTTCCAGTTATGTACCAAAGCTTTATTTCATTGCCAATACATTTTGATTAGTAATACATGGAAGGAGTTTCTGAGGATACAGCTTGGAACCTGTCAAGTGTATTAAACTGGTGTTGGGGAATTACTTTAAAGTATATTCATTGTAATTCTATTATGTTGTGTAGCAATGGCTAAGCACAGAGAGGTACTCTGTTTGTTAAAAAGAAATCAGATTCAGAATACATGTTTTATGAAGAATTCTGAATGGAGCTTTTGTAAATGGCATATTTAAGATACCTGTGCATTTGGCTCATAAGCAGTTTATTTCTAAAGTCCATTTGCAAGAGGACGATCAAATAAGAAAAGGAGTACTTGTGGCACCTTAGAGACTAACAAATTTATTTGAGCATAAGCTTTCGTGAGCTACAGCTCACTTCATCGGATGCATTCGGTGGAATTTTCCACCAAATGCATCCGATGAAATGAGCTGTAGCTCACGAAAGCTTATGCTCAAATAAATTTGTTAGTCTCTAAGGTGCCACAAGCACTCCTTTTCTTTTTGTGAATACAGACTAACACGGCTGCTACTCTGAAACCTGTCAAATAAGACTTTTCTGTGGCTGTGGGTTTTTAAAAAACAAACAATGCAACAAGCAAAATGGACTTCTATTGGAATCCCGCAGTTCATCTATGGGTTGCTGATAGGGGAATTGGGGTGCACATGGTGTGCTAATTCAGGGAGGAAAAATTGGAGACAGGACTTGATTTAGAACAGTAGGTGTATGGAAGGCAAACACAGGCATAGGAAAACAGCCATTTTGTTCAAAATAGGGATGAGGTCACAGTTGGACAACATATTGGACTTTATTTAACATAGTAGCAGCTATTGTTTTGCTGCATTTCCAAAGTAGCTGCAAAAGGATATTGCAGAGAACAGGCTTATTTTATATATACACCCTTACGTATGAGCTGGCATGTTTTATATACACTCACTCACACTTACATACACTCTCTCACACACGTGTGTGCATACACACTGTCTCTCCCCCATATCCTATATCCTTAAGTTTCTTTTTCGTACCATCTAATCTTTTGATTCTTAGAAATTATGAATTTTCAAAGGCAGAGATCGAAGACCAGAAAAATTTCTTGTGCTGCATCCATCCGTTTTCCTTACAAATGTTTTTTTAAAAAGTTCTTTCATGGGAAAACATTTTCCTCTTAAATAATATGAAATTTTACAGCAAATTCTGGTTGTTCCATTTCTGACTGATAGAGCAGATTGAAAAATGAAAATCTATTTTCACAAAAAAAATCCAAATTTGAATTCAAAGTGTTTGAAACAGACCATTTAAAAAAAGTAAGTTTTTAAATAAAAAACTTAAATGTTATTGAAATCTTTTAGAGAGACAAGTGGATGAGGTCATATCTTTTATTGGAGCATCTTCTGTTGGAGAGAGAGACAAGCTTTAGAGTTTACACACAGCTCTTCTTCAGCTCTGTGTAAGTTTGAAAGATTGTCTCTCTAATAGCCTTGGACCAACATGGCTACAACAATATTGAAATCTTTTGTTTACTGAAAATCCTATTTCCGGTAAATGAAAAAAATTGATAACCATTATGGTAACACTTTTAAATTAAAAACAATTTTTTTGAACAGGAATGAAGGTTTTTTGTGGAAAAACAAGAATGTGGTCATTGTTTGTGAAAAAAAATTTTAAAAGGCAATTTTTGAAAATAAAAATCTTTTTATTTAAAGTTTCAGACAATGCTAGTGTTTGGGATAGATAGTTTTATCTTTACAGTAGGGTAGAGCCATAACACGAGAACAAGGGATTATTGCGACTGATATTACCAATAGCAATCAATGTCTTACAAGGAGCATAACTGTACAGAATCAGGATGTGGCAATATGTCTGTGCTAGGAGCTGAAGGTTTTGCTAAAGAGACATTACACTACCCCTGCTGTACAGGTGAAGTAACTGCTACTTCACATACTCCTCCTTTCCTGTTTTTCTCCTGCTAGCTCTTCATTCTTGAGGAGATCATTATAACTTGATGTGTTCATGTTTAAGATTGTTGCGCGTTTATTCTTGTACAGTTAAATCCTTTTATCCTCACTGAAGTGAAACTCCCCTTGACCTCATTTGGTGAAGGGGAAGACAGATCCTCAGACTGTAAATTGTCAAAGCTCCATAACTAAATAGTGTACTCCATCCAAGAATCTGTCCCTGGGAGTTTTGCCTGAGTAAGGATGGCAAGATTTGACTCTTAGAATCCGATTCAGCAAAAATGTCTGGCTTCTTTGTCATGCACGACTGCAGGAACCTTGAAAAATGAGCTTTGCAGATATGTGTTTTTCCTCTGGAAAATAATCCGAGAGTGTACACAAGGATAATATTTATAAAGTAATTGTAATTGTATTATTTAGTAAGAATTCACAAAAGAGGTAAATGAAGCAAATGAAGTTTCTAAAATTAGTATAGGTTTACTTCTAGATATTAGGTGAAAATGTATTTTTTGTTGTATCTTTGCAGAAACTTGGGTTTATGTTTTGCTGCTCTCAACATGTCAGGCATTTGTTAGGTCGGGGTCTGCAAATCTTCAAGAGCTTTTTAGGTTGAAAATAGAATACTTGTGATTGCAATCGTAGAGAATATTTTCATCAGTGTGTCACTACTGTTTCTCTGCAGTAGAGGTGAGTGTGGTTGAGCATTAATCATTAACAATGCAAACTTGCAAATGTCATTGCTCAAGAAAGACTGTTCTACAGCTTGGGGTTATTATCATGAAAGATTGCATTTTCCAAAGAAAATACTCTCATTAACATTAGTCATATGTATTTATTTAAAATGTTACTCATATTCCTGAGATTCCCTAAGAGGCAGAAGACATGGAGTATTACTTCAGCACACTTAGGTACAGTACAACCTTTCAGAGGATAAATTTTATTAACAATTTTTGTGTACCGATTTAATCAATTGGACATTAAAAAATGTTAAGGTATCCACTTTGCCAATGACTTGTTACAACCTACCTGTAGACTGAGAGTTGAAACCACTAACCCATTTGCATTGTGCTCCCCACTATGGTACTCTAAGTTTGGCTTAAAATATATATATATATATAAATATATATATATATATATATATAAATATTTAGTTAAAATCATATTGAAACTAAGTGTGTCATAGTTAGGTGTGGTCTAGTAGATAAATCACTTATCTTTCAGGTGTTGGATTGAAGCTCAAGCCAATTCTTTGATTCAGATTATATTAATTTAGTAGTCAGTTCTCACATAGTTTGAAACAGTGGGATTTGCTGCTTGAGAGAGAATGGAAACAGAGCTAGCCTGAATGATGAATTGTTTCTCACCCTTAGGTGGTCTTTTCAGGCTTGAAATTATTTGGAGACAGCATTTGGAAATTCACATGTGCCTGCTTATGTTGTCCTTGGCTTGTGAATATAAAATATAAAATACGCTTTAGTATTCCAGCCTTCATATGCAGAACTTTCCCCTCACACCTGTGGGAGAGGGGAGGCTGTGACAGATAAAAACCAGTAAAGTTAGAGCATTCTGCAGCTGAACCAATGTGCCAGTTTCCATACTGCTTTAATTTTGGCTGTACACCACACCCAATCTAGTCACTGGCCATCAGCAGTTTTTGTTGGTGTTTATTTTTACACCGTATATTCAGCCAGGGAGAGACCAATAAGTATAAAATGATTCTCTTCTTCCCATGTGTACTTCCTCCTGATGGAGGATGAAATCTGTCCACAAAAGCTTCAGTTGATGCATTTTGAGCAGAATTTTATCTTCACTTACACAGGTGCAGTGGCTATAAGCAGAATAGGGGTGCCTTCAAGTTTAAGGGTCTGATCCTGTAACCTTACATGCAAACCTTACCCAGCTAGACCCATTGAAGTGAGGGTATCTACTCTCATGGGCAATGACTGCCTGCCTCCCTATCTTATCTGGAATCTATCAATTCCATCATTATGAAGATATTACAGAGCACCGATCATTGTAGTGTTTAAGCATGAAATACAGTAATTAGGTTCACACAGAAAACATCCGTAGAGGACGACATGACAGATTCTGCTCTTCACATTTCCTAGGTTCTAGGAAGCTTTACTTGATAGATTTGTTGTTTTTTTTTCTTTGCTAATGGATCACAATGTCAAGTGATAGGTCATGGAAAACAGGTATTATTTTGGAATGTGCTCTGAAGACTAATACATTCTCCTCAGAAGATGAGTAGTTTTACTTATGGGAGTGAGCGTTTCTGGAACAGACTCTAATGGAGGTGATTTTGCAGCCTAGCCTAGAATTACATTTAGTCTCTGAGGGGCTCAGGTGACAAAGGCTACATGAACAGGTAGCAATTGTATGAATAGAGCCCTATGGAATCATGAGCAATGTAATAAAATTTAGATATGCCAGCAATTTATTTTATATATTAAACAATTAAGCATAGAAAACAATCCCAATTGTAGTTCGCATTATGGTGATTTTACTATACACAAGTGTCATAAAAATTCCTATTACGTAGTAGTTGACAATAGAATATAACAGTTTTAGTAAGTTATGTTAACTTGCATAGTGTTCCTTTGTGTAAAAACCTTTCCAGATGCAGTTCTCTTGTAAGGGAAAATTGGCTTCCTTATGTGTCTCCCCTCCTCCAACTTTTCCTCCTCTTTTTGCTTGATTTTGATTGAGTCCATGCCAATTTATTTACAAGATAATTTTGTTTAAAGGTAGTTAACAACCTTGGACCTCTGGAGCTGATTCTTAATACTCCCAGTCACCACAGAGTTCACCATGGTAAGCAATACCATGTCATCTGATTTTCCCTTGTTTGTTTTCTTACTGTCATTATTTATATTCTATTTAAAAGGTACAGAAAGGAGGAAATGTGACTGGTGTTTAAAAAAACATTATAGGAGGATCAGTAATGATCACTCTAAGTTTTCATAAGGATTTTCGTTATAACCTTTTGTTATCAGTGAGTTATAACTTCAAAACATTTCCATCTCAGACTGACATTTTTCAGATTTGATCTCTGTCCAAATGTGAATTACTGTGGACAGTTTGTGCAAAACAATTCAGCGTTTGTAAATATGAGAAGTGTGATGGGAATAGCAAATCCTTCTGTCTCCATTAAAAATAAATAAATATGGTAACCCATTTTCAACTGTTCTTGCACCTTAAAGTCAAACACTCAATATCAGTATAGAATTGGCCTTGTTTTAGAAGAACTGTATTTGGCTGTTCCAGTTTTCATTTCACTGCATTATTAAAAAGCCCATTTTGCGCATATGCAATACAACTGATATTACTCTTTTCATAATTTTCATCAATATTCAGAGTAAGAGTAGGCTGTAGTATACACATAAGATTGGTTAATTTAATGGCATAGTGAAGAGTGTAGGGAAATTCCTTGACTTTAACAAAGCTTTTGACACGGTCTCCCACAGTATTTTTGACAGCAAGTTAAAGAAGTGTGGGCTGGATGAATGGACTATAAGGTGGATAGAAAGTTGGCTAGATCGTCAGGCTCAACGGGTAGTGATCAATGGCTCCATGTCTAGTTGGCAGCTGGTATCAGGCGGACTGCCCCAAGGGTCGGTCCTGTGGCCAGTTTTGTTCAATATCTTCATTAATGATCTGGAGGATGGTATGGACTGCACCCTCAGCAAGTTTGCAGATGACACTAAACTGGGAGGAGAGATAGGATACAGAGGGACCTAGACAAATTAGAGGATTTGGCCAAAAGAAATCTGATGAGGTTCAACAAGGACAAGTGCAGAGTCCTGCACTTAGGATGGAAGAATACAATGCTTCGCTACAGACTAGGCTAGGCAGCAGTTCTGCAGAAAAGGACCTAGGGGTTACAGTGGACGAGAAGCTGGATATGAGTCAACAGTGTGCCCTTGTTACTAAGAAGGCTAACGGCATTTTGGGATGTATAAGTAGGGGCATTGCCAGCAGATCGAGGGGCATGATCATTCCCCTCTATTTGACATTGGTGGGCCTCATCTGGAGTACTGTGTCCAGTTTTGGGCCCCACATTACAAGAAGGATGTGAAAAAATTGGAAAGCGTCCAGCAGAGGGCAACAAAGATGTTTAGGGGACTGGAACACGTGACTTATGAGGAGAGGCTGAGGGAACTGGGATTGTTCAGTCTGCGGAAAAGAAGAATGAGGCGGGATTTGATAGCTGCTTTCAACTACCTGAAAGGGGGTTCCAAAGAGGATGGATCTAGACTGTTCTCAGTGGTAGAAGATGAAAGAATGAGGAGTAATGATCTCAAGTTGCAGTGGGGGAGGTTTAGGTTAGATATTAGGAAAACCTTTTTCACTAGGAGGGTGGTGAAGCACTGGAACGTGTTACCTAGGGAGGTGGTGGAATCTCCTTCCTTTGAGGTTTTTAAGGTCTGGCATGACAAAGCCCTGGCTGGGATGATTTAGTTGGGGATTGGTCCTGCTTTGAGCAGGGGGTTGGACTAGATGAGCTCCTGAGGTCCCTTCCAACCCTGATATTCTATGATTCTATGAAATATGCACTGAATAAGGCGGGGCTCCAGAGGTGTCCCTGGCTCCTCCACTGGGTAACTTAGAAAGATCATTCCAAAGGTAAAGAGCAGAGATAATAAGTAGAACAATAACAGGGAGATGGTGAAACTTAATTTACTAATCTGAACCATGCTCAAATATAACTAAATATACAGGGGATGTTGTGGCTATTTATTATTGCTATGTGTTAAGTGTTTATGGCACTGTATAGACATTTAAAAGGGTGGGGTTCTGTAAGTGTCCAATCCTGCAAATTTGCATGAGCATTGGCAGTCCCATTATGCCAGATTCTGTTTTCATTTTCGCTGCTATAAATCCAGAATGAGCCTGTCCGCCCTGAGTCTAGTCATGTTCACATGAGGTTTAACAATTTAAAATTCCATTGACTTCAGGTAAGTTGGAACAATGATGAATATGTTTTTACCCTGAGCTATATTTTAGTTATCAGATGTGAGGCGTAAGAAAAGTTATAGCTGGTTAACAGTGGAAGGTTAGCCACCTCCTATCTCTGTTAGTAGGTAAGAAAATCAGACTTACAATAAAAACTCCTACTTCAACTGAAGTTTGTAGAATTCATAGATTTTTCATAAGTGCACTCATTTTTTTTATTGTTATAGGCAGAAATCCTTACTGCATTGACAAAAATTATGGTGGTACCCTCATTATTTGGGATAGAATTTTTGGTAAGTGGAATAAATTGCTGTTGCTAATGTTAATTAATGTTGTAAACAGGAAGTTTTATCCTCTTTCGCTTGATTATTTTTTCTCCTTCCAGGAACATTTGTGGGGGAAAATAATAAAGTTATATATGGCCTAACACACCCAATAAATACATTTGAACCTTTCAATGTTAATTAATGTTGTAAAAAGGAAGTTTTATGCTCTTTCACTTGATTATTTTTTCTCCTTCCAGGAACATTTGTGGCAGAAAATGATAAAGTTATATATGGCCTAACACACCCAATAAGTACATTTGAACCTTTCAAGGTCCAGGTAACGTATTTTTTCTTACTGAACTTATATATTTTAACATGAACTTATATTCAAAAGAAAGGTACATTTCTGAGAGACTGGAGGCAAACTATACTGTACTATAGATTGTTCTGTAATTATTTGAAGTGTTTACTGTAACTCTGGCAAATGTCAGTGGTTTAAACCATTTAATATAAACTACATATAAAATATTTCTGAAAATCTCAATTATTATCTTATCATTTCTTGCTGTAGTATATTTTAGTGTTCTCATAAAGATGAAGGGTTCAGCTGTACACACTGGTGGTGAAAATGCAATGGGTGAAAATTATTCATGTTGTGATGCCACTGAAGTCAGTGGATTTACAAAAGGGATGAATTATGTTCATGTAATGATTAGTCTTTTGCCCTGCTAAGTTAGGACAACATTTTTTATGAGCAGATGGTAGAGATACAAACTGTATTTTATTTGTTACATATATATCTGCTCCAAATATTGCTCTTTTAAAAGCAATTCCCCAGTCTAATGTCTTATGTAATTTGTTTTTGACACATCTATTCATTACCTTTGATATTCAGGATATCTCAGAATGATTTATTAAACAACGAATTAATGTTACTATTGGCAGTAAATGCAGAAGCAAATGTGCTCAATAAAAGCTGAGATACAGTTTGAACATTAAGAAAAGGAGTACTTGTGGCACCTTAGAGACTAACAAATTTATTTGAGCATAAGCTTTCATGAGCTATAGCTCACTTCATCGGATGCATTCGGTGGAAAATACAGTGGGGAGATTTATATACACACACAGAGAGAACATGAAACAATGGGTTTTATCATACACACTGTAAGGAGAGTGATCACTTAAGATGAGCTATTACCAGCAGGAGTGGGGGAGGAGGAAAATCTTTTATGGTGATGATCAAGGTGGGCCATTTCCAGCAGTTAACAAGAACGTCTGAGGAACAGTGGGGGGTGGGGTGGAGGGGAGAAATAATATGGGGAAATAGTTTTACTTTGTGTAATGACCCTTCCACTCCCAGTCTCTATTCAAGCCTAAGTTAATTGTATCCAGTTTTCAAATTAATTCCAATTCAGCAGTCTCTCGTTGGAGTCTGTTTTTGAAGGTTTTTTTTTTGAAGGATAGCCACTCTCAGGTATGTAATTGAGTGACCGGAGAGACTGAAGTGTTCTCCAACTGGTTTTTGAAAGTTATAATTCTTGACTTCTGATTTGTGTCCATTTATTCTTTTACGTAGAGACTGTCCAGTTTGACCAACGTACATGGCAGAGGGGCATTGCTGGCACATATCACATTGGTAGATGCGCAAGTGAACGAACCTCTAATAGTGTGGCTGAAGAGTACCCAGAAGTCACCTACTACAGGACAGGTCCCACAAAGAAAATAACAGAACGCCACTAGCCATCACCTTCAGCCCCCAACTAAAACCTCTCCAACGCATCATCAAGGATCTACAACCTATCCTGAAGGACGACCCATCACTCTCAAAGATCTTGGGAAACAGGCCAGTCCTTGCTTACAGACAGCCCCCCAACCTGAAGCAAATACTCACCAGCAACCACACACCAAAAACACTAACCCAGGAACCTATCCTTGCAACAAAGCCAATTGCCAACTGTGTCCACATATCTATTCAGGGGACACCATCATAGGGACTAATCACATCAGCTACACTATCAGAGGCTTGTTCACCTGCGCATCTACCAATGTGATATGTGCCAGCAATGCCCTTCTGCCATGTACATTGGTCAAACTGGACAGTCTCTACGTAAAAGAATAAATGGACACAAATCAGAAGTCAAGAATTATAACTTTCAAAAACCAGTTGGAGAACACTTCAGTCTCTCCGGTCACTCGATTACAGACCTGAGAGTGGCTATCCTTCAACAAAAAAACTTCAAAAACAGACTCCAACGAGGGATGACAATTATCCTTGCCTCTTTTCACAAAACCCCAAAAATTGTTTACCTTCTACTTGTTTCAAATCTCATTTAAAAGATAATGGGGATGCACAGTATGAGAATCAGAACAGAATTTGGTCCAGTGTCTCTAAAGCAGCAGTTCCCCTTATAACTGTATGGCAGTCTGATCCCTGAGCCTGGGTCCTGCTGTGGTATTTGAACCCTCGTCCTGGCCCAGAAAAGTGTCTTCTACCAATAAATTATTCTGATCCCTGATGTGAAACATGGGGGTTTGTGAGTAGCATTTACACCTAGAAACAGTTACACCTAGAAGATTACATTCAGAACTGTTAGTGAACCATTTCTGCATGTTCACTGGAATTTTGAACTCTCAGAACCTCTGAATATCTGTCCCTTGGTAAAGCAGCGTAAAGTCTATGTTTTGATAAATTGCTATTTTTACTAATAAATATGGACAATTACTTATGTCTTTGCAGTTATGTCACTTGGTTTATATGTGGAGCACATTTTGGGCCACACCTGGATTCAGTAATAAGCTCTCTGTAATATTCAAAGGCCCAGGTTGGGGACCAGGAAAACCTAGACTCGGCCTTCCTGAGGAAATCCCAGTGGTAAATTGAATATATAGAAGTCTTTCAGTTGCATATAATTTACTTGCCTTATTAGTGCTATTGGATCAAGTTTAATAACTCTACTTGTATCATCTTAAATTAGCAGTATTAAAGAAGAGGGAAATGAAACAGAGACTTAAGGAAATGGAAGTTTTAGCAGTGTTTTCCATTTATATTTGAATAAAAAAGTAGACATATATAGACTTTTACACTTCAAAGGTCTTTTCATCATTGGAGAGAAATTTTCAAACGTTTTGCATAAAGTAGCACTTAAAAACCCTTTATTTTACTCTATTTTTCACAATAGATTATGCATATATTTTGATAACATCACTCTTCTACCTTTCTCTCCCATATTCCTAAGTGACTAGTCATGTGCTGTTAAATATGTCCCTTAATCACTTGGTATTTGCAATTAACATAAGTACTAAAGGATAACATGAAATATAATGAAGACTATTATCTGTTTTGATACATGTAGATCACTGGAAAAGAGGTTCCATTCAATCCCAAATTGCCAATATATCTTTCTGTCTATGCAGTAGTACATTTTACCTTGATGCTGGGCTTTTATGTGGACCTGTTTGAGACCCAGGCCGTAAGTAATTCACACTTTTAGTGAAATACAGTGTTTGATGTTAGCAAAAAAATGTCTGGTGTGAGATGTTTTTAATGTTAAAATTGAAGTAATAAAACAGACTCTGTAAGGGCCTGATTCTATTCTCACTTATGTTGCTACAGTCAGGGGTAACTCCACTGAAGTTAATAGAATTGTACTAGTTGAAAACCAGTGCAATAGAAATTGGAATCATGCCTCAGAAATGTGTCTATAATGATGAAACTAAAATATACTCTATAATATGAAAGATATTTTTCCCCTTCACAAACAAATTTGGGATTAAGGTTTTCCCCCAATATCAAGAAGCCTCTTTTTTCCCCCTTTAATTCAGATATTTATCAGCCTGCTCTGCAGATTTTAACATTGTTACATAGCTATATAAATGCATAAAGTTTAGGATAATTCACGTAAAAAGGTAGAATGAAGCCCACTTATTGGAATTACAGATAATAGAATTAATGTCAACATTTTTTAAATGAATTTGGGTACTTGAGTTTCTGGTTGCCCAATGGTAGAAATTTAGAGGCCTGATTTTTTTTAGAGGATAAGTGCTAGGCACTTTCTAAAAATCAGTCCTCTATGAAATGTCTGAAGTTGGGCACCTAAAAATGTAGGCTTCCAAAATCAGTAGTCACTTTCAAAAAAATCAAAAAATCTTGGCCAAAATATTTGTGTCTGTTCTCAAATGCTCCTTCTCCAGTACATGACATGTAGGGTAGGAAGATGGTCTGAAACTGCAACAAGAAGTTGGGGTCTGCATGGTGGCAAGCTATATGATATGATCCCAGGGCACCATATAGCCTCCCAAAGCCATTCTGTTCCAAAAAGGTAAAGTCTGAATAGCACACAAAATAGAGATTGTGTCATTCTGGTGGGAGAAGAGTTAAAGAACTATTTCCCTGCATAATTTAAGTGAAAAAAATTAACTCTGCTTTAACTAGTCTCAACTTATTCTGCATACCCTGTGACCTCGCCAGAAGATCACATATGTCACAATGGTTTGGGGATCCAAAGGTAATATGGTTCATGGCTGTGGTGCCATTTCTGAGGGAATGGGCTAGAGCTACAGTACATATGAGAGAGAGATCAGTTTCTAGTGTTATGTATTGTGCATCTCCAGGCTATGAATGATTTTCAGGCCATGTCCCCTGCCACCAGTAAATCTGATTGACCTAGGTGTGCATGCAGTGGGTCTTTGCAGCAGCAAGAGCTATAGTGTATTGCACATGAATTTCTCCCTGGTTTTGTTTTTTTCCCCCCTCAGGAGGGGGAATATGTGGCCCCAACTATTTCTTGTACTATCATTTACAACTGCAGCTGTTTAAGAACTGCTGTCAAAGGATTAAAGAAAGTTTAAATAGAACCACATACCCTTTAACATTATTCTTTCAAGTTCCACAAATGAATCATCCTGAAGGTTCATTGTTATAAATTTAAAGTTGCAAAATGAGCAGAAAATGACTTGCATAAAACATAAGGTAATGGGGTAATAGTGATAGGAGAGAAAAGAGAAAACAGGAAGAGAAGTGCCCACATTTCAGAAAATAAATGCCAAAGAAGGTGAAGAAAGCAGTGCCTGACAGAAGACCAAGTTCCTGGATCTTTTTAAAAATACGGAGGGGAAACTGTCACAAGAAGAGAACACATATATGAATAATGTAACTTGGCAAATTTTTCATTTAGTATCAGTTTTCCTGTACATTGAGTTATGAAATGGTTATAGACACAACTGGAACTTTCTGCTTGGCTACGAATTATGTCATAACCATGGCATAGCTCCATAAATGGAAAGAGCTAACTGTTTTCCTAATTTTGGGGGAATAAGTTCCATTTCATAATAGCAATAAGACACTCGAGCAGCACACAGTTATTACATTCCTCTTGAGATTAGAGTCACTCAGTCTTTGGTTTCATGTCCTTTAAAAGTGTTAAGTTTTTCCATACACAGAGAGCGGCCATATACCTTCAGTAGGAATGACCTTTAATTTAATTTAAGAAAACAGCAAAACAAGAAAGAAGAAATTATCAATCTTCTGCCAGAAAGAGCACATTGTCTTTCTTTCCTCCATAGCACTCTGCACAACATTCTGAGAATAAAAGTTACTGCTGAGCTCTGCATGCCAAGGTCTGAGCGAAAGTTCACTGAAGTTAATGGGCTTTGGATCAGTCCCAGAGAAAATGCTAGAAATGTAAAACTGCAGTATGTTAAAAACAAAAAAGTCATCGCAGTTTCATAACTATAATCTACTACAAAAATCATTCAAAGTATATCTTAATCAACACTTTCTGGAGTGTTTTATTGCTGATTGATACTATAGCACATGTTAATATGCGTACTTTTGTTAGATTGTTAGTACATGAGCAGTTTTGATGAGACCAAGAGAAAAGATAAGATAAGAACACGTCCCTCAAAGGCTGAGAACACAATCGTAATCTAATCCAACAGGACATCATTGCGTGGTGTACGTCATACTGTATTTTTAAGCACTCACAGAAGTTTTAAGGGTTTTCAGTTAAAAGCCTCTAAATGGAGCAACTTAACAAAGCTACCTCCTTAATACTGAAACTGAATTCTGCATAGTGCTGCTAGATGAGGAAACATAAAATGAGGTACAGATAGTCAACATTTGGTAAATTCTAAAGAGTGCCAGCCCCTTTCATAGAGGCTGAAGCTCTGCAACATGCCAGGATGAGAAATACTTTTGTGAGACACTTCACAAAAATAAAATAATCTAAAACCGTTTGAAATGTAAAAGTAAATTTGGAAACTGACTCTTATCTAAATACACATTCATTCTGAACAGTGTATTTATTTGGTTTGAGTAAATTATTTCTTCTTTACTAAAAAATATTCTGTGGTAGTCTGTTGATTAGGAAGCAGTGTAAATTTCTTCCCCAAATTCCAAAACTCCTTTTCTTAAACTTTGTGACATTTTGAAAGCTTGCAATGAAATCAAAATCCAACAGAAATATTTTTTTCTGTTTGATTGCAGCCAATAACCACATTGCAAAAGTTGTGGCTGACTTGTAATTGGGGATCCTGCTGTGGTCCCACAGGCTTCTCTGTTTATACAAATACTGTAGTATATAAATACTCATTTATTTTATCTAGCCATGCATACATATAATTTTTGGAGTGGAAAGAGGATGCTTGCAGTAATGCTAAGATATAAAAGGCACATTCCTTTCTCACTGCAACTTGCAATGCACACATTTAATATATAATGCTTGGTTTAGTGAAATAATCTACTGACTTTTTTGTTGATCTTGGTCGATTAACACTTAGGAAACTGATGCTCAGCTGCCAGGGTCCACTTCATGGGGAGATACCATGAAACTAGTTTGAAATGTAAATTGAGGAACCATGCTAGGGAGTAACTGCAGAGTTAGAACTGTGAAAAGAAAGTTATAGTCGTTAAATAATAAACACATTTACACTATGGGCTGATGTTCTCAATGTTTCTTGTTACCACAATATATTAAAATAAATCTGTTATTGTATTACAAGATATTTGGATGCAGATTACTTTGGTTTATTGTAAGTTTAAAAGACAGCCCACGGTATCACTACAAATGTGGGAATGCATTTTTGCTATGCGAAATGGCTTGAATGTGGCACTTTCCCCCCATCTACTGTGACATACTGCACATAACGCACCTGTACCTGCCAGCAAAGTCACATGGTTCACCCTTCACCATTTCAGAAAGTAGAGCACTTTGAGAGTGAGAGACAAGTGATGCAGTATATATTCTTCCTTTCAGCATGTCTACATAGCATAAGAGCGTCAAAATAGGTTTGACTTGCAAATAATGGTGATCTACAGGCTCTCCTTCTGTCAAAGGACCTGCCTCAGGTTTGACAAAGGATACAGATGCCATTACAAATTATACTTCCCAATTGACAGAGTTGCTGAGAAGAAAGAAAAAATGGTACAAGAAGCAGAAACTGTGAAGTAGACAGTTTGTACCTGTTTTTCCCTGCTTTCTTATTGTATATGAGCAAGGGCTTTATATATGTGAACTGCATATCATTGTAATCCAGCTGCTAAAAGCTTGGGTACCTTTGAGTCTATTGTTCATGATATATAAAGACTGCCTCTGTTCGTTTTCTTGCTTTTATGTTTTTACTTTAGAAATATATTTATACTCACTTCTCTTTGCCGGAACTTAATAGTCACACAGGTTTAAAGCTAAACTGCATTTAATTCTCCCTTTGCAAACTGAGATTAGGGACAACAGAAGGACAATTCTTGGACGACTGAGTCCCAATCCTGAGAAGATTTACACACACACTGTAGGAAACTATTCGCATGAGTGAGATTATGCATGTATATAAATCTTCACAGGATGCCATCTGTATTTTCTCCTTTCCCCTGTGGTGGGGAGCAAAATCTGCAGTTTAGTTTACAAGCGGGGTTGACACCATTATTTAGATCCTCTCTATCTCATGTCAGGTCCATCAAACAGAGGCAAGTGGGGACTAGAGCTAGTCAGAATTTTTTAAGCGAAAAGTGGTTTCATGGAAACTGTTAACATCTTTAAAATTTTCATTTTTTTCCAAAATATTTTCCCTTTGTCTATTGAAAACTATGTTTTGGTAAACAAACAATGTTGATAATAATTTTGATAAAGAAGTCATGAAAAATTTTGAAAAAATGAAAAAAATGCCTCCATTTTGAGCCCTGTGAATTGCAATTAAAAAAACAAAACAACTGGCTCTCATGTGGACACCCTCGTATGGTATTCCTGACATTTCAAGTCCATTGAAACTTATTTTTTTTCTCTTTTGGGGAAGCAAAAGTTTGAGACCATCTTTATACATCAGAAAGGAGAAGTAAACACATAAGTATATTAACTCTTGATTCCCAGTGTGCTAACAATGCTATTTTTCTTTGAGTGCTTGCTTATGTCCATTCCATGCTTGGTGTGTGTGCGCTTCATGCACAGTTCTCGGAGATTTTTCCTTTGGTGATATCTGTTAGGCTGGCTCTAGCACCCTCTGGAGTCACACACGTATGTGCTGGTATAAAGGGCACCGCCATCCCCACGCCCTCTCAGTTCATAGATTCATAGATACTAAGGTCAGAAGGGACCATTCTGATCATCTAGTCTGACCTCCTGCACAGCGCAGGCCACAGAATCTCACCCACCCACTCCTACGAAAAACCTCACCTATGACTGAGCTATTGAAGTCCTCAAATTATGGTTTAAAGACTTCAAGGAGCAGAGAAGCCTCCCTCAAGTGACCTGTGCCCCATGCTACAGAGGAAGGCGAAAAACCTCCAGGGCCTCTCCAATCTGCCCTGGAGGAAAATTCCTTCCCAACCCCAAATATGGCAGTCAGCTAAACCCTGAGCATACGGACAAGATTCACCAGCCAGATACTACAGAAAATTCTTTCCTGGGTAACTCAGATCCCATCCATCTAATATCCCATCTCAGGTTATTAGTCCTATTTACCCTGAATATTTAAAGATCAATTACTTACCAAAATCACATTATCCCATCATACCATCTCCTCCATAAACTTATCGAGTAGAATCTTAAAACCAGATAGATCTTTTGCCCCCATTGCTTCCCTTGGAAGGCTATTCCAAAACTTCACTCCTCTGATGGTTAGAAACCTTCGTCTAATTTCAAGTCTAAACTTACTGGTGGCCAGTTTGTACCCATTTGTTCTTGTGTCCACATTGGTGCTGAGCTGAAATAATTCCTCTCCCTCTCCTGTATTTATCCCTCTGATATATTTATAGAGAGCAATCATATCTCCCCTCAACCTTCTTTTAGTTAGGCTAAACAAGCCAAGATCCTTAAGTCTCCTTTCATAAGACAAGTTTTCCATTCCTCGGATCATCCTAGTAGCCCTTCTCTGTACCTGCTCCAGTTTGAATTCATCCTTTTTAAACATGGGAGACCAGAACTGCACACAATATTCTAGGTGAGGTCTCACCAGTGCCTTGTATAAAGGTACTAAAACCTCCTTATCCCTACTGGAAATGCCTCTCCCAATGCATCCCAAAACCGCATTAGCTTTTTCACAGCCATATCACATTGGCAGCTCATAGTCATCCTATGATCAACCAGTATTCCAAGGTCCTTCTCCTCTTCTGTTACTTCTAATTGATGCGTCCCCAACTTATAACTAAAATTCTTGTCCTTCTTACCGCCTGTGACAGTTGCTGGAACGCCTCTTGCTGTGGCAAGTCTTCTTTCCCAGTGGTTTGGACTTTCTCTGTTCATATTTGTATAGTTATTGTAGTTAGTGTATATAGTTCTTTGTTAGAGTTACTATATATTGTGGTGTTAGTTGCTGTCCCTGTTGTCAAGGGGCTTTTTGCCTCAGGGGCTGGGCATGCCCCTTTCCCCGGACTTCAACCACATGCCTTGTGTGGCAAGACGATGCCAGTTAGTGACCCCACACACTAGTTGTCTAAAGTGTCTGGAGGAGCCTCGCATTACAGAGAAGTGCCAGATCTGCAGGGACTTCAAACACTGCATGAGAAAGGATAGAGATATTCGGCTGAAGGCCATTCTTTTTTTTATGGAGACGGCCTGATTCTGAGCAATGTTGGACCTGATTTCCAAGGTCATGATCCACCAAATAATGACTGCTTGGGTCTGTGCCAAACTATTGGGTCACGTGGCAGTATGTACCTACGTGGTGCAGTATGCAAGGCTGCTACCTCAGACTCCTACAGATGTGGCTGGTGTCAGTCTATTCCTCAAGCAGACATCACCTATACTCAATACTTATGATCCTGCCTCCAGTCCTTGCTTTGCTGACCTGGTGGAGAGACCCAGAATCCATAATGGAGGGGGTACTGTTTGCTGCCTCTGTACCATCAAGAACTCTAGTCTTGGATGTGTCAGACCTGGGGTGGGGAGCCCATGTTAGCAATCTCAGGACCTGTGGTCCCAGCAAGAACTCTCCCTGTATATAAACATCAGGGAACTGAGGGTAGCATGCTTGGCTTGCCAGATGTTCCTTCCCCAGATCTCAGGCAAAGTGGTGCAGGTCTTGATGGACAACACTGCATCAATGTTTTACATCAACAAGCAGGAAGGGGCTCGATCTTCAGCCCTGTGCCAGGAGGCCCTCTGGCTGTGGAACTTTAGTGTGAAACATGCCATTCAGTTCGAGATGCCACATTTCCTGGGAGCCTGAAATGCACTGGTGGATTGCCTAAGCAAATCCTTTTCCAGTCGCCATGAGTGGTCCCTTCACCCAGAGATCATCAGTGTCATCTTCCAGAAGTGGGGGCCTCCCCAGGTGGACCTGTTCACCACCACACAGAACAGGAAATGCTACCAGTTCTGTTCATTGCACAGGCAAAGCATGGGTTCCCTCTCCGATGCCTTCCTGGTCTTATGGACAGACAACCTGCTGTACATCTTCCTACTGATACCCTTGGTTCACAAAATCAAATGGAACAAGGCGAGGGTTGTCCTGCTAGCACCAGCGTGGCCACACCAGCATTGGTTTGGTGCGTTTCTGGACTTCTCAGTGGCAGCTTCACTTGCGCTCCCGCTCCAACCAGACTTGAATTAATAAGACCATGACTGGTTGCTTCACCCAAACATTGCCTCCCTGCACTTGACTGCATGGTTGCTGCGTGGCTGACCCCTGAAGCGCAGGCCTGCTCTGATCAAGTTCAACAGGTCTTCCTAGATAGTAGAAAACCTTCCACTAGGGCTACCTACCTGGCCAAGTGGAAATGTTTCACTTGTTGGGCAGTTGAATGGAATCTGTCTCCATCCCAATCTTCTCTGCAGTCTATCTTCGACTATCTGCTTGCCCTAAAGCTTCCAGGTCTGGCTCTCTTGTCTGTTAAGGTTCACTTGTCAGCCATTTCAGCCTCCCACCTTCCAGTGAATGGCAGATCAGTGTTCTCTCATGTGATGATGATCAGGTTTCTCAAGGTGTTGGAAAGACTCTACCCTCAAAGTGATCTCGACATGGGACTTAAACCTGGTCCTGTCGAGGCTCACGACGCCTCCCTTCAAGCTGTTAGCATCATGCTCCCTACTACTTCTCTCTTGGAAGGTCACTTTTATTGTGACGATCACCTCAGCCAGAAGGGTCTCAAAGATGAAAGCCCTGACATCAGAACCCCCTTATACGGTGTTCTTCCAGGACAAGGTCCAGCTGCGCCCCCACCTGGCCTTCCTACCAAAGGTGGTGTCACAATTCCATAACAACCAGGACATTTTTCTGCCTGTCTTCTTTCCAGAACCTCACAAGAACACTGAAGAACATCAGCATCATATGTTGGATGTTAGGTGGGCCCAAGCCTTTTAGACTGAGAGAATTAAGCCAGCTCCACGCAACTCTTTGTAGCAGTAGTGGAAAGGATGAGAGGGCTACCTGTGTCATTCAAAAAAATCTTGTCCTGGATAACCGCCTTGTCCTGGATAACCGGCTTGTTACAAGCTGGTGAAGATTCTGCCTCTGGCCATCATGACCACTCATTCCACAAGAGTCCAGGCTTCGTTGGCAGCATTCCTCATGCAGGTACCAATCCAGGACATCCACCGAGCTGCAAACTGGTCGTTGGTTCATACCTTCGCTTTTCACTACGCCATCACCCAACAAGCCCATGATGATGCCAGCTTTCGGAAAACAGTGTTGCAGTCAGCACGTGCATGAGCTCCGAGCCCACCTCCAGGGGTACTGCTTGTGAGTCACCTAGCATGGAATTGACATGAGCAAGCACTTGAAGAAAAAAAGACAGTTACTAACCTTCATTTTTTTTAAGCAATATTTTTTTCAACTGCCTGTACCCTCTGGGGAAACATTGCAAAGCTGCAATGACATTATGAACAGGAAAAAGAGCAGGCTGGCTTTCATATTTATTTAGAAAAAATAGCTATTTGCTTTTGGGTACCAGTATGAAGGCTTCAAATAATTTCAGGGGAAAAACGGTAATGAAAATTTTAAAAAAATATTTTGAAGACTAATCCTATGAGAAGAATTATTTTAGGAAAAATCTGATTCTTGCAGCTTCCAAGAAGAAAAAATAAGTTTAGGGAGTGGGCTGGAGAATTTGGCATGGGTTTTTTTACATATAAAGTTCAAAGTATCAAACTACTTTAAAAGGAGACACTAATGTATAATTGAGAGTGAAAGGTCAGGCTGCTCCAGTGTCATGTTTAGAACCCAATATCCCTTCAGAGAGTTACCCTAAATGAGTAATTTGTCTCTTTCTTGTTTTTACAGACATTATCACAGGTAACTCTTCTCCTGAGGATTGGCTACATTATCCTGACATTGACCTCCATTGGATTCCTTATGGAGCAAAGGCAAGACATGAAACGTTTTCTTTCTTTTCTTGTTTCCTGGTTGTGAGGGGGAAAAAAAGGATCTATTGGCTACCACAATCACTTATAAAGTATGGCAACCATTTAAATATCAAAAGTCTATAATGTTAATCAAATGCGTGCACTTCCTACTTGCACATTGCAATATATGGACCAAATTGTCATGAACTTATAAATAGTATGCAGCACCATAAGTAATCCAGTTGGAGTCCATGAGAATTCTTTTGTACTGTTGGGCTACTCAACATGAGTAAGGACCTAAGAAATAATGGAAAACAACTGTAGAGAGAAATGGTATTCATCCTGCCTGAAAACTATGCAGAAGAAATTATTTATATTTAAATACATGGTTATGTCTTCATTTAACATTCCAGTGACAATCCTGCTCTGTTTGACATTCATTATTCAGTCAGAGGTAAATACTTTCGATCTTTACACACTAAATTATTTATTTCAGCATAGGGAAAGAATTTGGTAATGTACAGGAGAAGTTCAGAATTTATGCAGCTAAAAATGTGGATGGGTGTAAATAAAGGAAAATTAGAATTGTGTAAAGATAGGCTCAAATTATTCATTAGGAATTTTTCATAATTTTGCCATGCCCATTCTTACCCTCAACTCTTGTATAATAAATAATTGACTCCACCAATAGGGATTAATAGGTTACAGCTTTATTCAGAGTTTCCCAGGCAAAAACTACATTAAAATAGAATTAAGATTGAGAGTATATATATCAGTAATTTAAGATAGAACACATTACCCAGATGTCAAAATTATTCCCAAATCAAGTTTACTAATCCAGAAAATTCAGAGCTGAGGTTTTAAATAGTAAACTTTAAATCAGATTTATAGTGAAAACTCAATTGCAATTGCATATTACTACAGTGCCTTGTTCTGTATTCATGTTTGTCACTGAAGTACGCAACAGATTACATGCAAAGGAGAAAAAACTGAACATTAATTTTAATTCTTAGTTCTAGGCCCAAAGCAGCTAGTTTGGAAGCTGTCCGCTGCTCAGTCTTTCTCGTTCTGCACAAACTTAGTTACCTGAAAATATACATTGCTTCCTTGGCATTTACTTATGAGGTAAGATATTTGTTTTTAAGAGTGCTGCATGCAATTTGTAGACCCTAGGGATTCCATATTTTTTGTCCTTTTCAGAAAATGAATCATTTTGCCAATTTAAGATTATGGGTTGCCTTTAGAGGTATATATTTTGGATCCATATTTTTGACTTACAATTGATCAGAATTTGGGAATTTTTTTTCTTAGCTTTTTATAATATTTCTCACACATTTTGAGGCTTTACCATAGGAGAAATTGTTAACTGTGGTTGGTACCTAATGTATCAAATAAAAAAAAGTCAAAGACAACAATGTGTTATCCTGCTAAGCAAAAATAATATATTTCTGGCCATGAACTTTGAAAGAAATACCCTCACCTGCTGCCTAACCTCCAGATTTAATTTATTCCCAGATCTTAATTATTCTGCAGGATTTGACAACAGCCCAAAGGGGCATGCTCAGTTATCATGGTGTTGAGATTGACTTTGTGTTGCCTGATTTCACACTCTCATTATGACACACCTGTGTTTACTGTGTATGACTTTTGGTTTCTCTGCACTTGAGTTTCCCAAAATATTGGTGTATATTTTACATTAAAATGATATTTTCATACGACTCCAAACTGTACCACATTCTTAAGAAATCTGTGGTTAGTTTCCAGATGAGGATATGTTAGGGTTGTGCAAGTCTGCTTTTATGAATGGTTCACTGCATTATTGAGAGATTGGTTAACAAATAAAGTTTACTTTTGGGTTTGGCCGGATGATGATCTGAAGGGTCCAACGCAATCATTTGACTGTATGATAGCTTTATGAAGTGCCAAGGTAACACACATCAAGCTATTTAGTATAAGTGAGTTATTTAAGAAGAATGCATTAAACATAGTAACTTAGTGTTTTTAATGTAGTGGGGGTTTTAAGAATAACAGTTTCAAATATTTTTTGTCTTTCCCTCAGCAAGAGAAAGTTCCTCTAAAAACTAGGACACATATGTATCTTTTGGTTTAGAAACAGAAAGATCAAAGGCCAGATCCTGAAGTGGTCTAAATTGGCATAGCTCTGTCAACTTCAGTGGAGTTACACCTTAGTTAAAGATCTGACCCCCAAGATGTTGTTAATTGGGTGCTTCTGTAAATAGTACCAATTTTATTGCCTTTTCTCTGACAGCAGGCAATATCACCATGGAAAAATATATTATTCTAACGTTTTCCTCCCTAGGACAGGAAACAATTGTTAGACAAAATTTAAAGTTGGTTAGCAAAGTGTCACTATTTAGAAATTATTTTGAACTTTTTGGTAATTGTCATATTGGTGTCATAGCCTGGATTTTAAAATCAACAAGTGTCTTTTAATCAGTGTATGTCAGAGTTAAAGCCCATGTTTTATGGATTTCATGAAGGCTTTTGTTTTAATTATGAATGGCCTAGCATTTGGGAAAAAAATTAGTGTACATTGAATAAACTAGTGTAATAGATATTTTTTAAACATCAAATTAATTGTCCAGTGTTTATTTGCTTCCCAAGGTGTGATAGGGCATTCTTAGATGAGGATCTATAAATAAAGCTTTTTGGAAGTCAGGACTCTGGTCACTTACAGCACTCAGGGTTAGAATAGGAGGGAGTTAGGTAGTGAACTGGCTTTGGAAAATTAGAAGGGATCACTGGTACTTGTGGAGAAGGGGATGAGGTAGTTAGCTTATCAGCTGGATAACTGGGAGAAGAAGGCAAGTAGTTAAAAGACTGAGCCAGGCAGCAGGAGGGGGCTCCTGCTAGCTACTGCTGCTGTTGCTATATGTGTGTTATACCTGGAGCACAAAGGCAAAACAATAATAAAAATATTTGGTGAAGGTTGTCTGGTGGACTATGTATGATGTTTAGTCACTAGGGGGACATACAAGCCTGGGTTTCCAGGGATGGAAGGGGACCTACTTACAAATGTCAGGTCAGCTTGCTCCAGTCTTGTGCCTACCAGATGTCTCCACCTTCTAGTGCCCAAATAGTGACTTCAGACTCTCTCCCTGCAGCTCCCTCTGCTATAAACTTCCTAGCTTTATGCTAACCAGCTTGTTCCTGCTCAGCTGGGCTTCATGATCAATTAAGCCTGTCTCTCCGTCCAGGTGCAATTAGGTAACAAAATTGGCCTCTTAGGCACACATTAACCCATTCAGAATCTGAGTCGGGTACACACATTATCACACAAGAATTATCACCTGATTTGGTATACACATGCAACTCAATGGGAGCTATATGAATATAGCCTTGACTTATGTAAATATTTTACTTATCATTCTTGCAGGCAAGTAAGTGTGTGTGTGTGTGTGTGTGTGTGTGTGTGTGTGTGTAAAAATATAAGTAAGATAAGGTTCAGGGAAAACAACAAAATATTCATAATCTTTGTTTCCAGGACATTGTCCTGATTAGTTCTGGAGTAATCGTATAGTTTCCTACTTCACCGTGTAAAAATATGCAATAAATAACATGTAATTATTTTCTCTTAATATTAATTTTTTCAAAAATCTATTTTGTTTCTTATTCTTAATCTATTTCCTTCATTAAAGTATTGACTTCCTTCATCTCTGACTAGTTCTGTAACTCATTTTCCCTTCCTTTCTCTCTTCCCTCTTCTCTTTTTGGTTATTTCTTTCTGCTTTCTTCAGTTTTTTTCTCTGTTTTCCTCGTACTGGCCTTCCCATTTGATTGCTTCTCTGGCCCCTTTTCTTTTTGTCTCCCTTCTTATTTTGTACTGGCTGGCTAGTCATCATTGGTAGTATCTCATGATGTTTTCTTTGAAAATATCACAAGAGCAAGTGTCATCCAAGTAATTTGCTAGCGGACAGACCAGAATATGAAACAGCAGTTGTAGTTTCTTAAAGTTAATACAGGGCTTGTAAATTGCCAAACTGATAGCACTGGAAACCTCAAGTCCTCCATTTACTACAGAACAGATATACTATGGGTATGTTTATACTGCAATTAAACACTTGAGGCTGGCCTGTGTCAGCTGACTCAGGCTTCTGGGGCTTGGCTGCAGGTCTGTAAAATTGCAGAGTGGGTATTAGGCTCAGGCTGGAGCCTGGGATCTGGGGCCCTTCCTCATTGCAGGATCCCAGAGCTTGGGCTCCAGCCCAAGTCTGAGCATCTATACTACAGTTTTCTAGTCCCTCAGCCCAAGCATCACAAGCCCAAGTCAGCTGACATGGGCCAGCCACGGGTGTTTTATTTCAGTGTAGACATACCCCAAAGATATGGCACGGTTTCTCATCTTGCCCTTCAAGGGTGCCATGATCTAGAAGGTTTACCTTCGTGAGTAAGAAGATATTTTATTTTACCTTCACATTCAGTTTCTGGACTCCCTGCTGGGACTGTTAACAAAGGATGGTAATTTGTGATAGTGGGTTTTATGATGCAGACAATCACTCAAAAAGGACTGAGATCACGAAATCATGCAAAAAAGCTGTCAAACAGATTTCAGATGGCAGTAGTTTCTGATTGTTACTAATCTGGGTGAATTTGAAACCAGTGACCCAAAGGTGAAAAATTTAGACTTTTTCCAGAATTCCTCAGATCCTGAGGTTAGGGCTAAGGGAGATCAGTCAAAACTACTCATTTAACCTGGCTATACATGTACAATGATATATTGTGACACACCCAAACGTTAATCTGTCTAGTATGTGAAATGATTATCCTTACTTCTGCCACCTTTGTCCTTGCAATTTTTCATCTACTCATCCACACATCCCTTTTTCCCTCACTCTCTCGCACACAGACAACAGTCTTATTCACCACTTGAAACAGACATTAATTCAATCATTTTAATTTACTCTTTTTAATCTGAAGTACACATATACACACACTCTTTCTCATTCTCTCACTTTCCCACATTTAATGTACCCATTACAAAATGATTTTGTGTAGCAGGTATAGATTTTTGTGGTGGTAGTTTAAATTTCTCTTACTCCAAAGTCTATTAACTCACTTTGTAGATATATAAATGTCTTTTTGGATGCTGATTTAGGAAAATTAAGAAAACTAGTGTAAATTGCAATATGCATGATGACAATATTCTGTGCACTTAGAATGTAGTGGCTAATTCTGTCCCAGAGTTCATAAGTCTATGCTGCTCATTGAACCAGTTCTGTAGCAGATTCTGTTTGCCATACACTATCCTGAATCATTTGAAATGTGCATGGGTAAGTATAAACCTTATTCATATTTATTCTCTTGTAGTCAAATATGTATTACACAAAAACTGAGTTTCTGCCTGAAATGTGTCAGATTCGTGAGATTTTAGAGCTGTCAGGAGATGGATCACAACAAGGAACAAGTATCAATTCCTCAATGCCAGATTGTTCTCTTCTGCTTTATCATTACAACTTCATGTTTGTTGTCCTTTATATATATTCTTTATGTCTTAACACACATCCCCACACCAAGGCTCCCCTTATGCCCTTGTTAGAGACTGATTGTGTCTTGTAGGCATAGACCTTTGCTGGGGTGGTGCAGAACCATTCTGCCTCAGAGATAGACTAGTTGGTCACATATTGGCAGGCACTCTGCCTTCTGGTGTTCTCAAGTGTGCAGTAGGTGAATGCATCTTCTGGGTGATCAACCAGTTGTTCTGGCCAATGCATAGGGGAAGAAGAATCATAGGACTGGAAGGGGCCTTGAGAGGTCATCTAGTCTAGTCCCCCGCACTCATGACAGAACTAAGTATTATCTAGACCATCCTTGACAGGTGTTTGTCTAACCTTCTCTTAAAAATCTCCTATGATGGAGATTCCACATCCTCCCTAGGCTAGTTATTTCCAGTGCTTAACCACCCTGACAGTTAGGAGGTGGATTTCCTAATGTCCAACCTAAACCTCCTTTCCTGCAGTTTAAGCCCATTGCTTCTTGTCCTATCTTCAGAGGTTAAGAAAAACAATTTTTCTCCCTCTTCCTTGTAACAGCCTTTTACATACTTGAAAACTGTTATCATGTCCCCCTCAGTCTTCTCTTTTCCAGTCAAAACAAACCCATTTTTTTCTATCTTCCCTCATAGGTCATGTTTTCTAGACCTTTCATCATTTTTTGTTGCTCTTCTCTGGACTCTCTCCAGTTTGTCCACATCCTTCCTGAAATGTGATGCCCAGAACTGGACACAATACTCCAGTTGAGGCCTACTCAGGGCAAAGTAGAGTGGAATAATTACTTCTCGTGTCTTGCTTACAACACTCCTGCTAATACATCCCAGAATGATGTTCACTTTTTTTGCAACAGAAACATGCCCCCTCCTTTCAGTCACTCTCCACTGCCTTTGGAAAGCTGTGTGTATCTGGTGGAGCAGGAAGGAAGCATCCCTTTTTCTTCCCAGAGAATAAGAGCTACAGTTCTGGAAGGCCCTTATACGGACTGAGTAAGGGAGGTTACTTTATGAATGTCATTGGCCTACCTACATAAGACCTAAGCAGAATCTGACCCTAGTATATTCATATTCTGTACTACTTTGGGCTGAATGAAACACTATGGAGGCTATGGCTTTTTTCTCAAGGTGCTTTTAAATCAACATTGTTGACTTGAACCTCTGCGTTAATTCTAATGTAACTGAAAGGTTACATAAAGTATAGATGTGCTTTGATCTATGCAGTTAAATAAAACAAGAAGATTATCTGATTAAAACTGTTGAACAATTGAAGATAAGGTCTCGGAAACAAATGTCTTCTCCATATTAGGAGTAGGGCATTTTGGCTAGTAAAATTAGGTGCACTGAGTTCTAAGGTAGTGATTTTAAATAAACCATTATAAATGTAAATGAATTATGTTTGGTATTGGCACTGCTCCGAGGGTATTTCAAGGAGTAATTGCAGTAATATTTAAATGATTAGAAGATGTTGAAATTATAATGGATGCTAATTTAATTTGGGTTAGGGACCTTAAAGAACATATTGAAAAACTTTACATTTTTTTCTGTGCAAGTTTTTCTGTGAGGAAGATAAACTTAACAGAAATTCAAGTCAAAATTTGTTCCAACTGAAGCTGTCTGTATTAGACTTGAGCTGAGTAAAGAGGTCTTAAATGATCTACATTAAATTAAAACAATATTGAAATGCTCACTCCACATTTTAAGGTATCCTGACTGTGTTTTATTGGGATCATTTGAGTCATTGATGCAAAACTTGCCCATTAATAGCTGTGTAAAACCTCTGAGCATGGTGTGAATGGGATGTTTTCAGAAAGCTGAACATACTGACTGATGTAAGTGCTCATACAGTTAATGATGAGCTCTGTGCTTCCCTGCAACCAACCTGACTATGGAGGGCTTTATTAGCTTTTATAGATACAGAACATTGGTAACAAAACCTTGAGATATGAGGCCATGCTTTTAAATTTTAAAAACTCTGGGTATTTCTACACTGCACTACAGTGCAGACTATGGGGGTATGAATTGCACACCACTCCAGAGAGTTGCACTTTAACTGCCCAGTGTGGGTGCTGCTGGAGCGAACTAAAAGGTGCCTAATTCACATTAACATACTGGGTCAATTTCTGTTGGTGAAAGAGTCTTGCTTTCGAGCTCCACAGAGATCTTCTTCCTTGTTTCTTTCACCAACAGAAGTTGGGCCAATAAAAGATATTACCTCACCCACCTTGTGTGTCTCATAGCCTGGGGCCAAAATGGCTACAACAACATTGCAAACAACATGTTTAAAATAAAGTATTTCTGTTTGCTTTTCAATTTGACTCAGGCATGGGTTGTATACGGATTAAAGAAAAATAAGAGTTTCGGAAGGTATGTAAAACCTCATGCTTCTGGGCATAAGCCAGCTTCTAACTAATGAAGAGTAGAGAGAAACTTTCTTGTGGTCAGCTTGTTCCGCAACTAACCTCTGCAGCATCTTTCTAGCATCTTCTTTAGAAGCAGCTGGTGCTGAATGCTGGTGGAGACAGGATTCTGAACTAGATGGACCACTGCTCTGTTCTAGAGTGCAGTTCCTGTGTTTCTAACTAATGTGTTAAGTAATTTGTCTGGAGAAAAATATAGAATGGGTATCTATTTAAAAGTACTGCTTTGCACTGTACTTCTTACCTCACAGCAGTTCCTCTGAATGTGATGTATTACCATACTACTGACTTGCGACTTCTTACATCATGCAGAGACTTGCTGTTACCTCACTTGTTTGTTAATGCAATTTACCAGCCTTAGAACGGAGACTTATGACCATTGATTTAAAACAAACCTTTACTCACAAGGAATTATTTCCACATCAACCTTAGTTTTCTGCTCTGTGGAATTTTTGCTTTGCCCCTCATTATGATCATCTGTGCCACATTTCAAAATGCAGCATATCTCATATTTGGCTTCCATTAGGTTGAATGCTCCATACCCTGGGCTATGATTTATGACTTCAGCATTTATGCAGTCTCCATGCACTAACAAGGTAGGCTGGTGCATATGAAATATATTTTAAAAATGAAGGTGGAAGGAGGAGGGATGGGAGGAAACCCTACAGCCTCATGATAAAAAGCCTTGTCAACACATATGGAGCTAAACAAACACAAGTTGTAATCTTTATTTTATATGTTAACTTTGCTCATAAAAGTCTGCCATAGTGTGTCGTGAGCATTCAGTGGGCTGAACTTTTAATATTCTTGACAACTGCCCTAAGAGGAATAATGTCCCTTAGAAAAAGTCACAGTTAAACCTGGCAGTAGATTAAGTTAGTTTCCATTTAGGTATGACAGCAGAGTCATTACTGGTTCTAGCCTGAGCCAATGTGTGAGTCGGCTTCACCACCATCAACTAAAGACTATGATGTATGGTTCCAGATGCTCTGGCCAATTGACCGTAAAATTGCTCCGCGTTTCTGGCAGAGCAGCCAAGCTGGAGCTTTTTAAAATCTCCACTCCCCAAGCTCAACACCCTCCTCCCTCCCCCTTCTTCTTAAAAGCTCCTCATTATTCTTCCTCTGCCCCCTGATCTTAGCAAAAAGAAAAACTTCTGGAACCAATTAGAAATGTCTGCACTTGATGAGATTTGCACGTGAGTTTGGAATTGTGAGGCTTTGATAGTGTCAGCCAACAGCTGCAGTTTCAGGTGGTAAAATCTTGGAAGGAATTTTCCAGGGTTTATTTACAATCATCAAATAAAATAAAAATCAAGACAACTTGGAGACCATCTAATGTGCCATTAAAATGAGGTTGGAATTGGATTATGTATTTATTTCATCTGAAAAAAGTAAACCAATGGTTTACTATCAGGATCTTTTCAATTACCTTACAATCAAGACTGTGTCAAGCGGTTGTAATAAACCAACAAAATATGACCTGCCTGCCATAGGTTTAGCTGTAAAAGAAGCATCTGCTATTATTTTTGTCACTTTAATTGCTTGACAAGTCAAGGAGATAGTCAGGGCTAATAGAAATCAGAAACTTTGCATAAAAATTGAAAAAAAAAGTAGATTCTTCCCTTTTGTCAAATATAATGGGGAGAGGGAGAGGAAAGAGAAACACTTGAAGACATAAATGCTAGCAACATACATTTGAAAATGATGTATTTCACTTTTAATTAATCTAATATATGTGAAAACCATTATTAGTAAGTTGATGGTACCTATCTATTTGTGAGCTGAATTTTGTGGCCCTTCTTTAGCCCAAGACAGTTAGTGGTTGACTAATGCTCTTATGTACGGTTAAGTTTATGAAGTCAACAACCATGGAAAATGAGGTTATTGAAGTACAGTTATCCTCTTAAAAGTTTCAGAGTAGCAGCCATGTTAGTCTGTATTCGCAAAAAGAAAAGGAGTACTTGTGGCACCTTAGAGACTAACAAACTTAGTCTCTAAGGTGCCACAAGTACTCCTTTCCTCTTAAAAGTGTCTCTGAAAAAATGACATTGTGGAGTTTATTTATTCTCTCGATAATTTCTCTTTCAGATTTGCTTGGTTTATAAGTCAAAGAATGATTTTTTTAATTATTGGCCAGCTCCGAAAATCAAGCAGTATTTCCTTTCTCCCTCTTAAAACACACAAGTAATAAAGATTCGGCAATGAGCACTTAGGCCTCAGTTGTACTACTGCCTCTACACAGGTGGAGCCTTGCACCTGTACAGATACACTGGCTGACAGTTTTGCTGTGGATGCACAAATCCATTTTGTCCTTCACAGCTGTATTGATTCTGAAGCCCTCGAGCTAGTAGACAAATGCCAATTATTTTGTGCAGGACATGTTTTTAAGTTTTCTGTTTTTTTGTTTCTTTTGCCCAATTTCCCAATATTTTTTAAATGAAAATTTGATTACTGATGTTTTTCTGTTTTATCAATTTATTTTGAGTATTTTGGGTAAAAAAAAATTGCCAAATACAAAAAAGATGGCAGAAAAAAATTGATTTTTTTAATTAAAAAAATGTAACCGAAATGTATGTTTTGGTTGAAAAGCTATTTTTCATCATAAAAAAAATAACCTCCACAAATTATTTCAGCCAGCTCTATTGTGCATTAGCAGTACTTCTTTGAGTCAGTAAAGGAAGGATTTGTTTCTCACACTGGGAGCAGATATGTTGAAGTAAGAAGTTGTCTGTTTTATTTTATTTAAATATGTAAACACAAAAAGATTATCTCTCTCAGGCTTTAGCTGCCTATGACCGGTACTTTAAAAATACAGTCCAATTAAGACTAAAATAGTAGTAGCAAAACAACCACCTTTCTGAAAGCAAGTCCACTATCAGCACTGGTGGTGGGGGAAGGGAATTGCAAGGACTATAGCCACCCCAAAATTTTCCTTAGCCCACCCCCATAGCCTCGCTGTAGCAGCTGCTGCTCTCTAGCTACCCATCTCTGAAGGCAGAGCAGCAGCTGCTGCAGAAAGCAGCAGCTGCTGGCCAGGCACCCAGCTCCAGCAGCGGCAGAGAAGTATGCTTGGGTGGGGGGGGGCTTGGGTGACCGAAAGTAGCCCCCGGCATGTGTTCCTGCCCGCTCTCCAGGGCAGGTGAAGGGTCCGGGACTCCCCACAGTGGCCTGGTCTCCCTGCCCAGGCAGTTTTCACCAGCTGTGAGCAGCTAGCACACCGCAGTGCCCGGCTCTGGCTTCAGGTTTCCAACCAGGCTACAGAAGGGGAAAGGGCCATGGAGGAGACGGGGCCTCGTGGTGAGTGGGGGCACAGCTGCTCCAATTTTCTGTCTGGCCCACCTCAGCCCCCCCCACCAGAAAAAGGCTGGCATCGCCCAAACTGAAATTTCCTTATCTCAGCTTCCCAAAACCATCATTTTCTCCAAGTGAAAACCTATACCTAAAACCCCACAAAGCATGACCATCCCTAAAGGTCCTTTGTGTTATGCCCAAAGAGCATGGTCTGTTTTGGACCCAGCAGGAGTGCATTTCAAAATCAAGGCCCTCTCAGAGAATGCCCTGCCAACAGCATCTTCTCTCACGTGTTAAGCGAACTCCACATCACATGCTATGGCACACCTCACCTGTTCCAGAGTCATTTGGGGAGCAGGGCTGTCTCTCAAGTAGGCAGATTGCTGGCCATTGTGTCCTCCATAGGTCAGAACCAACAGATAGGGCAGATTCAGGGGCATTGGTATCATACTCGCTTTGAGACACTGCTTAATGATCATGCTATTGCCCTCTGCATCTTCTTCAGTTTTAGAGTTGATTTAAACTGTAATGCTATGTAAAGAATTTTGCAGTACTCTAATTTGTAAGTGACAAAGGCATGGGTAATGCGAATGAAATCTATTTACCCAAAAAAGGGGTCACTGCTGCTATCTGTTTCTCTTACTGCCAACCTGCCATCCTGCTCTGGATTATATCTCAGCTAGCTCATGCTCATTCAGACCCCAGTCACACCTGTAAATGGAGGGAGACACTTGACTGTAATTCCTGGGTTGGACAAAGTAGACCGGGGTGTCATCAGCATAGATATTTATTTAAATATTGAAAGTACTGCCCCAAGGCCTCTTCACTACCTCTTCTAGCAGCAGCTTAACAAATTAAGTGGGAAGGATGATCTCGGGAGGAATCTTGTAGCACTTTACAAGAGCTCTAAGGCAGAAAAGCAATTACCCTCGTGGTGACTTTCCAAGACAAAAAGAACAAAGCCATTGCAAAGTAGCTCCATTTACTCCCACACAGGTCCTCAAGCAAGTTAACAGAATTCCCTGTTCAGCAGTATCAAAGGCAGCCAATAGATCTATCAGTATCAGTGTGGACCCTTAGCTATCACCTTGATAAGATTCTCAGTCAGTATAGTCTCTGTGCCATAACCAGGTCTGAAGCTGGCCAAGGAGTTCTGAGGCATCTAGATGCGCTAAAAGTAGTCATGCCTCAACCTTGTCCATAATTTTAACCAAAAATGGAAGGTTGGAAGCAGTTGACCGTAGTGTCAGCATCAAGTCATAGTTTCTCTATCAAATGTACTACATGTGCTTTCTTAAGAGTGCTTCACACTCTGCCATCATTAAAGGAGACATTGAAAACCTCTATCATCAAAGGAGCCAACATTTCCCAAGTTCATCTATAGAACAAAGTTCTCCCAATATATCCAGAGCCCTCAGTGAAAAACACTGGCCTTAAACTCAAGCAGATGAGACTTTCCCCTGTCCTCTCAGGATCATGTTCTGCCATCATAGCTGCAGCTAACTTGGTCTGAATTTACCCCTCAAACCAACAAGATGTTTCCTCACAACAGAATGTTTGAATCACCCCTCAGGAGAAGACAGCCTGGATTATTAAACTGACTCTTCTCCACATGTAATAAAGCAAGATTTTGCTGATGCTGGACGCAACGAATCATGACAGTTTTGAGATACTCTAGATCAGGGTCTCAAACTCGCGGTCTGCGGGGCCTGCAGGGCTCCAGCAGTTTTGGGGCTGGGTCTCTCCCTTGGCCCCACCTGCTGCCCCCGGGCGCACTCCCCACCTTCCCCTTGGAGGTTTAAAAGGGCCCAGGGCCCTGGCAGCTCAGCGGAGCTGAGCAGTGTCTGACTGCTCGCTCCAGTGGCTGCTGGCCCCTCCCTGAGGTCCCGGGGTGGGGCGGGTGGGGCTGTGCCTCCGTGCACTGCTCCCTCCCTGAGGACCCCTGCAGCCAATGGGAAGCTGCAGGGGCAGTGCCTGGGGGTAGCAGCATGTAGAGTCTCCCCGGCCCACCCTGCCTTGAAGCCCCAGGTAAGCGCTGCACCCCCCCCACCACCTCCCAGAGCCTGCACCTCCACCCCTTTCCCACACCCTCCCTCCTGCCCCCAAACTCCCTCCCAGAGCCTGCACCCCCTCTCACACCCTCCCAGCCCCCAAATTCCCTCCCAGAGCCTGCAGCCCTTCCCCACACACCCCCAGCTCCCAAACTCCCTCCCAGAACCCAACCTCTCACCCCTTCCGCACCCAAACTCCCTCCCAAAGCCTGCACCCCAATCCCTTCCCTCAGACCTCCTCCCCCACCCAAACTCCCTCACAGAGCCTTAAGCAGGTTGAGGGGGGGGAGTTGTTTTTTGGGGGGGTGGAGTTTTGGGGATGGGTTCTGGGTGGCATGGGTGACATTATTGGTCCGTTGGGAGGATTTGAGGACTAGCACTGGCCCTAAGGTAAATTGAGTTTGAGACCCCTGCTCTAGATGCCCTTTCCTCTTGATTTGATGAAGAAAACTGAGTGTGAAAGAGAAAAATAAAAATTTAGGTCACTTCATTGTATCTGGGTCTTGCAAAGATGTGTAAGGGGAGAGGGTGGGGCAAGAAGCCTCCTGTGACCCAAGGATCTTTTAATGCCAACTGGCAAGAGTGTGCAGAGACCTTATAAGAATTTCCTGATCTTGGTATGTATATTCGGGTTCACCAAAGAATGTCAAGTGAGGTCTCAAATGAAAGCCAGTGTCACACTGGGCATGAATATCATTGCAAAATGTATGTACAGATACTATTTAAGGAGTTTGTATATACACCAAAAATAGGTTCTTACAGTCTGTATCCAGACATTAGTCACCAGCAAGGTGAAAAACAGATTTTCTGTCAGACAAGATGTTTAGCCAGCTATCTATTTACTTGTAAATTGAGAATTGTCTCATTCACAGTGAGTCTCCCGGCACCTATCTGAACTGAATGCGCATGAAGGATTGTAAGCAAGAAGCTAATAGGAAGAGAAACAAAGTGTGGGGAGAGAAACTTATCTTGAAATGCAAAACAAACATTTGATTGAGTATATTTTGGAGGATAAAGGGGATGCCCAAGCACCCTCCATGAAGGAATAAAAAAGACAGTGCTTTGGCTTCATGAAAAAGGGGCCTAACCAGGCATGGTTAAAAATGCTGGAGAGAACTTTGGGTGAGATAAACTTCTTTAGACAAGAGATTAAAGAGAGTAACTTGTTAGTTATGTTCAGTCTCAAGAAAGCGTATTATTTTGTTTTATGTATAACCATTTGTTTCCAGGATTCTGACTCACTATTACTTGAATCGCTGTTCTTTGATAATAAACTTAGGCTTGTTTTAAATATATATATCTAAGTGCCATGGGATTAGGCAAAGTGCTTATTTTGAGTTGAATCTTATATGCTGGTATGTACTTCCCTTTTGGGAACCGCAGGCCTGGTAATTCTGTGAGTGTTCGGTGGATAAAGAGGCTGGACCCTGCAGGGTACATTCTGAGTATTTGAAGTTTGGTGTATGCTTCTCACTACCTGTACAGAGAGCAAAGTAGTGCTTGTGCTGCCAGAGGTTGTTGGTTACAAGGAGATGATCTACAGCAGGCATGGATGGACAAGTCTGCTTCACGCTAAGGGCAGGTAGTGGTGAGATGCCTCACAACCCTGAGGAGCATCACACACCCATGCGCAATTCTCCTTTTACAGCAACCAGCAAATCTGGGTGGCCACCTTAGGTGTGTTTCCTGTATGGGTCTGACCTTCTAAGCTAGCATGTTTCTTCACCTGGCAGCAAGCCACAACAGAGCACTTGTATAGTAGCAACATCCAAGTTTAGAAGAAGATTGTTTGTGGGAGGGGGCTTAAAATACTTCCACAGCATAGTGTGTATTTTAACTACAAAGATAACAATTGATAGTTGCTAGTAATTACTTTCTTCTAATAAAAAAGGATATGTCCATTAGATTGTTACTGAAAATGCAGATGACATCGTAGACCTAATGGGAATGACTCCCCTTTTAAATTATTTGCCTAATAGCAGCACCTGAAATAACCATAGAGTTTGAAAGCTGTTTCATGACATGTAGTCAGCTGCATACTGATTTCTAACCAGCTAAATGCCTCTTGTCTAAAGTGGGAAATGGATCGATCAGCTAGACTCAAGCTGTAGTTTCTGTGATTAATTTTACGTTTTGCCTTGCCATATTTGTCATTCCTTTCCTGGAGATCTGTTTGATATGATGTTTAGAGTCAGGAAACATAAAGAAAACAACAATGCTATATTTATTTTTGTGTTTTGAATGTTACGCAAGGAAGAAAGAATGTTTAAAAGAGTTTCCTTTTCTTGCCAATGCCAAATAAAAATTGCCTGATGAAAGAAGATTAGCAAATGTTGTGTTTAACAACTGGTTCCCCAAGCACAGAATACATAAAACACTTTGTATGTTTAAAAGTTGGAAATAGGTGTTTTGAGGGGAAAAGAATATACAAAGCCCTAGTTATTTACTAATACCCCACTTGAGACAGGCAAAACAATGGAATCACCTCCCATGGATGTTGAGAGTGATCCCATCTGTCCTGACAGAATTGGTTTGGTTTATCTTCATGTGGAGCCTGTGTAATGCTTAGATAAGATTGTTTATTTTGCTGATTGAGTGCTAATATACAGTTGGAAATGCTCGCTTCTAGATTGGAAATTTTAGGTTATATGGCGAAGAGGATGCGATATTTTATTTTAACTATTACCTGAATTTGCTGCACATCTGCATATGACTATAAATCCCTGGCATGGACTCGTTTTTTCCCCACTGTTGGCTTCAGAATGTTGGCTACAGAAAACAGGAAGAGATTAAGTAATAATAAAAATGGCAGTTAAATGTGTGATTTAATAATAAATTGAAAAGAAAAGAAAGGATACATTTTTATTTCTCTCCTTTTTCTCCTTTGCCTACAAATAACCTAGCTAGATTATAAAACCTTTGGGACAGAATTGTGTCTTCTTGCCTGTAAGAAAAATGCTTGTCACACTTGCAGTGCTATCTAAATAATGAATAGTAATCATCATCATCAGTTAAATTCTACAAACTGCGTGTCTTTTGAATTTATTTTATTATTACCTTAACACTCAAATGTGGCCCACCAAATAATTGCCAGGTTCAGCAAGACTTGACCTCCTTTTATCCACATGGATGGTTTTATTTATTTTTTAAAATTTTCTGTGGGTTTTAACTAAGTACACTATAAAATAGAAGGCAAGATTCTGTCCTGGATCTACCTCCACCTCTGACATAGACTCATTAGGTCAAATTCACTACTGGTGTTAATGGATTCACCAGTGATATTTCCGATTATAGACAGTTAATTGGTCCATTTGTGTTATTAGTGCATGTTATAGAGTCTTGCCTCAGAGCAAGCCCCACATGCGCAGAAGCGGTGTTGCTGAGATTCTTGCTCTGCAGTGCCCTCTTTTCCATCCCAGTTCCATGAAGGCTCTGCATTTCCATGGCTTGCTTTGTGGCAGGGTCACCTCTCAGTCCATTCCCCTTCTGGGCTTAACAAAAAAGTCCCAAAATAAGAAAACCCAAAGTCTAGTGACCGCTACACTTAGCCGTCAAACCCCACTCTTGATGCCTGTACCTCCTCTCTTGCTCTGGGGAAGAAGTGGGGAGACTGGTCTCACCCTCTCTTCTGGGTTCCAGCCAGTGACCTTGGTTTAGGTGGCTAAGGACAGTGCCTTCAATCCCTCCACCTGGACTGCTCCTTCCTTTGTCCTGCCGGTTGATGTCTTCACTGGGTCTGCAAACTCTGCTACCCTTGCCTTACATTTGTGGATCCTCACAGTTTCTTTTTTGCCAGCTATGGAGGGTGATTGCACTTCCTGTCCCTCTTGAAGCATCTGGGAAATAGTAACTGACTTTCTCCCAAACACTACTTATTCCCAGGCCCATTTTCCCATCTTGGAATATCTCTTCCATCTTTGTAAATGAGACCTACCAAAAACTTGAAGGGGCCACGTCATGTGACAGGGATGGGCTGACCTAGGCTACACTACCCTTAAGGGAGCAGATTACCCTTTCACTGTGTCACTTCAAGTCAAATTTACAAAGAGCCAGCTGTTTAATTGGATCTGCTAAATCATGAATAAGAGGGAGGGACTCGTATACCATAGATTAATAAAAAAAGGGGGAGGAATAGCTTAGTGGTTTGAGCACTGACCTGCTAAACCCAGGGTTGTGAGTTCAATTCTTGAGGGGGCCATTTAGGGATCTGGAGAAAAAAAAAAAAAATTGGAGATTCATCCTGCTTTGAGCAGGGGGTTGGACTAGATGATCTCCTGAGGTCCCTTCCAACTCTGATATTCTATGATTCTATGATTAATCTATCAGATAGAATAATATCTTGACAGGGAATTATTGACAAAGGCTACAGTTACAAATGCTTAAGAATTATGGAATAAGCAGATAGAGTTATGGATTCTAAGGCCAGCAGGGACCTTTGTGATCATCTAGTCTGACCTCCTGCATAACACAGAGCATAGAACATCCCCAAAAATATTTCCTAAAGCATATCTTTTAGAAAAAAACATCCAATCTTGACTGAAAACTTGCCAGTGATGGAGAATCAACTACCCCTTGGTAAATTGTTCTAATGGTTAATTACTCTCAGCATTAAAAGTTTATGTCTTACTTCCAGTCTCAATTTGTCTAGCTTCAACTTCCCAGCACTTGGATCATGTAATACCTTTCTTTGCTAGATTGGAGAGCCAATTATTAAATATTTGTTTCCCTTGTAGATACTTCAAGTCACCCCTTAACCTACTCTTTGTTAAGGTAAATACATTGAGCTCCTTGAGTTTATCACTCTGAGATAGATATTGCTGCAGCTACTGAATAAAATCTCCCCAAATTCTTAAATTCACAGGGATTGCAGAGACTAGGGCTGGAAAAAAATAGAGAGTATTTTTTGGTAAGTTTAAATGTATAAAAATCATTTCTTAAAAAATCCACAAGTTTTTGAAGTCTGTAATTTTTTCCACTTTCCCTTTTCCTCCCTTTTTTTATATTTCCTTCCGTGCCCTGCTCTCCCTCCCCCCCGCCCCCAACCACACATACTCTTTTCTTTCATGTTACCTTTGGAAAAGGAATTTTAAAAAGAGAATGAAAAATTCAGTCCTCCCTGCCACTTTCAGCCTTCACTGAAAAACTGGAAAAGTTCAAAAACCATAACTTTAAATTTGAATAATAGGTCATTTTAATTGAAAAACCGTGAACAGAAATATTCAACCATTTGTAGTAGAGACAGAGATGTTCCCCTGCAGGTATATGCTGGTATCAAATGGCCAAAGCACCTCCAACATACTATGATCCACTGAGTTATTGCTACCCTCTTGGGGCATCTGTCAGAAGCAGCAGAGTCATGGCAGTACATTATCCTACCCATACGTCAATGGTCTGAATTGGCCAATCAAGACCCACAGCCTGTCATGCTCTAGTTCCAATGCTATATGCACCCTTCCTATTTCACTTTGGTAAGTAGGAGAAAGATCCCACTGAATATTTGCCCTCATTGTTGTCAGCAAGTGATATGATGGCCTGACCATGAGAACCAAGAATTTTCCCATTAGTGGTGAGGAAATAGGTCTAGTAATATCTTACTTATGTTAAAATCATGGTGGTTATGTAAAAAAAACTTTTCAAGCTGAACAACAACCCTCAGTATTGGCAAGACTTCAGAGACTGAAATTCTAATCAGTTTTTCTCAGTTGGTGATTGCCAGCATACGTGGCATGTAACTGAGCTCCAGGAGAAGTAATACATTGATATTAAAAGGTAAGTGCAGGGAGGGGGTAAAACCTTTTACACTTGACTTTCTTGGAAACAGATTTGGAAGGAGATAGCCAAGATTCCCTGTTCCATATTTCCACCATTTATTCTTGGAGTTTTTGATACATCTTATGCCGCATGACTAATCCAGGTACAACAGTTAATTTTGCCCTGAAAACTAGAGTCTAATTTATAGCTCTATTTGAAAAATTGGACCTTCTTTAAGAGTAGCGTATTTCGTAACTGTCAGAAAGGAATGTTTGATAGCCTGGTCTTCCTAAGGTTACAAAGTGCCATGACATATTGGAGGTCAAGAGTTATCCATCTTCCTTTTTATAACTCACTGTAAAATGAATAGCCCCACATCTCCAATCTCACTCTGCTTTCAAGATCACCCTATTATTATTATTTATTTTGGGCCTTAAAATATTGTCCCTACTAATGTCTAGTAAAATTTTACACATGAAGTAATCCCCTTGAAATCAATGGGATGACTCATAGAGTTAAGCACTTCTCTATGTAGGCCTGAACCAACTCCTATTAAAGACCATGGAAAGATTCTCACTGACTTGAACAGGAGTTGGATGAAACCCTATGAAGGAATCAGGCTCTGTGTATTTGGTGCACTACCACCGGTGAATTCTACAAAATAAACAACCAGAAAAGCAAACAATAACATGTATATTTTCATATAATCTTATTTTCCATGCTATCATTCCCTTAACCTGTGGTGTTCTATTTTAGCCCCTTAGAGGAAGCTAGTTTTAGCTTCAATTTTGTTATGTAACCTTATGCAATCTTAACTTGAGGTTTCAAGAGTCTTTCTATAGTAATTATAGCCTACTCTGTATTTAAGCATTTACTAATTTCCAAGTTCTTATAATAATTAAAATTATATTATTCCTATAAAATGCACACCTATATGACTCACATCTGTTCCTCCCAGTGATGATAATAATAAGTAGCCATTATATACTACTTTTCATCAGTAGATTTAACACTAAAGGCCAGCAGGCCCAACTCCTGGCTAAAGGAGATTTAGGAAAGTGAAAAATAGAATCTTTAGTGGATCCAGGTTTATTTTTTTGGCTTTGTAAAATATCTCTGGCTTTCAGGACCTATTAGTGTTAAATAAAAATCAAAAGCATCAGATTGCAAAACTAACAAAAATTATAGCTGTGAAAACAGCATGCAACCAAAACTGGTCTGCTTTCTTGGCTTGTCCACATGAACCCTCCACAATCAGTTACTTCACCCTCTGCTGTTATATTTTGATCCCTGTATGGATGAAATTACATGGTCTTCATGATTTTAGTTTGCTTTCTGCTGTGCAGTAATCTGTACCATAAAATCCCATACAAAAGCAAATTACAGCTGAAAAAACTGTATTTATTAGATAGTGTTTCTTAAAAGGCAGAGTGGAGGCATATTTACCAGTCTGTGCTGATAGCATAGGTTATAACTGGTGGTCGGTCAATGGAAACATTTTAATGTTCTGAGATTTTCATTTGGGGACAAATTCAGGCTTTAGGCTGCATGTATTCTTATGCTTGAAAGAGTGTCATATTGCTATTTTATTTGTTAAGTGCTGCTGATGTGCTTAGCACTGAACAAAAGAAAAAAGACAGTGAAAATATTGAATTAATTTAAATGGAATCTATGGGCCAAAGGTGTTAACACAGTCACCATCCAACATTAAAGAATGTTAAATAAGGTCCAGGGTTTGGTATACGGAGATCTCAGCCTGCTCAATACATTGGCAAACACCATTAAAATCATTTTAACCTTTTATTAAAGATACAGAAAAGAAGGGAAAACAGTTAAAGTATTTGAAATGTGAAGTATGAAGTAAGGCTTTCATTTAACAACATTTCTTGTTTCATTTTAACAACATTTCCTGCTGAAAAGGCTATTAAGTATTATTATTATTATTATTTTATTATTCCATTATTTTATTTTATTATATTATATTCATTAGCAATAAAGTTTTTCCTCAACATTTGTTTGGAGCATCCAAAACTACAGCTTCTCTTAATGTTTGACTAATGCCAGTTTACAATGTTTTCTTCTCTGGCATTTCTCTGTTACAGTTCTGAGGCCTTACTCAAGTCCATCTTACTGAAACAAAATAGGTATTGCTAGTCCATCTCTTAAATTGATTTCAAACTGCTAGCTGTGCCATTAGACTTCGATCCTTTCTTTCATGGTAATTGTCACCATGAAATGTATAATTAAAGTATATTCTGCACTCAAGTACCTTTTGGCTTTTGTAAAAACAAATTTAGAAGGAAACCCACCCTTTCTGAGATTTGTGCAGATTACATACACTATTAGTAGTCTTCACTATGTGCTTTGCTGCCATCAAGTGTAATTATATCATTATGCAAGTGTAACTGTTGACGTACTGCTGTTTTTAAGGTGTGCCAACTTTCTAGAGCTCATTCTTGCAGGCGAGATCCCAGAGGACTGAAAAAAAGGGCAGATATACTGTCTATTTATAAAAAAGGGAATAAGAAAAACCCAGTCAGCTTAACTTTGGAACCCGGAAAGATAATGGAGCAAATAAACAAAAAAACAAACAAAAAACCAATTTATAAGCACCTAGAAGATGATAAGGTGATAAGTAACTGTCAACCTGTATTTGTCAAGAACAAATTGTGTCAAACCAACCTAATAGCCTTCTTTGACAGAGTAACAAGCCGTGTGGATCAGGGAAAAGCAGTAGATGTGATATATCTTGACTTTAGTTAGGCTTTTGATACAGTCTTGCATGACCTTCTCATAAACAAACTAGGGAAATGTAGCTATAAGGTGGGTGAATCACTGGCTGGAAAACCATGCTCAGAAAGTAGTTATCAATGTTTCATAGTCAAGCTGGAAGGGCATATTGAGTGAGGTCCCGTAGGGATGTGTTCTGGGTCCGGTTCTATTCAGTATCTTCATAAATGGTTTGGATAATGGCACAGAGAGTACACTTATGAAGTCTGAGGATAACACCAAGCTGGAAGAGGTTGCAAGCACTTTGGAGGACAGGATTGAAATTGATCTTGACAAATGATCTTGACAAACTGGAGAAATTACCTGAAATAAATACGATGATATTCAATAAGGACAAATGCAAAGTACTACACTTAGGAAGGACTAATCAATTGCACAAATACAGAATGGGAAATGGCTGCCTAGAGAGGAGTACTGCAGAATAGCATCTGGGGGTTATAGTGGATCACAAACTGAATGTGAATCAACAATGTAATACTATTACAAAAATTGATCATCATTTTGGGGTGTATTAGCAGAAGTGTTGTAAGCAAGACGCAAGAAGTAATTCTTCCACTCAGCATTGATAAGGCCTCAGCTGGAGTATTGTATCCAGTTCTGGGCACCACACTTCGGGAAAGATGTGGACAAATTGAATAAAGTCCAGAGAAGAGCAACAAAAATGATTAAAGGTCTAGAAAACAAGATCTATGAGGAAAAATTGAAAAAAATTGGGTTTGTTTAGTCTAGGGAAGAGAAGACTGAAGGGGTGAGGGCATGATAACAGTCTTCAAGCACATGAAAGGTTGTTATAAAGAGGAGGGTGATAAATTATTGATCCTTAACTACTGAAGACAGGACAAGAGGTAGCAGGCTTAAATTGCAGCCAGGGAGATATAGGTTAGACATTAGGAAAAGCTTCCTAACTGTAAGGGTAGTTAAGCACCGGAACAGATTACCTAGGGAAGTTGTGGAATTTTCATCACTGGAGGTTTTTAAGAACCGGTTAGACAAACCCCTGCCTGGGAGGGTCTAGATGATACTTACTCCAGCTTCATTGCAGGGGACTGGACTAGATGATCTATCAAGGTCCTTTCCAGTTCTCCATTACTAGGATTTCTGTGATTTTTCATCCAATAATTTTCAGACTGCTCAACTTTGAAAAAAAGCTAAGTATTGCATGAAACACTTCATTTTACATTAACAGGAGATGTACCTTTTAGAAAAACTCTGGTTTCGTATATTTATTGAAGAGTGTTTGCCTTGTTAATTAGGTAATTCCTCTGAAGCTTAGTAACCATTTTTCCTCCTTTTTTTTGGCTGTAAAGCAACCTGATGACTTTACCATTTTTTCTTGGTGTAAATAAATCCATCTATAATCCAAACAGTGTTGTTAACCTTGTAGTTAGTGTAATCAACCTAGATATCAAGAAAAAACAGTTTTGCAAAATAATTGTCACCAGTGGTAGAAAATATCTCACTTATTGAACAAGAAATATTTAGTGGGGAAAATGATAATTTTCTTTTATTTACTTTTCTTTAATGCCTTAGGGTCCTGATCCGTACAGTATTGTTATTAGGAGTGTGATGCTAGGCGGTTCGAAGTAACCTCAACTCCCAGTGACTGGCAAGTCACTACTGAACGTCCATGGGAGATGAGGGTGATGAGCATTTTGCAGGACTGGGCCACAGATAAGAAGATAGTTAAAGATATATACCTTGTACAATAGCACTAGAACATGCTGCTTAAAATAATTTTGTTTCCTTTATCAATTAAAATCTTCAAAAGTTCATTAACTGAAGACTTCAATGCAGCAGTTAATTTAAGCAAAAAATGAAATAAAATGAGCAAGAATCTTCTGAGGGAAAGAAGAAAATAATGTATTTGATTAAAAGAATGTTGTTCTTTTCTATAAAGAGAAATTGCCAGACCCACAGGTATAATATAATATACATATACCTTTTGACTTCACTGGAGCTATGTTGATTTGCATTTGCTGAGTATTTGTACAAAAGTATAGATATGAGGCTTTCTGGAAACTGGGCCAGAACCTGGTCTATGATAAAATCCCATTTTGTTTCTCTGTCAGTACAAAGAAACTTTAATATTATTCTAAAGAGTCAACTGAGCATTCCTGTGGTACAGTGCACTGTGCTCTGCAGATTCTCCCCATAGCATAATGACTCTTTGTGGGGAGTGTGCTACATGCAGGCACAACTTGGAGCAGCCCCGAGGCTGCTTTAATTAATGCTGGGGGAAAACCAGCTGCTCTAGAGAGCCACATCCTGCAAAGATGACTTAAAGCATAGAATCATAGAATCATAGAATCATAGAATATCAGGGTTGGAAGGGACCCCAGAAGGTCATCTAGTCCAACCCCCTGCTCAAAGCAGGACCAAGTCCCAGTTAAATCATCCCAGCCAGGGCTTTGTCAAGCCTGACCTTAAAAACCTCTAAGGAAGGAGATTCTACCACCTCCCTAGGTAACGCATTCCAGTGTTTCACCACCCTCTTAGTGAAAAAGTTTTTCCTAATATCCAATCTAAACCTCCCCCATTGCAACTTGAGACCATTACTCCTCGTTCTGTCATCTGCTACCATTGAGAACAGTCTAGAGCCATCCTCTTTGAAACCCCCTTTCAGGTAGTTGAAAGCAGCTATCAAATCCCCCCTCATTCTTCTCTTCTGCAGACTAAACAATCCCAGCTCCCTCAGCCTCTCCTCATAAGTCATGTGCTCTAGACCCCTAATCATTTTCGTTGCCCTTCGTTGTACTCTTTCCAATTTATCCACATCCTTCCTGTAGTGTGGGGCCCAAAACTGGACACAGTACTCCAGATGAGGCCTCACCAGTGTCGAATAGAGGGGAACGATCACGTCCCTCGATCTGCTCGCTATGCCCCTACTTATACATCCCAAAATGCCATTGGCCTTCTTGGCAACAAGGGCACACTGCTGACTCATATCCAGCTTCTCGTCCACTGTCACCCCTAGGTCCTTTTCCGCAGAACTGCTGCCGAGCCATTCGGTCCCTAGTCTGTAGCGGTGCATTGGATTCTTCCATCCTAAGTGCAGGACCCTGCACTTATCCTTATTGAACCTCATTAGATTTCTTTTGGCCCAATCCTCCAATTTGTCTAGGTCCTTCTGTATCCTATCCCTCCCCTCCAGCGTATCTACCACTCCTCCCAGTTTAGTATCATCCGCAAATTTGCTGAGAGTGCAATCCACACCATCCTCCAGATCATTTATGAAGATATTGAACAAAACGGGCCCCAGGACCGACCCCTGGGGCACTCCACTTGACACCGGCTGCCAACTAGACATGGAGCCATTGATCACTACCCGTTGAGCCCGACAATCTAGCCAGCTTTCTACCCACCTTATAGTGCATTCATCCAGCCCATACTTCCTTAACTTGCTGACAAGAATGCTGTGGGAGACCGTGTCAAAAGCTTTGCTAAAGTCAAGAAACAATACATCCACTGCTTTCCCTTCATCCACAGAACCAGTAATCTCATCATAAAAGGCGATTAGATTAGTCAGGCATGACCTTCCCTTGGTGAATCCATGCTGACTGTTCCTGATCACTTTCCTCTCCTCTAAGTGCTTCAGGATTGATTCTTTGAGGACCTGCTCCATGATTTTTCCAGGGACTGAGGTGAGGCTGACTGGCCTGTAGTTCCCAGGATCCTCCTTCTTCCCTTTTTTAAAGATGGGCACTACATTAGCCTTTTTCCAGTCATCCGGGACTTCCCCCGTTCGCCACGAGTTTTCAAAGATAATGGCCAAGGGCTCTGCAATCACAGCCGCCAATTCCTTCAGCACTCTCGGATGCAATTCGTCCGGCCCCATGGACTTGTGCACGTCCAGCTTTTCTAAATAGTCCCTAACCACCTCTATCTCTACAGAGGGCTGGCCATCTCTTCCCCATTTTGTGTTGCCCAGCACAGCAGTCTGGGAGCTGACCTTGTTAGTGAAAACAGAAGCAAAAAAAGCATTGAGTACATTAGCTTTTTCCACATCCTCTGTCACTAGCTTGCCTCCCTCATTCAGTAAGGGGCCCACACTTTGCAAAGCATCCTTTGCTTCTCCCTGCACTCCAACTCCTTAGCGATCCTGAATGGAGTGCTGATGCAGGTGAGGATCAGGACACATGCCTTTAATCATTGTAATACAAATTTATTTTGAAAAAGATTTTTCACACCAATGGTATCCCAAAATACTTTCCAGAATATTTACAGAGATAACAAACAAAAAGTACTAACTACAAAGAAATTAGGAGGAAGAATATAGCCACAGAAGAAAAGTTTTCAGATGAGATTTGAAAATAGATGCAATGTTGATGAAGCAGAGGGGTACAAGAAGACTGGTCCTGATGGCAAGAGATGAGGAAGAAGAAAAGTGGTAAAATTGTGAAAAGGGACATAGCACAGGGAGAGGAAAGGGGAGGAGACAGCATCCTAGTTTGTGAGGTAGGTTGGAAATGTCTAGGGAGGTTTCTAGAAACAAGAGAAATATTGCTAGTCAGAAAGAAAGGGTAAACAAATAATCTTTCAGGAGTGCGATAACAATGGATACCCATAGGATTTCTAGCATGCAGTTTTTCTGATAAATGAAGACAGCACTAAGATTAAGATGAATACTGAAACAACACAGAAATAATTTGAGTATTTTTAAATAGGCAAGTTTGGTGTGATTTTGAAAATGTAAAGCGCCATTTTAAGCTTGACTCTGCTAGCTAGTGATTTCTTAAATAAGAGAGGGAACTGGGGTGGACATTTATTTATGATGAGAGCACATGTGCCAACTCTTTTCCAGGGTGTGGTATGCTCTTCATGCTGTCACAACATCTGAAGCATATTGCATGTAATGGGGAGGATGAGCCACAAGCCATTCAGAAATTACTGTGCCTGAAGAATCAGTTATAAACTCTCACTATTAAGAAATTAGGTATGGTGTGATTTTTACATAATTGATATTATATGCAAAGATTTACATGGGCAGAAGAGAATAGTAGTTGATTAAAATTGGGATGGAATATTAAAAAAGCCAGCCAAAATTACAAACTGCTTGTAGAGCGGTGCAGCACCAGGAGACATTTGGATTACTTGTTACATTTATTATGATGTTTTTCTTATGATGTGAACCTGTTAAAATAGCTGTAGTAGTTTCTCCATGAATTAGTAAAAAAAAATATTTTGGAAATTCTTGTATTTGGTGTGGAGGGATCTATTTTAAATCAAGAGAAAAACATTACTAAGCTACTAAGGAGAAGTGTGAATGTTGTGATTGGCTACTGCACCTAAACCTGCAGACAGGTAATATGTGGAGTGCAAATGAATTGCTACTGTATAATTTTAAAATTGTAGAGGTGAAAGCTAAAAAAAAATATTTACCTATACATGGTATAATGAATCTTTATTGGCAACTGTTATTCATAGACTATTTGAAAGGCTGTGTTGGCCAGACACAAGTTATTTGGCAGAGATTTAGCCTAAAATATATTTCCAGAGCCTGTCTGAATAAGGATGCTGGCTGATTTACCCTGATTTCTATTCCAGGTGACAAATTTTGGTCCAAGCATATGAGTGACCAAATATTTTCCAGTGGAATCTGGGCACTGTAAAATTTCTGAAGCTGAATAGAAAGAATTGCAGGACTTGCTTAAACTATAATAGCCTCTGCATACCAGTGTGATGGCAAAATATTTCCACTTGGACAACACTAGGGGTAAATGCAGTGAATTAAACAGAACATTTCTGTTGAATGCTGGTGGCATTTTATTATCACTTGTCAATGGTGTGTTCTCTTAGATAGCAGGTCACGATCACTTAATTATCTTCTCCTTTAGTTAATCTCCAAAAGAAAATCAAGAAGCCACCACTAAAAGCACTGGTAACTGATTATCAGTTGCCACCAAAGCAAAGATCCCCAGGCCAAACTAAACGAAAGCCATACCATAACCATATTAGCTGATTTGTTTTTTTCTGTGCAAAATCAATTAAGAAATAGAGCAGTTTCCATTAGTTTATTTATCTTTCCTGGAGCAATTACAGTTGAATATGCTTTCCCAAACTACATAAATGTGGAGTCTCCCCTTGTGACAGGTTGTTTAAATTTATAACATAAAGCTAGCATTTCCATCGCCAATAAGAGCCAAACAGACATTTAATTATGGTGCGTGACATTTCTGACTAAAATAGAGCCAGCAGGCTTGTCAGACAGCTCTCATTGTTCATGAATTTTGAACAAATTGGGGATCTGTGAATTTATAGCCAAGGTTTTCTCTACTATTGTTTAAAATAGCACACATGGAAAACACACCATGGGTGTGTTGTAATTCAGCTTTAATGATGTAACACTTGGTTCCAGTCAATAGTTGGAAGATTGCAGTAACATTGGTTCAGTGGTTCAGACATTGCATGTTCCTTAGCAATTATAGTTCAGATTTCAATAATGGCTGTTGGCGGGATATCCACAAGTGAAGTCATAGCAATTTTGAAAAAGAGCTAATAAAAATACACCTGCCTTAAAGTGGAAAATGACCCTTTAACATCACTGCTTTGAAGTGGGGTGAAGCCCACAGCGCTAACTAACAGATACCTCAATATATTATGATACAGTAATCCACTCCCCTAAAGGTGGGCAGGAATTGAAGTATGTAAAGGCTGCAATTTTCTGGTCACATATTTTTTAGGCACTATGACTTCATGAGGAAAGAATGGGAATAATGAGGTGATAATAAAAACTGGAAGGGATATTAGCTGTAATGCTAGTAATATATGAAAATTAACTATCACAAATTGTAACTTGACAGTGCTAGAATTTAAGTGAACTATGAGGAGTCAGTCAGTCAGTCATTAATTTTAAAAAATTCCTCATTTAAGTAAATTAAATTCACTTTTGTTAGCTCAGTATATATAGTTTTGTAAGGAATCTTAAGAAAAACATTTAAGTAATATTTGTCAAAGAATGTTTCAATTTATTTTGTTAGGGGATCATTTTGGCTTTATCAAAATTCTAGCTCAGCTACTGAATATTTGCACTCTTTAGTAATCCTCATGGTTATTTAGCTAGACAGGCAGATCTAGCAGAGATTCTTGGTGCTCTTCTGTTGAGTGCTTGGTGAATAAGCTTTCCATGCTTTGACTTATTTTTCATTTTAAGAAATATGAGTGGGTTTACCCTTTGGCAGATAAGGTCATTTGGCATATCTTTTCAGGTCAGTCCATACTCCACTAGTTATAAGTAGAGCTAGTTGAAATATTTTTATCAAAAAATATTTTCAATGAAAACGGGGGAAAATTTTCCCAGAATTTTTTTAACAGCTCTAGAGACAGGACTGGTAATAAGGACTTGGGGTTCTATATCTGGTTCTACTACTAACTCATTTAGTGATTGTTTTGGCAAGTCATCTAACCTTTCTTTGCTTCAGTTTAACTACCTGTGAAATGGGTATGATAATGCCTACCTCATAGTGAGTTTATTATGCTTAATTAATGACTGTTCAAAGAACTTGTAGATTCTTATATGACAAAATATGTATAAGACATGGTGTGTTAGGAAAAAATGTCCAATGCTCATATTTATGTTCAACACAAATCTTCATGTTCCCCCCTTTGGCATACATATCCCACCATAGAGATGATTGAATACTCCCTTAGTCCTGCAGTTTTTGTGCAGTGAAAATTCCCCGTGAAGCTTTTAAATAAGGCTTATATAATTAGGCCCTAAATTTAGGTCTTCAACTGTTCACTGTAACTTGATTTTATACAAGTGCTTTCTAATCACTTGGTTTCTTATTGGTGAATCTTAAATGCAACAAGGGTTGTTGGCATTCAACACCAATCTACAAATAAATCAAAGCAGATCTACAGAAATGGCATACCTTTTCTTCATTTTGATTAGAAGGGTATAAGAAATTAAAATGAATATGTAATGCCTGGTGCATTATATACACTGCAACATACATTTGGAAATCAATACGGGGACACTCATCAAATTAATCAGTACATTTTGTTGAAGAGGTAGAAAACATTGTGCAAACCAGAAACTTCTTGGAGACTAAACTTAAAGCCAGCCCCAAAATCCCTGACATACATATGCTACAATTGGATCTGCAACCGTAAACATAAGAACATAAGATATATTATAGGCTGGTTGGTTTTCCTAAAGACAACTTCAATTGGACTTCCACTGAATAATCCTAAATCTCCTCCAACCCATTTGGAGGCAGAGACTGCTGGGCTCTCCTTAGCCCCAATCTCTCCCCTACAGGGGTGTGTTCTGGCTGGGGAGGTGAAAGATAGGGGTCACTTCTCCCCATGCTGGTCTGATCAAACACTATCCCCTGCTAAAACAGGAAGGGACATTCATCCAAAGGGCATCAAGTGACTGTGGGCTAGATTCACAAAAGCACTTAGGTTTTGTGATGCTGAGCACTTTTAGGCATCTAGAAACTTTTAGGCACCTAGAAATTCACAGGAATGCACTGTGATTCACAATGCTTGAGTTAGGTGCCTAGACTTCTACACAATGAATTTTGAGGGACAGGTGCCTTAGAATGTGATCCAGAAAAGCCAGCATGTTAGGCAGAGGGCTGTATCCTCGGCATCTAATTCCAGGCTGCAGGGAAGCACCTATCTCTATTTGCAATTCTCAGCTGTAAACCTTCTTTGGAGTTAGGAGCCTAAGGTATTTTCTTCAAAACAAGGGGAGTAGTGGAGGGAAAGGAGGAGGAGTTCCCTCATTCGTTTTAGCCTTGTGATTAAGGTACTGTTGTATTAATTTAGGTGGAATAAATGAGCCAAAGATGTTAACATAACCCAATCACTGTCCAATGTTAAACTGTTAAAAAGGTTTGGGATTTGGTATACTTCCTGTCCTATGGCAACCACACCATTAAATATCCTTTTAACTTTTTATTAAAGATACAGAAGATGGTGGGGATGGCAACAAGGATGCTTGTTTCAGTAGCTTCTGTCTGTTCTTCACTGTTTTCTTATCAATGTCTCTTTCTTTAAGGACCCACAAGGGGGTCTCATCCCCTCATTATTTTGTCCACCAGTTAGGACTAATGTGTGACATGTCAACTTTGGTTCATTAACTTCCAGTTCTACATCTTCTGTCTTTATGATATCAACGTAGTCCTTGAGTTATATCAATGTGGCCTTTTTGTTTGACTAGTTTAGTCTCTCTTTGGTTCTTTTGCACCTGTTTATAACATTCACTTCTTTCCATGAACATTCCTTATTATAGGTTATTGTAATATCTTTCATATACATTTTTACAGTTGATCTTACAATTAGGTTAAATTTGTAGGCCCAATTAGCACAATAGTACTCACCCAGGCTGGGAGACCCCCAGTTCAAGTCCCCCCTCCATCTGATGAGCAGAAGGGATTAGAACAAGGAGCTATCACCTTTCAGGTGAATGCCCTGACCACTGGGCTGTGGGATGTAGGGCTTACTCAGTCTCTCCCATTAAAGCTCTTCCACAGTGAATAAATAATTAAAGCAGCCATCTCCAAACATTTTATGTCGTGCCTCCATAACCCATAATGTAATCTGCCCACCCTCCCTACCTTCCCCGCCCCCCGGAGGCCATGAGCAGGCCTGGGGGCCAGAGCTGGAGCTGGCGATGGGGCTGTGGCTGGGAGCAGAGCTGCAGCCAGAGCTGGGGCCAGGAACCGCAGCCAGGAACTGGGTCACAGTCAGGGACCAGGCTGCAGTCAGGGCCAGGAGCTGGGGCTGGAGCCGGAGAAGAGCTGGGTAGCACTCCCTCCCTGCTCTCCCATGGTGGCTGGCCAAGGCCAGGAACCACAACCAGAGCTGGGCCAGAAGCCAGGAGCCATGTCTGGGAGCATGATGGGGAGCTGGGCCGTGGGAACTGGGCCACAGTCGGGGCTGGAGCCAGAGTGGAGCTGGGTGGCACTCCCTCCCCACCCCGCTGTGGGGGCCAAGGCTGGGGCTCTAGCAGAGCTGGGGGCAGAGCAGGGCTGGGAGGTGCCTCCTCTCTGCCTGCAGTGGAGACTGGCCCAGGCCCTGCTGCACCCCAACCCCTGAACATTCCTCCATGTCCCTATAGGCAGGCACACCCCACAGTTTGGGGACCACTGATTTCAAGAGTCATTTGGGCCAGAGAGAGTGTACAAGCATGGGAATGATTGTTAGAGCACTCATACAGGATGTGGGAGACTCAGAACACTCCTACTGCTCCAGTGACTCTTTCTCCTCCTCTTCCTGAGCACACCAACTAGTTCAGGCCCCACATGCAGCATTTGGATGCCTGTCTTCCCTGGTTTGTGAATTGCTCTGAGACAGGAAGGAGATAGGCATTCAAATGCCTAGAGTGAGGCAGCAGTGTGCATGCCTGAGGCAGAAACATAAGTGCCTAAGGAAATTTTACAGCAAAAACGTAGGTGCCTACAGATTATCTTCATTAGAAGTTTCCTAAATAGCAGTGGAGCCGAAAACTGGGATTTAGTCACACCACGTTTCAGCACCTACATCTGGGGTTTACGAGCCTAAGAACCTTTGTAAATCTAGGCCTATGATCCTTCAGAGACTTACAGATGTGTTTAACTTCACATCAAAGGGACTATCCAGATATACACGTTTAGCCTTATGTAAGTCCTTGCAAGATCAGGACCTATATTATCCTCTCCTCTAATCTTAGTCCTTATATAGGTCCTCCTTTTTCATATTGGCTTGTGTGATGGGGTTTAATCCCCATAATATGCAAAGCAAGGGAAAGAACCCTAATTAGTCATGCTCCTTCTTCTGGGGGTGATTAACTAATTGCCTCCCAGCCAGAGGCAGAGCTACGCTTTATAAGTAGACTGAGGCACCCCAGTGGGAGAGGGGAGAGTGTGTACATGCAGAGGACACGTGTTATTGGTGGAGAGAAGCCCTGGGATAGGTTTAACAGACAGGAAGCAATGGAGGAAGAACACTACAGGAGCAGGTTAGGCTCCTGCTGTAAGGCCCACAAGGGAACTATAGTGAAGCCAGGGGGCGGGGAGGGCTATTACTTTGAAGATTTGTTTGGACTTTTATTTAGACTTTTATGTGACTTGGTTGGTGGGCCAAGCCAGAGAACACCCAGAGGTGGAGTAGGTGCAGGTTGAGGCAGGCCATTGCAGGTCCAAGGGAGAGCCCAGTAGGCGGTGCAAAGTCAAGGACCCCATGCCAGGCTGCCAGCAGATCTGAGGGGGCACCCATGAGGAGAGGATGTGCTTATAGCCTGAAGAATTGAAAATTCTCTAGTACTACTGAGGTGGCTTGTATGTTCAAGCTCATCTCTTGTATCTTCCCTAAGCTTTGATCTTTGCCCTCAGTTTCTTAATTATTTATGGTTCATAATACATTTGTATTCATTCTATAAAATTGGACAAAGTAGTTAAAAATAAAAACCTATGTTTCATCAAAGCCCTTACCATACTAACAACTTTTATACTAGTCCTTCTTTCTGTAACAAGGCAATAAAATAAGGAATTACATATGAATGTTCATTTGTACTGTGGCTCTTTAGGACTGGGCATGGGTTCCCGTTTCTATTACAGGATAAAAAAGTATATGAATCTGTATTTAATGTGTGAATGTGAATAACAAAGAGACTTTATTCAAATCCTGATTTGGGAGGAGGAAAATTGAAATCTCCTTAGTCAAAAGATAACTTTGAAAGTTTCTAAACCACTGTAAGAATCAAGGATTTTTTTAATTTGTCAACTGCATCACTGTTGTCTCCTCTTTAAACTGAAGAAAGTATACTTTCTGTTCTTGTCAGTCATACGGGCTTTGTTACTCTGGGTAAATCTGATATTTTAGGAAGTTAATCTACTGTACCTCTAACAAACTACAGAGTGGAGTTGTTACATATTTCACAGCTGAGGGGTTTTTCTTTGTAGGATTGAAGTGTGTAATTTGCATCATGACTTTGAAAATGAATTGCTATTGAGTCTTGATGCCTGCCAGCAGTGGTTTTCATTTCAGGTTGTAAAGCACTACGGTGAAACAAATATTGGGAAGCTCACTAAATTTTTTCAGCTGTAATATCTACATTAGCCCAGAATATTATGGTAAAATATTTCTGGATTTATTTTTCCTGTTATGCATGGAACCTAACTCTTTCCCTCTGAACCATTTTTGGACACTTTATGGGCATTTTCTATCTTTAAAAAAAGCCCTGTATTTTCCATACCATACTTCAGATATACAAAATCCATCATATACCAAAATAACGGATGCTTTTTGTTTTTATAGTTAAAAATATTAACATCCAGTTGAAGGATTGTTTGGGTCCAGTGTAACATGTATTCTGCCTGTGGAACTTTCATAGGTTCTATAACTCCAACTATAATGGCACACTAGGCCAAAATTAGAGAAAGGGGAGTACAGGACAATATTTATAAAGAAAAACTTTTTAAATACTTATCTCATTTCCAAGGATAGAAGTTACTAGCATCTAAATTGTGACTATAGATATGCACTCGTAACTCTGATTGACTTCAGAAGGAGTTAATTGCATGTATCTGAGGAAACAATTTAGCTTTAAATGTAGGAATTGAATTATTGCACATGAGCACTGCTTTACTCATTTCCAACAGGAATCTCACCTGGAAACTGAACCATGTTTGTCTGTTCCACGTGTAGGTAAAACATGCTTTTAAACTGAGTTTAGATGAAATTGAACTGGGATATGTTGTAATTAAAAGTATCCCTATGACTACACTATATCAAAAGAAACATGTTTGTAATTACATAAATCCAGCAGAAGATATGAGCTGGAAAATATGTATAAGTTAATATTTCCCTTTCCTGCTGAAAGTAGATATATACTTGTTTTTCAGCTGTGCATGAGGAAAGTGGAAAGGCAGGAATACTTATTATTATTAGTTATATGTTCCCTGCATGATTGCATTCCTGTAAAACAGAAAAAAGCCCAAAACCTGGTTCCAGAAAAGATTTTGAAATATTAACCTTTTTCTAGGGGAACTAGTTCCATATCAGTGAAAGTGACCATATCACTCTTATCCTGTGTATTTCCTCTGACTCCTTAGTTCTGCTGCATCAAGTTGAAATTTCTTGTCTTAATCTCCAAATACTTTCAAAACCGAGCCCCTCCCTATTTATCCTCTCTTGTCTGTTAGTGCATCATTCCTGCTTCTTCTGCTCCATCAACAGGGCCAGCCTTCAGTGTCTGCTTGAATGCTTCTTCCACAAATGTCTTTGTGCTTTCCTTCCCACATCACTCCTTATGCACTGAATTGTCAGGACTGGGATGTGGACAGTCTGACCTACCAGATGGAGCAGGGGTGGTCATACCTAGTGGTCAGAGGCAGAGTGCAAGCCAGGGATCAGAGTCCAGGAACCAAGCCAAGGTCAGATCTAGTGCAGCAACCACTCAGGAAGTTGCTCAGACAACTTCCTGTGCCGCCTTCTTAAATAGTATGGCTTAAATCAGGGTTTGGCAAACTATGGCCGGGGGCCACATCCGACCCTCCAGATGTTTTAATCTGGCCTTCAAGCTCCCGCTGGGGAGTGGGGTCCGGGGCTTGCCCCATTCCGCGCAGCTCCCAGAAGCAGCGGCATGTTCTCCCTCTGGCTCCTACACGTAGAGGCAGCCAGAGGAATCCGCACACTGCCCCAGTCCCAAGCACCACACCCACAGCTCCCATTGGCTGGGAACTGTGGCCAATGGGAGCTGCAGGGACAGTGCCGGCGGACAGGGCAGCGCACAGAGCCACCTAGCCACACCTCTGCTTAAGAGTCGTAGGGGAGACATGCTGCTGCTTCTGGGAGCTGTTTGAGGTAAGCGCCGGCTGGAGTCTGCACCCCTGACTCTCGCCTGCACCCCAACCCCGTGCCCCAGCACTGATCCCCCTTCCACCCTCCGAACCCCTTGGTCCCAGTCCAGAACACCCTCCTGCACCCCCGAGCCCACACCCCCAGCCAGAGCCCCCTCCCACACGCTGAACTCCTCATTTCTGTCCCCAACCCAGATACCGCACCCCAACCCACAATTTCACAAGCATTCATGGCCCGCCATACAATTTCCATACCCAGATGAGGCCCTTGGGCCAAAAAGTTTGCCCAACCCTGACTTAAATAGTGTGGTCTGGCCCGTTGGTGGGAGCGGTCAGCATCCTCAATCAGGATCCTTGTGGGCAGTGCCTCTGGGAGGGGTCAGAGGTCTGCTAGCTCCTCACTTCCAGTAGTTCTAGGTGAGCTGCCTTTGGTGGCCAGTGTGTGATGGCTGTTTGGGAGCCCATGGATGCATGTTTGATGCCCTTACAGGAATGCTGACACTGATCTAATCCCAAAAGCTACTCCTCCAAATCCTTTCTCAAGACCCACTTTGACCATGTTGCCTAAAAGATATCAGCTAGTGTAGAAAGGCTAGGCTGAGGGAAAGCTGATGAGCATTTATCTGATTACAAATCTTAAATGTAAAAACTATCTGTCTTTTGGGCATATTGTTTGGCATTTTTGATTGTAAACTCTCAGGTGGTGAGAACCCTATCTATCTACCCTCAATGTTTGTGTAACACCTAGCACAAGGGAGACTGATCCTGCTCATGGCCTCTAGGAGCTACGGTTATATAATTATATAATATATAATAGTGTATATTTATAATATATAATTATATTCATAATATTATTAATGGTAATATAATAATTATATTTTAATAGTATATTACAATTCTACAGCAGTAGGCTCATCCCTGTGGCCCTGATCATTCCACAGTTAATGACACGAAGATGTCTTTAGAATGTCTCTGGAGGGAACTGCAGTCTCTGTGACACTGAACCCCCTCCTTTTGGCCATGCAGAGAATGCTTCATTGGGGCTAGGAAGAGGATCATAGAATCATAGAATATCAGGGTTGGAAGGGACCTCAGGAGGTCATCTAGTCCAACTCCCTGCTCAAAGCAGGATCAATCCCCAATTTTTGCCCCGGATCCCTAAATGGCCCCCTCAAGGATGGAACTCACAACTGTGGGTTTAGCAGGCCAATGCTCAAACCACTGAGCTATTCCTCCCACCATGCATGTAATGGGTGTACAGTGTGTGTGGTTCCTGTCGTTCTCCCCAGGAAATCAGCAGGGAATCAGCTCCAAAGTTATTGCTGCCTAGGGCTATATCAACATTTCTGTGGAGCCCTTCTATATTATGGAACCTTCACTTTGGGGCGGGGTGGTAGTGAAGGCAGTTGCTGGTAGGGGAAGCACTGATTGGATTTGTTCTGAGAAGGATAGGAGAGAGGCTTAGGAGGCAGAACAGGGTTTCCATGTGGATGGCACTGGCCTCTGGCACATGAAATCTATGTTATTGGCCTGAACTCCCTCCCTGGGGCCAAATGCAGCCTTCCTCATGGAATGATCTGGTGGAGGTTTTGACCAGGGAATCATGCAGAGATCATTTTCTCTTACACAGGCTTTTCTGTATGGGCAGGAATCTGACCATATACACTTATTGCTTCTATTTTTCTGTGTGTAGTGTAATTCTACAGTATGTGTGCTTTGTAAGCTGATACATAAATGGAAACTGGTATGGCAATTGTACAATAAGATGTCTAATTACAAAATACTGTATCATAACATTAGGGATACAGTAGACTATCTAGACCAGTGTCTGACTAACGGGAGCTAGTACCAGACACATCAGAGGAGCAAAAGAGAGTGTAAGTTCTTGTATTTAACTACATGTTTATCACCACAAATCAGATAGATAATTTAATATTAGAATTTCCGCCTGTAATGATTGTGCCTGCAATTTTGAATCTATAACTAATTTCAAGTACAGACTCATAGCTATGGAACTGGAGACCAGATCAAGCCCCTTTCAATGCTCTATATTTTCCTGGATATGCATAATAAAATCATTGCTATCTTATTATATGCACCAGGTATATGCCCAAATCGGTGAGTTTTAGGTATAGGTCAATGGAAAAAGACCTCCATATTGTAGTCATTTCAATTGTAAATCAGATGTATATTTAACTTTTTTTTGTTTTAAATGTCTTATAAACATGGTGCTATGGGTTTCAATGTTGTATCTTTTATATGTATACCGTAGCATAAACCTGGCTGTCTGACAAGGAGGTGTCAAAACAAATGGCTGGAATTAATTACCTTTCAAACGGAGTAAAAGTTAAATTGGAATGCAGAGCCCTAAGGAGCTTAAGATTGTAATACACTCTTGTGCAGCTCTCCAAGTTATGGTTCATTAGGTGTATAAATAAATCTTTGCAATACACTTTGGCAGTGTGGAAGTAAATTGTCATTTTAAATTAAACTCTCATTAGAAAGAGAATAAAAAATGTTCAGTAACTTAAATATGTTTATTTTTGTACTGGTGTCATTTCATTCAGTTAACCATCAGTTTTCTGTGGTCACCTGAACAACAATAACAAAATCTGAAATGATTATATTCATTTTGGATTTTAAACTTTCTTATACATCTTCCCACTGTTGCAAACCCAAGGGAAAAGAATTCCTTTATTAAATCTGAGGCCTAAAATTCCACTGCCTCAGCTCTTAAGAGGATTTTAGAGAATGAAGAACTCCTCCTACAAGGGAGGCTAAAGAAGGGAAAAGTAGACAGTTTACAGGCCTTGTGGGATTAATAAGTCTTCTCATATTCCTTGGAATCTCACTGAACTAAAGTTACAGAGTGGCCATGGAGACCAAGGTCTTAATGGCTCTTGCTTTCCTGATTGCATGGTTAAAGTGGAAAATGTAATTTTTTGGAGAGTTAATGGTGCCTTTCTCTTTTATCTTTCAATATTGTTAGTGCATCTGTTTACTGTTATTAGTGTCAAAATCATTACAGAGCCACAGCCATGGGTTAATATATTTCTTTACCAGAGCAGAAGCTTAGTAATATGAATGATACAGTACAGATTAGTGAAACCGATATATGTTGCAAAGTGTTTAAAATGTTTAAAGTGTGTCTGTATTTGTGGAAGAAAATTATGGAAAAATGTCCATAATTAATCACAAATGCATGATATCTCTCCATGCCAGTAACACTGAAAGATCAAGTATGAAGGAGTTAAAGGAATTTTGTGTACTCAGACTTTTAATTTGTTGATGACTTTAAACAAAAGAAAGCAAGTGACCTTTAGAGTACAGCAGAAGGGTTGGGTGAACTATAATAAACCTAGCTGGAAAGGGAAGGGGAAAGGGAGGGTCAGTTGAGACTACTTGCAAAAGGGGGAGAGAGACTTTGGGGAAAGAGGAACCAATGAAGGAGCGCTTTCCAGGGCAGCCCTATGTTGGAGGCAGCTAGGAAAGGGTGGGGAATAGAATACCAAGCCAGAGAAAGAAACGAGAGAGAGAGAGAGAGAGATTAAGGAGAAAACATTCAGGGAGAGGACCATATTTGTATCCCAGGAGTGTTTTAACAATAAATAATTTTGAATTCGGAGATGGGCTGAGAGGGGAGGAGACAAAGAACAAAATGGCTGAGCATACAAATGCATGGTATAGAAACTACTCTAAGTGCCACGGGTGACAGAAAATAAAGGGGCATAAAGAGGGAATATTCCTAAGGGTGAAGAAATGGGAGAAAATTATTCCCCATGATTATTCAACCTGGATATGTGACCATCTTAAAACAGGCAATATGGCACTCAGAAAGGAGAGTCTGACAATTTGCCCCTGGAAAAGGGACCATTTTTGAACCTGCAAATTTAGCCTTATTCTGCTGCTTCTGAGGGGAGTGACTCCAGATAGGGGGCGCTCTCTTTGGCTGAGTAATCTGGGAGATTTGTAGTAGTACTGTGGACTGAAGAGAGCCCAATACTTAGAAATGTTAAAGAAAGTATTACAGATGTTTATATTACACTAAATTGTGGGACCCGATTCCTTCCTTGCACCTTGTGTAGCTATTTACACCTGTGTGAAGTTGGTATAGAATACTACCATTCCAGTTTGGTAACTTTTCATAGATTCATAGATTACAAGGACATTGTGATCATCTAATCTATCTTCTGTATAACCCAGGGCAGATCTTTTAGAAAAACATCCAATCTTCATTTAAAAATTGTTACTGGTGGAGAATCCACCACAACCCATGGTAAATTGTTCCAATGGTTAATTATTCTCACCATGAAAAAGGATGCCTTATTTCCAGTCTGAATTTGTGTAGCTTCAACTTCCAGCCATTGACATACGTTACATCTTTCTCTGCTATACAGAAGAGCCCATTATTAAATATTTGTTCCCCATGTAGGTACTTATAGACTGTAATCAAATCACCCCTTAACATCACCTTTGTTAAACTAAATAGATTGAGCTCCTGGAGTCTATCACTATAAGGCAAGTTTTCTAATCCTTTAATCATTCTCATGGCTCTTCTCTGAACTCTCTCCAATTTATCAATATCCTTCTTGAATTGTGGGCACCAGAACTGGACACAGTATTCCAGCAGTGGTCACACTGGTGCCAAATACAGTAGTAAAATCACCTCTCTACTCCTATTTGAGATTGCTGTTTGTGTAACCAAAGATCGTATTGGCACTTTTGGTCACAGCATCACACTGTGTACTAGTTCATTTTCAGCCGATAATCCACCACAACTCTCAGATCTTTCTCAGAATCACTGCTTCGCAAGACAGAGCCCCCATCCTGTAAGTGTGGCCTACATTCTTTGTTCCTTGAGGTATACACTTACATTTAGCCGTATTAAAATACATATTGTTTGCTTTTGCCCAACACTAGAAACGCATTCATTTGATAATTCCCCATTTATAATTAAATTTTGAGATGTATCAGTTAGCCTGTTTTTATCTATTTAATATGTCATGTTAATTTTGTGGTTTTTTAGGGTTTTTTTTAACAAAATGTCATGCAGTACCAAGTCAAATGCCTCACAGAAGTCTAAATATATTACGTCAATACTTCTGCAGTTATTAGACAGACATGTAATCTCCTCAAAAAAACATATCAAGTTAGTTTGACAGAATCTAGTTACCACAAACCCATGTTGATTGGCATTAATTATATTACTCTCCTATGATGCTTTATTAATCAAAACCCGTATCAACTGCTCCACTATCCTGATGTTAGACTTACTTGCCTATACTTACCTTTTAAAATATTGGCACAATATTAGCTTTCTTCCAGTCTTCTGGACCTTCCCCAGTGTTCTAAGATTCATTGAAAATATCAGCATTAATGGTCCATCAAGCTCCTCAGCCAGCTCTTTTTAAAATCTCTTTGATGCAAGTTGTCTGGATCTGATGATTTAAAGGTGTCTAACTTTAGTTGCTTTAGTTGTTTAACATCCTCCAGAGATACTAGTGAAATGGAAAAAGTGATATTATATAAGATGACAGAACAGAAATACAGAACAGTAATATTTATTAACACATCTGACTTTTCTGCATTATTATGATTGATAAATTCTACCATTTCCAGCTAGTAATTAGGATTTTTGTTCCTAATATATTTAGAAACACTCCTTATTGTCCTTAACTCTACTAGTTGTAGATATCTCTGTGTGTCCTTTTGCTTCTCTTATCAGTTTTCTACTTTTCCTAGCCTCTGAGATATATATATATTTGTAGCTGTCTTCACTTTCCCTCTAAACCAGGTTGTTTTTTTTAATCAGTATGGCCTTCTTCCTCAATTTTGGCTTTTTGAGCACCTAGTAAAGTATTCTTAAATAATTCCCAATTATCATTCACATTTTTCAGATTGATTACATTCTTCCTCCCAGATGATTTGGCTCATAATTGTTTTCAGCTTTATGAGCTGTTTTAAAGGACCTAGTATATATATCATAGGTCTGGACTGCATTCTGACTGTACATTTTAAATATGATCAAGTCATGATCACTTGTACCTAAACTGCCATTAATTTTTAGTTTTGTGATCAGTTCCTCTTTACCAGTTAAGACAAGATCTAGTATAGAATTCCACTATGTTGGCTGCAGCACTGTTTGAATTAGGAAATTGTCATCTTATCTCCATCTGTTGGCACTCAGTTTGTACATGTGTAACTGACTAAAGAAGGTGTAAGGTGGACACCTCTGCAAAGAAGTTCTTTATTTGGAAAGGCAGAGAATGCAGTAGAGAATGTAAATTTCTATATGTAAAAACGAATTACATGAATCAGTTTTCAAACTTGCATACTCTAATAGGTATTTATGTGTACTTAGCATACTAATACTTACAGGACTATAAAACTCCACTGTTTATTCTGGTAACATAGCAATTTCACAGGAAATCCGCCATTTATTTATTTATTTATTTAGCTGGAGATGCCTGAGTTGACGGATGGGAAGTTGAGAAATGTTAAAGAACTGATGGTTTTAAGTCAAAAAGGAAAAAAAATGCTGAGAAATACTACTCTTCTATGGATACAGCAGTGCTTGACGTTACTAAAAGAACCCTATTTTGTATGTTATCCCAAAATCAGAAATCTAGATTCCTAGGAAAAGACTTACCTACGCTTTTCAATGTGACACATAGTCACTGACACAGTGTAAATATACACAAAAAAAGAAACAGGCACAGTCATGTCATAATTCAAATAGTTCCATTCACCAAAAGTTAGTAAACTGCACATGCACGTATTGTGGTTGTGGAACCCAGCGCTGCAACGTGCTGTCATTGCTTATTCTTGCTATTAGAAAGAATGTTGTCTGCCTTTGGGTCAAAGTACATCAATGAGGAACAGCCTCTTTCTTGTGTATTTGCACTGCACAAACATTACATAATTTTCCTAACAACCCTATAATGTAGGTCATTAAGTGTATTTCTATTTTACTTAGGGCATGCAGGTGAATGAAAGACTAATACTTGAATGTATTTTAAGCATCAGGCCACAACTTTTACTCACTTAATACTGGGTAGAGGCAGTACAAGCTCACCCTTCTCGCTTAAGTGGGTCCAGTGCAGGGTTACCACCAAATAACCAAGAACCCAGAGTAGACCTCTCAGCCTACCCCTTGGGACTCAGCTCACTTCTCAGTCCTTTTAACGCTCCCCCTATCCATGAAGGGAGTAGTCAGTACCAAGGAGATTCTTCAATCTACAAAGACTTCAGGCTTTCCCTTCTCCTTAGGGTCTCATTTGCCTCTGTGAGCTGGCCCTTTTAGCCTTTATCCACACTGAGGGCATCAGCGATTAGTTTGGTTGCTCCCCCACCTCCATCCATAGTGCCTAGTATCTATTTCCCACTTAATCCAGTCCCTAAGACTCCAAAGCCAAATACCACACCTTGCATCTGACAAGTGCCCTCAATCATCCTTAAAAAGCTCAAGATCACTGATTATCCCTGTGTGTAGTATCACCAAATCACCTGCATCTGAAAATACTCTGGCAACATTCCAGTTCACATTCTTCTGGGTAGAGATGGTTGAAAGTGGGAATTCCATTCAATAGGACTCAAAGAAAATAATTCTGTTTCAGAACAAAAAAGCAGAATTTTCTAATTTCCCACAGAAGGGAAAATCTGAAGGGGAGAAAATGTTCTGGAAATAATTGACACATTTTTGTTTCGAACGTTTCTGAAAGACATTGTGCCTGGGAACCCAAGTCATAAGGTCTCCCAGCTCAGCCTGAGCTCTCAGGGCTTCCAGTTTCCTGGCTCCCTGTCATTCTGGGAGTCTAGAATCCCTGGGTGTTGCAGCTGAGCCAGGTGCCTCACAACTGGGGAGCCATGTCCCTGTCTTCTGTCAGCTTGGTGGGGCGGCCCCAAACCTGCAGACCCTAAAATCCTGTACTCCCAGAAGCATTTCAGGCAAGCTGGCAGGAAACCAGGCAGGTTTCCAGTGGAAACCTGGCTGTGTTTTATTGGGAGTTTGATGACACTGATACATTTCTGTGAAACATTTAGGTTTAGAAAAATTGGCTCTTTCTGACAAAAACTTTGCTTTGTTGGAAAATTCCCAATCAACTCTAGTTCCAGGCCCTATCCATACAAGCTGGTTTGTTGGCTCCCCGCCAAATGTGCCTCACAAGCATTTCAGACCAGTCTTGTGTTCGGCCATAATTGCCTTATTCTTCCCATATCCCTCTGAATCCTAACTCTCAAATTTACTCCATTGCAGGCTCTGAGGTAATTTGCTCCAAGATGAATAACTAGGACATTAGGTGGTTGTATTCGCCCATCAATGAGAACAGAAAAGGGATGAGCTGATCCCATCACTTGCCCCTTCTGCCGAGCCATTGAAGGCAGATGGCTTCAACTTTGAAGCTCAGGTGTGATCTTTCTTCCAGTCTGATCCTTGTAGTCCCAATGCATTATAGGGTTCCAGTGGGTTCAGGTGTCAGCCTTGCTTCTGTCATCTATTGTAAACACAGACAGACAAGGTTAGTTCACACTGTTAGCCTGCCCCAGTAACCCATCAGTGGGGTGAACATTGGTCCTATAACAGTTTCCAGAGGCCAAGTGCCTGGGACCCTCTGATGGTCAAAACCCTCCAATGCTGTTGATATCATTTCTCCAGTCCTACAGGAGTGCGTGCCAAAATTGGCTGCTTTGAGACCTAAGCAGGCCAGTGCCTTTTTCTTTACAGCACCAAACTGATACCTGCTCAGATAGTGGCCGCTACCATGTACAGGTCCTATCTCCTGGTTTGGTATGGCTTAAAAGGCTTTGACTGCTTTCACAAGACATACTCATTCATCTGAGCATTCCCTTAGCCACGAAGGCCCCTCTGCTGGTTTGATCAGTCTGGAATCCTTCGGTTTCCAAGAAATTGCTCCTTGTGGAAACACATGCCTGGAGCTGTGCCCTATCACCTGTTGCATAAGTTCCCTAACCCTGACAGCACAAAAAAATTCCACATTAAATGCTTATTTAAATAGAAGCACCTCCATCTCACAACTGCCCACCTTAAGTAAAACTTCTAATGACGCTAAAAAATCCTGCACATTTATGGTCATTGTCCTTGCATCTATTATGTCCGGATCATCCCTCCAAAGGTTCCTTAAAATAATCCTATACAAAGAGCTGCAAATCCTGCCAGCCTGCAGCAAAATAGCAGCCCAGCAAGGGGATCAGATACTGTGGACAAAGCCAATACACAGTGCACAAGAGATACCACATATTACAGGAAGATCAGGAATCCTTCCTTAATTCTAAATCCTATGAATTTGACAAGACCAGTCTTGTAAACCCTGAATATACATGTGACAATGGAGTTTCCTGCCTATCTTAAAGCTGTCAGGAGCCACGTTTCCAAAATTGGTAAGGTGTTGCCTGCAGCACTCAGCTGGTGAACATCATAGAATCTGTTGTCCTGAAATTGGCACTCTTGTCAATGCCACTGTCTATGCCAGGAATGTGTACTGCACAGAAAAAAATGTTAAGCAGAAGGCAGTGTAACACAAATGGCCTTACCAGTCTTATTATCCATGTTGACTTTGCTGTTAATTAATAAGGTGAATCACTGCCTGATTGTGACACCAAACTCTAACCCACTTATTCCTGAATTCCTTACCTTAAATAGTGATTGCCATCAATATAGGGAAAAAATCAATAAATGGAATATTCCTTAATGACATTGTGCCTGGGAACCCAAGTTGCGAGGTCTCCCAGCTCAAAGTGCTTGGCGCTCTGGTGGCATCTGACAAATAAGCATCATTTCTTAGGGTTGTAGCTCTGCCCGCTGCTAGTCCAGTGTCTATAGATGGGCTCCAGCTGAGGGAATGCCGGGACTGTAATTTCTTGATATCCATTCTAGAGCTCTAATTTTAGCACACTAGCTCAATCAGATCTAGGGTATGTCTCCTCGAGCTGGAAATTACACCTCTAGCTCCAGTGTGGGTGTATCCTGAGACTTCTGGCTCACAGAATGAGATTTGTCATCTTTGTGATGAGTTCATCAATGGATGCTCATGTCCATTCTAACCTCTTTCTAGTAAGTAAGATCTTACAGCTATATGATAGGAGTGGCCAGACTGACTTAACAGAGAGACGCTACCTCAGCTGAGGAGCTGCCCTTCAAACTTTAGATTTGTTCAGTCTCCGAGAGCCTTGAGTTCTATTTTTACTGTAGGTTTTATGTTGCTGTATATCAAGAATTCAGGTGATTTGCCCAGGGTCAGATGCCAGGGTCAGTGGCTCATGCAGGATTAGGATTCAGGATTTCTTTTGTCTTCCAGTCTATTGCTCTAGCCAAGCCAGTACACCATGTGGCCTTCAGTTTGTTTGACATCAGCCCTTGTTGCATTAGTGAGTATATCTCATGGGCGAAGGAAGAGAGTCAGCTTTACTGGCTACGAGGGAATGAATAATCTAGGCCTGAATGTACCTGCTTCCCTGCCCTTTTATGTTTAGAACATCCCATGTGTATAACTGTGAACAGAGGAGACTTGATGAAAAACTCAGCAAATGTGTGTTTTTCATGACGAATTCCCATTGTAAACAATTAGCATTTTCCTGCTAGAGTTGATCTAGGAGCTTACATCAGGATCATGACCTTTCTGTAATGTCCCTGGGTGGTTGTTGGGTGTTGAAGCAGGTCACAGAGACATAACCCAGGAGATTCCATTTCATTGGCGTGTATCACGCCCAGTACCTGCATTTCCTGGTGTGGATGCTACCTGGACCCTTAAAGGCACAGTCCACTACACTTTCTGCCTAAGCCCAAAAGGGAGTTTCTAGGGTCACAACCAGGAATTGGATCTGATTGCTCTGTAAACACATGAGGCTTTGTTGGGGTGATAACATTGTCTGTGGTGCATAAAGGCTAGTGAGGGGGTGATGACAAAGATGCCACAATCTTAATGGCTGCGCAACTGAAGAAGCACATCGTTCATGGATAATTGCTGTGGAGGAACAAATGCAGAAGGGACACATGCTCAGGGTTTAGCTGATCACCATATTTGGGGTCGGGAAGGAATTTTCCCCCAGGGCCTCTGCCAATCCAGAGGCCCTGGAGGTTTTTTGCCTTCCTTTGCAGCGTGGGGCACGGGTCACTTGCGGGAGGACTCTCTGCACCTTGAAGTCTTTAAACCATGATTTGAGGACTTCAGTAGCTCAGATGTAAGTTAAGGGTTTGTTACAGGAGTTGGTGGGTGAGATTTCATGGCCTATGTTGTGCAGGGCGTCAGACTAGATTATCATAATGGTCCCTTTTGATCTTAAAGTCTATGATTCTATAACCTGAGCTCCCAAGGTGTCCAGATTTCTGGCTCCCTGTTATTCTGGGCGATTAGAAGCCCAAAGTGTTGCAGCTGTTCCAGGTGCCTCAGAACTGGGGAGCCAGGACCCTGTATCCTTTGCACGTGGTGAGGCTGCTCCAGAGCTCCTGACCCTAAAAGCCTGAACTCCCAGAAACATGTCCCTTGCCCCTGTGCTGTCCACTCTTTAGGCCAATTCCATTGAGAGTGCATTCTAAAAACAAGACCCCCAGAGGCATTTGACTGAACCTAAGGCTCTGTTCCCAGCATCCAGTCAAATTGCTAGATCAAAACTCCATTAAACTGTTCAATAAATGTTTCCCAACACTCCTGTAAAGGAGGTAGTTATGTATTATTATCCCCAATTTATAGATAAAAAATAAACACCAAGTAACTTACTTAAGGTTTGCCCAGATCATTTCTTATTATATATCATGTTCTAGCTGTAAAAGGATGTGCAACCAGTGGTTGATTGATTAAGGCAAAAAGGGACCTGGATCTAATCCAATTGAAACCAGAGGGTCCTCCCATAACAAATCCTCCTTCCCCAGAGAAATCATGTCCATGCTTTGCATTTGCTTATCTGATTCTCACAAACTATTTTCTGAATGTAATGGATATAGTTTTAATTAATGGCTAGGAACTGTGCTTTCTGCTGATAATCAATTTTCTATTTAAACTTATTATTAAATTTTATATGAATGTTGCAGCATAATGCATACAGTAAACATTGGCACGGCGTCCTAACTTTGAGAGCTATTGCATCCAGACTAAATCCAAGGCTAAATCCAAATTCTTTTAAAATGTGTTCTGTTAGTTTTTCCATGGAAAACAAATGAGCTCCTTTTAGTATGAGTTCTGTTTCTCCTCTTACATGATTTGGCCCAGAAGGTTTAACAATACTTGGGGCTAGCAAATAAAAGTGCACACACTGAATAAGATTATAAACTAATTCACAGGAATACACGTTATTCAGATGTCTTCTTTCTGCATGTAGTGACAACAAAAATCATCAATCAAATCACATCTCCTTCTCCTTCAGTTGATGTGTGTGGGGGAAGTTAAATCACCAAGAAACATTTTAAAAATCAAATATATGACAAGAGGGTCCAATGCAGCAGCTTTCTACTGGAGTGAGTAGTCATTAATAACATCTGTCACTAATACACATCCACAAAATAAACTGCTACCACAGAAGGAAAAGAAAAACAACAAACATAAAATACACACAACCCAAATAATGGCATTAAAAATGCATATGCTACACATCAAAACTTATATAATTTGTGAAAAAACAGCTTCAACTTCCTTTCCAAAATCTCATATATAAAACACATGGGAAAACTGAATCAACATTCTCCTTTCTCTTCACCTTCACCCCATGCCAAGATCTTCACACTATTCTTCCCTGTCTCCGGATGCTCAGATTTCTGGAGGTCTGTCTTCCTTTTTTCATTGTCCCCATCAGAAATCCTGAAGGGCCTATCAGATTCTAAGTACTCTTTCAAACCTTCTGAGCCCTTCCTCTTCTATCTCTCTATGTTCCTTTGACCCCATACACAAACTTTCTTCTCCTGAGCCTTTTCAGAACTTCCTTTTGCTGTTTTTGGCTGCTGTTGAGATTTACACTGTATGGACAGATGGCTGAGATTCCTTGTGATTGCAGAGAGTAGGGACCAGCAGGCTCAGAGAAAGTCCTTGCACACGCTTTGACCGACACATCCAGATTTGTCATCTTGTGGGCTGGGCTGTCTGCCATCTGATACATGCCCCTCTTCTTTAGGTCACCTGGGTCACATGAGGTAACTACTGAAATATTATTTGAGGTTGGAGGAAATCAACCTTTACCCCAGGCTGAAATCTTTTCTTCTGGTGTGACTGGCCAGCAGAAATAATAGATATGCTCCACTAGGCTGAGAAACGTAGGGGATTCCTGCAGGCACTCCGTCTGTGTGCTGGCACCCAGGCTAACAATGGCAGTTTAGGTCAGGAAGGATCAGAGTCATCAAACAGTTAAGCTGTGAAGCAGGAGTATAACCAACAACCAACAGTGTACTAGCACACATGGTGGTCTTTTCTGCCAGTGCTCCCTCCTATTCCCCAGTCCCTGGGGTAGACACAAGCTCTCTCTGACTTTGGGCTCCCACCATGTATTCTTGGATCCAAACATTGAGGACAGCATGGGACTTGATTCTGTGGATGTATGGATCCTGCTTTAATCCACCCAAGAGGGAATTTCCATGAATGCTAAATGCAGATACATAAAGCAAATTTCAGAGTAGCAGCCATGTTAGTCTGTATTCGCAAAAAGAAAAGGAGTACTTGTGGCACCTTAGAGACTAACAAATTTATTAGAGCATAAGCTTTCGTGAGCTACAGCTCACTTCATCGGATGCATTTGGTGGAAAAAACAGAGGGGAGGTTTATATACACACACAGAGAACATGAAACAATGGGTTTATCATACACACTGTAAGGAGAGTGATCACTTAAGATAAGCCATCACCAGCAGCAGGGGGGGGGAAAGGAGGAAAACCTTTCATGGTGACAAGCAAGGTAGGCTAATTCCAGCAGTTAACAAGAATATATGAGGAACAGTGGGAGGTGGGGTGGGGGGAGAAATAACATGGGGAAATAGTTTTACTTTGTGTAATGACTCGTCCATTTCCAGTCTCTATTCAAGCCTAAGTTAATTGTATCCAGTTTGCAAATTAATTCCAATTCAGCAGTCTCTCGTTGGAGTCTGTTTTTGAAGCTTTTTTGTTGAAGGATAGCTACTCTTAGGTCTGTAATCGAGTGACCAGAGAGATTGAAGTGTTCTCCAACTGGATTTTGAATGTTATAATTCTTGACGTCTTGAGGATGTTGAGGATGTTGATCAGGTGATTCCGCAGTTTCTTTGAGAGTGTGTGGCACAAGCTGTCAGCATAATCTGTGTGGTATGTAGATTGTAATGGATTTTTTACCTTCAGTCCTTTCGGTGTGATGTCCATCTGTTTGCATTTGGAGAGGAAGATGATGTCTGTCTGTATCTGTACGAGTTTTTTCATGAAGTTGACAGATTTCCACTCTATACACACTCTCAAAGAAACTGCGGAATCACCTGATCAACATCCTCTACAGCAAACAGGGAAAGATTAAGAATGAGCTCTCAAAACTGGATACTCTCATAAAGAACCAACCTTCCACACAAACTTCCTCGTGGCTGGACTTTACAAAAACTAGACAAGCCATTTACAACACACACTTTGCTTCTCTACAAAAGAAAAAGGCCACTAAGCTATCTAAACTACTACATGCCACAAGGGGCCACAACAATGGTTCCCATAACCCACCCAGCAATATTGTTAATCTATCCAACTATACTCTTAGCCCAGCAGAATAATCTGTCTTATCTCGGGGCCTCTCCTTTTGCCCCTCCACCCCCACGAACATGATAAAGTTCTGTGGTGACCTAGAATCCTATTTTCGACGTCTCAGACTCAAGGAATATTTCCAACACACCTCTGACCAACATATTAACCCAGAGAGACCTTCCTACCAACACTACAAAAAGAAGGATTCTGAGTGGACTCCTCCTGAAGGTCGAAACAGCAGCCTGGATTTCTACATAGAGTGCTTCCGCCGACGTGCACGAGCTGAAATTGTGGAAAAGCAGCATCGCTTACCCCATAACCTCAGCCATGCAGAACACAGTGCCATCCACAGCCTCAGAAACAACTCGGACATCATAATCAAAAAGGCTGACAAAGGAGGTGCTGTCGTCATCATGAATAGGTCGGAGTATGAACAAGAGGCTACTAGGCAGCTCTCCAACACCACTTTCTACAAGCCATTACCCTCTGATCCCACTGAGAGTTACCAAAAGAAACTACAGCATTTGCTCAAGAAACTCCCTGAAAAAGCACAAGAACAAATCCGCACAGACACATCCCTGGAACCCCGACCTGGGGTATTCTATCTGCTACCCAAGATCCATAAACCTGGAAATCCTGGACGCCCCATCATCTCAGGCATTGGCACCCTGACAGCAGGATTGTCTGGCTATGTAGACTCCCTCCTCAGGCCCTTCGTTACCAGCACTCCCAGCTATCTTCGAGACACCACTGACTTCCTGAGGAAACAACAGTCCATTGGTGATCTTCCTAAAAACACCATCCTAGCCACTATGGATGTAGAAGCCCTCTACACCAACATTCCACACAAAGATGGACTTCAAGCCATCAGGAACAGTATCCCCGATACTGTCACGGCTAACCTGGTGGTTGAACTTTGTGACTTTGTCCTCACCCATAACTATTTCACATTTGGGGACAATGTATACCTTCAAATCAGCGGCACTGTGATGGGTACCCGCATGGCCCCACAGTATGCCAACATTTTTATGGCTGACTTAGAACAACGCTTCCTCAGCTCTCGTCCCCTAAAGCCCCTACTCTACTTGCGCATCATCTACATTGATGACATCTTCATTATCTGGACCCATGGAAAAGAAGCCCTTGAGGAATTCCACCATGATTTCAACAATTTCCATCCCACCATCAACCTCAGCCTGGACCAGTCCACACAAGAGATCCACTTCCTGGACACTACGGTGCTAATAAGCGATGGTCACATAAACACCACCCTATATCGGAAACCAACTGACCGCTATTCCTACCTACATGCCTCTAGCTTTCATCCAGATCATACCACTCGATCCATTGTCTACAGCCAAGCTCTACGATATAACCTCATTTGCTCCAACCCCTCAGACAGAGACAAACACCTACAAGATCTCTATCATGCATTCCTACAACTACAATACCCACCTGCTGAAGTGAAGAAACAGATTGACAGAGCCAGAAGAGTACCCAGAAGTCACCTACTACAGGACAGGCCCAACAAAGAAAATAACAGAACGCCACTAGCCATCACCTTCAGCCCCCAACTAAAACCTCTCCAACGCATCATCAAGGATCTACAACTTATCCTGAAGGACGACCCATCACTCTCACAGATCTTGGGAGACAGGCCAGTCCTTGCTTACAGACAGCCCCCCAATCTGAAGCAAATACTCACCAGCAACCACACACCACACAACAGAACCACTAACCCAGGAACCTATCCTTGCAACAAAGCCCGTTGCCAACTCTGTCCACATATCTATTCAGGGAATACCATCATAGGGCCTAATCACATCAGCCACACTATCAGAGGCTCGTTCACTTGCGCATCTACCAATGTGATATATATGCCATCATGTGCCAGCAATGCCCCTCTGCCATGTACATTGGCCAAACTGGACAGTCTCTACGTAAAAGAATGAATGGACACAAATCAGACGTCAAGAATTATAACATTCAAAAACCAGTTGGAGAACACTTCAATCTCTCTGGTCACTCGATTACAGACCTAAGAGTAGCTATCCTTCAACAAAAAAGCTTCAAAAACAGACTCCAACGAGAGACTGCTGAATTGGAATTAATTTGCAAACTGGATACAATTAACTTAGACTTGAATAGAGACTGGGAATGGATGAGTCATTACACAAAGTAAAACTATTTCCCCATGTTATTTCTCCCCCCATCCCACCCCCCACTGTTTCTCATATATTCTTCTTAACTGCTGGAATTAGCCTACCTTGCTTGTCACCATGAAAGGTTTTCCTCCTTTCCCCCCCTGCTGCTGGTGATGGCTTATCTTAAGTGATCACTCTCCTTACAGTGTGTATGATAAACCCATTGTTTCATGTTCTGTGTGTGTTTGAATATAAATCTCTCCTCTGTTTTTTCCACCAAATGCATCCGATGAAGTGAGCTGTAGCTCACGAAAGCTTATGCTCTAATAAATTTGTTAGTCTCTAAGGTGCCACAAGTAATCCTTTTCATAAAGCAAATTGTTTGTAAATCTAATTGATTTTCTAATTTTGCCAGCACACAATGTTGCTATGTGCTATTTTTATTGACTGCAGTAAGTTTAATAAGTATCAGAGTAATGTTCAGACAGGAAATAAACTTGAGCCTTCATCTCTTATTCCAAAATTATATCTCAAGGAACATTCTGGCATACAGTTCATTTGAAAAGATTTTATTCAGTAATACCTGAGATACTGTAAATGCATCCTTAATCAACTTTAACCTAGCTGTTGACAGATGTGTAGAAGTACAGATGGAACCATATGCTTGCATTTATGGTCATACAAACTGCAATAAATCAAAGTAGGAAAATAATAAGAGATGGGAAAAAATTAATTTCAGGTTTGTTTTTTGACCAAAATTCTCCTGTTTTCAAGTTTGTAAAACTGGAGCAATGTTGTAAAATTTTGAAAATTTGCAGTGATGTTTGGTGCATCATATTTTACAATACTTGGATGTTTGTAACAAATCAGAATGTAATTTTTGCACAAATAGTCACACTTGTCAATTTTGAAAAGGCTACTGAAGGAAGAGCTCCCTTCTAAAAGTTACAGGGACTAATGGATTAGGTATAGAATTGGGAAATCCTGAGTAATAAGGCCACATTTTCTTGTATCTCTAAGCCCAAAAGGGACCACTATGATAGACTATTTTGACCTCCTGTATACACCATAACATTTCCCCCAGAAGTTCAATTAAATAATTTATTTTGGAAACATATCTAATCTTGTTTCAAAGACTCCAAGCAATATTGAGTCCACCACCTCCCTGATAAACTGACCCAATGTTTAATTATGTACCTTGTTAGGAAATTGTGTTTTAGTTCAAGTTTGAATTTATCCAACTTCTACTTCCAGCCATTGGATCTTGTTATGCTTTTGTCTGCAAGACTGAAAAGCTCTCCATGATCTATATCTTTTTCCATATGTATGTCCCTAGACACAGTGAACAAGTCACCTCTCAACCTGCTTTTCAATAAACTTAATAGATTGAAGTCCTTAAGCTTCACATAGTAAGGTTTGTTTTCCAACCCGGGTCATTTTTGTAGCTGTCCTTTGAACTTTCTTCAGTATTTCCATGACCTTCTTCAAGTGTGGACACAGCATTCTAGTGACAGTTATATCAATGCTCTATACTGATGCAAAAGCACTTCCCTACTTCCTCTTGATATTCCCCTTTTTATACATCCAAGGATCACATTAGCCTTTTTAGCTCCGTATTACACTGAGAGCTCACATTGAGGTGGTTATCTAAGATAAGTTCTAACTCCTTCTCTGAGTCATTGCTGGCCATTGAGACTTAGGCGGTGGGGGACCAAGTCGACTCAGAAAATGGTGCCTCTGGGCCCATCCAGCTGCACTGTCACGCAAGCAGGGAGTTTCTGATTGTCTTTCTTCCTGAGTGCTTCAATGAGAGCTGCTCCAAATTCCAAGTCTTCATGAATCAGTGCCACCTCTTGTTCTTGCTTCAACTGCAGACGTATGCTTCCGACCATACTGAGGTAGATCTGGTAGTTAGCGTGCTGACGGGGAGGCCTTTCCCCGTTGAAAGCCAATAGTCCAATTCTGTCCAACTATGATGCTTTTCCAGTGGGCAATATCAACCATCATCAATGACCTCAACTGTACCCATTATCCAAAGGCCTCCCTGCAGAAATGCCAAAAAGGGTCAGGCACAGCCCCTTCTTGTGTCCCACCATCTTGTATCAGACAAAGAATGGAATCAGGTGGCCCAGTTACAACAGTTTCGATGGGGTTAGTGGGACAAGCCTAAGGATGAATTGGCCTCAGTCAAGACCCAAGAAGGTCTCAGTGCCTTCATAGACCTTGTTTTCTGTATTGACAATTGTCAACATGAGTGATGGGCAGAAAAAAGAAGGGCATAAGAACTGTGCCCCCCACTGTCGGATTGTACCCAACCGGTTGAGCTGATGCAGATAGACCTAATCTGCTGGCAATTTGAGAGAGCTGGTGACATATTAACTTGTGTTACTACTGTGGCAAGTTGGGCCACGGTATCTTCATTTGGCCCACAAGGAACCCAGTCCTGAAGAATCTGGGAAATGAGCCAGCCCAGATGTGGTGAAAGGGGACAGCTTGGGCGTCCTGACAGAGTGTCACCCTGAAACTCCAACTGCGGTCTTGACGGGGACATGCACTAGCTCCCATTTACTAGCACCACACCTACAACTTCCAAATCCTGGAGCATTCCCAGCCACTTCCTCCACAGCAGGTTATTATTGACTCAGGTACAGCAGACTTTATCAATGTAGAGGCAGCCCGAGCATTAAAGATTCCTCTGCAGCCCAAGCCCATTTCAGACCTGGTAGAGATGATCGATGGGTCCCTCTTATCATCCAGGCAATGACCATGGACTATTCCTTTCAAAGTTACTATCCGAGGGCATCGAGAGACCCTACAGTTCAGTGTCATCCGTTCCCCGCACGTCCCTCTGATCCAGAGTATCTTATGGCTGGCCCTCCACAAACCCCTTATCTGCAGGCGTGAACAAAAATTTGGATTCCTGTCTGAATTCTTCCAGCAGCACTGCTTGATCCCAGAAAATGGGCAGCATGCAGTAGTTTTCCAATAGTTGAATGCTAGGGTAGCTGGCCCAGCAAAGTCACCTGCTGATTCCAGTCCTCGACTTCGATCCAAATACAATGACTACAAAGATATCTTAGAAAAAAAGCACTACACCTTGCCCCGATACAGGGTCTATGTTTGGCCAATTGAGCTATAACCAGGGGCAAGTGTTCCAGTCAGGTCTATATACACCATGTCAGAGCCTGAACTAGCCGAGTTGCACTCCTATCTTCAGGAAGCCTAGCAAAAGACTTTTTATTTGTAAATCCACCTTGCCTGCCGGGGCACCAGTCCCCTTTGTTGATGAAGTCTCCTACTGTGTGTTGCATATTGAGGCCAAAATCAGGTCACCATTAGAAACCAATGCACATTACCACTAATCCTGGAGAGAATGGACCATGTGAGCACTGCCCAGGTCTACCCAAATTTAGAACTCCAGAGTGCATACAACCTAGTACATGTTATGGCTGGGGACAAATGGAAGACTACCTTTTGAAAATGTTATGGTCGCTTCAGATATCTAATAGTGCCCTTTGGGTTGGCAAATGCACCTGTGATATTCCAGCATTTTATTAATGATGTACTCTGGGACAGTCTGGACCAATACATGATAGCTTATCTGGAAAACATACTTATTTTTTCGGATAATGCCCTACAAAAAACAATACACGTCTGTTCCGTCTTGAAGAGGCTACGCCAACATGGTATCTATGCTAAACTAGAAAAATGTGCCTTTGATCAGTCCTCCCTAGAATTCCTAGGGTTCATCCCATCTCCTGCTGGTATTAAAATGGACCCATGCAAGGTAAAGGCAATCTTCAGGTGGGCAGCACCATGGAATGTTTGTGAACTACATACTTCGTGGGTTCACAAAATTCTATTGACAGTTCATCCTGAAGTTCTCTGAGCAGATTGCCCCTCTCACTGCCCTGCTTTGAAACACCACTTTCTTCTTCGAATGCTTGCTCCTGTCCATTCCACATTAGGGGTGTGTGCTCGTCACATGCACCGGTGCCAGAAGTTTTTCCTTTGGCAGTATCCGTAGGGGAGCAGCTCTGGCGCCCTCTGGGATGGCACCCACATGGTTTGGTATAAGGGGCTCCACCAACTCCCCCCACCCTCAGTTCCTTCTTGCCACAAGTGACGGTGCACTGAACATTCGCTGCTCTTACTAGCATTGCTTAGGCTTCGTTTATGTGAACTAGAGTTCTTGTAAAGTTATTGTACATAGTTAGTAGTTGAGTTAGTTAGCCCTTAGCAGTAGTAAGAGTTTTGTTAGTCCCTTCGGGAACATAACTGGGATATGGGGCATGCCCCAGTCCCCAGGCCTTAAGCCCTGCAATCGCTGCAAATGTCCCATGCCATGAGTGATCCACATCGTAGCTGTCTAGGGTGCCTCGCTGAAGGGCACATAAGTGATAAGTGTTGAATCTGCAAGTCCTTGAAACCTAGGACTAAGAAAGAGCGTGAGATCAGACTCAAAGTGCTCCTGATGGAGTCGGCACTCACTCCAGCCCCGGAGCAAAGATCCAACTTGACATGCAGCACCGCGGCATCGGTGCATAGCACCCCGCCAGTGCCCGCACTGATCCCCATCCACGGCCCTGGTGAAAAAGTTGAAGAAGGCCGGTCAGGGACAGTCTCCTACTCCCTGCAAGGGGAAGGACAGGGCTGGGGGCGAGATAAGATCCTGTGCCAGGTGGCTCATCTCCCCCATTGGAAAGTCGAGCCTCAGCTCATGTTAAGTGATGCAGCCCACCCCGTTCCTTGCCTGGAAGCCTGGACACAGAGGCAGGCCTTCATCAGCTTCAGGTACCATCAATGCCTGAAGCGCTCCAGGCAGCGCAGGAAATCCTGACACTCCTGGTGCCCAGTGGTGCCCAGACTTCGGGATAAGCCCACCTTGGGACCTTTCCATCTGCCCTCACCCCAGTGGTACCGTTCCCCATTGTGGGGGACATCCTGCCTCCGTTCACCTTCTCGAAGCCATCATGCCTCGGAGTTAGGGAGGCAGACACATCAGAGCCCTCTACAGTCACTGGACCTTGGGCACTGGCAGCGGGATTTGCGGTAGACCTCGCCGGTTACCTGGCGCAGACCCACAAAGGCATGCGCTCCCCAGCAGGAACGTCAGGACCAGCCCTTCGCATCACCGGAATGCTGTTATAGATCCCGGGAACGATTGGAGGACCAGAGCCATGGGCCCCTCCAGTGATTCCCGAGATGGGTGTCACCATATTCGAGGGTCCCCCGGCGCCTGGCCCGTGATACCTCCAGGTCCTGCTCCTCGAAGCGCAAAGCATAGATTGCTGATCTCCTATCATGGATCCGCCAAGCGCCGCCAGTCACCGAGGTCCCCACGGAGGTGAATGTCCCGCTCAGACCAGTCCTCCTCTAGACACGACCATGATTATTGCCAGGCATGGAGTCGCCACTCCACTGCATCCAAGTCCCTGGATAGCAATCGCTCAGTATATGGCTCCAGTAGAAAGCAAGGCTCCACATCAGCAGGGCAGCCTCTCAGATACTTGGTGCCACCTGCGTCATTGGTACCGAAACCTGCCTCATGGCCCCACGCCCGATGGCTCGCTCTGTGGTACCCCTGGAACCCATGGAGGTTATCCCAGTCCTCCCAGCCTGCCCACTCAGTGTCAGGAGCCTTGGTCAGGCCTGTGGTCTCGATGACCCAACTCCATCCGGTTCTTGAGGCCCCAGGGGATAAGACACCCCACAAGTCCATGTGGACCAAGGGGAATAGCCTTCTGGATCGCCAGTGGGTGCCATGGAACCCGCAGTACCAGCCTCATCCTCCTCGTCACTGGACAAGGCCATCACGGAACCCCTTCACCTGGTTCCTCAGGATGATGCTAAGGTGCACCAGGAGCTGTTGAAGAGGGTCGTGTCCGACTTTGGCCTGGAGGCGGAAGAGTTGGAGGAGCAAGCAGACTCCTGTTCGACGTCCTCTCCTCCACAGCCCCTGCTAGGGTAGTCCTTCCGCTTCACGAAGGGGTACTGAAGATATCCAGCGCCTTGTGGCAAACCCCCGCTTTCTGCCCCCTATTTTCAAACAGGCAGAGTGTAAGTACTTTGTCCCGACTTAGGGGCACAAATACCTTTACTCCCTTCCTGCCCCAAATTCCCCGGTGCTCGGGGCAGCTAACCACAGGGAACTCCAGGGGCAACCCGGAGCTATCCCAAAAAATAAAGACTCCAGGAGACTGGACTTGTTCGGATGAAAAATTTATTCCTCATCTAGCTTACAATTGGGGGTGGCCAACCACCAGGCCCTCCTTGGCTGCTACTAATTTAATATGTGGCAGTCCACGACCAAGTTCAAGAATGCCCTCCTAGAAGGTTCCCATAAAGAATTCCGGGTGATCCTTAACGAGGGCACGGCTGCTGCCAGGGCGGCCCTTCAAGCAGCATCTGACGCTGCAGACTCCGCCGCCCGCACCATGGTGTCTGCCATCTCCATGGGGCGAGCATTTTGGCTTCTCCTCTCTGGGTTGTCCTCTGAGGCTCAGCGGTCGATTCAGGACCTCCCCTCCGATGTCCAGGCCCTGTTTGTGGAGCAGACAGACAACAAATTACATGGGCTGAAGGACTTCCGAACCACCCTATAAACCCTGGGGCTCTACCTTTCAGGCCCAGCATGTAAGCAGTTCAAACTGCAACTTCCCCGGGGCAAAGGAGCAAGCCCCAGCAGGACCCACCACACAAAAAGCCCAAGGGCTATAGACAGCGCACAAGCCACCCATCCCCACCCTCTGCCCAGTCGGGCTCAACTCATTCCAAGCAAGGAGCTAAAAAGTCATTTTGAGGGTACGCTCGAGGGTAACCTACCAGTCTACTTCCTAGATCCGATTTTCCCAATTTTTTGCAACCGCCTTTCCTTTTTCCTCCTGGCGTGGTCAGCGATAACTTTGGACTGCTGTGTCCTCAGTACGGTGGCACACGGCTACACCCTCTAATATATTCCCACCCACCCTCCCTTCCCACCCCTGTTCAGGGACCCTTCTCACGAGAGTCTTCTGGAGCAGGAGGTTCAGGGGCTCTTACAGCTGGGGGTGATGGTCCCACCTCTTTACCAGAACAAGGGTTTTTATTCCCAGTATTTTCTGATCCCAAAGGCCAAGGATGGTCTGCGTCCAATCCTGGACTTGTGAGACCTCAACAGATACCTAAAGAAGCTAAAGTTTCTCATGGTCTCCCTGGCTTCCATTATCCCCTCCCTGGATCTGGTAGACTGGTATGCCACCCTCAACCTGAAAGACGCATACTTTCATGTAGCGATCTTCCCAGGACACAGATGTTTTCTCCGTTTTACGGTTGGTTCGGCGCACTACTGGTTTGCGGTCCTTCCGCACAAGCACCAAGGATGTTTACCAAGTGCATGGTGGTAGTAACAGCCTACCTCAGGTGCTGGGGTGTCCCGATTTACCTGTACCTTGATGACTGGCTGGTCAAAGGCAACTCCAAGGCTCAGGTCCAACACAGCGTCACTGTACTACAAGCCACATGCCGCTCCTTGGGACTACTGGTCAACCACGAAAAGTCCATGTTAGTTCCAGTTCAAAGGATAGAATTCATTGGGGCTGTGCTCAACTTGACGCAGGCGAGAGCATTCCTGCCGTTAGACAGGTTTCAGGCCTGATGGACCTCATCGCAGAAGTGTCTGCGTTTACCTTGACAACGGCCAAGGTGTGCCTGCACCTGCTAGGCCACATGGCAGCTTGCACATACGTAGTCCGCCATGCCAGGCTCTGCATGTGGCTCCTGAAGCAATGGCTGACGTCGACCTATTCCCAATCCAGGGACCACCTGGAAAAGATCATAACCATTCCTAAGGCGGTTTTCACCTTGCTGCAGTGGTGGACCGATTCCGAGAAGGTCCTGGAAGGAGTCCTGTTCGACAGTTCCACTCCATATGTCGAGCTAGTGTCAGATGCTTCAGACCTTGGCTGGGGTGCGCACCTCGAACATCTCCAGGATATGGACCCTGGAGGAGACAACGTTACACATAAATGTCAAGGAGCTCAGAGCAGTTCGGCTGGCCTGTGGGGTCTTCCTTCTGCACCTGTCAGGAAAAGTGGTGAGAGTCCTGACAGACAATATGGCCTTGATGTTCTACATCAAAAGGCAAGGAGAAATGCGCTTGTCGGCTCTCTGCCAAGAGGCTCTCCCTCTCTGGGACTTCTGCATCAGCCACAGCATCCATCTGGAAGCCGGTCACCTCCCCAGCATCAGGATTGCCCTAGCAGATCATCTCAGCAGGGACTTCTCCTCTCACCATGAGTGGTCGATACATCCGGAGGTGGCCTGCATGATCTTCCAGAGGTGGGGAACTCCCCAAGTAGATCTGTTTGTCACCAGGTGAAACAGAAAGTGCCATTGCTTTTGCTCCCAACAGAGACTGAGCAAGGGCTCTCTCTCTGATGCCTTCCTCCTGTCGTGGGCCGAGAGTAGCTGATGTATGCATTCCCTCCAATCCCTCTGGTCAGCCGGGTCCTAGTAAAGATCAAGAGGGACAACACACAGGTCATCGTGATCGCCCCTGTGTGGCCTTGCTAGCACTGGATCAGCACCCTTATGAACATGTCAGTGGCCCCTCCTTGGCCCCTTCTCTACCACCCAGACCTGCTGTCACAGTATCACGGTCGGCTCTTACACCCCAACCTCGAGTCTCTACACCTCTCAGTGTAGATGCCCCATGGTTGAACCCAGAGGAGCATATCTGCATGGAGGAGATCCAGCAGGTCCTCCTGGGAAGTAGGAAGCCATCCACGAGACTAACTTACCTGGCCACAAGGTACAAGGTTTTCCCGCTGGGTATCGGAGCATGGCATTTCTCCCTCACGTTCTTCAGTGTAGTCCATCTTGGACTACTTACTGCAGCTTAGGAATCAGGGTCTGGCGCATTTTCCATCAGAGTGCACCTTGTGGCCATCTCCACATTCCACCAGCCGATCCAAGATTAGACAGTCTTTTCTCATGATATGACTGTCAGGTTCTTGAGGGTCCTCGAGAGGCTTTACCTGCAGGTACGGGCCCCTGTCCCACAGTGGGACCCTAACCTGGTCCTCTCCAGGCTAACGACCCGCTTTTCAAGCTGCTGGGGTCCTGTTCCCTTTCCTACTTGTCCTGGAAGGTCACTTTCCTGGTGGCGGTGACATCAGCGAGATGAATCTCAGAGATTAAGGCCTTGACCTTGGAACCGCCTTATGCAGTGTTTTATAAGGACAAGATCCAGCTGCAGCCCCACCCAGCCTTCCTGCTGAATGTGTTATCTTCCTTCCACATGAGCCAGGATGTATTCCTGCCTGTGTTCTGTCCCAAGCCGCACAAGACTGCTGAGGAGAGGCGTCCACACACACTGGACTTCTGGAGGGCCTTGGCTTTTTACTTGGAGAGTACCAAGCCTTTCCGTAAATCGACCCAGCTCTTCATCGCTATGGCAGATAAGATGAAGGGCCTTCTGGTTTCTTCGCAGACGACTTCCAACTGGATCACCTCTTGCATAAAGACCAATTACAAGCTAGCAAATGTCCCGCCACCGCCGATCGTCAGGGCCCATTTGACTAGAGTGCAGCCATCTTCGGCAGCCTTCCTGGCACACATCCCGATCCAGAACATTTGTAGAGGTGTAACATGGTCCTCGGTCCACATGTTCACGTCTCATTATGCCATCACTCAGCAGGCCAGAGATGACGCTGGGTTCGGCAGAGCTGTATTACAATCGGCACTGTCGTGAAATCCTACCCACCTCCACGGGAACTGCTGGGAGTCACCTATTGTGGAATGGACATGAACAAGCACTCGAAGAAAAAAAGACAGTTACCTTTCCGTAACTGGTGATCTTCGAGATGTGTTGCTCATGTCCATTCCATGATCCACCCTCCTTCCCCACTGTCAAAGTTTTCGGTAAGAAGGAACTGAAGGTGTGGGGAGCCAGCGGCGCCCCTTATACCACTCCAGAGCCACTCCCGTACGGATACTGCTGAGGGAAAAACTTCGGGCACCAGTGCACGTGGTGAGCACACACACCTAATGTGGAATGGACATGAGCATCACATCTTGAAGAACATCAGTTACAGAACAGGTAACTGTCTTTTCCTCTGGTCTCCTAAGGCTCAGAAGCCTTTGAGCAATTAAAACTTGCATTTACTACTGCTCCCAGGTTGGTCCACTCGACACCATGTAAGCCTTCATCATCATAGCAGACACTTCATACTTAGCAAGCAGAGCAATGCTATCCTAAAGGCACAATCCTCAACAACTGCTACATCCATGCACCTTGTATTCCAGGAAACTCACACCCATGGAGCAGAACTATGACATTTGGACTCCTGGTAATTAAGACCACTTTTGAACAGTTGGTGCCTCTATCTAGAAGGGACCCAATTTTCTGTCCAAGTGTACACTGACCACAAGAACCTTAAATATCTGTGTATGGCCCTCAACCAACGACTACTTCGGTGGACCTTATTATTTTCACACTTTAATTTTGAAATGTCCTATTGCCCAGGAACCAAAAATAGCAAGGCTGATGCTTTGTCCCAGAAGGACGAATATTATGCTTTCCTAAAGGACTTGAGCCTGAAAATTTCCTGTATCCTCAAGCCTCATAACTTTCTGGGTGCAACTCTCTGACAAGATCTTCTCATCCTCATAAGATCAACCTTGGCCCATAAGATCCCTCCAGTTGAACAGGGAGCCATAAGTAAAGAACTAAATGACGTCAGAGATAAGGAAACCTATGTAAAAGGGCATATATAAGTTCCCCCTGGGCCTCCGAGGACTATAGCCCTACAAGTGTGTCATGACTAACCCTGGTAGGACATTTTGGACACTTTAAAACTCAGTGCCTCATCTCTTGTGTTTTCTGGTTACCTCACTTGAAGGCCACAGTGCAGGCCTATGTGGCTTCTTGCAATTTATGTGCCTGCTCCAAGGTGCTGCATAATAAACCCCTGGGACTCCTGCAACCCCTCAAGATTCCACCTGTCCCCTGGTCAGCCATTGCCTCAGATTTTGTAGAACTACCCAAGTCCAATGGGTTCACAACCATTCTGACAGTAGTGGACCACCTCACAAAGATGGCACATCGCATCCCCTGCACTGGCCTGCCCTCCTCCCAGGAAACCAGTTGGGTCTGAGTGGACCAAGATGTCCATCACCATGGCCTCCCACAGTGCATCATCTCCGATAGTGGTGCACAATTTATCTCCCACTTCTGGTGAGAAGCTTTCCAGATTTTGAGCATCTGCTCCTCCTTCTCCTTCACCTACCACCTCAAACTAACGGTCAAGCAGAGAGAACCTACCAGATCCCAGAGCAGTATCTTCGATGCTACATAATATTCCACCAGGACAATTGGTCCTTGCTTCTGCTTCATGCTGAGTTTGCATACAGTAATGCAGAACACGTGTCAGTGGGGCAAAGCCCTATTTTTTTTTAAAAAATTATGGGCTCCACTTTTGGTTCTACCTGGAGCAACCCACAACTTCCCACAACCCAGCAGCTTTGGACCAGTCAAACCCAATATGACGTAAACATTCACCTGAAGGAAGCAGAGAATAGATACCAACAATATGCAGACTGCTGACAGCAGGAGGGGCCCACTCTTTCAGTAGGCCAGAAAGTATGTTTCTCGATGAAAAGCCTACACATAAACAGGCTGTCTCACAAATTGGACTATCATATCCATGGTCCCTACCAAGTTCACTGGCAAATTAATCCAGTTACCTTTTAATTTGACTTGCTCTCCTAATACACCCACTTTCCTACATATCATTCCGGAAGCCCCAGCTTCTAGACCCATTCTTTCACTCCTCCCAACCACCCACATCACTGGTACATGTTCAAGATCACAAGGTGTACATCATCCATGAGATCCTTGGTGCCAAAATTAGATGAAGTAGACTCCAGTATCTTGTGGATTGGGAAGGCTATGGTCCTGAAGAGCACTGCTGGGAATTGGTGGAGAATGTCCATGCTCCTGACCTGATAAACATCTTTCACAAAAACCATCCTGGAAAACCCAGCCCATGCCTGCCTTGAGGGTGCACTAGAGGAGGGAGTTAAGTGAAGGATCAAAGGCCTCAAATCCAGCTACCCAGGCAGTGCTCAGACCAGAGCTGCCACTCGCAGCTCAACTGAACAACTGTAGAAGGGAGCTAGCAAAGCACTATCTCACAAAGGGCCCCACCCGTGAATGTCCTGATTGGGGGAAATGTCCAGCACCACCAATTGGCTGGGAAGCTCTATTTAAACCAGAAAAAGGCACAGGAAGTTGTCTGAGCAACTAGAGGAATCCCTGGCTGGCTGATACTGTGTACCTGGCCTGCTTATCTGACTCCTGAACCCTGCCTCCGCTTCTATCCCTGTCCTCCTTATCCCAGACTCCCATATGTGCCTGGTTCCTGTGTTCCTGCCTCACTCCAGTTCCCTGCTCATACACCTTACCCCGGGTGCTGTCTCTGGCTCTGACCTTTGGCTCCGCAGCTGGCACCAGCTCTGACTTCCGGCTCGGTGCCTGGCCACCCACACCCCACTCCTTACAGTTTCCTTTATCAATCAGACCTGGAATCTTGTCGAAAAAAGATAATAGGTTTATTTGACAAGACCTACTTTGTATTAAAATCATGTTGGCTAGCATTAATTATATTTTTAGTTTTTAATTCTGTGTTGATATAGTCCAAAATTAACCATTCCATTATTTTGCTTGGTTTTGACATCAGGCTAATCAGTCTATAGTTTATTGTCATTCCTTTGCTCTTTTTAAATATTGAAATTACGTTGCAGTCCTCAGATCCTTTGGAATTTCCCCAGATTTGTTCAAAATTAACATTAGTGGTTCAGAGAGCAACTTAGCTAATTCCTTTATGTAAGTTATTTGGGCCTGGTGTCTTGATTTGAATGTGCTTCATTTTAGCAGATGCTGCCTCATGTCCTCCTTTGTTACAGATGGTAAACTTTGTTTTCCATTCACAAAATCATATGGAATGGATAGATCCTCCTGCTTTGTTCGAAATACAGAACAGAAATATCCACTGAACATTTTTGCCTTTTCTGCACCACTATGTATGATTTTACCATCTGCATCTAGCAATGGATCTGTGCCAAACCTAGAGTTCTTTTTGTTCCTAATGTGCTTTTAAAATATCTTCTTATTGTCTTTAATTTTATTGACCATTGATATTTCATTGATTCCTTTCATTCCATTATCAATTGCCTACATTTTTTCATTTTTTTAAGAGTAGCAGCCGTGTTAGTCTGTATTCGCAAAAAGAAAAGGAGTACTTGTGGCACCTTAGAGACTAACAAATTTATTAGAGCATAAGCTTTCGTGAGCTACAGCTCACTTCATCGGATGCATTTGGTGGAAAAAACAGAGGAGAGATATATATTCACACACACAGAGAACATGAAACAATGGGTTTATCATACACACTGTAAGGAGAGTGATCACTTAAGATAAGCCATCACCAACAGCAGGGGGGGGAAGGAGGAAAACCTTTCATGGTGACAAGCAGGTAGGCTAATTCCAGCAGTTAACAAGAATATGAGAGGAACAGTGGGGGGTGGGGTGGGAGGGAGAAATACCATGGGGAAATAGTTTTACTTTGTGTAATGACTCATCCATTCCCAGTCTCTATTCAAGCCTAAGTTAATTGTATCCAGTTTGCAAATTAATTCCAATTCAGCAGTCTCTCGTTGGAGTCTGTTTTTGAAGCTTTTTTGTTGAAGTATAGCCACTCTTAGGTCTGTAATCGAGTGACCAGAAGATTGAAGTGTTCTCCAACTGGTTTTTGAATGTTATAATTCTTGACGTCTGATTTGTGTCCATTCATTCTTTTACGTAGAGACTGTCCAGTTTGGCCAATGTACATGGCAGAGGGGCATTGCTGGCACATGATGGCATATATCACATTGGTAGATGCGCAGGTGAACGAGCCTCTGATAGTGTGGCTGATGTGATTAGGCCCTATGATGGTATCCCCTGAATAGATATGTGGACAGAGTTGGCAACGGGCTTTGTTGCAAGGATAGGTTCCTGGGTTAGTGGTTCTGTTGTGTGGTGTGTGGTAGCTGGTGAATATTTGCTACAGATTGGGGAGCTGTCTGTAAGCAAGGACTGGTCTGTCTCCCAAGATCTGAGAGAGCGATGGCTCGTCCTTCAGGATAGGTTGTAGATCCTTGATGATGCGTTGGAGAGGTTTTAGTTGGGGGCTGAAGGCGATGGCTAGTGGCGTTCTGTTGTTTTCTTTGTTGGGCCTGTCCTGTAGTAGGTGACTTCTGGGTACTCTTCTGGCTCTGTCAATCTGTTTCTTCACTTCAGCAGGTGGGTATTGTAGTTGTAGGACCAACATATTAACCCACAGAGACCTTCCTGCCAACACTACAAAAAGAAGGATTCTGGGTGGACTCCTCCTGAAGGTCGAAACAGCAGCCTGGATTTCTACATAGACTGCTTCCGCCGACGTGCACGAGCTGAAATTGTGGAAAAGCAGCATCGCTTACCCCATAACCTCAGCCATGCAGAACACAGTGTTGGCAGGAAGGTCTCTGTGGGTTAATATGTTGGTCAGAGGTGTTTTGGAAATATTCCTTGAGTCTGAGATGAGTACCCGCATGGCCCCACAGTATGCCAACATTTTTATGGCTGACTTAGAACAACGCTTCCTCAGCTCTCGTCCCCTAATGCCCCTACTCTACTTGCGCTACATTGATGACATCTTCATCATCTGGACCCATGGAAAAGAAGCTCTTGAGGAATTCCACCATGATTTCAACAATTTCCATCCCACCATCAACCTCAGCCTGGACCAGTCCACACAAGAGATCCACTTCCTGGACACTACGGTGCTAATAAGCGATGGTCACATAAACACCACCCTATATCGGAAACCTACTGACCGCTATTCCTACCTACATGCCTCTAGCTTTCATCCAGATCATACCACTCGATCCACTGTCTACAGCCAAGCGCTACGATATAACCACATTTGCTCCAACCCCTCAGACAGAGACAAACACCTACAAGATCTCTATCATGCATTCCTACAACTACAATACCCACCTGCTGAAGTGAAGAAACAGATTGACAGAGCCAGAAGAGTACCCAGAAGTCACCTACTACAGGACAGGCCCAACAAAGAAAACAACAGAACGCCACTAGCCATCACCTTCAGCCCCCAACTAAAACCTCTCCAACGCATCATCAAGGATCTACAACCTATCCTGAAGGACGAGCCATCGCTCTCTCAGATCTTGGGAGACAGACCAGTCCTTGCTTACAGACAGCCCCCCAATCTGAAGCAAATACTCACCAGCAACCACACACCACACAACAGAACCACTAACCCAGGAACCTATCCTTGCAACAAAGCCCGTTGCCAACTCTGTCCACATATCTATTCAGGGGATACCATCATAGGGCCTAATCACATCAGCCACACTATCAGAGGCTCGTTCACCTGCGCATCTACCAATGTGATATATGCCATCATGTGCCAGCAATGCCCCTCTGCCATGTACATTGGCCAAACTGGACAGTCTCTACGTAAAAGAATGAATGGACACAAATCAGACGTCAAGAATTATAACATTCAAAAACCAGTTGGAGAACACTTCAATCTCTCTGGTCACTCGATTACAGACCTAAGAGTAGCTATCCTTCAACAAAAAAGCTTCAAAAACAGACTCCAACGAGAGACTGCTGAATTGGAATTAATTTGCAAACTGGATACAATTAACTTAGGCTTGAATAGAGACTGGGAATGGATGAGTCATTACACAAAGTAAAACTATTTCCCCATGGTATTTCTCCCTCCCACCCCACCCCCCACTGTTCCTCTCATATTCTTGTTAACTGCTGGAATTAGCCTACCTGCTTGTCACCATGAAAGGTTTTCCTCCTTCCCCCCCTGCTGTTGGTGATGGCTTATCTTAAGTGATCACTCTCCTTACAGTGTGTATGATAAACCCATTGTTTCATGTTCTCTGTGTGCGTGTATATAAATCTCTCCTCTGTTTTTTCCACCAAATGCATCCGATGAAGTGAGCTGTAGCTCACGAAAGCTTATGCTCTAATAAATTTGTTAGTCTCTAAGGTGCCACAAGTACTCCTTTTATTTTTTCATTTGTAATTTATATTCATTGCCATTAACTTCCCTTTTTTTCTATTCTTTATATATTGATTTTCTATGTATTTTAACTGCTTTCACAGCTCCTTTTGGGAAGGATTTTTTTTTTGATCCATTGTCCCTTTTTCATGGTTGTGGAATCGTGGCTTTTTGGGCATTCAGTAGGATGTCTTTGAACAATTGACCATTTTCATTAACACTTCCAACTTTAAATTTTATGTTCCCAATCAATTAGGTCAACAATTGCTTTAAGCCATTTGTCACTGACTGCCCATAATATTTTGCACTTATGCATCTCATTAGAAACATTATTTAGTTATTCCAAATTAAAAACAAAATATATGAAGAGAATTTTAAGGTGCTACAGTTAGTCACTTTTAAGTCAGGGAATGACAAATACAAGATTGCACTTTATTTCCTTCTGTGTATGGATGTCTTTAATTATGTCCTGATCATATCTAAGAATATTTCTCAAATAGCATACTATATCACACAACGTTATAGCTTTAGAGACGTGTAGCGTCTTGTAATTATTTTTGGCATTCTTGTTTACTTATCATAATATTTTTATTAATTTACACTTAATTGCATAATTTTGATCAAAGTACGTATTTAATTTCATACAGCACTGTATACTTTCTTTTCAACCAACAGCCCAACATGATTTGTAATAATACTGTGCCTATAAACATAATTAAAATGGTATAATTAAAACACTGTGGCACGATTCTGTTAATTATCAAGCTAATTTAGTTGCACACACATTGACACCATAGTCAACCTTAGGTCCAGTTTGGGAGATGAATCAGTTAATCTAACTAAAAAGGTGCCATAGTTACTGTGCACAAAGCAAAATCTAATAGCAATTATCTTTTATTATTATTGTGCTAATGAGATGGAAGTTAGACGTCCTAATTCTGGTTTAGAGGAGTGAATTATTTTTAATTGTAAATATAAATTTTCTAGAGAACACTCTAGACATGATCAGAAGTGCTGTGGTTAACCTCTAGCAGACATGAAATGGCCTGCAAGATTGACCTGCCTCTTTAGCTATAGACAGCGGTGGTATTCAATGGAAGCCATCTACTAGCTTCTCTCAGTTAAAGGAAGGGAGCCAGGAAATGACTGGCTAATGTCTGATTTAGAAGAAAAACTATTATGTGGGAATTAAAAAATTAAATTGTTCTTTCAGCTATGTCTTCGGGAGAAATTGTTTTAGCTGAAAAATAGATTCTGACTTTCACACTGGAGCAGAAGACTGAGGAAACCACAGGAAAAAGGCCAAAATTTTCAAGAAATAGGAATCTAAAGAGAGATCTCTAAAACCATTTTTAGGGTCCCCAGGGTGAAAATTTCTAAAACTCCTAAGTGATTTAGGAGCACTGAAGTTATTGGGCTTGGACTGAGTCCCATATGCACTGACATAACATGCTATGTGGCCTGTGTCACTAACCCTGTGTCTGTATGCATAAAATAATATAATTTAAAAAAATCTTGCAGGCACCTTAATCCTTTTTTAAGAACTGCACTCATATCAACCCTAAGTTTCTGAAATATTCAGATATTCTTTAAAAAATAAATAATATCTCCAGATTCTGGCATGGAATGGAAGTGCTAAACCAGCATAAGAAAGCAGTCATTCTTGTGACACTTTTTAGGTCAGTTTTGCAAATTGATAGCTTAATTTCCACCCATAGAAGTTCTGGCTGTGCAATCAGTACAGAACAGGGTCCGTTATTCATGTACTTTGGATAGATTTTGGATGTCCCAAGATTCTAACATCTTGAGGATTGTTCATCACTTACATTGTGCTATCCTAAAGCATGAAAACTTAAATGATCAGACCAATACATTTGGCTTTTTTCCCTTAGAGAGCTTTCCAAATCAGATTTTCATTAAAATGATTTAGAAATAGAAAATATCACATTTCCGCTCTACATGATGGAATCAAGACATTCACACGCTTCTTGTGCCTGCTGAAAGTCCAATAACTGTTTTAAATTAGAAATCAACAGACATGAGTCAGTACCAATATATCTGGAAAGTTAGAAACAAGCACGTTTTTTGATGTGAGGTTAACCCTCTAGAACCTTGATTTTCTTTCCTCTCCTCAGAAAGTGCCTTTCACATGTGAAAGTTCTAAAGACCACTCAACATTCCATTAAGCTTTAAGAGCACTTACATTTATCTGTTACCATATACATCATTCTGAAATCAACCGTAGTTATCCCTGCTTCAGGCCTGAATTTGGCCCAGGGTTCATTAATGTAGCCCTCAAATTTCAAAAGTGTACAAATTAGGCATACTGACATTATAATTGATATATCTGACATTTGGCTATAATTGATTACCTAGTTTTCCCATTAACTGAGAACAACTGGGAAGTCTGGAGGCCTCTAGGTCTGATGTGGTAGCAAATAAAAAAATAAGTTGTTTCCATTAGCTACAAACATAGTGAGTTTTTTTAATTCGTACTATTATTTATTTAAAGGGAACATTCAACTTGACAGGGTTTTTTTTTTAATTGATAAATTAAAAAAATCAATTTCTGATGAGTACCCTTGAAATAGCGTGCCCGGCATTTTAATAGAACTTCCTTTTAAAATCATTTTATATCTTGTTTATCTTTAAAAGCGGCTGTTCACCAAGGGAGAAACTGAATGAATAAGCCTGGAAACAGTTCATTCTCCTGATGATGTCAATTGCACAACGTAAACAAAGCAGAAAAGTTAGACACCAATATATTTTTTCATTAACTTCTTTATTACCATTATTGTTGGATTTTGTAAGTACAGTAAATACCTGATTTTTCAGACAGAAAAGTGATTTTTAGTTTAACTGTTTGCTGATTAGGAATATTTACTAGTAAGTGCACAGTTGAATATGAATATTAAATACATCTGGAAATTCAAATATGTTTGACATTTCTGGGTCAACAAACATATGGCATTGGGAAACTGACACAATTTTAGAAGCAGAGTCAAAAGCATATAAATTGAGTATTCCTAAAGCAAGGAACTCCAGAAAGTCTTATATAAATAGGAAGCTTCCCAGTGAACTTATTGACACTTGTAAAAGGGTGTTGAGGATCTGGAAAGAGTTCAGAGAAAAGCTATAAGAATAATTCAAGATTTGGAAAGCCTTTCTTAAAGTCAGAGACTGAAGAAGATCAGTCTATTCATCTCAACAAATGGAACATTAGGAGGTAACTTGATTATGGTTTATAAGTACCTACATACAAGATCCATAACAGAAGCAGAAAGTAGACAAATTCAGACAAGAAATAATAAATTGTTAACAATTTACCAAAGGATGTGATGGATTCTCTATCACTTGAAGTCTTTAAATCAAGATTGGATGTCTTTTGAAAATGTATGCTGTCATTCAACCAGAATTCATGGACTTGATGAGGAATCACTGATGAAATTCTCTGACCTGTGTTATGCAGGAGGTCAGACTAGATGAACATAATAGTTAAGGCTACATTCTAGTCATGGGTATTTTTAGCAAAAGTCATTAAAAGATCATGGGCAGTAAACAAAAATTCATGGCTTATGACCTGTCCATGACTTGTACTATCTACCCCAATGAAAACTTGGGCCAAGGTGGCCGCGAGTTCTCTGGAGGGGGTGGTGTGGGAGCACCATGGGTGGTGGTGGGGTGGCAGCATGCAGCCTGGGACTCCTTCTGGTGCTGGGACAGGGGAGGGATGGCAGGGATGGCAGGCTCCATACCCAGCTCTGCATATCCCTGCAGCGGCTAGGGGGGCTAGGCACATGGCCCCCCCGACGAGCTCCGGCTCCGCAGCTCCCATTGGTCAGGAACTGCAGCAAATGGGAGCTCCAGGGGTGGTGCCTGTGGGTGGGGGCAGTGCGCAGAGCCCCCTGGCCCCTCTGACTAAGAGCTGCAAGGACATGCCGGCCGCTTCTTTTATTTTTAAAAAATAAAAGTCAAAGATGAACTCTCCAAAATTGCAGTCAAGTCAGAAAATCTATTTGTACTTTTTAAAAATCCTAAAAAGCACAGTTACTGAAGTGGGTGAGTAAGGATTACAAGCAACACATTGCATTCTCCCCTGCCATTTTTTTTTTATTAAGACAGCAGAGCTTTTGAGTGTAGGTTGCACGACTTGGGCTTGGTTTTGTCAAGTCTCATAAGCTAAACTGCATTGAAAAGGAAATACAGAATATTTATGAAGATGTTGTATCACCGAGTACCTTTTTCAAGATTTCTTGAGCATGGCAGTGGTATTTAACATGTCCAAAATATTTATAAGTAATTTGTTTATTACAGTAGCCATAACTTTTATCTACACATTAAACTACAGTAATTAAGATATCACTCATTGCACCTTAGTTGCCATCTGATTTTGAACTTAATTTTGAATGACAAATTATAAGCAATAAGGACTAACTCACATGAGAATCAATTAATTGGCATTTGTCAGGAAGATCATAGAAAGCAATTACAAAGCCAGAAGGCAACAATTCTTGGAGATTCTTAAGTATTGTGCTACCTGGAACACAAACAGCAGGCAGCAGAAATTCTGTTAACTAGACATTTTCCCAGACCTTCTAAGGCAGAAATCAAAGTGATTTTTTTTAATATAGCTAGATTTTTCCATATTGAATTAAACAAATTGCAACCCAGTAGAATCACATAACCTTTGCCTGCATTTCATTAAAAATGAATCTCTCTCTTTTTATGAGTCTATACTGGGTACAAACAAAATAGTATCATAGTATCCTGAAAGAAACTGTAATCTAATACTAGAAACAGTTAAGACTTGAGTATTGCAATTTGCTATATATAATATACATAGTGTGCAAACTGTGGCCATGATCCTGCAAAGACTTCAACGCATTTTTTTAAAGATTTCAGAGTAGCAGCCGTGTTAGTCTGTATTCGCAAAAAGAAAATGAATGCATCCGATGAAGTGAGCTCAAATAAATTTGTTAGTCTCTAAGGTGCCACAAGTACTCCTTTTCTTTTTACATTTTTTTAAAGTTATGCATGTGAGTAATTCCTAAAGGCCCAATCCTGCTACGTACTTCTGTGAAATAAATGTAGTGTGCTGAGTATAATTTCCTTTATACTTGTTCTCATCATACCACAAAGAAATCTTCTGCACTTGACTATCTCATCTCTGGAACAACAAACATGCTGTAGGTCAATTTAAGGGGCATACAGTGTTGTCTCCTTCCGTGTGCAAGGTAATTCATATGCATTTCAGTTTCATGCCACAAAATTCATGGATTTCACTTGCATACTTTTATCCACTGAATTGAAATGATTTTTGCAACACAAAACCAGCCACCAGGCCAGAAGCCCTCCACAATACAGCACTAGTCTGGAATATATTTTGCAGCAGTCAGGCTAAATAATCACTTGCTTTCATGACCACTAACATTCAAGAACTCTGCCTCTCCCTGAAAAAAGTGAATAAAACATTATATGGTACCAGATGTTTTAAGTAATGGCAGAAAAGTATTTTCTTTTATTTTATATTTTTTAAACTGTTCATTCTAAATAAAAATTACTTTGGTGCAAAATAAATAAATAAGTAATACAAAGTTAATTAAATAGTAAGTGGGGCCAGACACTATCTCTGGGATTTGCCAAACTGACCCCTGCATTTTGCAGGACTGCTTTTGTCAGTGCATCATTTCTGCTCAGGTTTATACATAACTTTTTCTTGAATATTCCCAAAGACTTTCCACTTTGTATGTGAGATGACTTTCAATCACACTCCATGAAAGCATAAACCTTGAGTATGATTCGGTGGCCTTGTTGCGTGATGGGTGCTACTGTTTTGTAGAAATCCCCAGTTAATCTGTCCCCAACTCTATCTGTCCCAAGATATATTGGAAAAGTAATTCTCTCTGTACATGGAAGAACAGAATACAGTATGTTTCAGAATTTAAACCCAGAAACAAAAATCTTTCAGGTTCACCAAGTTAGGTCCAGTGATTAAGTCTGCTGAAAGGGAACAAGGTCTAGTGGGTAGTGGAGGGACATGTAAGGGTAGAGTAAAAAGAAAGATCCGAAACAAGACCCTCTATACCATGCTCGCTAAAATCAAGCAATTACTGATACGTGGGAAATGTGGGCAGAGGAAAACGTCTTCTGCCAGGACCGCTGGGGCAGAGGTGAGCTCACTCTTTAATTACTGGGGCTGTGCCATAAAATTATAACAAAAGAATGTTAACCTTTGCTAACATAATTGTAACATTCCAATAAAATAAGGAGCCTAAATACCCACAGCTTTGATCTCTTACTACAGCTGAATCCTTTTGAAAGCTTTTAATGTTTGTTTAAATAAAATCGAGTTAAAAAAATTCTTTAAATGAAAACCAAACCTGATTCATTAGATGTGAGCCAAGTTGCTTACACGGCTACATATCTGCTCTCAGCAGCTGCTGCTCCTGAAAGAATTACCCAGAGAGAGTGCGGAGATAGAGTTTGGTATGACATTTACTGTTGAGTGATGACTTGTTTCACCGCAGTACATGATTTATGTTTTTGACTCTAAAGGGTACATATGGTTATCTATATTGGAGGCACTTATGCACCCATGACATGTGAGTATTCAGTATAACTGCACCCCTGAGCATGACTCCAGCGGGAGTTATTCTTAGCTTGTGGTGGGAGCACAGATCTCTTTATGGATGAATTTTTTGTATTGTTACCCCAGTGCAAATTCTCTCTGTCACTAGCACTTTCCTTTTGTCATGTGTGTGTGTGCACACATACAGGAAAGATATAGCTATACAGAATGATAAGCAGCTCAGAAAATGTGCTGATATATATTTTATTGGTTATCCACACTTTTTGGGTGCATGATTGCTTTCAAATGCCTGAGTTATGCAGTCATCTTACATAACTACACTCCCTGAGGTGTCATAGCTTTAGTAAAGCAAATTCATTGATGTTCACTAAATGGGGGGAAAAATACAATGGGCCAGATTCTCAGTTGTGTGACACAAAGGGAGTGAGAACCTTCTGCAAGTCCCCTGCTGGGAACACTTGCAATATGGGGCTCCCCAGAAGGCCTAAAGTAATTCCTGTGCCTCCCTCTTGCAGCCCCCAGTGCAAGGGACACATCAAGGCTGGGAAGACCAGCCAGGAGTGTGGCTGGAGAGCCATGTGCTGTGGCAATCCCCAGGTGACTACGGACATGAGGCCATTAGCCCTGATACATTTTAGAGCAACCCTTAAGCTATGATACCTTGTGCATGAGGCTAGGGAGAACATCAGGGAGCCATGACCAGCTCCTTCACAGTGGCCATCTCTGCAAAACTCAGGCTTTGTCTACATGCAGAAGTAGCAATGGTTTAATTCAGTTTGGTGCAAATCCCTGGGCAGGCACACTTCAGTTTAAGAATAGTTTATTGCAGGTTAGCTTAAACTTGTTCCCACTTGTAAAACGAAATCAACCAGGTTAAACCAAAATAAGAATGGCTGCCCATGTGGCTGCCCATGCCATTTTAACTGAACCAGTTTTAATCACACCATAAGTTAAACCTGGGCAACTCTGTCATATAGACAAGCTCTTGACATTTTGTTTTTAGTTGCAAAACTTTTGTTTCTCACAATTAGCCTGTTTCAAAATTCAGGAACTTGTTGAAGAATAAAGGTATAGGTTCTGTTGGAGAAGCACCACACACAGGCCACCTCACCATCTGCAACATAAGAGTTTTGATAATGCAGTTTGCTAGATGCTTCTCATGTTACACTGTAAACAGCTGTTAGCTTGTCAAAAGAGAGTAGGGCGAGTTTAACTAGTCACCCTTTCAGAAAAACCCATTTGTTCTTTTGTTCTTTCTTTGCAACTGTGATTAGCTTAAAGCAAGTAGTCTTATTTTCTGTGCTACACTGTTAGTTTCCATTGGAATAAGTGCAGCACCGAACAGCAGAATGCTCAGAACTCTTAAATTGCACAGCTGGAGCAGAGCACTGAAAATGATTCTCCAGCAACTCTACAGAAACAACTTACAGTGAAATCTATTAGTTTGTGGAATAGTCTCCCTGGAGTAGCAGTAGAAGCTCCATCCCTTGGGCCATTTAAAACATAACTATACAAGGCACTAAGAAATGTAGCATAGCGAACTTCTCTTCACTGATGGGGAGATGAGACTTTTTCATCTCATAACTCATAATTTCATGATTCTAATTCTTCTGGTTTCAACAATGGACTACTCATGTGTGTAAAGATACTCAGGGCCATAAGTGTTTGCAGGATAGGGATCTAAGTGTGGGAGGGGAAAGATAATGACATTATGGTTCCATTAACCCAGACATTTTCCGCAGAGTGAAGGTAATTTTGTAATTAAGAAAATATATGAAGTATATATATTGTTATATATGTTTTGTGCTTAATTGAAATGTGCCTCTACTAAATCTGTTGCTTTAAAAGGTTTAAATGTTCAATGGGATTATTAATGTGTATAACTATTGCAAGATCTGGGCCTGAGTTAGCATCTCTCTTTCTCCTTTTTCAGTCTTGTGAATAGCCCACCTGAACATAGAGTGATGAGACAGCGGTGTCGAGATTGTGAATTTGTTGTATTTATTCTTTGCATTAGGGCAGTGCCCATAGTTTCACTATGATAGTCATAATAAAAACGTATAACAAAGAGATGGTCCCTGCCCCAAGGAGTCTGCAATCTAAGGCTGAGATGCTATAAATAAGGAGCAAGATGAATCAGGAGAGAATCTAAGCAAGATCCATTTTTTTCAAAGTTACATATATTATTGAGTCATTACTTTTAATAGATTAGGGCACCCTTTTGGAGGGTTGACTTTTACAGAGCGGATGTGGAGCCCTGATTCGGGCTTCTATTGGAAGAAGACTAGAGAATGTCATCATGTTTGTTGTTTCTGTTTGGCTATTGTGGGAAAGCTTTTACCAGTTTCTAATTGTGTCTTTGATTGCTGAGGGCAAAATCCTGGTCCCAATGAAGTTTTGCCACTGACTTCAATGGAACCAGGCTTTCACTCTTGGAGTATACTTTTCTCATAGCTGTAAAGGTTTGTGGGGTATGGCTGATGGTTTGTGTAACTTCTATGGATGTGTAATGGTTCCAGGTTGGCTGGGTCTTTAAAAAAACAACAACAAAAACAAAGAAAACACTTTTAAAAGGGGGGATGAGGGGGTTACATAACTGTATCAGGGTTTTTTCCCCTTATATTCAAGTATATATTGGATTTTGATCTGCATACAGAAATCAACCAAGCCAACAAAATAACCCCACTAAATCAGAGCCTAACTTGTGTTTCTTTATACTGAAGGGCTCTGTTGCCAAACAGAAAGCAGCCAGTATGTTTCCAGGTGGAATTCAAGGTGTTTATTTTATCCTATAAAACCTTAAGGGGTGGATTTTCAAAAATACTTGATGTCAATGGAAAAACCCTCATTGGTGTCAATGGGAGCAGAGTTTAAGACCATACTGACTACCCTAAATTGTTTGAGACCTAAATGTTTTGAGACCCACCCCACTCCTCTGCTGTAATGCCACAGATGAGATCAGTTCAGGCATTTGAGGTGGAGTTCATGTTGTCATAAATGGGAGGGGCTGGTGGTAAGACATTTTTCAAAGAGGTCCTCAGCTTAGAAATTTGCTCTCCTAATAATGGTCTGCCAGAGTCTGGCCTATGAATATCCAGGAGGTGCTGCAAGGCCCATCTTTTCTTCAGTCTTATGTGCTGGTATGTATTTATTTTAAGTGGTGAGTGATAATCATTGTGTTGAAATATTTTTCTGGCATTAAGAGATGTCAGGACCCCCAGAGCTTTGAATTCATATCCTAATTATGTTTTTAATAAAAATAAATAAACTGTCACCATTTAAACAATTTTCAAGATTATTAGAATGAGTTATCACAACCTTATTATAATAAAAAGAATCCTGCTGATTATCAGTCAAATCTATAACACAGTTGTGCTTATGCTCTTTTTTATTTTACTAAATTAATCATCGCGTATGTCCATGAAGCCTGCTTTTACATGTAGTATAATAAAATAATTGTCACTTTAACTTGGGGAATTAAAAAAAAAGGAGTACTTGTGGCACCTTAGAGACTAACAAATTTATTAGAGCATAAGCTTTCGTGAGATCCTTTTTTGGATCCTTTTCTTTTTGCGAATACAGACTAACACGGCTGCTACTCTGAAACTTGGGGAATTAAGATGATTATACGAAAATGAACAATTTTGTGATTCTCAGTGTGAGAAGCTGACCTTTTAAAAACCATTTTAACAATGCTTAATGTGGTCATGAATCTTCTCAAATCTTTAGTGTTGCAGTTGTTTGTTGCATATAGTATAATAGTTCCTCCACAAGTCATCTTTTGTTATAGGGAAATTTGGCTTGGGACCAAGTAGAGCTTTGGAAAACTTTTAAGTTTGAGATACTGTCTCACAGCTGAAAAGCTCCCCAAAGTGAGGTGATCCCAGAAGAATGTTTCCCATTCTCTAAAACTCTTCCAAATCATTCCTTGTAGCTCTAAAATAATTAAGACTTAGGAAGCCCCAAGAGGTCTTTTTAGATCCATGCAAGAAGTTACCCTAGTTCAAGTAACTAAAATCTGACTCCTCCTCAGCCAATGAAACACAGAACCCCTCTATTTGTTCATGTAACCTAAAGAGACTTCTCCAAAATGTCAAAGCCTTTAAACTTTAATGGATTCAACCTTAGTACATGTCCAGAGTTTTGATTGCATTTGTTGGGGATCAGGCTGAGGTATTTGTGTAAGTCCCGAGAGTAGAAGAGGTTTTGTTCCCTACAATATGGTGTAAAAAAACATACTGCACTTGGTTTAGAAGTGTGAATGATGATGAACTTAGTTAGAACAGAAGAAACTTTTATAGGCCCACCAGCTACTAATAACAGCACATCCTTTTGTATCCAGCAGAACATTGTGTATAATTTCTGTAAACACACCCTTCACCTTGTAAGAAAGGATGGTGTGAAACAGACATTTCTTTGAAAGAGTAGCATGGCCAAGTATTTATGGAGGCTAGTTATTTTATTACTCAATTTAAAATGGTATTGTGGCTTCAAGATGAATCTCTCTGAAACACCAGACTGAGATATCAGAGAAATAGTAACATTTCTAGGAAACATTTCTGGATCCATTGGGGAAAAAATTAAGTGTTAGGGTTTTACTATTATATTAGAGTAGATTTAGTACAATGCATATACAGACTTCATATAAGACATGCAGAATGAGCAATGGACCCTAGCCCTGGATTTTCAGTTTCAAGTGCTATATTAAAAATTGTTACACTTAGAAAAGATAAATCAATCCATGAAAATAGTAGTAGTATTACTTTATATTATTGTTATGCTGCACTCATGACTCCATTGTACTAGCTGTTTTTTATACACATAGTAAGAGACAATTCCTGCCCCGAAGAGTTTACAATCCAAACAGACGAAGTGGGGAAGGAAGGAAGGCTTAGTATCTCCTTTTTACAGATGGAGAACTGAGTCACAGAGAGAATAAGTGATCTGCCCAATGCAACAAAAGGAGTCAGTGGCAGTCCTAGGAATTGAACCGAGGTATCCTAAATCCCAGCCAGTAGTTTAACCACAGGATTATACTTCCTCTTGAGTGCTAAATGAGAAGCATTGGCTTGTGACTTCTGACTGGGTTAAATTTAACTTCAGCTTTTCAATTTATGAATTAATCATAGTTGACAGAAGGCCTAGATACATGTTATATTTATAATTATTACTACTTCTGAGATCCACATAGAGAGTGAAGACAGTATTTTATGATGTAGAATCAGATCTGGCTTTGAATCCGTGAGTTTCCCACACTGCAGGTAAAAACATTGCCTGTAAACTGCAGGTATGAACCTCATTGATCAGCTGAAGCTAAAATGACTGTGTGGAAGAGCTGACGGTTCAAAATCTAGTATACACTCATCTCCAAGGAGCACTAGGTTGGTTTGGATTTTTGAGCAAGGAATCTTTGGAAAAGTTGAAGCAGCCAAAGGTCAGATGGAATAGATGGCTACTGGGGAAGGATGGTTAATCACGCTCTCCGTGAATACATGCTAATATATATGGTAGAATTCATCATTCTAAGAGATTCAGAATGTTGGTGTTTAACATCAGACTGAATGTTCTCACAGAGAAGTACAAGACAATGGTAATTTTTAAAACTTCTCAATCATGGAAAAGAAGGTGTAAGTGAGCACTTTGGTAGTCACACCACTATCTGGGGCAAAAATAGGATAATCCACTATATTTCCATTAGCTCTTCTAATTTGTCTATTGAAGAAAGAAATATTTGTTTGAGAAGGAAAAGGTTACTCTTAGCTTTGTTCCTACAATAGAAATAAGGAAACTGAATAAGAAAAGCTTCAGGTTTTGTTTTATTTTGTTTTCTTTGTTTTTATCTCCATTTACCCCTCTTCCTCCTTTATTAAACCTCTTCCACATAGCCAGCCAAACACCCTTTCACTCATCAGACATTCACTTACACAAGCTATATTTAATTCTTCTGACTTTCAGCGCCATTCATATCTTTCACATTCCTTTATGGCAGTGCACCACTTGCTCACTCTTCCTAACAAGAAACACACATAACGGTTAAATAGCAGAGTTCAGCACCACACTTGCGTCACAGGTCAAGCAAGATCACTTACATTCTTTATGGGGGTCATTTATTCTCTCTGGGTGGGATGTGACCTTTTCTTTTTCATAAAGAGGAAACAACCCCAGATGCTCACCACTCCTTGTGCAAAGAGGTTGCTAGTTGGTACTTCTTCATCTTTCCTTGTAAACTTGCAAAATAACCAAAGACGCGTTTGCAAAACTAGTTCCACTAGTTACTTTCACTGTTTTGACACTAATCCAAACATTTCACTTAAACACCAGTACACCTGATGTTTGCAAAAATTTGAAAGATACATTGTGAAAATATTCTCTTCTGTTTTTTAATAGAATTGTGTCAATTGCAGAATGGTTTGGTTTGGTTCTGTGGCATTTCGCAGGATATATTTCTTTTGATGTTTCATGTTATTTGTCACTCCCCTACATAGTTTTATTTACAACTTTTAAAATTAAATGGCTATTCATTTCAAAATTTTGCATGGCTTTAATATAAAATAAAGTGATACTCAAGTGAAATCATTTCTGGAGGGCGGGAAAATTATATCCATCACAATTTTCCATTATCAATGCAAAAATGAGCTGTTTTTTCAATCGTGCAAAAACATTGTTACAAATATTTCCACTATTCTAAATTTTAGGATTATTTTAAAAAATAATTGTTAATATATGCCTGTTGTCACATGAATGAATTCTCTGGTCACACTTTAAGAAGAAGAGCATCACTATGACTTGCCCTCAGGGAAGTAAAGATAAGAATGATGTATTTCTCCTAGTCCACCCTTACAGTGGATGAAAGGTACACTTATGTGATAGGGCACCAGGAGCTTGCGTAGGAGCCTGCTTCTGTTCCGTTCAGATATGCTTTAGTCAAACACAACTTGTTGGCTGCAGTGCAGGGATAACTGGGTGAAATTTAAGGGCCTGTTATGGACAGGAAGCAGACTAGATGATATAATGGTTCCTTCTGACCTTAGAGTCTGAATCTGTTTCTAATGCTCCTTTTCATGATTGATTTTTTAACATTACATAGTGCTATAGCTAATGGACATTCTTCTTTAGCTCAATTAGTAGTTTTTGTTGTAGAAACATGCAGGTTCAGATGCTGTTTATATGATGATTGTGATGTCTATGCCATATGTATGCAGTATGCTGATTTGTTACAGCTGAATTCCTTTTGAAAGCATGTCTCTGACTGTGGCTTTTGCATGGGCCTTTCTTATGTCTTAGCATTTTCATGGCTTGTCCTGAAGCAATGTTTTGTTGTTACATTGGAGTTAAATTTGAACATTGTCACTTTTTTTCAGTGTAATTTCATATTCATTAGATACACAGGTCTGACCAACCAAAATTAGCATTTCCGCTTTGAAAACACTGTTTTTAAAATACTAAGATTCAAATGCCAACACACAGCATTCTCTCAATCTCCTTTAGCAGGGCCAGAGCCTGTTCTCATTTTCAGTGGTGCATATTCAGAGTAACTCCGTTAACTTTGATTGAGTTATTTAAATTTAGATTGGTGTAACTGAGATAGGAATCTGATTCACTGATTTAACATTGTGTTGTATATATCAGTGTTGCCAACTCTCATGACTTTATTGTAAGTCTCACAATATTTTTTTTGTTTTTCCTTAAAACCCAGTCCCTGTTGTTACGTGAGAATCTCAGCTTTTGGTTAAAAAAACAAGGTTTCTAGCCCTCGTGGTTGAGAAAGGAAGCTGAGTGGGTCTGCTGCTGGGCAATAAGAAGTACAGCAGAATTGCTATACTTCGATCCAAACCAAACAGCAAGCCACTTGCATAGAAGCCTGAGAACAGGCATATCCAAGTGAACTATTTCAACACTCTGAGACAACATTCAAAAGAGCCTCTGAAATGGTGTATAGGATATGAGTACTCAAAACTGCATATGCCAACAGACACGCACATTTTTCTGTTTTCTGTGAGGTTTTTTTTTTTTGTATGTGACATAAGAGTGTCAGAAGAATCTTCGAAAATCTGGCCCTTTTAAATTAAGCCACTTTTCTGAGTGGGAAGAGCCACAAATTCAGCACAGATGAGCATGCTTACTTCTGCATTGGTATGCCAGGAGGGGATGGGGAGTAGCATTGTCTGTAGCAATATTGAATAGTATGTCTGAGTCAGCAGGTTCATGGCCCCAATGTTGCACCAGTATCTGTAGCAAGAGGCACTGCATGTGCATGCCCCTCAGGCCCCTGGAGGCATTACATTAATTCCTGTATTGCACTGCTGTAGAGCACAGGTTGCTCATCTTCTCCCTTTTCTTCATAGTGCACATATCCATAATTTTTCTGTAACCATACCAGAGACAAAGTCTTACAAATCACATTCACTCATGTTTAATTCTGAAAATCTGCCATCTTGGAATAAAATGCATGATCTTAAACTAAAATAGTTTGGGGGTATAATAGGTTTGTTAAATAATAGCTAGTGCACGGATAAGTTGGCAAATAGTTCAATTTAATAAAAATGTAAGTAGTGCAGGAGATTGTTCACATCTTTAAACTGAACAACTGTGTGCAACCTTTGAGTGTAAAGAAATGAAATGCAGATACCTAGAGAAGCAACAGAGACATCATCACGCTGTCCCCACACTTGTATCACATTTTAATCCTGAAAGAGCATGTTCTTCTTCAAGTGATTGTTCACGTTGATTCTAATCAGGTGTGTGCATGCCGCGTGCACGGTCGTCGGAAACTTTTTGCCACAGCAGTTTCCATCGGGTCGGCCAGGGAGCCCCATGGAGTGGCGCCCCCATGGCACTCAATATATGACCCTACCCACCCGATGCCCCTCCAGTTCCTTCCTACCATTCGTGGTGGCATTGGAACTGCGTTTTCCTTGCTTGCAAGTGTCCCCTTAGCCTATTACTTAGTCCTACCCAGTTGTTTGTTTTGTAGTTAGTTTCTTGTTATCTGTAGTAAAGATGAAGTTAGTGAGTGGGTTGTTCTCCACTCCCCCTGCTTTGGGCTTTGGGGCATGCCTCAAGCCCAAGGATTTAAATCTTGCGGTGTCTGCAAGAAGCCTATGCCCAGTAGTGACCCTCACGACTCGTGCCAGAGGTATCTAGGGGAGGCGCATCAGTTTGAGTGCTGTAAGATTTGTAAGGCTTTCAAGCCCAGGACTAGGAAGGAACGCAACTTCAGTTTGAAGCAGATGTTAATGGAAGCTGCACTCCGTCCAGTGGCACATGATCGCCAAGCCCCGGGCTCGAGCTCAGTGTGCAGTGCCCCGGCATTGATCTGTGAATCGGTACCGAAGAAGGACTCTGGTGCTAGAGACCCTCGGTACCAGAGATCCCCGGCACCGCAGCATGGAGCAGTGCCCCAGCACCGGACAACATCCACTGTGCCCCACAAGTGCCATGAGAAGGGTGACAGAGGGTGCTCTCCTAGGAGAGCGAGACCATCCGGGGAGACTTTCCTGCCTCAAAGGAAGGACTCAAATTCCAAGCAGCAAGAGCCCATGCCGTCAACTCCGGCGCCCCAGTTGGCACCGTCGAGCCTGGCACTCAGTGACTCTCCCGCAGGGCAGTGCTTGGTGGAGGAGTTGGAATCCCCATCCACCCCAGACACTTTCAAGGCTGCAAAGGAACTTATAGAAAGTACTGCACCTCAGCCCCTTGCTGTTAGAGAGAAGCCTCTGGTACTGCCATGACAGGTGCCATCTTGAGACAAGCCCGTGATGATGAGGCCCTCTTCTTCGCTGGCCCGGCACCATCTCCAGCACCATTCCCGTCTACATCACTGCAATGCCCCCCGGCTCCAGCCTCAGTACAAGATTGCCTGGCGCAGGGAGTGTGATGATCTGTGTCTCCAGCACCGAGGTGTCAGCACTGATCACGGTCACCCTCTTTCAGCCAGCACTGAGACACGGCACTGGAACACAGGAGCCATTCTCCAGCACCGGACTTGCGGCATCGGTCTTAAGTCGCAGGACAGCCAGCACCGATCCGCTACACGAATGTTGTGGTTCTGATCCACTGACCACAGGCTCAAAGATCATCAGCACTACCATGGTCGTCGTCCTCGGGATCCTTCGACTCTGAGGCTGACTTCTATTACTCGCGGCACAGTAGATACAAGTCAGATAAGCGCCAGAGACACGCACAGCTGACCTGGCAGCCACAGTGGCCACCCGCTGCGCAATGCCCTTCTGGACCCCCATGGCTTTCCATCAGGCCCCAGGTATCCCTTCCAGGGTTTCTAGGTCCATGACCTCGGGGCATCATCCTGCATGGTCACTGGTGGATAGACTTGCCCCTCGTACTACAAAGGCAACCCTATCCAGACCGCCCCCTCATACTGCAGAGGGGACAACCGAACCAGCTCCAGACCCAACCATAGTCCAGGTCACATCTGACCTTGCCGAACGACTGGTCACCAATGCTACCCAGGAGCTACCTGGGCACATAGTGGGCCAGAACGACCCTGTACCCCCACCTGCCTCGTCATCATCTTCGTCTGATGAGGTGGTGGCAGGAATGTCAGCTTCATGTACTCCTCCCATTGACCAGAGGGCACACCAGGACTTGCTCCGCTGCGTTGCCTGTAACATGGGCTTACAAGTGCAGGAAGCCATCAAGTCAGAGGACCCAGTGGTGGACATTCTCGCTCCGGAGGCCCTTCCAGAGTGGCATTGCTGGTCATTAAAACTATAATTTGCAACAATTATAATACCCTGTGGCAGACTCCAGCCTCCATTCCACCCACCGCCAGGGGTGTGAAGAGAAAATACTTTGTTCCCTCCAAGGGATAAGAATTCTTATTCTCCCACCCACACCTTTGCTCTCTGGTGGTCTCGGCGGTAAATGAGAAGGAGCATTGGGGCAGCAAGCACCGGCTCCCAAGGCTAAAGAGGCCAAACATATCGACCACTTTGGCAGGAAAGATTATGCCATGGGGGGACTACAGCTGAAGATAGCTAACCAACAAGCTATCCTCAGCAGGTATAATTTTAATTCGTGGGACTCCATGTCCAAATACAAGGAGTATCTCCACTGAGTTGAAGGCTGAGTTCTCAGCTTTGGTCAAGGAGGGAAAGGCAGGACCAGGACATCCCTACAGGCCTCCCTTGACTTGGCTGACTCTGCGGCACGTACCATCTCCTCTGAGGTGGTCATGAGGAGAATTGCATGGCTCCAAGCTTCTGGGCTTCCACTGGAAGTCCAGCAGACCCTGTAGGACCTTCCCTTTGAGGATGCAGAGCTGTTTTCAGACCAGACAGACTCGAGGCTCCACAGAGTAAAGGACTCCTGGGCAACTATGAAATCTCTGAGTATGCACACTCCTACTACCCAGAGAAAACCCTTCAAGCCTCAGCCCCAACAGCAGCAGAGGCAATACCAATCCCTCCCAAGGCAGGATACATACTGCCGTAGGGGCAGGAAAAACAGACGTTCCCTCCCTCAGGCCAAGGGCAGGGCCCGACCAAGCCATCATCGGGGTCCAAGCAAGGATTTTGAAGGGACGCCTAAGGACGGCATACCCCCACTTCAGGCATCTATACCATTCATCCTGGACTATCTACTACACCTTAAGCAGGAAGGCTTGGCTGGATCATCCATCAAAGTACAGCTCGTGTCCATCTCAGAGTTCCACCCGGGAGAGTTGGGGTGCTCAGTGTTTGCCAACCCTATGGTGGGCCGTTTCCTTAAGGGCATGGAACAGCTATATCCACAGTCCCAGCCACCAGTACCGGGTTGGGACCTCAACCTAGTCTTAGCTAGACTAATGGGAGCTCCATTTGAGCCACTGGCTATGTGTTCCCTGCTGTATCTCTCATGGAAGGGGGCCTTTCTGGTTGCCATCACATCAGCCAGGAGGGTGTTGGAGTTAAAAGCACTAACCTCCAACCCCCCCGACACAGTCTTCCACAAGGACAAGGTACAGCTAAGGCCTCACCCAGCCTTCCTGCCCAAGGTGGTATCCCAATTCCACATCAGCCAGGACATTTTTTCTACCAGTTTTCTATCCCAAGCCACATGCTAATGCACAGGAGCAGAGGCTTCACTCACTAGATGTGCAGAGAGCACTAGCATTCTACATTGCGTGCATGAAGCCTTTCAGGAAGTTGAACCAGCTCTTTGTATCGGTGCCTAGATGAAGAGACTTCCAGTCTCCTCACAACGCATTTTTTCCTGGATTATAGACTGCATCTGTACCTGTTATGACCTTGCCAAGGTCCCAGTCCTGGGTATTACAAGAGCTCAAGCCTCATCCATTGCTTTCCTGGTCCAGGTGCCCATCCAGGAGATCTGCAGAGTGGTGACCTGGGCCCCAGTGCATACATTTGCCACTACTATGCCATCATCCAGCATGCTAGAGGCCACACAGCTTTCGCCAGAGTGGTGCTCCAGTCAGTGATTCCTTAACTCCGACCCCATCCCCATTGGCGAGCTTGGGAGTCACCTGATTGGAATCAACGTGAACAATCACTTGGAGAAGAAAAGATGGGTACTCATCTTCTTTTAACTGTTGTTCTTCACGATGTGTTGTTCATGTCCATTCCAATACCCACCCTCCTTACCCTTTGTCGGAGTAACCGGCAAAAAGGAACTGTAGAGACGTCGGGTCGGCAGGATCATATATTGAGCACCATGAGGGCGCCACTCCATGGGGCTTCCTAGCCAACCCGACGGGAGTTGCTGAGGGGAAACGTTTCCGATGACCGTGTACACGGCACATGCACACCTGATTGGAATGGACATGAACAAACGCATCTCAAAAAACAACAGTTACAAGAAGGTGAGTAACTGTCTTATCCTCAATTTCCAGTAATTCAGTAACTTTGTTTTGCTGTTGCATTGTCCAAATCAAGCAAAGATCCCCTTCATTTTGTTTTCAAATGTATATGCTCTGAAAAAATGTACAAGACAAGAAATATTTGTTGATTTTTATACTGTACCTCAGAATTACATTTTTACAGCTTCCATCAGCTTTGGCAAAGTAGAGATTAGTTTGATCCAACTTCTGAAGCTGGGAGTTAGTCCAAAACACTGGTAGTCAGAAATCTGCTAAGTGTATTGGTGCTATATTACCTGACACTTTTGGCCCTATTTTGAACATTTTTATATACTCTTTATATTTTCTTGTGTGTGTAGATTTTTTTCCCTAATGTTAGAGTCAAGGAGCATTTTCACTTAGTGTCTTTTCCACATAATTAAATGCATTGTGCACTAGTTCCCCAGCCATAGCCATACACTTCTGGGGGTATTCAGCCAAACAAATGAGTGGAGTTGGCTCTAATGTGGACATTCCCAACTCTCTTGAGCATTTCATCTTAATTAATAAAACAAACCTGAAAATTTCTGAAATGTTTATGCTTACAAGGCCTTTTTTTCCACCTCATCAATTTTCTAGACACCTGAAAACTGATTCTGGGTGGAAAAAGTGAGTCACCAAATCTGCAGACACATACAGGCATTAATAACGCAAGTATAATCCGTCAAAAGTAGAAATGGTCAAATTATTTTATGAATAACATTTACCACATTTTGAGACTTTTCATTGAATTATTATTTGTAAATGAAGTTTGTCATTTAACTAGCGCCATCCAAGTTTTCAAATAAGATGTATAGTCAACAAGCATATAGTCAATGAATAACTCTGGGTCTCTTAACAGAAAAACATTTGCCATGCATATTTATATGTAAACTGATTTATCGAGATAATACAGTTAGATTCTAGTTTTAAATTTGAAATTTGGGGAACTTAGTTCCTATTTATAAATTTGCTGAAGTTCTGTAGATGTCATCTTAATTTTACAGTGTGTCAGACATTGTGTTGGGGAATATGCTCACCTGTGTATGCTGAGTACAGAAGTTCTTGAGCTATTTCATATGTCATGCTCATATTAGATGAGCTCACGATCCAGCCCTTGGAATCCTTTAAGAAGGAATAAAGTTATCAGTCCTCAAAGGCACGAGGACAGGTGTTAAATAAGAGGAAAACCTGCACAAAATACACAGATTTAAATAAAAAACAGGTAACATCCAACAACAAGCTTTCTATGTAAATGTACTAGTCACAAATAAGGCCCAAATCCTTGGCTAACTATTTCCAAACATATCTGATCAAAAAGTGGGTAAATAAAGAAATAAATAGCTATGAGATAGAATGCCATCTATCTAAGAAGGCTCATACATACATTGAAACATAAGACACACACAAGCCTCAATTAAGGCTTCATTTCAGTTCCCTCAGCAATGATAAGGCACCTAAAAGAAATTCAAAACTTTTCAAATATTACTTTTCTATGTATACAATTTCACTAGTTGCCATAGTGATGTTATGTGGAACATCCCCTCAGACTTGCAGTCTTTCCGGAAAGCTGTAGTCGACCCTTGGAAAAAAGTCTGAAAACCCCTGAGCTAACCAATAAATAAATAAATTGATTACATAAAAATGGAAGGAAAACTTTTCTTATCTAGCAAAAATACTTAATATAAATATTATTACCTTCAGGGTGAGATAAGAAAACTTACATTAGTCTTTAATATCCCAGTTGTACATTATTTTGCTTTATCTATGTCCCTTTGATGCCAAAACGGTCATGAATGTGGATCTTTATATGCAATACAAGATATGAGGAGTTTGTTAATACTTCTATGAATTGAGAGTTGTCACTATATTTTATGGAGTAATCGTCATTGTGCAAAGACAGTGGAGAAATGGGAGAGAAAACTCTAACACAGTGACAACAGAGAGAAGGGTGGGAACCACTGGTGGTAAGGTTTAGGTATCCAGAACCCTCCCCCATCCCCCACCCCCATACAAAATCCTCTATAAAAACATCAAACCTATTAGGAGGTAGGTTCTGTGCATCAGGAGGACTCAGTTTTCCTATTCAAAATGAAAGGAAAACTAGCTCAATAGATCTCGCTACGTATAATGTTCCATATAGTATATTTCACCAAATGGATGAGGGTAGATGGTGGAGGAGTCTGATGCCATTGTTTTGCCTCTGATCCTGCATGACTGAACTCAATGGGAACTTTGTCTTTGATTTCAATGAGCATAGGATCAAGGGCTTAGAGAGGAAACTACTGTACAATAGTTTTCAGGTTTGGCTCATTGGAATAAGTTTATTTTCTCTAAATTATCATCCATATTTTTGCGTTGTTTATTTTTGTTTTGTTTTTTGTGATTAGATGAGTTTCTCCATCTTCAAAATAAATACATTCTTCTCTCAGCCAAGAACATTGGGGTAGCGGAAACTTCTGAACCACTTTTTAAAAAGCACAATAATGAGAAATAAATCTAACTCAGATGACTTTGCCAATTGATTGCAAATGTTTTCAGCTAATTCTCTACGGTTTTCCTCTTGACACCAACACAACCTCCCACCTACTCTAGGCTCTCCCCATTGTTAATGAGAACTCTATATCACATGGATAAGTTAGGCTTTCACCTCCAGCTGCCCCTATATTCAGTTTCCTCTAAACAACATTGGTTTTCTGTAGCTAAAAACTGTTTTTCACATTTAATGAAATTCACAAGTGCATTGAAGGAAATGTGATTTTTCTACCCCCACAATTTCAATAGCAGAATATTCCTTTAAAAGGCAAATTACAGCAGGGAATAATTTTGAACACAAACTGGAAATATAAAGACAGGAAATGAGTCTCTGACCATATAACTGAGTTCATAAATGGACCCTTATTTTGGTATGAAATTAGGCTTTTACAGTAAAAAAAATCACTTATTTAACAAAACCATTCTCTGTTTCATCACTGCAGGAGCATGTTTCTTTCTAATATATCATTTAGTCTATCAAACTGTTTCCAAACAATTGAAATGCTGTTGGCACTGCTTGAGGTTCTATACCTTTGTCAAGATACCAAGATTCTACAAAAAATCATCTTAATTCCTAATCTACTGTGTACTAGAAAGATGTCTATAAAACAAGCATTTAAAATCAATATGTGATGGGAATACATTCTTTCACAAATGGTAATCCTAAATTTCATCAGTGACCCTTCTGGTTTATGTTCCTTTATCCATAGTTTCCCTTTACAATTATTACAAGCACTTCTGCATTTAACAACTGTTCTGATGCATGCAAGAATATTGTTCTGTTCAAATCACAGAGAAGCCGGATATATTACAATCCATTTAATTGTTGTCTAGATCAAACACAGCATTATCCACCTGGTACAATTTTTGCAGACATGACCACAAAACCTATGTCTCTCATGTCACAAAAACCATGCTGGACTGTGATGTCAGCTATCATTTTTGGAGCTCCCGTATCACTCCTATCTTAGAAAAAAAAATCGCTGCCAACATTGATGAGGGAACCCATGCTAGAACCATGATAGCAACTGTCATACTTGAATATAGTTGCTTGCTAGCATGGTTCCAATGGTAAGATGGAAAAATGTAAATCACTTGTTGCTTTTTGATTTGACTTTTCTGTTAATCAATAAATCTTAGACATGTAGATGAAAGACCTAGAAGAAACATGGGGTTCAGATTGATTCCATTAAATCAGACCTTTCCCTGAGATCTCCAGATTTTTGTCTTGTTAGGCAGTAAAGTGCATTCCCAAACTTACTGCTTCAGCTCAGTTTCTTACCCCTTTGTGGAAACACCTTCCCCTTGACCTCAATCTCAAGCTTTGAAGAAGAGGAGTTGTGCCAACCGTGCCTCTACTAGACTCTCCAATTTAAAATCCCACTAGAGAGTTAACATGCCTTCAAAGTGGAGATTCTAGACCCCCACATATTCTCTTTAAAAAGGAAGAGGAGATCCAAAGGCCAGAATCACTGGGAAGTGGGGGTCCAAAATCCTGGGAGGAGGGGGTGATGATGGATGAGAAATATGACTACTTTGAAAAGATAGCTCAATTTGGAAGGTTAAATGTAGTAGGCTTGATGAATGGGTAGGACCTCTGTAGATTCAGATTTAAAGTTCCAATAAACAACCAGACTAAATCTCTGAGCCTTAGGAAATTTGTTTATAGCTGCTAAAAAGACCTCCCCTTCCCTATAGTATAAAAATATTTTATTACTGTCAGCCTAGTGGTATTATGGCAAATACTCAGCACTACCAGGTGTGAGACAGAGGACAATGAGACATCATTCATTGTACAACAGAGGGAGCAGTCTAAGTTTTTGGAGAATTTGTTGTGATATAATTCTCATTAGCCAGCCTTTATTCCATATCTAGCTCTGACAGGGTTCAGAAGTGACAGGAGCAGAGAAAAATGAAAGTTAAGAGAGTAACATTACAACGGTCGGATAAAAAAGGAGCATGAAAACCATAAAGGCCAACATAATATACTCAACTTTCTAGCTGTGGTTAGCTGCAGAGAAAGAAGGTATAGAAAAAAATGTTGTGGGAGAGACTGGGCAGAGGAGCGTGTTAAAGGGAGGCTTTGCATTTTACATTTGATAATGGAATGGACAGTGCTTTCCTTTCATATTCTTACTATGCACTTGAACATGGCAGATCAAAAAGCCACCAGTTGTATTCAATTGATGTTTTTTAATCATCAGTATTACAGGAAGTATGGTCTGAGAAGTGATCATATTCCTTCTTCATTTAATTTTAGTTTAAAAAATGGTTTTGTCTGCATATCATGCTAGAATAATTTTTCTTTTTAGATATCTCAGGTCTGAATGGCATTTTAGTTACTCTTACTTAACGAGTCTTTGAGAAACATAAATATATGCTGTCATAAATATAAAGGGAAAGGTAACCACCTTTCTGTATACAGTGCTATAAAATCCCTCCTAGCCAGAGGCAAAACCCTTTCACCTGTAAAGGATTAAGAAGCTAAGACAACCTCGCTGGCACATGATCCAAAATGACCAATGAGGGGACAAGATACTTTTAAATCTGAGGGGGGGGACAAAGGATTCTGTCTGTCTGTGTGTTGCTTTTGCCAGGAACAGATCAGAAATGCAGCCTTATAACTCCTGCTAAGTTAGTAAGTACTCTAGCTAGAAATGCGTTAGATTTCCTTTTGTTTAATGGCTGGTAAAAGAAGCAGTCCTGGATGGAATGTATATTTCTGTTTTTGTGTCTTTTTGTAACTTAAGGTTTTCCCGAGAGGGATTCTCTATTTTTTGTATCTGATTACCCTGTAAGGTATTTACCGTCTTGATTTTACAGAGGTGATCCTTTTACCTTTTCTTTAATTAAAATTCTTCTTTTAAGAACCTGATTGATTTTTTCATTGCCCTTAAGATCCAAGGGTTTGGGTCTGTGTTCACCTATACAAATTGGTGAGGATTTTTATCAAGCCTTCCCCAGGTAGGGCTTGTGGGGATATTTTGGGGGAAGACATCTCCAAGTGGGCTCTTTCCCTATTCTTTGTTTAAAACACTTCGTGGTGGCAGCATACTGTTCAAGGACAAGGCAAAGTTTTACCTTAGGAAAGTTTTTAACATAAGCTGGTAAGAATAATCTTAGGGGGTCTTTCATGCAGGTCCCCACATCTGTACCCTAGAGTTCAGAGTGGGGAAGGAACCTTGACATATGCATGGAAAGATGAATTACACTTTTTCTGGAAGAAAACAGACTAGCCTGGATAACGTCTTAAACTTATTTAAATATGGTTCTCCTTTACTAAGTTTTTAGAGGAAATAAATGTCTTCTTGAAGAAAATATAGTAGACTGAAAACATCTTAAACTTACTTAAATATGCTTTTTTTTGTGTATTTTATGGGGAGGGCTTCTTTTATTAACTCTGATCCAAATTCTACCAAGTGGTATGCATGCAGCTCCCATTGATTTTGTGCATGTAAAATATAATAGCCTTTGTGTAAAATGTTAGGGTCTACTGTAGATCTGTTCCAACTCCAACACTGTGGTAACCAACCAATACAACTACTTAAAAATCAAACAGTTACTTCTTATCCAGTATTAGATTTTTTTAAACATGAGGTTCTCATGAACTACTCCCTATTATATGTTTTTTAGATAATTTAAAATTCAGTGACATCTTTTCATTATACAAGAAATATTCTGTTACTCATATTCCAATCACTTCCTATTTCTCAAGTAACCATGAGAACTTAATTTCAGAGATGTCAAACTCCAAAGCATCACTACTGGAAGTACTTTCTTTCAGAATCAGAATTTCTTTTATTGCTGGATGAATTTTCCCTGAGATATATTTGAAGGGTATAATCTTAACTTTCAGTGAATATTGCAGCAATTTGTTCATTTGGGGCATAATGATAATTATAAGTAGTGCTACTGAATAAATAATAAATTCAGGTTCTATTTTCTATTTAACGGCAGCTGTCTAATTTCAGGCTAGTATAATTCCTTCACAAAGAACTTTGGAACAGATTTTTGAAGGTATTTAGATGCATAGATGTCTAAGCACATTTGAAAATCCCATTAGGTGCCTATGTTCATCTTTAGGTGCCTAAATACCTTTAAAATATCTTCCCCTTTGTTTAACTTGGTTAAAGTTACTCAAGTGCATTTCTTGTCAATGCAATCCCTAAAATTCCAGGATATCATCAGTTAAACTAGTATCTACCTCTGGGGTTTTTTGGAGGGCATCCCCTCAAGGGTATCATCTTCAGGTTGTGGAACAGTGCTGTGAAGTGAAATACAATCGCAGAAACAGTAATACTACTTTATTACATGATTTGATTTGATTTGATTTGATTTGGTTGGCCTATGTGAATGGGTTCAAACCATGGTAAAACAATATTTAAGAGTAGATCCTAGTTCTAAATAGGTTTTTCACAGTTTCTCCCTGTCAGGGTTCCCTCCCCACTCTGAAGTCTAGGGTTCAGATGTGGGGACCCACATGAAAGACCCCTAAGCTTATTTCTACCAGCTTAGAGTAAAACTTCCCCAAGGCACAAACTCTTTGCCCTTGGAGGGTACGCTGCCACCACCAAGTGATTTAACAAAGAATCAGGGAAAGGACCACTTGGAGTTCCTATTCCCCCAAAATATCCTCCCAAGTCCTTATACCCCCTTTCCTGGGGAGGCTTGAGAATAATATCCTAACCAATTGGTTACAAAGTAATCACTGACCCAAACCCCTGGGTCTTAGGACAATAGAGAAATCAGTCAGGTTCTTAAAAGAAACAGAACTTTATTAGAAAGAAAAAAGGTAAATACACCTCTGTAAAATTAGAAGGGAAGCTAATCTCACAGGGCAATCAGATTTAAAACACAGAGGATTTCCCTCTGGGCAAAAACTTTAAAGTTACAAAAAGAAAACCAGGAATACACCTTCCTCTCAGCACAGAGAAAATCACAAGCCAAAACAAAAGTAAACTTACACATTTCCTTGCTAGTACTTACTAATTCTAATGGAGTTGGATTGCTTGCTTTCTTGATCTCTCTCCGGCAAGCACACAGAACAGACAGACAAAAGCCTTCCCACAGCCCAGATCTGAAAGTATCTTGTCCCCTTATTGGTCCTTTTGATCAGGTGCCAGCCAGGTTACCCTAGCTTCTTAACCCTTTACAGGTAAAAGGATATTGTGCCTCTGGCCAGAAGGGATTTTATAGTACTGTACAGAGGAAGGTTGTTACCCTTCCCTTTATATTTATGACAGTCCCCATCTACAATGACCAGTTAAATTATGTTATAATCTGGTTTATTGCAACCAGGTTTGAACACTGTTTTTCAACACAGTTCCACTGAACAGTGATGCAAGAAGTGTCTGTGCTCGCATTTGGCCTCTTTGCAGATCAGTAGGAAAAGGCTCTTTTTTCATGTATATACCAAACAACTTCTGTACTTTTTTTCCTCTACTAACTTAAAAACTCACTGCAGCGGTTATCTTAGTATTTTCATACACCCTGTCCTTAAAATCTTTAAAATGCTCTGAGGTTCAGAAGAAGGGTATACTCACCCCTTTCCATAAACTCTCTGCCTCATATCAGGACAACCCTCTCAATGACCAAATCCATTAGCAAGTTCCAAAACTAGCCTCCATTCCAACCCAAACCCATTGCTCTAAAACTTTCTTCATGTTAAGTGTATGATCCCCCTACCAGTTGCCAGCTGCTTCCTTCTGACCTTTCTGCCCTAGCTCACCCTTAAGCAAGACTCTAGATCTTCCCACAAATTTCCGCTCCAGGAAAGTGTCATGCTACCTCTGTTCTCCAGCTACTGATTCCTCCCACTAACCCCATTGAGATCCCAGCCATTAGTACACATTTCTGTTTCTATGTGTCATCGAGCTGGAATTTAGACAGTGTTTGCATGGTATATTTAAGTTGAGAGGGTGGGGACCATTACTACATTTACTCTTTATAGGGAGGAATTTCCTAGTGATCCACTTGGATGCTCACATTTTCAGTCACAATAACCCATTGAGAGAATCCCCATATTGAGAGAGAGAAAAAGGATACAGAGAAAGAGAGGAACACCAGGGAATTATGCTATGACAATGGACTGTAATTGATGGAATTGAAGACTTGGGGCTGGATCCTTGATCCCATTAAGGCTTCTTTATATTGCTTCAGCAGGGCAAAGCAGTCTGAAGAACAGCCTAACTTGGGAATTCCAGCATCGGGCTGATGTAGCTGACTCAATGATAGCCAACATGCTCCCCTCCACCACCTAGTTATTGGGGGTGTGGTCAGAGAAAAGGGGCGATTGCCAGGAATCCCTGGACCTTAGTGATCCCTGACTGGCAGGATAACCCTGTGGGTGATTTTATAATTGATCCAATTTACAGCAGCGCTGACACTGCCATAAATTGCTCTTCAGAACTGGCGGGGCAGCCCAAAGACTAGTAGGGGAATGGCATAAAGGTGGACATCTGGTTTGTGGACATCTTTGTGCCTTGTTCCCGAAATGCATAAGGTACCAAAAAACTGGTTGTGAAATTTTGGTTCAAAGAGTGCGTCAGGGACACAAATTATCACAAAATCTTTCTCTGCCCTAAAGAAAAACTAACAATGATGTCTTTTCAAAAAAAATAATTTTCTCTAAGGGTAAAAAATGATGAAAGGAACATTTCAATTATCAGCGCAGGCTGTTCAAGACGAGAATAGAATTCTTCAAATTAGCTAGCTCTTTCTACATATATCCATTGTACCAGAGTTTCTGTTATTGCTGACGCAGTAAAGTGATCAGATTGCTCTCTCTAGAACATCATTATCCCAGGATAAGGATACATTAAATTCCTTCAGTCTATTTGGATGCTTGCTATTCCTTTTGAATGCCTTCCTACATTCCAATCAATACTCATATGCTTAATTTGCACGTGCTAAAGTGCATGACTCTGTTTGGTCCTTAAAGGATTGCAGATGTGTATAGACCTCACAGAGAATATCACAAATCTGTCATTCCTCCTTTAGTTGCATGATTTTTCAAGCATTGTATAGATACAAATAATCTCATTGTCTTCCCTGAAAATCTTCCTGCCTCTGGATAATTAACTTTCCTTCATTCAGGGTAAATCAATTACAACATTGAAAATGCAAAGCTAAATCATTCTTACAACATGGAAAATGCCTCTGTTTGTGCAAACTCTCTCTGATGTACTCTTGTTTGGGAATTATATCTTGCCTTTGCAGGAGGATTGGATTTGATTATATATGTATTTTTCCCATCTCCAGCTAGTTGATTATCAAGTCAGCGGTTGACTTTCTTCTGAGTCACAGATTTTTTCCAATTCTGTTGAACTTCTCACCTTTTCCCTGGTTCTGTCAGAAGTTGTATTTTGGTGCGCTGAATACTTGTCTTTAATCGCACCTTAGATGTTATATACACTCCTCCACTTGCCTGGCCTCTCTGACATTAAACACTTTTAGAAATGCACTTACTTGTTCTTTAGTTATCTCTGGCTGCTGTATTCCATATTTTCTCTGTATTTCATTCAGAGGCCCCCCAGTCAGGAGTGATAATACAAAGATGCTGACAGTAAAAAGCAAAACAGATGGAGAAAAGAAGTAGTAGTCAGGGTAGCGAGGAGAGGAGGAACAGGCTCATAAAATGCCATTATCTTTCAAGTGAAAAAGTACTGAGAAAATAAAAAAGCTAAACTATGAAATACTGTGTGATCAGAGAATCAGCCCCACTTTAATGTGTTATAATGAACTCTCCTGTTGAAAACTCAAAGAAATTTGTCTGATATTAGGGTCCATTCTCCATATTTGGATCTGAACACAACCTCAATCCTTTATTAGTATTATTATTTTTTAGATTTGAAGAGAAAGTATATCAGGCCCAATTTGTATTCTGACCAGAATAAAAGAATAAAAAGCAAATCTGAATGTAGAGCAGGAAGCAGCAGTTTTCACTATGGCAGTTTTAAAGTAAGAGTGGGATGGAGAGGAATGAGAGTCCCCAGGGACCTATTCATTTGTTAGGAATTCTGCAAGAGCTTCTTAAACTGACTACAGAGCATTGGGAGTCTGAAGAAGCCTAATGGAATTCAGGCAAGTGGCATGAAATTCCACACAGCTGTCTGTGCTGCATGCAAGACCTACCTAGGCCTGCACCTCTTGTAAATCCAGATTATCCTCTACACTTCTGCAATCAAAGCGAGCCCAGATCTGGTGGAGCTAGCTTGTGGGAAGTACTGGAAAAAGGAGATATACTCCCTTTCTGAATCATTATCCCCTGACCCATCACACACACACACCTTGCTTCAATCCAGATAAATTTTCTCTTTGGAATTCTGTGGAGGTTTATTGGGCAGATACAGAACAAAGGAACTACCTCCTACATGGTTATGACATAAAATGTTAAAAAAAATTGATCAGCCACAATCAGAGATTTTCATCACCCGTGCTCTGGCTCCCTTCTCTTCTATTTTGGCTCCACTTAAATTCTCTAGCTCAAGGGTGTGGCCTAGCGAGACAAATTGAGCTAACAAGTATATGGGATTGTCCCATGGTCATTATAGTTGGAATGAAATTCTGATTCAGAGGATTTGACATCCACTTGGATTTTAAAGTCATTGAGCACTATCATCCACTATCATACCACACATAAAAAGACCTGCTCATTGAGGATACCTCACAGCACAACAGAGTGTCTAATACACCATAACAAGTCCCCATTTAACTCTATTCTAGGACTCACATGGTAATCCATTCTTGATTTAGATAATAACTATGTCAGTTTTCTGAAGTATTGGAACTTGGTAATGATTGCTAGAATTACTAGTGTAATTTATTTACTTCTGAATTTTAACTAGTAGAAATAGAAATGCCATTTATTTAACAAAAAGAAAAGGAGTACTTATGGCACCTTAGAGACTAACAAATTTATTTGAGCATAAGCTTTCGTGAGCTACAGGTCACTTCATCGGATGCATTAGTCTCTAACGTGCCACAAGTACTCCTTTTCTTTTTGCGAATACAGACTAACACGGCTGCTACTCTGAAACCTATCATTTATTTAACAATAAGTTTTTAAAAATAATATTTTGGTACATCTAGTTTGTCTTTCAGCAAGATACTTTGCTTGCATACAAGAACTATACTAAATTCAGGTCTGAGATGTGTCCAAAACTTTTATGACTTTTGAGATAATAGAATGTCCAAGTTGAATTCAAACTGTTTAAATGATGATTTAGTTGTGAACGATGATTGATCTGACATACAAACAATATTTTTTTTAAATTGCAAACAGTTTAATTGCAGTAAACCCTGTTGATTAGACCACCACTTAAACAGTAATAAAAACCTCAGAAACGGGTTATGTTCATTCTGAAAATAACTCTGCTGGAACACATGATATATGATTCAGCATAGTGTGATCTTTTTTAAATAACACTTCATCATTACTAGTACACCTCTTCAGCTAATGAGCAGATCGTTTAAGTGTGTAAAAGGAAAACAACTTAAAAGAAAAGCAATAACAATTGTTTTACGAAACCTTATCTGGGCTTTCATCTGTGGGTTTTTTTTTCCAATCACTTGAGTCCCAGAGATGATATTAGTAAACGCTAAATATTATCAAGCTGACTCACTTCTTATGATGGTGTGGTAATCATAGATAGTACAAATTGTACCTCTGGTTATGGTAAAGTTCAAATAACAGCAAGTCTTAGAACAGGCGTGTCTTGTATTTGTAAACAATATGCAGAAACCTAAAGCTAAAATGAAAAGCCAGTAGGTCAAATTTATCTCCAGTGAAACTCAGCTAGAGTTACACCAGGAACAAATCTGGCCCATCTGTCAAACATATCCTGGGAGGTTTGCTGTGTAAAGCAATACTAATGAACACCACTAGCAGCTAATTTATTCATCATTCAAAACATCACCATTGAGTATACAAAACCAGCAACACTCACTCTTGCAATGTTAGTGAATTTGGATACAGAAAGTTACGTTTCTAAAAATTGGCATTTTGAAAGTGTTAGGGCCGGTCTTCATTATGGGGAGATCAATGCTGCTGTAATCGATGCAGAGTGCTCTCTGGACGACCCAGTTACTCCAGCTCCCCGAGAAGATTAAAGTAAGGTGATGGGAGAGTGTCTCCTGTCGAAGATACCATAGTCAGTCAACCTAAGCTACATTATTCACATAGCTGGAGGACCGTAACTTAGGTCAATTTACCCCTGTAGTGAAGACAAGCCCTTAGTGTTTAATTAATTTGATGGAGGCATTTTTTCATAGAACATGTGTACATGTATATATGTGTGTGTGCGTGTATATATAAATTCAAATTGTAAAACCAGATTTTCAGAAATATGCAGGTGTATAACTTTCTTGGGCTTAGTAATTGCATATGCAAATCACCAGTTAACGATTTAACTGGCTGTTTACATTTGTAGTTAGCACATTTGCACATGACTTTGAGGTAACTGTCATACATAATTGAACAAATTTGGGTTTTTTATCTCCAATTAGTATATTTTCTAGTGCTGTTGATCCTGTTTTGTGCCATTGGTTGCTACCGTGATATAACTAAATAGAGAGGGTCAAAATGATGAAAAAGATTGTCACCAAAAAAAATCTGTTGAAATTTCAAAACTATTGACTAGCTCTATTATGATCTAGCAGTAGTAAGACCAAAGTTAAGGTTACAGACTGAATTTACAGAATCTGAGCCTCAGTGTCTAATCTTTTTTCAGAACATGTTTTTTGTAAACATGCCTTAGAGAATCTGATAAATAATAATATCCAAAACATACTCATTGACAGTCTATCCTGTGCCTCTTGGGGCATCTCTACACTGCAGTTAAAAACCTGTGGCTGGTCTGTGCCAGCTTACTCAGGTTTGTGGGTTGGGCTATGGAGCTGTCTAATTGCAGTGTAGAAGTTCAGGCTTGGGCTGGATCATGTGCTTTAGGACCCTGCAAGAGGGGGACTGAACATCTACACTGAAGTTAAGCATCCTCTTAGCCCAAGTAAGCATGAGTCAGCTGGCCCAGCTGCGGGTTTTTAATTACAGTGTAGACATACCCTTAGAGTCACATCACAGAACTGACAGGCTGGGCAGATGAAGGACTAAGGTTGCTTTATGTCACCCTCAGCCCTTCTGATTCTAGGCTGTTCTGGGGTCCGGAACAGCCTCTAGTGTAATTTATACAGAGGTGATCTAAATTACAGCAGCCTGTCCCCGCCTACTTCTGGGCAGCAGCGTAGCCCAAATTCTCTGCCCTGCCCTGCTACCTGCAGCCTTGCTCTCAACACACACCTCCCACCTCCCCAGACATTCTATTGGTATGCTCCCTATGTCACGTTTCCCTGGGAGTCTTGGGGTCCTGATCTGGAGAAATTCTACCCCAGCTGCAACTGACGTTTTGAGAGCCCCTTTACACTGCTCAGATATTTTGTGCATAGAATGGGGTCTGGGGGTGTCTCTCTATGATTTTTGTCATTATGCTAGTGCAGATGGATAATATAAGTCGACTAAAGAGGGGGAAAATAGGAAGTGAAGTGTCACGAGATAAGTTCTTAATTTTGTACTATAAAAGATCTGTCCACCTAATTATGTTGGCTTATGTGAAATAATGGAATTAAGCACTAATATTATGTGATGCGGGAGACATCCATATGCAAGCTACGGTCTCATTGTTTAATAATATGATTCTGATTAAATTCTCCCCACAATGCACATTCTCTCTGTGTGTCTTTCTTTGTCTCTTATTACAATTCTGAGAAAAGAAGGAGCATTTTGTCAGTTTATTACTTTAAAATTTGTCACATTTCAGCTGTTTGGTTTGTAACTAATATTCATAGTACACCAGACCAAAACAAACCATGCAGGAGAAGGATTGAGCGCAGCACCCAGCCAATCAGGAAAGGGTTTATTGGGAGAGCCAATCAGGAGAAGGCTTGCTAGAGCAGCTGATATATAAAGGACTGCTCAGCAGAGCAAGGGGCATCCTCTTCCTGGAGGAGCACGAGCACGAGCACCAGCACCAGCACCGCAGCAATAGGGAAGCTTTTGGCTGACCATGGCCAGACTGGGCAGGGAAGGTGCTCGGGCTACAGGGGAATTGGCCCAGGGAAAGTAGGCAGCGGGAATAGGAGCAGGGGCAGAAAGTGGCTGCCAGTTATAGGGTCCATGGGCTGGGACCCAGAGTAGCATATGCGCCCTGCCCCTTACTCCTACTTGCCAATGAGGAGAAAGGCCTAAATCCAGACTGCAGTTTGCCCCTGATGCCAGGGGCTACACTAGAGACTGCAGTTGGCCATTGAGACAAGTGGAAGGACTGAGGACTGCCTGTGCCCCGAAAGGTGGGAGACAGCAGGCTAGGGCACAGCCAGAGGGCCATGTCGTGAAAAGGACAGCGTGGTCCGGGAGCAACGTGGGTCCATATGGTGGAGGAAGTGGAAGTAATGGTGAGTGAGACACTACTAATAAAAGGCACCCTGGTGGTCCAAGAGAACTAATTACCAGCATGATGAGCAGGAAGCACTGCAGTGGTGGGTCTGCACAGTTACAATGTTGAATTTAAACTGTTTTTAAATACTTCAGATAGAGACACACACACACACACACACACACACACACACACAAATCATCCCTTCCTCTCTCCCCCTCCCATTGTTAAGGTGAAGTTAAGATTGCAGTTCAGTGGTTTGAATGCATATTACCTTTGATGAATGTTAGAGTTGGAAATGTATACCAGTGCCCTGATTCAGCAAAGCATAATGCTTGGTAAATTGCTGGACCTGGAAGGGCCCAACACAGAGATGGCCCAGTTGGCATTTGTCAGCTTTGTCTGCTCTGTAAATCCATCTTTAGAGAAGTGCTTGTGTCATTGTCTAAGCTGTGCATGTTTCAAATACAGATGTGTCTGTTCTGTTTTAGATTTTGTTTTAGATTCTTTAGCATTCCTAAAGAATTTTGCTATAGTTTGATCTGAGTTCCTTATAGTCAGAAAGTATTGGTTTTGATTTCAACTTCCAGAGATAAATGTCTGTTGTTTTTCCTGTCTGTGAACACATTTTTTTGGAGGGAAAAAATCCTCTAAAATTAGACAACAAAGGAGACAGATGAAATCAACTGGAAATGCAGTCCTCACAAGAGAGGGAATTGTTCTATTTTTGTTTCCTAATTCAGTTATTATAATGTCTGAAATCTGAACTTTATCAACTGCAAGTAGTGTGTGTGTGTGTGTGTGTGTGTGTATGTATGTGCGGGGAGGAGGGTGAGAGAAATGTGTGTTTGAATGTGTTCCATTTTCCCATAACTCCAGTTAAGGCATATGATAAAATTATCAATGAAATGTCCTAATTTGATCCTTAAGCAAAGAGATGTTGCCCTATGAATCATTTGGGTTTGTGGGAGGCAAAAATGGAGCTAACAGAACAGGAATGGGACCCAGATGTTTTTTTGGGAAGCTGGTTGCACTGTAGGCTGTGTGCATTACCTAACGTAGGCGACCATATGGAAGAAAAGGTTGGAAACATCCCATTACAAGTCATATATCACTGAGTTGACAGCACGGATTCCAGCTTGTTTTTATTTAAATCATGAAAGCATCTGTCCAGCTGTATTAAATTTAACCCTTTTTTGAGCAAATGAATTTAGTTTAATGCAAAAGCAGCCAAACTGTTTGGTGGGCTCACATCAAAAGCAGTGTTAGAGGGGATCATATTTATTTTTGGCCCATAATTCACTCTCATGACTACAATTGGCTAAGCCTATTGCTGAGTTCCAGTGAAGATGGATAAACCCTAATAAGCCTCTCATACTGGGGAGGACACAGAGTAATGGTAAATATCAAAGCTGGTATCGAGCAAGGGTAAACAATTGTAATGCTAGTTTGTATGGGCATGTGGGTTGTCTTTAAATTATTTTCGTTTTCATTTTTGGCCACCTTTTATTATAAGCCAATAGAAATTCTTCATATTTACTATCTTATCCCCTTCCATCTCTTCCCCTTTTCTTGACTTACTATTATTGTTTCCTTCTTTCCTAACTTTCCCTCCTCCTATCTTTCTGTGCTTCTCTATTTTCATCCCATTCCATTTCTCATCTAATTTCTTCCTCACAATTTTACAAAAAACATCTAATCTTGATTTTAACAGATATACTGTATAATTATTTCAGGGAAATTCTGTGGTCTGTTTTATACAGGAGGTCAGATTAAATGATCACAATGGTTCCCTTCTGGCCTTGGAATCTATGAATCTCTCCTCTCTGCTTTTCTCTCCCCCTTCTCCTTGTATCTGACTCATCTCTTTTCTCTCTGTCTCTTCTGACTTTATTTCACCCTTTCTATCTGATAGATGTGTCTCCCCTCTTGGCTCCTCCCTTCCCTGCTGCTCCTTCTCTTCCTTTACACTTTTCTTTGCTTTCCCTCCTCACTGTATTTATCTTTCCAAAAGACTCCTGCTCTCTACCCACAAGAATTGTGACCACAACATAAGACCTCCAGGATGAAAGATGTAGAAGGTGAATATCGATCCTTTCCATCCCTTCTATCTAGAACCCAAGCCAGCAGCCTGTTCTTCTTTCATATGGCTTGGGTAGGTAGCAACAATTACAAATTTATATCTAGATTTGATAGCTAGCACATTGCCGCAGCAGTGAGCTGATGAATGTATTTCAGGCCCCAGCAAAAGAACAAAGGGGACACTAAGATACGATGTGCTCCGTTGTTTGTGCCTGGTAACCACTGTTGCGTACAGGTGTTTGCCTCATTTTCCATTTAAAGAGGGTCCACATCTCCCATGAGATGTCCTGATGCAAATCAATCTGCACCAGTCTTTCTGACATAAACAAACCCGGTGGTTCCTTGGCAGGGTCAACAATGAACTGTTTGTTTTGAGTGGCCAAAACGCTCCATGTGGCTCTCCATTGAGTCTCAGCATTGAAGTTGAGTGTAAGGGTCTTTCATGCAGTTCTGTAGGGTTTTTTGGGGCCAGTGGGGGAGGAGCTTGGGTTGGGAGAGCAGCAGAGGCACAGCTGGAAGGTTTCCTCCTCCTCCTCCTTCCTCAGCGTCTGGCTTGCAGGTGGCAGGGAGGAGGGTGGAGTTGCTATTTTGCAGTGTGGAGTGTTGTCAGATGTTGGCTGAGTGTGAGTGTTCTCTAAGTAAGCTGTCCCAGCTCTGTGCAGATAGCTGACACAGCAGACCTAGATCTATCTGCCCAATGAGACCTCCAGATGTGGTTTAGTATCGAAGGCACCCAGCCTGGTTTATTGTTGATGAAGCACGGTACTGATATCCTGCAGACTCTACTGGACCACTAATACATTTATGCCTGTCATAATGGATCAGCTCAGTGAATGACAGGACTTTTTGTTCCCCCCTAGGCAGAGGTAAAAGTAAGCCGGTCCGGTCCGGTCCGGCACACTGGCAAGAACCAGTACGCTGTACCGGACTGGACCAGCTTCCCCAGGCTGGCACTTTAAAAAGCCCTGGGCTCCTCTTTAAAGTGCTGCCCAAGCCCTGCTGCTGGAGCCCCTGGGGTATTGGCAGCAGGGCTCTGGCAGTGATTTAAAGGGCTGGGGCTCTGGCCACTGCAGTGAGCCCCAAGCCCTTTAAAGTGCCTCTCCCCCCCCCCCCCGAGCCCCACTGCCGGAGTCCCCAGGGCTCCTTGCAGCATCCGGAGCCTCCAGGCCCTTTAAAGCGCCACCTGAGCCCTGCTGCCACAGCCCCGGGGTAGCAGTGGCAGGGCTCCAACAGTCATTTCAAGGGCCCGAAGCTCTGCTTCAGTAGTGGCGGCTGGGGCTACTCAGGTGTGATTTAAAGGGCCTGGGTATTTAAAGGCCCCACCTCTTCCAGTTGAGGCCATGCCTCTTCCAATCGAGGCCACGCCCCCTGCTCAGGACTCCGGAGTACCAGTAAATCCTTTAAGTTACTTTCACCCCTACCCCTAGGCCACACAAAGACACTGTCTCTGACACCCCCTCGTTATACACCAGTACAAACAAGTTACATATTGCCCCTCTGACATGGTAAGTTACCACTCTTTATCTTGTACGTGTTGGTTCAATCAAAATATCTCTATCCATCAGACTGTCATCCTTACTTTATCTGTAAGAGAGGTCAACATGTTCCTATTATCTTTGGGGAGTGTGTTTTGTACCATACTTGATATTGGGGTGTTCTGGTACCACCCCTCTGAAATGTGCTTGCATTAGTGTGCGGTGCCTAGTACTTCTTAGGAATGTGTGTATTTTTGCAATACCAGTCCTACTCTTGCCAGGTTCCGTGAACTGCAAGCAGACATGTTTTATAACAGGGCCTGACTTCTGCTCACAGCCTCACTTTTTTGCTCACTTTGTTTTATATTAGCAAGACTTGTCCACTACTTTAGTTTAGGTCTCAGGCCTCAAACCAGGCCCCTCATACCATAGGACCTCAGGCTCTCTCTTTTTACTAGAGGGAATATTGGGGACCCCCCCCCCACCCAGTGCACTGAGCTGTCCTCTCCATCACGGTTCCTGGCAGTGGAGTGTGGGTATGCTGTTTTGCAGTGGGGGGGCTGGGGACCCCTCTTCCCAGGGCACTGACTTGTCGCTTTGCCCCCTCCCATCTCTGCTGTCTGTGCCAGGAGCCACCTCTCTCCATTGCAGGCTGCGCATGGTGCCCACGCCAGCCACCCATCCCTTGCCAGGGTGAGTATGAAGCTGCCAGCAAGAGTGTCCTCAACCTGTCCCCAGCAGCCAGGCTCGCACAGACATTTTGCCCACTAGGGGCTCCCTTGCCAAACCCAGGGTCCCCCTGCCCCATTCCCCCAAAACTTGGGGTTCCCCCAACTCCCTCCCCACAACAAGGCTGCCCCACCCCTTCCAAAACACCCTTAACTCTTCATAAACCACAGCACACCCCACCCCCTTCATCTCCCCATGAGCCATCTGTCATCAGTGTCCTCCATCTTGGACCAAACTGGTGTCAGTGTCGACCCCTCTGCCTCAGGGCCAGGCTGAAGTTCTCTGGGGAAGAACCCCTGCTCTGACTGGGGTAACAGGTTCTGTCTCCTTCTCCCGCCTGATGCATGAGAACTGGGCCCTGTGGCAATCCCAGGAGGAATGTGTCACACCTGCCTCTGCTGATGTGCAACATCAAGGGACCTTAACCACCCCCACCACCAGCCCCACTGGGGGGCAGAAGCCAGGGGAATCGAGCTTATTGTAAGGGGGTGGAAATGGCTCAATTTGGGGGGTAAGGTCAGGGCTTTTGAAACTGGCTCTGCAAGGGAAGGGGTGCTGGGCATCAATGGGCTGCACTGCCTTTGGGGAGGAGGGGTGGCACCTGCCCTGAGGGCACAGCACTAAAGGGCCCAGTTGGGAGGAGAGTAGAAAGATGCACTTCATTAGTACTGGCCCCTGTGTTGGACAGGGCCCCCTGCTGACTCCAGCCCTTGATCCCCATCTGCTTTTCCTGTGCAGTCTCTGTCTGGCAGGGCAAGTGGGTGGGCTGTGTGCCCTGGAGCTTCACTGAAGGGCCAGGGTCAGGAGAGGAGTGGAAAGATGCACCCCATGTGTACTGGTCTGCTTCCCCACCCCTCCCCCCAGTATAGAAGTCAAACTATGCCTATGGGCAGAGGGGTATCTTGAACTAGGGATTTCCTACATCCCATGTGACTGTTCTAACCACTGGGCTAAAGGTTATAAGGGGAAGCTGCCTCTCCTTCTGTTCCCCCCCCTTTCCCCCAGCTGTTGGTGTGGAGTTAGGTGGCCTCCAAGGCCACCTACTGGATCAGGCCCCACACTCTGGGGCTTAGGTGCAATATAGGCATCTGGATGCCTAGAGTGAGGCAACATCGCACATGCCCAGAGGCAGAAACTTAAATGGCTAGGGGACTTTTACTGAAAAATGTAGGTGCAGAGCAAGTTTAGGCACCTACTGGCTTAGGCAGCAGCCAAGGTGGAGTTTTGTAAATTACAGTGGAACCTAAAAACGGGATTTAGGTGCTGTCCCTTCATTAATCTAGCCCCTTGCCTCTGACCACAGGTGCCGACTTTTCCCTTTCCCCAGGGGTGCTGAACCCCTGCTTCATGCCAAGGCCCCACCCCCTCTCTGCCCCTTCCTTCACTCTGCCTTTTCCCGCACCTGCTCCGCCCTCCTCCCCCAAAGCTCTGCCCTCGCTCCACCTCTTCCCACCCCCACTCCACCACCTCCCCTATTAGCTGTTTGGTGGCAGTGCAGTCCCCAACAGCTGATGAACAGGGATGGGGAACAGCTGTGGCTATTTTTTTTTTTCCTATGGATGCTCCAGTTCCAGAGCATCCACAGAGTTGGGACCTATGCCTGTAACATTGGGAGCGGAGGTAGTCAGAGCAATTATGGTGCTCTGTACATTTGTTAATTGTATATGTACACGTGCTCACACTTCTGCACTCATTAGAGTACTTCTGTTCAGAGTGCAAGTGAGGCAGGACGTGGTCCAAAGTGCTTTTTTTTTTTAATTATTTGGTTTGTTAGTTGGTTGTTTTTTGTTGGAAATTTTAGCAAGATCATATTAGTTTATTAAAATAAGGCAATCCTTGCTACTGCAATGACAAAAGGTTGGTTTAAATGGTCTACAGCTGTTGCAAAACACCGATAGGCAAAGCCTTGATGTATGTATGTTACCATTTTTGTTTAGGTTTAGTAATTGTTGCTTGATATTATTTTAATATAGAAAATATATAGCCCACAGAGATGTTGTACTGTTGGATAGAGTTAGGTGATTAATGCAAAAAGTTTTCCAGGAATATTCTAAAATTTTTAATGAATGCATTTGTCCCTTTTGTGCAAACGAGTTTTAATAGCAAAAATGCTTATAAAAAGCAAATTGTAAACTCAAATTTCCCAACAGTAATTTCAAATTACATAATGAACATCACTGAGGTTAGGAATTTTATAGCTGAGTTCACAATTTAAAATTAAGTATTATTGTTTACTGGTTTCTTAGATTATCCAATCTGTAAATCCAAACAGTAACACATGACTCAAATAACTAAGCGACAACAGGAGAGATTTTGACTTTCAGATGTTACATCTGGTCCAGTAACCCACCGTGCAGTCACTGTACAGTAGAAAGTGGCCCCAATCACTAGGTATCACATGCTTCTAATCCCCCTGGGTGTGAGTAGAGTCTTAGACTATAGGGCACACTTCCAGGTAAAATTAGGGTTGCCAGGCGTCTGGTTTTTGACCGGAACACCCCATCAAAAAGGGACAATGGCAGCTCCAGACAACACTGCTAAAAGTCCAGTCGGTGGCACAGCAGGGCTAAGGCAGGCTCCCTGCCCTGCCTTGGCTCCTCGCGGCTCCCAGAAGCAGCCGGCATGTCTGGCTTCTAGGTGCAGAGGCGGCCACGGGGGCTCTGTGCACTGCCCCTGCCCCGAGCATCAGCTCTGCAGCTCCCATTGGCCAGGAACTATGGCCATTGGGAGATGTGGGAGCAGCACCTACAGGAGTAGCCCCTGCAGGCACAGGCAGGGCACAGAGTCCCCTGGCCCCTCCACCTAGAAGCTGGACATGCCAGCCACTTCCAGGAGCTGCCTGAGGTAAGCACCGCTCGGCCAGAGCCCACACCCTGAACTCCCTCCCGCACCCCAACTGCCTGCCCCAGATCAGAACCCGTTCTTGCACCCTATCCCCTCATTCCCAGCTCCACCCCATAGTCTACACCCCCAGCTGGAGCTTTCACCTCCTCCTGCACCCCAACCCCCAGCCCGTGCCCCCTCCTGCACCCTGAACTCCTCATTTCTGGCCCCACCCTGGAGCCCGCAGCTGGAGCCCTCACTCCCTCCCACATCCCAACCACCTGCCCCAGCACAGTGAAAGTGAGTGAGGGTGGGGGAGAGTGAGCGATGGGGGGAGGGGATTAAGTGAGTGGGGATGTGGCCTCAGAGAAGGGGCGGAGCAGAGGTGGGGCCTCAGGGAAGGAGCAGGGCAAGTGTGTTCGGTTTTGTGCGATTAGAAAGTTGGCAACCCTAGGTAAATCTGAGGTTTGTCAGTGTTTGAGGCTAAGCATAGTCCTTCCTGTCCTCTCTCTGTCCACATGGCCATAATATTGGCTCACTGCACAGAGCGGAAACCTGCTCTTAAATAGTATCTCTTTTCTCTCCACCTCCTGTAGAAAGTTCATTGTTCCATGGCGTGGACTTCATTGCTGTTGAGAGACAGAGTCTATTGACCTAGACTGCTGTGTTGATGGCTTCTTAGTAATAGGCCTTCAAGGTATCAAGCATCCTCCTGAGAAGGGCAGCTGTCTGGAATATAATAGGCTGCCCTCAAACAAGTTTAGACATGTTCAATACATAATATAAAATGGAGTTCATAATTTGATACAGACAAACCCCACTCTGTCACATCAAATATTTTTGATGAACAGTTCGTTATTGATTTGCAAGCCAAGAATTATCACTAAAGAGATTCACAAGTAATTTTGAACAATGAATAAGTTTGAGAGCTCAATTTGTTCCCAGAAAAAGAGGAAAATTGTTGTATAAAGTATTCCTTCTGAATATAATAGTTTATAGCATCTCTATTACAGAGATTTTCAATCCCATAAAGGTACAACATTTTCAAAGAATTTATGCAGAAAAAAGTGCAAAGCCAAATCAGAGCTTACAGTTTTATTATCCTTTGTGTTTATAAATCCTCATTACTACCTGTAATAAGGCTCCTGTCATATCAGGCCCACACAGGAACCCCAAAGTACATTTTTGACAGAATAATGATAGATACACATGCATTCACCTAAACCCCACATATACAGATTTATAATAGGTGTCATAATAGACAATTTATTTTCTTTTTAATCCAGCACTCACTCCTCAAGACTCTCAAGTTTAATTTCCGCAGCATCATGATGAAACTCCCACACGATTTGCTTTTTTTAATGAATACAGCCCAGTGCAATTCTTCATAAACAAAAAAATTAAGTGAGGGTGGAGGAAAATCTTTATTATAATTTCTAAATTGTTTGTGTAATAGGCTTGAGGAAATCATGATGCTAATGTTAGGCATAGTATTTCTTTCCCCTTTGTTGTACCTCATCTTACATCTCTGTTGGTGTACAGACAATAGTTTAGTTTTTTCAGGATTTAGATATCTGTCCATCTATCTATATTGTACCAAATTAAATCTCTAAGAGAACAAAAGTGACACAAATCTCTAAAGGAAGAAGTTTATTAAATCTGTGTGTGTGTGTGTGTGTGTGTGTACACACACACACACACACACACACACACACACACACACACACACACACACACACAAAATAGTGTGTGTGCGTTGTGAATATTGTCAGTAACAACTTTTTAAAGATAATACTTTCCAAGGGTGTTACCCAAGTTTTAGATTTGTTACCACAAGTTCAAATGCAAAATATAATTATGCATGTACACATACATATGCTCCCCAAAGTCTCTTCTCAGATCCTTCTCAAGATACACTTACACTGCAGCTTTCCCAGCTTGGGCAGACGTACATGTCCTACGTCTGCTTGAGCTACCATGCCAAAAACAGCAAAGTGGCCTTGGCAGCATGGGAAGCAGCTTGGTCTAGGCACTGAAGTATTTTCCTAGGATCTCGGATGGAATTGTATTCAGGTGGGCGGTTAGCTTGATCCACTGTGCATGCCATCATATGACACTGCTCTTACACGCTAGCTCAAGCAGAGTTAGTGTGTCTACATCTACCCACTGGGGGAATTATATCTCCCAGGTGCAGTATGGACATAGCCATGGTCTCTGTGGAATGGTATCCAACCCCCTTTTCAGATTCTTAAATTTGGGAAACAAGTGCTAGACCCATGGTCTCCTTCAAACTCCCCTTGAGTCTTTGCAATATCAGTCTACAATTGTCACAGCCTGCAGTGGGGTGAGAGCCTGCTATCTAAATCCAACAAATTGGTAAAGTCCCTGGAACATAATCATTACAGCAGACCCTTCTGGTCCTTGAGCTACACCACCACTGAGTTCTTTAGTCTAGCTTTGACTCCTCTCCTATGTATAAATGTCTCAGCCTCCTCTTGAGTTCCTATTAGTTACCCATTAGTTACTCCAAGAGTGTATGTCCTGCCGGGCTCTTTTGCCCTCAGTGGAAATCACCAAAGTAGCTTCAAATTGTTAATGAGCACACTGAGTGCCCACCACACCCAATTTCTGGATGATTCTGACATCTCCAGCAGTCACCTTGCCCAGCTCCAGGCACAGGGCAAGGAGGGAGGAGAGAAGCCATTTCCAGGTGGCGCAATGCCCCAAGACTGGAGTATAAGAAACTTTTATCGAGGAGATCCGGCTGTCATTGTTCCCCCACCCCACTTTGAGACATTACACCAGAAATAGGGAGAATTACGTGGTGGCACTGGAGGGTTGCCTACACCAGCCCTGAGATTTTGGGGTTTTGGAGAAAAGAACTATAATCAAACAGTAGCCACACCCCAAACTGAGACATCAGGTGGGGGTAAGAAGTGGCCTAAAGAAAGGCGAATTTGAGCAAGGCCAAGTGTAGGCCAGCCCACGCTGTCATACTTTCAGGACACTGGTCCGGGACCCAGAGAAGAGGGAGAGGCCAGGACCTCCTACCTATCCCACATTCCCCCACACCTAGCCCTGCGACAGACTGAACCAGGGCTTTATTGACAAGGAAGCCAACCCAGCTGTCTGGGGATTCTGGACACATAGGATGAAAAGAGAGATTGGGACAGCAGACCCTGACCACTGAGCCTGCTGATCAAACTGACAGTCCCGCTACACAATCTAGAACTGTTTGAAAACCTGATTTGATTATCCATATGAAAGACAATAAACAAATTCTTGTTAGTTTTGAAGTTTTTCTCTCTCTCTAAACATATACACACACACATAATTTGTAATTCACCCATCATTATAGAATTGAATCGAGGTACCCAGAGAGTCTTCACAAAAAGAAAAGGAGAACTTGTGGCACCTTAGAGATAGAGATATATCTCTCTACCAATGTGATATATGCCAGCAATGCCCCTCTGCCATGTACAGTGGTCAAACTGGACAGTCTCTACGTAAAAGAATAAATGGACGCAAATCGGACATCAAGAATTATAACATTCAAAACCACTTGGAGAACACTTCAGTCTCTCTGGTCACTCGATTACAGACCTAAAAGTGGCAATACTTCAACAAAAAAAACTTCAAAAACAGACTCCAACCAGATACTGCTGAATTGGAATTAATTTGCAAACTGGATACAATTAACTTAGGCTTGAATAGAGACTGGGAGTGGATGGGTCATTACACAAAGTAAAACCATTTCCCCATGTTTATCTCCCTCCCCCACCCCCCCACGGTTCTTCAGACATTCTTGTCAACTGCTGGAAATGGCCCACCTTGATTATCACTACAAAAGGGTTTTTTTCCCCCACTCCCCACTCTCCTGCTGGTAATAGCTCACCTTAAGTGATCACTCTGGTTACAGTCTGTATGATAATACCCATTGTTTCATGTTCTCTGTGTATATAAATCGCCTCACTGTATTTTCCACTGAATGCATCCAATGAAGTGAGCTGTAGCTCATGAAAGCTTATGCTCAAATAAATTTGTTAGTCTCTAAGGTGCCACAAGTCCTCCTTTTCTTTTTCCGAATATAGACTAACACGGCTGCTACTCTGAAACCTGTCATTATGCAAGAAAGAAAATCTTCAGGTTGTTTCATTTGAAGGAGCCAACCAACCATTGTATCCACAGGTGAGGCCTAATCCAAAGGCAATTGGATCCAAAAGAAGTACTTCAGTTAACTTTAAAGGCCTATGTCAAATATCTGTGCAAGAGTAAATCATTATTTTGTAGAATTCATTACGGGACTGTGACTATTCCTTCTGTGGGAGGAGAATCTTACCAAGATCCTTCCTGCTCAGTTTTGCACCCTTTGCAAGGGCCTCTCACAGTCATAGCCTTCCTTCTTGGGGAAGTTCAGGAAAGACTCCCATTAACTTCAGTGAGATCATGATTAGTCCCATAATAAGACATAAAAATGAAGAATTCAAATCCATAGTGCTGCAGCTCAAAATCCTGTGTATAATCTCTTAAAACATGTACAAGTTAATGTGTATATTTAACTAATAAAAATCACTTTCACTAATAAACCAAAACAATGTATTAACTACCATTTGTGCCCAACCTTTTCTATGGTACTTCTTTATCTTTATCGTCCATTCTCCCTGAATTTACATATATATCATGGTAACCTATGACATCCCTCTCTCAGAATTATAACCTAGTGATTTTTTTCTTATTTCGTGAAGTGAGACGGAAGCTATTTCTGTTTTACAAATATTTCCCATGCTATTTTTTCAAACCATCCTGCCTATCCTTTATTCCAAAATGATTTTCCTCTAGTCCTTAAAATATCTGTTACAAATCCCTTCAGAGATGAACCACTCTTGTCCATCAATAACTGAGAATAATTCCCTTAGCAATCAGTAGAGGACACAGATGTCATGCTCTGAGCTGACTGTAATACTCTCTCCTCAGGTTTGATCATCATCTCTTATCACTATACTACCACTATTATTGCTATATAAGTCTTATATAAGATTACCTTGCTGCCAAGCTGTTTTACCCATCTGGACATCATTTGGTTTCTGATGCAATTTTTACTCCTATGTATTTGTGACTACAGTGAAGCAAGAATAGATAGTTGAATCCTTTTCAGTTTTAAATGGCTGGGGTCTGCTCCTGTATCCTTTAGGTCAGTACTTCCATAGACTTCAGTGGGTCCTCACATCAGTAAGGCCTACAATATCAGGCCCTACTTTATAAATATACTATTTTTGTCAGAGATGGATGTATATCCTTATTGCCCCCCAAGTCGATGATATGCATGATACCACTGTGATGCTTTGGGGAACTTGGGTGTTGACATTCATTGTTTGTTACTTGCAAGGCAAAGTTTGGACTGGAAGAGTCCTGAAGAGTTTGCTGGTTGTGTCAAGGACCAGACAGACGTCTTAGCAGAAGCAAAAATCTCATTTGCTGATGCTGAGAGGGTTAACACAGAAACTCATAATTCTGGGAACCTCAGCAGATTGTCACAACAAAATTCATTTTCCAAGTTTTCTTTGTGGTTCAAGATTTAAATATTCAGGCTTTCAGGAAAAAAAGTAATGTTATACAACTTCTAAAAATATGCTTTGGCTGACATAGATGTATAACTGCAGAAGGACCCCACACTGATACTGCAGAAAAGACCTCGAAATAAGTGTAGCTTTAAAAGACTTACTGATCTGATAAGATTTAGTAGAAGGACAGCTAGGAGATAAAAGGAATTAATACTGGAGAATATTTTTAAATAAATGAAACTAGAGAGACATAATACTATGTCTGTTAATTAGATGTCAGCAAAACCATTTTGAAGCTTAATAAATGAATACTGGTTATAGATGAAAAATGTGGCATGCTAATTTAAACTTGAAGAAAGATTTGGGGCTTTATTCTCATTTACACTAGGCTGCCGTATGTCATAGGCCTCTTTACACTGTGAGAGTGACGTAAAGGAGCCTTAGCGTAAATGAAATGTTAGGTCTTAATTTAAGCACATTCTGTTTTCACAATGCCGAAACACCAAACTAACACATCAGTCACCTCTTGCTTCCTTACCATTGGTCTAACAGCAACATGATCAGCTCCTTTGCCTCCTCTAGATCTTTGCCTATTCAATTAAAATTACTACAAGCTCCATCCCTACATCCTTTCCCTTCCAAAAAAGTACCCTTCCCGGCCCAGAATCACTCACCCATAAGGGTTCTGTCCTGAGTGACAGCAGCCCTTCCCAGTGCCCTATTCCTACAGTAACAATTCTGTGCTTCATCTACTTGGTTTCTTCTATCTTTGAGGGTGTGGTGCCAGGCTGCATAGCTCAGTTGAACCAAATTGGCCCCAGTTCTGTTCCTCACATTTGGCTGTCCTTGTGGTCTAGGAATGACCACTCTAGGTATGACCACAATAGCTGGAAAAGTTCCCTGGACAGCCCCCAGAGTAGACCATCCAGACAGATTCCCAGAGGACATCTGCAAGGAAGTCATCAAAATTGTAATTCTGGCAGCTGAATCTTGACAAGACTGGGGCTTGGGTACCAGCTTGGGAAAGCAGCAGCAAAGCTGTCAGTGCAAGTACCCTGCTATCCTTTTCCAGCTGTGGAGTCAGATAAATGTGGAGAAGATGTCTCTCTCTTGGTCATGGTTGGCAGTAGCAGGAGTTTCATTGCACAACAGTATATTTGAACAAAATGTTTTGATGAGCTGTGGAGAAGGAAGGAAGAAACTGCTCCATGGCTGTTTAAATAGCCAGTTGCAGGTCTCCAAGGAGATGGCATGAGACATCTTACCTGGAGGGTGCCTTGTCTAGCTTATATTTGACACACTTCAACACTATCCAGCAGTCTCACAGGACCAATATCCAGGAGGGAGCACCATGAGATTTTTAGCTCCTCAGGAGGCAGGAAGAATCCATTCACTTGAAAAAGAATCTTTTGGTCCCTTCCCTATGGCTCCAGTGCTTCAGCCTCTGCAATGGAGGAGCTGAGATCAAACATCCCTTTCATTGATCAGTGTTGTTGCAGTAAGCAATGACTGCTTGGTGTGGCACACTGTCCCCCTCTAGTGATAGCTAGGCCAGATAGAGATTGCTGAGCCTGCTACAGATTTGACTAGTAGAGAGGTGTGTTTTAGCTCAGCCAGTAGCAGCTCATGCATTAAGAGCAAAAGGTCCTGTGTTTGATCCTCGCTGCTGATGACCTACCCTGGGGCATTGGTGTTATATTATTTTACATTTTCTGTTGCACCGCTGGTGCAGAATCGCATCATCTTGCTTTGCGATTAATTCTTCTGGAAGCACTACACATGAAGTGCCTGGATCAACACATTCTGATGGTGCTGATAATAATCAGCACTTTCATGGAGCTTTTTGTACTTAAATAATTTTCAAGCATTAACTAGCCCTCACAGTATGCCTGTGAGTTGGTAGATAAGTGTTTTCTCCCTTTTACCTATGGGGAAACTGAAGCAGAGGTAAAAGTTTCCTAAATGAACATTTCAGGATGGCAGCCAGGAGCAATTGTTAGCCTGTGCAATGGAGGAGCAGTTTTTAAAAAATCTTTAAGGTGAGTTGCAAGCTTAAGTGTGTGCTAGAGTCTTGCTTTTCTCAAATGTTGCCCTACAGCATATGTCTTTTCAGCCAGGGTGATCTCTGTTGGTTCACAAATGGATGCACCAATCTGAAATCAGTTCATTTTCATTATTCACATTCTATCCTGCTATATGCATATCAGATATAACTATAAGCAGTTAGATCTTGGGTGACCTTTCATGAATTATCAATGCATTGCTTAAATTTGTTTAATTAAACCCAATCTAGAAAATACTTTAGATGTCTAACACTATTTGGGGAGGGGGGAATTAAAAGTGTGTGGAGGAAAGTTAGAATAAGATTACCTGATAACATTGTAAATTGTCCAGATAAGGGATTCTGCTGAAATTTGTGTCTTGTACAGCTCTCATCCGATTCTCATCTCTTAATAAATAAATGACAATAATAACCAAGTAAGTGCAGTAAAATATAACAGCCAAATTCATAGCTGGTGTAACTCCATTGAAATCAGTGATGTAGCTGGTGCTGTAAAATATAATAGGCCAGATTCATAGCTGGTGTATCTATCAGTGTGCCTTCATTGTCTTCAATGAGCTAGATTAGGAATAAATAAGGCTCAACATTTCAAATTCAAATGCACATTTTAACCTTCATCCTGCAATTAACATAAGAAACTAATCTTCTCTATGCAAAGTGGATAGGATATATATGTAAAATAATGTTTCTTTATAAGTTTGAGATCTTTTCCAGTAATATGTACTATCATTTTTCTTGGAATAACCTCTGCTTTCATAATGAAGGACTTTATCCTGGTTATTAAAGGGATAACTTGAGATGGGGAGTGTTAGGGTCTGCTCACTTTTTTGCTTTTTTTCTTTTCTTTTTTAATAGTTTGAAAGACAGAAAAAATTCTTTTGGACGTTTTCAATGTTTATGTAATTAGTACCCATGTTGCCAAAGCTTACTTAAAACAGCTGGATGCCTGCTGCTTTCCTCCCCCTTTGTTGGAACTGCTGCCAGAACAGGTAGTCAAAAACGGAAAGTAGGGAAAAATTCAGGCATCTGTGCTCTCTCTCAGGAAAACAGCTGTGGCTTCCATAAGAAGCACTCATTTTTTCCCAGCAGCCAAGACTCTGGATACCCTTGGGTCCTCTTTTGGCATGGCTAGCCAAGTAGGATGCAGTTTATGGCTTAGAACTTATGAGAGAAACCATTTGGGCAGTCCCATCCCTGGCAGAACGCTGAGAGAAATTCTCCAAGCTGCAAGCCACATGTGAGCCTCTGACCTCTTATTAGCACACCATGGGAGAGGTTAACAATTGTTGAGACTTCAAGCATCCCTTTGACATACAAATAAAACAATACCAAGTAACCTTTCCAAGGCATAAGAATATTCTGATGAAGTGAGCTGTAGCTCACGAAAGCTTATGCTCAAATAAATTTGTTAGTCTCTAAGGTGCCACAAGTACTCCTTTTCTTTTTGCGAATACAGACTAACACGGCTGCTACTCTGATTTCAGATATAGTGTCCTTTCAAATATAGGATTCAATAGAAAAAAAATCTTGCAATAGGAAAGTTGATATATTTCTCGAAAAATAGAACCTGGATTTTTTTTGTTAAGATTTTTGTGATCGTTAATAGTATAGTGGTGTTTAACTTTTTTAAACATAAAATTAATCATGAGATACCAACAGATTCTCGCACCATTCTTAGGTCTTGCATGATATAGTACAGATACATGAGAGTGGTATTCTTAAATGGCTGGAATAAGGTAAGAAATACATAAGATCAGCTTGCTGGTAAGGATGTGACTGATTGATCATGTAATTAGAAACTGTATTATAATATACTGGTATGGGAAAATTGATAATGAAAAGCTGGTTAGAAATTATTTACATGAAGCTCTTCATAGAATGGGCTAAATGTAGAGAGCCAGATCTATCTATCTTAGGTACATTGATGCCATCCATTACTGTAGTATCTGAGCACCTTACCATCTTCAATGTATTTATCCTCATAACAACACTTCCGTGAAGTAAGGAAGTGCTGGTATCCCCATTCTACAGATCAGGAACTGAGGCACAGAGAGATTAAGGCTATGCTTACACTTGAGCAGGGGGTGTGATTCCCAGCTCGAGTAGACATATTCACTCTCATCAAACTAGCATGCTAACAATAGAAGTTTAGCCACGTTAGCATGGGCAGCAGTGGTACAGGCTAGCCACCTAGAGCACAAACCCATCCATACCCTCTGAGTATGTATTCAGTGTAGCTAGCTGGGCTACTGCTTGTCCGCGGCCCAGACACAGCAAACCTACTATTTTTAGCAAGATAGTTTAATGAGAGGTAGGGAAGGCATGGCTATAGGAGCTGGGAATCACACATACACCCCCAACTCAAAGCCCAACGCATAGACGTAATCTAAGTGACTTGCCTAAGGTCACACAGAAAGTCCATGGCAGAACAGAAAATTGAACCTAAGTCTGTCAACTCCCAGAGTACCACTTAAAGAGGATTCTCCTGGCCTGGCGTAATCTGGTGGTGGTAGATAGCTGTCTGCTCATCACCCACTCCCTTCTTACTGGTAGAGTACATGTCAGAGTCATGACAAGAGTGGGGCTGAAACACACTGTAGCTGCTCTAACTTGTGACGGGCTGGTTCAGGCTTGTCCATCCCCAGGGGAAAGAGAAAAGATAGATTAGAGCCAGTTTTGTTTCCCCATCTCAGCTGTGCCAAATACATTTGAGGATTGACACCAGAGTGCCTTGCCCAAAGCACCCACAAAGGCTGGATACAGCACCAAACCCAGATAGTCACTATGAGATGTTGTCTAGGTTAAACATTCTCATTTCTCTAGACAGGGACTCATGAACAAGCTGATCCCAGGGGCCAGTTGTTGGAGTTGAGGACTTCCTTTCAGACTATGTCTACACTATAAACACTAGCAATTGTAGTGTGGACATTTCCTATGCCAATGGAAGGAGTTTTTATGTCAACGTAGTTAATCCTCCACTCCGAGAGGCAATAGCTAGGTCAATGGAAGAATGCTTTTGTTGACCTAGTTTCATCTACACTAGGGGTTAGGTCAACCTAACTAAGGTGCTTTTGGCACACAATTTTTCACAGCCCTGAGCGACATAGGTAGGTGATCTAATTTCCGAGTGCTGATCAGGTCTCAGTTGCAAAGTAGCTGATCAAAAGAAGCTTTAGTAGCTTTGCCCATCTGGATGTAGTATGCTCAATACTGAGAACAAGGGTGTGATCAAGAAGAGGTGACTTTTGGTCTGAGAAGTTTCCCAAATGAGAATTACAAGGGCCATGACAGGACATGAGAACAAACAACACGCTGAGAGTAGGACAGAAAGAAAGAGACCAAAAGCCAGAAAGAGAGCTGCTTCTCCAGCCCTGCTGTTGGAATAATCCAAACACATTTTCTCTGCCTTGGAACTAAAAAATACTCACAATTTACTGTTCTTAGCCTTGCAAGGGGTTTGGCCTTCAGGCTGGGATGTGTCTTGTCTGTCTAAAATTTGGATGTGTATCTTCTATGGCAAAATTTTCCCTTTAGAGCATCAGTGAATATTGGCATATTTCTCTTCTCTTCGACTGTCCAAAAGGCTTTTTGTGCAATGTAGACCACTTTGACTAATCTCCTTTTTTCAGTGAAATGCTTAACTTCGTTTTGCGACATTTTGGATTTAAGGACAATTATGGTCTCACATGAACTTCTCTCCTGGCTTGGTTTCCCTCAATCTCATTCACTGTGCTGAAATTCCCTTCCATTTGTCACTCAATTGCTTTATCCCTTTCTTCACATTCTATCCCTAGGTCACACTTTGCCTTAGTCACTGTAGCCAGCTCTTTTCCACCATTTCTCTTTGACATATGCAGCAGAGTTTTCCTGTCAGAGATCTAATGTCTCAGAGCAATTATCTGAGGTTGGGAACTCTTTTCCACCCAGGAATAACCTTGTTTTGGGACTTGAGGCATACAACCTTTTCTCAACAGGGTAATTAAGTGAGTAGAGATCTTTTGCTTTGTAGGCATCGGATCATTCTCTCTCTCTCTCTCTCTCCCTCCTTTCCTCCTTATCTCTCTCTCCCCCCCCCCCCCCCACCATTCCAAATAGCTAGTTCTTGGTCTTGTTCACCAGCTTTAGTTTTGGCTTCTATCGCATGTACTGTCACAATGGCACCACTCTGAAATGACAATACATTTACATAAATATTATTATTGCTAACACTGCAACCTTTCATTGTGAGATTGAACATTGTTACATCATTCTCTTTTCTAATGGTCCTCTTCTTAATAGATTATTAGGGAAATATTGTACTAGCTGGAAAGAGAAACAAGACCTATTTACTCCTAGGTTTTTAGCTATTGCTCATAAATATTAAGTATTCAGAGAGTAGAACCCAATCCAGAATTCTGTAATTTTAGAAGTTCAGTCATTTTACTGGAGTATGCTATATGCAAGTCATTTTATTGTATGAGTTATATGATGTGGTGATTGCAACAATAGGTATATGGACGGGTTCATCCTTAGTGCCAATCCATTTAAGCGAATTTGTCCCATCATTCCAATAAAAGTTCATTTCCCAGAAAAGAAGGATTAAGAAATATAGTATCTAAATCTTTTTTAGACCCATAAACCTTACTGGCCAATAGCCCTAACTCTGTCCCTGGCAATGTACATGTTCAGCACTTCTTGTATATAGTATTGCACAAAAAACAATTCTGAATGTGATTAACTATCAAAACTCTGCAATAAACTATTGACTAAACTAAAATTAATTCCATGTGTCTTCATTTAAAGTAAAAAACTGCTCTTCATACATAATTTAGTTAATATTTTATGAATATTTCTTCTCAGGTGTGTCTGTTTTACCCTCTCTCTTGTGTTGGATCATTATAAGTGATGCAGTGATGTGCATATAATTATTCTTCAGCTGCTGACAGGCATAAAAGTAAATGACATGTTGCATCTCAATGAGTGCATTTCCTGTAAAAATATTTAAGAAAATAAACTCCACAGCCTTTGTAGTCAAAATGGAATGGGACTGTTTCAAGTATTGCATTTCTGCAATGAACAGCTTCTAATAAAACTTTCAATCTCACTTGGCCTGTTAATGTACAGCAAATTAAATCAGTATGTTTACTCATGGAGACATTTTAAGGTTTTGCCTACTTGGCTTCTATGAAAGCTTTATATTTTAATTTTACAATATTTTAAATCAAGTCATATTTGTGAGAACTATTGGCAGTCATCCGTTCCTGTTGCTTCTTAATCTTAGAATTTTAAGTGAAACTGAAAAATAGAAGATTTAAAACAGAAATGAGATATGACATTCTGCCTTTGCTACCTTTGCTGAGCTGTGATCATAGATAGAAACCCCGTACGTTTCTCAGAGTTGCTTACCAGTAATGGTTTGTTAGTATATTAAAAGCACGCATTCAGTACTTTTCATCTTCAATGAGCATGAACTAATTTATGTTCCCAACAATCTGCTAAGCAGTAATAGGTCAGTTGAGGGCAGTAAGATGAATTTGTTAATAGTGAATCTGCTGCTGCTCATCTTTTTTGCCCACTAGGGATATTAGTGCCAGTAAAGGATGATATATTTTTCACCTGCTGCTATTGGATGTTCTTGCCAACTCTTGGGATTTTTATTGCAAGTCTCTTGATGTTTGGTGTTTTCTCTTAATGCCTCAGCTCCGGGAGTCATGTGGCTATATCAGAATCTCAGCTTTCATTTTAAAAAAGTAGATTTCTAGCCCTCATGGCTATGGAGGCAAACTTGAAAATGTAAACAGTTCAAAAACAAGAAGGTAGATAAAATGACCCCCCCATCCCCCCCAAAAAATAATGAATGAAGAATAAACATGATTTTTAAAGTACTCTCCTGATTTTTTTAGAGCTTTCTCATGATTTTTTGAAAGCTTGGAGTTGGTAATGCTATGGGACCCACCAGGTGTAAGAGCCTGCTTTGTGAACCATGCCATCAGGGACTGTTCCAGGGCAAAGACTGCGGTAGTACACCATTCCTGTAAAGGTATAGTAAGTCATATATATTATTTCCCTTGTATAGACAGGAAATTTTAGACAGACCAATCCAGTGAGTTAGCAAGGTCACAGAGTATATTTTTGCAGTACACTTTTTACCTGCCCGTTAATATAAGGGATCAAAGCTGCTCCAATGAGAGTTTTGCCAGTGACTACAATCAGAGCAGGATCTCTGGTTACTTTGTTTACCAGAATTAAACATTCAGAAAGGCGAGATGAATATAAAATGAGACAACTTTGTGATATAAAAGAGTTATAGAGCACTGTCTAAAGTTACAAGTTGGGCTCCACCCTGTTTTTCTAGAAAAGAAGATAATAGCAAGGCCTGATAGAAGAAAATTCCATGATACTATTTCAGAGTAGCAGCCGTGTTAGTCTGTATTCGCAAAAAGAAAAGGAGGACTTGTGGCACCGTAGACTAACAAATTTATTTGAGCATAAGCTTTCGTGAGCTACAGCTCACTTCATCAGATGCATTCAGTGGAAAATACTGTGGGGAGATTTATATACATACGCAGAGAACATGAAACAATGGGTTTTATCATACACACTGTAAGGAGAGTGATCACTTAGATGAGCCATCACCAGCAGGAGGGGGGAGAAGGAGGAAAACCTTTCATGGTGACAAGCAAGGTGGGCCATTTCCAGCAGTTAACAAGAACATCTGAGGAACAGTGGGGGTGGGGTGGGGGGGAGAAATAATATGGGGAAATAGTTTTACTTTGTGTAATGACGCATCCACTCCCAGTCTCTATTCAAGCCTAAGTTAATTGTATCCAGTTTGAAAATTAATTCCAATTCAGCGGTCTCTCACTGAAGCCTGTTTTTGAAGTTTTTTTGTTGAAGGATAGCCACCCTCAGGTCTGTAATCATGTGACCGGAGAGACTGAAGTGTTCTCCGACTGGTTTTGGAATGTTATAATTCTTGACGTCTGATTTGTGTCCATTTATTCTTTTACGTAGAGACTGTCCAGTTTGACCAATGTACATGGCAGAGGGGCACATGATGGCATATATCACATTGGTAGATGCACAGGTGAACGAGCCTCTGATAGTGTGGCTGATGTGATTAGGCCCTATGATGGTGTTCCCTGAATAGATATGTAGACAGAGTTGGCAACAGGCTTTGTTGCAAGGATAGGTTCCTGGGTTAGTGGTTCTGTTGTGTGGTGTGTGGTTGCTGGTGAGTATTTGCTTCAGTTTGGGGGGCTGTCTGTAAGCAAGGGCTGACCTGTCTCCCAAGATCTGTGAGAGTGATGGGTCATCCTTCAGGATAGGTTGTAGATCCTTGATGATGCATTGGAGAGGTTTTAGTTGGGGGCTGAAGGTGATGGCTAGTGGCGTTCTGTTATTTTCTTTGTTGGGCCTGTCCTGTAGTAGGTGACTTCTGGGTACTCTTCTGGCTCTGTCAATCTGTTTCTTCACTTCAGCAGGTGGGTATTGTAGTTGTAAGAATGCATGATGGAGATCTTGTAGGTGTTTGTCTCTGTCTGAGGGGTTGGAGCAAATGCGGTTATATCGTAGCGCTTGGCTGTAGACAATGGATTGTGTGGTGTAATCTGGATGAAAGCTAGAGGCATGTAGGTAGGAATAGCGGTTAGTAGGTTTCCGATATAGGGTGGTGTTTATGTGACCATCGCTTATTAGCGCCGTAGCGTCCAGGAAGTGGATCTCTTGTGTGGACTGGTCCAGGCTGAGGTTGATGATGGGATGGAAATTGTTGAAATCATGGTGGAATTCCTCAAGGGCTTCTTTTCCATGGGTCCAGATGATGAAGATGTCATCAATGTAGCGCAAGTAGAGTAGGGGCATTGGGGGACGACAGCTGAGGAAGCATTGTTCTAAGTCAGCCATAAAAATGTTTGCATACTGTGGGGCCATGCGGGTACCCATCGCAGTGCCGCTGATTTGAAGGTATACATTGTCCCCAAATGTGAAATAGTTATGGGTGAGGACAAAGTCACAAAGTTCAGCCACCAGGTTTGTCGTGATATTATCGGGGATACTGTTCCTGATGGCTTGTAGTCCATCTTTGTGTGTAATGTTGGTGTAGAGGGCTTCTACATCCATAGTGGCTAGGATGATGTTTTTAGGAAGATCACAATGGATTTTAGTTTCCTCAGGAAGTCAGTGGTGTCTCGAAGATAGCTGTGAGTGCGGGTAACATAGGGCCTGAGGAGGGAGTCTACATAGCCAGACAATCCTGCTGTCAAGGTGCCAATGCATGAGATGATGGGGTGTCCAGGATTTCCAGGTTTATGGATCTTGGATAGCAGATAGAATGCCCCAGGTCGGGGTTCCAGGGGTGTGTCTGTGCAGATTTGTTCTTGTGCTTTTTCAGGGAGTTTCTTGAGCAAATGCTGTAGTTTCTTTTGGTAACCCTCAGTGGGATCAGAGGGTAATGGCTTGTAGAAAGTGGTGTTGGAGAACTGCCTAGTACCTGTTGTTCATATTCCGACCTATTCATGATGACGACAGCACCTCCTTTGTCAGCCTTTTTGATTATGATGTCAGAGTTGTTTCTGAGGCTGTGGATGGCATTGTGTTCTGCACGGCTGAGGTTATGGGACAAGGGATGCTGCTTTTCCACAATTTCAGCCCGTGCACGTCAGCGGAAGGATTCTATGTAGAAGTCCAGTCTGCTGTTTCAACCTTCAGGAGGAGTCCACCCAGAATCCTTCTTTTTGTAGTGTTGATAGGAAGGTCTCTGTGGGTTAATATGTTGGTCAGAGGTGTGTTGCAAATATTCCTCGAATTGGAGACGTCAAATAGGATTCTAGGTCACCACAGAACTGTATCATGTTCGTGGGGGTGGAGGGGCAGAAGGAGAGGCCCCGAGATAGGACAGATTCTTCTGCTGGCTTGAATAGAGACTGGGAGTGGATGAGTCATTACACAAAGTAAGGTTTCAGAGTAGCAGCCGTGTTAGTCTGTATTCGCAAAAAGAAAAGGAGTACTTGTGGCACCTTAGACTAACAAATTTAGTCTAAATTTAGTCAAAATTCGAGCATAAGCTTTCGTGAGCTACAGCTCACTTCATTGGATGCATTTGGTGGAAAAAACAGAGGAGAGATTTATATATACACACACACACACACACACACACAGAGAACATGAAACAATGGGTTTATCATACACACTGTAAGGAGAGTGATCACTTAAGATAAGCCATCACAGCAGCGGGGGGCGGGGAAAGGAGGAAACCCTTTCATGGTGACAAGCAAGGTAGGCTAATTCCAGCAGTTAACAAGAATATCAGAGGAACTGTGGGGGGTGGGGTGGGAGGGAGAAATACCATGGGGAAATAATTTTACTTTGTGTAATGACTCATCCATTCCCAGTCTCTATTCAAGCCTAAGTTAATTGTATCCAGTTTGCAAATTAATTCCAATTCAGCAGTCTCTCGTTGGAGTCTGTTTTTGAAGCTTTTTTGTTGAAGTATAGCCACTCTTAGGTCTGTGATCGAGTGACCAGAGAGATTGAAGTGTTCTCCAACTGGTTTTTGAATGTTATAATTCTTGACGTCTGATTTGTGTCCATTCATTCTTTTACGTAGAGACTGTCCAGTTTGGCCAATGTACATGGCAGAGAGGCATTGCTGGCACATGATGGCATATATCACATTGGTAGATGCGCAGGTGAACGAGCCTCTGATAGTGTGGCTGATGTGATTAGGCCCTATGATGGTATCCCCTGAATAGATATGTGGACAGAGTTGGCAACTATTTCACATTTGGTGACAATGTATACCTTCAAATCAGCGGCACTGCGATGGGTACCCGCATGGCCCCACAGTATGCCAACATTTTTATGGCTGACTTAGAACAATGCTTCCTCAGCTCTCGTCCCCTAATGCCCCTACTCTACTTGCGCTACATTGATGACATCTTCATCATCTGGACCCATGGAAAAGAAGCTCTTGAGGAATTCCACCATGATTTCAACAATTTCCATCCCACCATCAACCTCAGCCTGGACCAGTCCACACAAGAGATCCACTTCCTGGACACTACGGTGCTAATAAGCGATGGTCACGTAAACACCACCCTATATCGGAAACCTACTGACCGTTATTCCTACCTACGTGCCTCTAGCTTTCATCCAGATCATACCACTCGATCCATTGTCTACAGCCAAGCGCTACGATATAACCGCATTTGCTCCAACCCCTCAGACAGAGACAAACACCTACAAGATCTCTATCATGCATTCCTACAACTACAATACCCACCTGCTGAAGTGAAGAAACAGATTGACAGAGCCAGAAGAGTACCCAGAAGTCACCTACTACAGGACAGGCCCAACAAAGAAAACAACAGAACGCCACTAGCCATAACCTTCAGCCCCCAACTAAAACCTCTCCAACGCATCATCAAGGATCTACAACCTATCCTGAAGGACGACCCATCACTCTCACAGATCTTGGGAGACAGGTCAGTCCTTGCTTACAGACAGCCCCCCAATCTGAAGCAAATACTCACCAGCAATCACACACCACACAACAGAACCACTAACCCAGGAACCTATCCTTGCAACAAAGCCCGTTGCCAACTCTGTCCACATATCTATTCAGGGGATACCATCATAGGGCCTAATCACATCAGCCACACTATCAGAGGTTCATTCACCTGCGCATCTACCAATGTGATATATGCCATCATGTGCCAGCAATGCCTCTCTGCCATGTACATTGGCCAAACTGGACAGTCTCTACGTAAAAGAATGAATGGACACAAATCAGATGTCAAGAATTATAACATTCAAAAACCAGTTGGAGAACACTTCAATCTCTCTGGTCACTCGATCACAGACCTAAGAGTGGCTATACTTCAACAAAAAAGCTTCAAAAACAGACTCCAACGAGAGACTGCTGAATTGGAATTAATTTTCAAACTGGATACAATTAACTTAGGCTTGAATAGAGACTGGGAATGGATGAGTCATTACACAAAGTAAAACTATTTCCCCATGGTACTTCTCCCTCCCACCCCACCCCCCACTGTTCCTCTGATATTCTTGTTAACTGCTGGAATTAGCCTACCTTGCTTGTCACCATGAAAGGTTTTCCTCCTTTCCCCCCCCTGCTGCTGGTGATGGCTTATCTTAAGTGATCACTCTCCTTACAGTGTGTATGATAAACCCATTGTTTCATGTTCTCTGTGTGTGTGAATATAAATCTCTCCTCTGTTTTTTCCACCAAATGCATCCGATGAAGTGAGCTGTAGCTCACGAAAGCTTATGCTCTAATAAATTTGTTAGTCTCTAAGGTGCCACAAGTACTCCTTTTCTTTTCATGATAATACTGTGATCGAAGATGAAATGCTTGTGGGTGGATGAATCCGTGTGTGTGTTGCTGGGATTTGTAAGTTATAATGATGGCTGACAATTGACAGCTACAAAAGATATTGGGTTCTTGGAATGAATTAGCAAAACCATAAAGCCTAAGCTTGGACCATCTACTGAAGTTATTTTAATAGGTTTTATGTATGTGTAAGCAGAAAGTTTTGTTTTGTTGGGGTTGTTTTTTGTTTTTGTTTTTTTAAACAGGAAACTGCCTCAGAGAAAATCAGATATTATTTGGGTTTGGAAAAGAAGTTTATCTCCCAACATCAATTTAATTATTCAATTAATCCAACATATTTTAAAGATGAATTAGGAATGTATGAGTGGAGTAAGGACACTTACTGGATGAAATAATCTAAATATATATTGCAATACAATATTTTCAGGCAATCTTCAGACTGAACAACAAAAACAAGATGCAGAGTTTTTTTTTCATTTGTTAGCAGAGTGCAGTGTTGATGCAATCTCCACCTTGCATTAACTCACGTTTCATTATTGCTTCAATACAAGATAAAAGTAAAATCTCAGAGTCCCTTGGAGATAGTATTAATAGCAGAACAGTGGTGGCAAAGCTTTCTGTTCCCGCTTACAGGTACAATCAGAGGATCAGCAATAGAAGTCAGAGCTTTTGAGGGACTGTCAGTGCAATAATTTGAGGGGGAATGGCCTTTCCTCTACAAATAAACTGTGTCAGTCAAAAATAAGAAAATATGAGTTTTCTGCATTCCAAATTGGTAGATATCTTTGGAAGACTTTAAGTGGGGATTGTGTTCATGCAAAAAATCCTAACCTCGATTTTGTAGTTTAGAGACTCTTTTGCGAGGCACAGTAGCCTTGTATTTGAAGCACTGGCTTGACATGCAGGAGATACAGATTCAGTTGCCAGCTCTGCCACAGACCTGGGGTGAATCAGGAATGAGGGCAAGTCATGTAGTCTCCCAATCCTGCCTCTGTAAAATGGGGGTACTAACATTTCATGTGCTCTTTGAGGGCTATGTGTACAGTGGCTAGCACAAGAGGTTCAGATCTTAGCTGCGGCCTTTTGAGGCTACTGTAGTACTCCTTTAGTAAACAAGGAGAATTTAAAGCACTCCAACATAGTAGAGAAAAGGTCTACGTAGCATTTTCCTCTTACTTTTTCATCATTTGTTAGGAATTAAATGTAAAGCTAATGCGCTATGCTCTATAGCAAGAAGCCACTCCAGGAGTGAACTTCTGGTGCTCATCTCAGTTGGTTGAAGAGATATAGCTTTCAACCTTGTGCATCACAACACATCCAAGGCATGCACTAATAGCCTACTAGTGCACATGCTATCAATGCTTATTGCTATATTATGAACCGCTTGGAGTGTTGAGAAGTGATTTAAACAGGACCTAACTAGTTAACATACAAAAGGAAGAGAAAGGCTTGGTCTACATTTAATATTTAGATCGACATAACTGTGTCGCTTGGGGTGTGAAAAAAATCACACACCCATGCACCGTAGCTAGGCCAACCTAACCTTCCATGTAGACACGGCTAGCTCAATGGAGGAATCAACCAAGCTGCCACTGTGTAGGGAGATGGATTACCTTCAGCCACAGAAAAACCCTTTCCAGTGCTGTAGGGAACCTCTGCACTATGGCACCACAGCAGCATAATTAGTGGCATAGCTGTGCCACTGTAGCGCTCATAGTGGAGGCAGGGAGTGGAGTCAACAAACTACTTAAGCCCAAGCCTAGCTATAAATTCCATTGAAGCCAATGGGACTGTTCATGTGCTGAAAGTTAGGCGTGTGTTTCAGTATCGTGCTGTATTGGGTCCTAATGTCTTAGCTCTTCAGCGCACCAAGTATTCCTGTGAGCTGCCTTAGTTCTCATTGAAATCAGTGGATGCTGAAGGTACTTAGCACTATGCAGTCATGTGCAGCACCTTAGAGGATCCAACTCCCCATTCTCTAGAAATGCCCGGTCTGTACAATCGGAGTTGTACTGTCTTTTTCTAAGAATTGCAAGGGAAATACAACTTTAATACAAATCAAAGTGCCACTTTAAACTGAATGCATGGTCTACCCCCCAAAAAAGGCAAAAGAAACTTCTACTTCCTTTCCCAACCTATACACTTCCAAACCCTGTAGCCAGCACACAGCCTGAGAAATCGGACTGGGCATTGGGGAGATGAAGAGTGAGGGTGGAAGGAATTCCTCTCCTCCTCCCCCAGTTGGTCTACAGGCACTATTATAGCTTTTTAGTCACAGCAATGTCTGAGGCCTCTACGCTCCACCTCCACATGGGAAATGGCGGCTTGATCTGCATTGTTGCTGATCTACTAGGACTGTGTTGCTTCTCTGCTGCCCTGATGCTGCCCAGCCCCAAAAGAGCACACAGGAAGTGCAGACCTATGCCCAGTCTTTCCAAATCCTGACTTCCAACAGAGCTGCAGCAGGTCTCCTGCCTAGATGCATCTCTTTTCTCTCTCTTCTAGCTAACTCTGCCCCCTCCAAGTGATTTATATGTAGAAGCAGGAAGCTCACTGTAAAACTAGTGATCTGTGCTAGTATCACAACCAATAAGCTCATGTATTTGAGGAATCTGGAGTGCTGTGCCCAAACACTATCTTATCCTTGTGGAACACTGTTGTATCGCCACTTAAGTGTTGATCTGAAAGTTTACACTCATGTTTATCAGCAACTGGCCCCCTTGAAAAAGATGCTAACAATGGCTTTATTACTAGTATAGACAGAAAAAAGCCATTTTCAACATCTTGGCAGAAAGCATTTTTGAGACCCGTTAAAAGCAAATCTCAAGGACTCTTTCTTTAATGATTTTTAGAAAACGTTTACCTTGTCTACCTCAGCTGTTAAACCATTGCCAGCACCCGCTCAAGTGGAACCTAATGCTGACAACTGTCTTCAGCATCATGTCAATTGCCTAATGTGGATAGGGCATTAGTATCATACCAAACCTACCTGTGCAGGTGCAGTGAAGATTATTTTAGCACTAAGAAATAAAATATTTACTGAGAGTATATGCTGTGATTATAGACATAGACCTAATCCAGAATGAAACAGTATACAATCTAGCAATTGTAAAACAAGTATGATGCACATCTTCAGACACAGACTATGCAGCACCATTGTGATCAAACGCTAAAAAGGAAATAAAAACCCTATGGAGGATATGAGACTACAGTTATCCCACCCAAAAAACCCAAACTCCACCTTTTATACATTGACTGGATCCCTGCAAAAACATAATTAATGCTAACTAATCCTGGAAATGCATATCCGAAACATTGCTACATAAGGGACTGTGGTTTTAAAACCGTTCTGGTAAGAGGTCTTGGAGAGACATAATGCATGCCGGGTTTTTATTTTTTTTATTTTTGTTACTATTGTTCTGATTCAGCTGCCATGCAAACATCTATTTATGTTAAATAAGTTTTCCTCATTCATCAGTGTAAACCAGAGGTAATATGATGGGCTATTTAAAGCATCAGTTGTCAGCAAAAAACTTGTAGTACAAAAGGGGAAACTTGACTTCCACTAAGAATTTTAGAACAGTTTACAATCTTGCAAATTTAAGCCCTAATCCTGCATTGAGATTTAACAGGAGCATCCCAAGATTTCATGTGTACTAAGAGCCAAAATTTGCAATGTCCTTGTCCAATGAGCAGTCCTTATCTGCATTAATAGTTCTATTTAGACTAATGTGGACAATTTAAATAAGTAAGAGAGTTTGTATGAAAAGAACCTAATGAAAATATGGACGTGTTTGAAAGAGTGTGCCCCCTTCCATCACTATAAATAAGAGATATGAAGTTTAATTTCATAGTTATCTGGGTAATAATACTACCGCAGTCACTGGTAGCAACTGCTAAAATTAGGATTGTAAAACAGTTTCCATTATAAATCTGTTTTCACTGGCTATAGCATTCTGAAAAATTTATCTTTTGGGCTAAAATGTTCCATGCACGATTGCTGCCCACAGTACATTTTTTTTATTTAAAGTCTGAGAGTGAAACTGTCAGCTGTTCTGGGAGAGGGGGGAAAAAGTACTTTCCCACTGTTTAAAAAAAAAAACAAAAAACTAACCATGCTTTTTTTTTTTTAACCAGACTATGACAAAAATGTTTGAGCTTTGAAAATTGGCATGTAAATTTTTAGTGAGGGGCAAGGAATAAAGAGTCTGGACAGGGAATGGCAATTTCCAGGTGATTAGTCTGAAAAGTACATATTGAGTCTATACAGCAGAAAATGTCAGTAAGCTGCAAGGTGGGTACTACGTGGGAGGCACACTATGCATGCTTGAACAGTTTAGGAAGTGTGCATTTTCCAGAATGTGTTCAAAGGTAGCAGTCGGGTACATGTATGCTCTGTCCTGCTGTCCACACCCTTTATTCTCCCCAAACTTTCTAGTGTTATTTTAGTGTGATCACTAGATCATACAGTCTGCTCAAATTTTTCAGGCTCTGTTGTACAGAATGTACTGGAGGATCCAGAGAAAATTAAAATCTATGACCATGCAGCAGGCTTCTGCTCAGTTCCTCCTGTGGTTGGCTCAACTGGCTTTAGGTCAGCTTTGTGGCAGTGGAGCAGCACAGAACTGTTGTGATGCCGGGGTGGATATGGCCCATTTATATTCTCTGCAGTTTTTTTCCCCACTAGTGCAGCCTTATAGTTTCATGAATGCAGTACTTTGCATTTAATATTAGCAACCCTGAATTTAGTAGGCATTGAATCAATATTTTTTGTAGAACTCTAAAGCCAAGCTAATTCTGCAGAGTGTGATTTGTCATTCTGGATATAACAGCTATAATTAGAAATAGTCCCCCTCCAGCATACGTTGCATTCTTTAACAAACTCACAGTAAAGAGTTTAATTTAAAAAAAGAGAAGAAGGAACTGCATCACCCCATTTAAAAATACACCCATGATTTTTTTTTCCAACTTATAATAGTAATAACAATCTCAGCTGCGGACATTTCCTGGGGCTTAATGGCCCGTGGCTGTACTTCAGGTGATCATATTCTACCAGCGGTCATTAATCCCCTAGAAATTCCCTGTTCCTCAGTCATTATTGCTTAAATATGTTTCTTCTCTAAATAAAATACTTCTATTTTTAATGGATCTTCCAGGGATAGATGTGTTCTTTCAGTGGTAGGGACTGAAAGAAGTTTAGTAACATGTCAAGGAAGTGCAAACTATGAGAAGGGGAGAAAAACTCTTTCCATTGAATTCCTAAAGCCTGTAGACTCCAACATCTATTTTTCATAATTTAACAATATGCCTGGAATTTTATATTGATGTCTCTTGGGAGAGTTCTGTTTTTTATCAATTTATCATAATTACTATATAATTTTTAATTAAGAAAGCTTCTCTAATGTTTTTCACTCTGCTCTTTATATTGTAGGTTTTATTTTCACTCTGCATTGCATTCTGGGGAGTACAAATTATGAAGCAACTGATCTCCAATACAGCAAAACATCAGTGAATTATGGAAAGAGCCCTTTGGAATATGCTTCAAAGTTGCTTGAAATAAATTGATGGTGCCTCTTTCTGAAACTCAAGCATTTCACACAGGCTAGGTAGGAATCATGATGTTTTATGAAGGTTTGAAAGATGTATTAAAAATGGTCATCTGGTTTTATTTGATCCTTTAAATATTGATTCTCCTGTTTACCCAAGTTAAATTTAAGGTCCCTATATTTTTTTCTTGTGCTTTCACAGCACTTTTTTTTTACATTCAAGGGATCACAATATTCTTAAAGCATGTAAAAATAATAGCATTTTTCAATCACTTTAGTAGTATGTAACCATATGTGGAAAGCATTCTTTACAATAGCAATAATTAAAATCATATTTGTTGCAACCTGGTAGTCTCCATAGAGACTAAATCTAAAAGAATGTAAATGTAAATTTTTCCATAATGATTGAATTACAATAGAATCTCAGCGCCATGCACAATTGTGTGTTCATAACATACAACTACATAAGGATGAGTAGTTGAGACAGGAAAATGATTTAAAACAGCATGATACAATAACTCTGATTTGTATTAATTGAATTTTTTTCAATTAACTAGATATATCATGTGTTGTGTAATGCAGGCTTGCAGCTTAGGTTAATTTGTTTAAGGAGTACATCCGCATTTACCAACAACTTTAGGACTGACCTCACCAACACTGACACAAGCAAGTTGCTCCATTGACTACAGTAACTCCTTTCACAAAAAGAAAAGGAGTACTTGTGGCACCTTAGAGACTAACAAATTTATTAGAGCATAAGCTTTCGTGAGCTACAGCTCACTTCATCGGATGTATCCGATGAAGTGAGCTGTAGCTCACGAAAGCTTATGCTCTAATAAATTTGTTAGTCTCTAAGGTGCCACAAGTACTCCTTTTCTTTTTGCGAATACAGACTAACACGGCTGCTACTCTGAATCCTTTCACAAAGCGTTTGCAGGATCAGATTGTTAATTTCTAGTAGCCCTGACCCCCACCCTCACTCCCAGACACACACACATCAAAGTGATCCTAAGGGAGATGAATCTATTGTCCTGTGTGAGGTGCTACTTTGATTATTTCTAGCTATATAGGAAAACTGGGGGGGGGGGGAGGCTCCGAAAAGCAAGATGGGTTGTTTTTCTTTCCTTATGCTTTTCCAACTTTTAGTGGTTCCAAGACTAAAAAAAGAAAATACTTAAAATCAAGAAGCTAAAAAACTTTAGGATGCCTTGCAAGCTTCAAACTGGTAAAAATACCTAGATTAAAATGTAGTTTGTATTGGGTTTTTGTTTTTTCATTTTTCTCTACAGTACTAGATGTAGTATTAGAGAGCTCAGATGTGCATAAATATCCTTGTTTTAGTCAACCCACAGTTTTAGACTTTAGCTGTAGCAGAGAATTGATGCCAGCATTTACAAGTTGGATGCCTTTAACTGGCCACCTAACTCTATCTTTAAATAAAATGGGCTTGATTTTCAGTGGTGTGGAGCAGCAGGCCTATTTTTTATCCAAAATTTTCCGTCAATTAGAAAGTCAGATTGCTTGTGCCTATCATCTGGGGCTATGCTCAATCCCTAAAATATGTTTAATTGGGAAGACGGGTGTCAGTTTGAGTAGAGATGAGTCCAAGACCTTTCATAAAGTGTGGGAATGTTTGTATCCAGGGTTTTGATTCAGACCCTTTTCTAAAAGATGAATAAATTGTTCCTTGGGAATGTTAGAAGTATTCAGATTAAAAGTATTGGGTTTAAACCTTTAATTCATAAATTTACTCATACATTGGTAGAATTCTAATCTCTGATTAAGAGATTAGATAAATGAAATCAAATATTTCTAACTCGGATTGTGGAAATGTGATCTAGTTCTTAAAACACAGGCATAGTAGCCAACAAATCTAGGTTTTATTCCCAGTTTGTGACCTTGGCCATGTAACTTCTTCACTTCCTCCATTTTCCCATCTTTGAAATGGAGATAAAAGTACCTACCTCACAAGAGTGTTGCGAGGTTTGATTTAAATGATGTGGGTAGGTACCATGGAGATGAGTGTGCTATATTATTGCTAAATGTCATACATTTTACATTGAAATGTATTCACCCATCAGTAGCAATCTTTGAAAGCTCCAAAAACAGAATAATCTCACTAGGGAATCTCCAGAAGGAAAGGAAAAAAATGGCCGATTGAGCTAAAACTCCGCAGGTTCCTATAATGTTGGTTGCAGCCGATCTTCAGGTTCCCATGTTTCTGAATGCATTGTGTGCACTAGAAATCTGTATTTGATATGTGTAATATTGAAATAGCCAAATGACTATTTTAATCTGATTATAATTTATTAAATTAATTTTAAAATTACCATAACCAGTGTCATTTATTTATATGTAGTAGTGAAAAGAACATGATGTCTAAAAGTAATCATAGTTAAGACTTTGGACTGTTAAATTATTTCACATTTAACATGAAAATCTTCAGAATTCACAGGAAGTATCCAAAAATAAATTCAGTAATGCAAAGAAAAGGAAGTCAGAAATGTAAAAAGGTAAAATAATTTATGATGGAATACCAGAACTGGATTCTGTGCTGTGCCTCCTGGATAACTCATCCTATGTGGAGGGGCAAAGGTGGTTTTATGCAAAACACTCCAGCAATTGCCTACGCCACCCCTTCCAACTTGCAGCCATTCTTGGAGCATGTCCAAATACTGGAGTCTGTGAGGTATGGTTGCTGTAGGGCTGCCTGCTCTAAATCACCCTACTTCCTATATAACCCTGAGTTTAAGAGTTGAGGTCAAATTATTAGATGTCTGCGTTCTCCCATTCCTCTTTAAATTGCAGTGTGCTGTAGTTATTTGGAAACATTTCAATATTCTTTTATTACTCTTTAATTTCAGTATACACATTTGCAAGTGAATTTTCTTAAGTTATCGACTAATAGCACTGAGCAGAAGAAGACCCATTCAAAGGCTTAAGATGAATCAGCCAGCGAGGGAAAACCCCTCTCACACATTAGCAAGGGAGACAGTAGCTTTGGTCACATAATACCTTGTTAGCCATCAGAGAAGGGGAAATGATCACCTTGTCATAAGGTCTCTGTTTCTGTGTAATCTAAGAGGCTTCGGAGTCAGTGTCGGCCAGTGAATTGAACAGAATTAATTGATTAAATTAATTGAATTAATTAAATGTGAACTGTAAATATTGCTGTGTGCTAATAGATGAAACAAGCAGTGCTCACTTATATTTTGGTTCTTCTTCTTTCTCCCCTACCTCCCTACTTTTTTTAAAGGGCCCGTTGCTCCTTTTCTTGGCATTCTCCATATGCTTTTTATTTGAACAATTATCTGGAAATGGCTGATATCAGATGAATTCTATGAGGGCATCTAGTGAGCAAAATACTATTGCAGACCTTATAGAATTTTTATGGGTAACTCTTTTTCATAAAATGCAAGCATCTCATGTCCCCGACAACTCAAATGTTCTGCATGTAGAGTTGCTTTGAGCTCCCCCTGCTGCTATTTCTTTTCTTTCTGTCTAGGAGATAAGTCATTCTGGTGGACAACATTTTAAACTCCACTGGGATCTGGGCAGAGCTGTACAGGGCATGTTAATAGCTGCCCTTTGACTGGTTCTTTGTTCTATAGACCATGACAAAGCCGGTCAAAGCTGTTGGGTGTTCTCAGCAGATCCGCGGGCTCTGTGTGTCCCCCATTTTCCCTTTCAGGTTTTTACAATTTACCCTAAAATCAATAGGGTTCTGCCACTGATGTCTAGGATATTCCCTGAAATTTTGGAATGGATCAGATGTGGTGTTCCAGAGTTATCCTGTTACATACCAACTAACACAGAAATCCATCAAGTTTAGTGTAGGGCCTCGCTTTGCCTGCGCAATCACTCATAGACTTTAAGGTCAGAAGAGACCATCATGATCATCTAGTCTCACCTCCTGCACATTACAGGCCACAGAGCCTGTAATAGACCCATAACCTCTGAAGTCCTCAACTCGTGATTTAAAGACTTCAGGTTACAGAGAATCCACCATTTACTTTAATCTGTGTTCTCCACTCATTTTTTACTCCCTAGTTTTAAAGGGTCAGATTCTATTCCCAGGCTGGTTACTTTTTGCTACTCAGGTGGTGCAAAGGAGCCAGTCTGGCCACAGTTGGCCAGGTGAGAATCCTCCCAGCAAAGGTGAAACACTCGGGAGGATTTTGCCAATTCTTACAATTTTGTCCTGAGTCTTGCTATGTTTGATGTTTTTCTTAAAGCTTCACCTCCTAGAGTCATGTGATTACATCAGAATCTCAGCACTCTTTTTATATTTTAAACAAGTTTCTAGCCTTCTAGGTTGCAGAGAAAAGCTTGAAAACATGAAGAGTAAAGGATCAAAAGTGAGAAGGTAAATAAAGAGTCCAACTTTTTTTTTATTCTCATACTTGTTAAGCCATACTTAAGTCAATTTGAGGCTTGCCTCCTGATTTTTAAACTCTTTGGGTTAATAATACTGGGTGCAAAACTGTGAGAGCTGTCTCCTGTTCCTACCATGCTCCTTTGCCCCAGTATAGAGGGATGTGTCACGGATTGGAGGGAGGCAGAGTACAGTTGGCATATAGCCCTGATCCACAGATGGCATGTCATCTCTTTTGGCCTGGGGTTGGCACAAACTGGCCCACAGAACTGTCTCAGCCATCCAATACCCCTGCACTGAGCAGATCTCAGCACAGGAGAGAATCTGAGCCATAATATGCTGTATTATCTGTTATATCACATCTTTATGTCTGGCACTTTCTGCTCATCTGGATGCCTATAGGCTTCTGCATTCTAAGTTTCTACATGGGAAGCAGGTGTACAAATATTGAAAATTAAACTGCAGATGTAAAGCCGAAATAAGGCATCTTGTATAGTGGATCGGCACTTCTATTTTAAAGTCAGGGCCAATGGAAAGCTTGGCTCAGACTTTTGTCATCTTTGCCCCAACTATGGAAAACAGCAGAAAAATGTGGAAACATTGACTAAGTATGATCTGCTGAGTGTCCTTGTGTTTATGGTTTGGCATTGAAAAATCATACAAAATCCTCTTTTTTTCCTACCTCTTGCTATTTTTAAATACTTCCTTCTCTATTCCTTCTTGTCTTCTCATTTCTCTCTCCATTTATGTGTATTGTGTGTGTATATATTTATATATTTCTATAAAATATACTGGTCCTCTTCTGCCTGTTATGATTTCCCATGTGTGGAAGTACATGAGGACGTGTTTCATATCCACATATGTTAAATTTTGTACATATGTTATATATGTGAGCTTACTACAACAATAAAGATGGCCCCTTTCATAATAGTGCATATAAGTCTAGATATACTATTATGTCCAATATTCAAAACACAGAGTAAGCTACTTGTAGTGTTCGCATATATTGCATACATTTTTGCTTCACATGTGCCTGCCTGTTTTCATCTTATGGTTCCTCCTTTATTTCCATCTCAGCATTATAGCACTGTCCCTTTCCCTATTCATCCTCTCCTTCTCCCTTCTCTGTTCCTTCTGTTTTCTCTATGCCTCAGGATGTACTGCTACAGATTTCATATGCAACCTTTGAACATGAGGAATTAGTGCAGGGAAGGCAGGCAACCCAGTAGCAATAATGTTTGATTAAAAGGAAGAAGAAAATCATGGAGCATTTCAAACACTATTGAATTTGTGATTTTATTATGACTTAGGTTTTTCCACAGTCCTTGAATGTGAGCACTTTATCAGCACATAAATTGCAATTTCAAAAATGTTTGCCAGAAATGGAAAAAACTATATAAGGAGAGTTTAAAGTTCAATTTTCAGATTCAAGAACTGTCTGTTAGCATATTGCATATGATCATGTTTCTCTCTGGCATGGAGGATAAGAGTCTGCCCTTTGGAGAGAATGAATTAACTTTAGATCAAGTAATAGGAGCTTATGGTTTTAGTTTTGCGGGTGCTGGGTTCTCTGTCCACTCCTGACTGGGGTCTGTATTTATGTGGCCATGGACTCATTACAGCTATTCATTCTAAAAGAACAAATTTGTTTCAATTCTGATTGTACCTACAGTGGGGGAAAGTGGTTTTTGTGATGGGATGTTATGCAGAGCAGCAGCTGAGATGTTTATTAAAGCTCTTAATTTTGGGAAACAAGTTCACCAAGTCTTGTGCCTTTTTTCTACCCGCCATTGTAAAATGGCTTGCTCAATGGTGTCTGAATGAAGGACTGAAAGATGATGTGTGGGTGGGAGAACTGGAAGTAGTATTTTTGAGGTGCTGGGTGTGAGGATGACTGAAACTAGGTTGGGTTTTTCCTGCATCTCCTTTTAATTAAGCACGTGGTCTTAACTTGAGTTAAGAAGTTCAGATTGATGCATAGAGAAGGGGAAATATATCCAGGTCCTGCCTATCTAATCAATGTACACTGAGGAGCCTTGACAATTATTTACTGTTTCTACCAATATTCCCAGTGGATGGATAAGTAGCTTTCAAACTGGGACCAACTTTCAGAATGGCAAAAATGAAGTGGGCCCACTGTACCACTGGCATTTCTAATCCACTACTCAACATAGTAACTAGGCAGCAGGTGACCACTAGCAGAGCTAATTTTTCCTCACACCTTGCCCTCAAGGGAAAAAACCCACCAGGTGCTGAGAGCCAGCAGAAGGTCTAGGGACCACTTGTCCCACTCAAGCCCTATTTTGAGTACTTAAGTGATGCAGAGCCTTTGTGCAGGCCCTCTGCATAGGGATGCATTTCATACAAAGAGAACAAGAACTGAATCCTGGCTCACCCTTACTGAGGTGAATAAGGGAGGTCAGAGGATTAATTGGACCATCTCCATCCTTCCTATCTTTGCACAC